>NW_026000016.1:37109203-37228873 GCF_001458135.2 Marmota marmota marmota
TCGTCGGGCGGGGGGGGGGAATCCTATTTTTTTTTTTTTTTGCAGTGGGGTGTGGGGTGAGTGCATCCTCTCTGGCCCTTGTTTCTATCTGTGGAGCAGGGGGCTGGGACATGATCCCTGATACCAGGGCCAGGCAGATCCTGTAAGATAAGGCCCCTGAAAGGTTCTTTCCCCTCTCAGTTCACAGGGCAGTGCCCCTGTCGGGAAGGGTTTAGTGGCCTCAAGTGCAGTGCTGCCGCACTCATCCGCCAGTGTCCAGACCGGACCTATGGAGATGTGGCCACAGGATGCCGAGGTGGGAGCTAACTGCATGGTGAGACAAGCTTGTGGTGGGGTCACCCAGGTCTGTGAGGTGGTTGGACATCCTGCATTGTTAGGTGTGGTGTGAACCTGGGCAGCCCGGTGAGTGCCACACTCCTGCCACTGCTTGTCCTCCTTGCCCTTGAGTGAGGCTAACCAGAGGCGGCCCCCACGTCCACACCTCAGGAGGGTTGTCTTGCTCCCACTTCCCTTAGAACAGGCATTTGGAGAAGCAGGAGCAGGGAGGGGAGGTTGCTTCTTCTCTCTGCATCATTGGAGAAAGCAAGCCCTGAGGGGGGAAGGGTGTCATTCCCAGAGTCGGCTTGATGTAGTGACAAGAGCACAGGACAGGAGTGTCCAGACCCGGTGCTGGCCTTAGTTCTGCCTCCCTGGTGACTGAGTGAGCCACTCTCCTCTGCACTCAGTTTCCTCATCGGAGGGAGGAGGCTTGTTAGCTCCTGTGCCTGAGCTGCCTCATCTATAAAAGTGGGAAGTACAAGGGGGGCACACCCAGCCTGTGTTTCTGTTCTAAGGAACAGTACGTGGCATCTGGGGGCTTTTGAGTAAGTTTTGCCTTTTTTCTAGCCACTGTGGACTGTTATTCTAAGTCACACAGGCGGTCCGTCAGGTCAGACCTCCTCTGTAGGTCTCTCTCCCCCCATCGCCTTTCTCTCCCTGACCCCAGTCTCTGACTGCCTTTTCTCCTGGCCCTAGCCTGTGACTGTGACTTCCGAGGAACAGAGAATCTGGGCTGTGACAAGGCCTCGGGCCGCTGTCTCTGCCGCCCTGGCTTGACCGGGCGTCGCTGTGACCAGTGCCAGCGAGGTTACTGTGACCGCTACCCCGTGTGCGTGGCCTGCCACCCATGCTTCCAGACCTACGACTCAGACCTCAAGGAGCAGGCTCGGCGCCTCCACAGTCTCCGCAATGCCACTGCTGGCTTGCGGCCGGGGCCAGGCCTGGATGACCGTGGCCTGGCTTCCCGGGTGCGGGATGCCAAGGCCAAGATTGAGCAGATCCAGGCAATTTTGGGCAGTGCCTTGGTCACAGAGCAGGATGTGGCCCAGGTGGCCAATGCCGTCTTCTCTATCAGGTATCACTGTCCCTGCACAGCACTTGGAGAATTAAGCCACATAGGTTCACATAAGGGACACGCTGGTCTTTCCTTACCTTTTTACAGCCCTTTATAGTTTACACAACATTTTCACGTGCACCCACTCTCAACTACTGTGACAGTCCTGTGAGGATAGCGTGGTGGCTGTTATTACTTCTGTTTTACAGGTGAGGAGACAGGCATTGATAAATGATGTCATAGCCACGTGGCCACTGAGGGGCAGGGCTGGACTCAGAGCACAGGCAAGGAGCCCAAGCCCAGGACTCTTTCAAGTGCTTGGCGCTGCCTGTAGGAGAGAGTCAGCTCTGGATTAGTCACCCTGGTGGAGGGCATCCTAGAGGCAGGGGTGCTAAATAGAGATCCCAACTTGCTTTTGGAATGGAAGCCATCCCACCCACACCCCCCTCCCACCAGCAGAGGTGACTTCTCAGTGAGATTTGGTTCTGTAAGATTCTATAATTAGTTTATATTTCCTGAGCACCAGTGGACTGGTGGTACACAGAGATGTCCAGGCAGCAGGGAAAAGGTAGCCCAAGAGGACTGAAGGCTGAGCCTCTTTTACTCATGGAGGTGCTGAGCTTCTTCAGGGGCCTGAGCAGAGGAGCTAGAGCAAATGTTGGCAGTCATTTGTTCATTCACTCCACAGATTTAAAAACCCCTGGTGTGATCCAGGCATTACACAAGGTGTGAGGGACTTCACAGTTCACAGGACATGGTCTTCACCCCCCAGAGGCTCTTGTGCAGCTGGTTGACGTGCCAACAGTGAAGAATAGTCATGTGGACATGTGATAAGAAGCTAAAGCTCCCCTAACGGGTGGCTGTGGCAGGCTTTACAGGGGAGGTGCCATCTGACCTCAGTTTCTAAACTGTGTAGTATGTCCATAGGGGTTCAGAAGGCTGGCAATGCAGGTGTGGAGGGTGGAATGGTGTTCTATGGCCGAGCAAAGTCTGAGGTGGAGGATGTGACACTTGTGGGAGGGAGTTGAGATGGGTGGTCAGACAGAGGGCATGGGGAGAGAGGACCCTGAGAGCCCCATGGCTGGGTGCATCATGAGCCCCCTTCATGTGGGCATGTCCAGCCAGAAGGCGATGGGTTTGCAGCTCAGTGGGGTGGTGTGTGCCCCAGAGGAGCAGTTTGGGAGCCATAGCTCAAGTCAGACAGTAAGAGGCCAGGAGGAGAGGGACAGGGTAGCACAGGCAGAGAACTATGGGAGGGGGAGGAGAATGGAGAATACTAAGGCCAGAGAAGTCAAGGAAGGAGAGCATTTAACAGTCCACCTGCAGAGGGATGGAGCAAGACTGTGTCCCTGCCTCGGCTGATCCCCAACCTCTGCCCAGAAGAATTGTCTTCAGCTGGTGGATTCTCCCTTCTGTTGCTTTGCTGAGGACAACTGCCCTGTGCAGCCTGTTTCTTCTGACTCAGTGGCAGCTTTACCAAGAGGAGGTTGATTCTGGCAAGCCAAACCCCCTCCTACATGTTAGCCCATACTCTTCTCCCATTCTAGGCGGACTCTCCAGGACCTGCAGTTGGATCTTCCCCTGCTGGAGGAGATGTTGTCCCTCCCAGGAGACTTGGACAGTCTGGACAGAAGCTTCAATCACCTCCTTGTTATGTATCAGAACAAGAGGGAACAGTTTGAAAAAATAAGCAATGTTGATCTTTCAGGTGAGAAGAGAGGGACCCAGACAACCCGCCTCTCCCCATCTGCTCCTTCCCATCTCTCCAGGCCTCCTGTGCCATGGACAGCTCTCTCCCCTCCCCTCGTTCCACAGGAGCCTTCCGGATGCTGACCGCAGCCTATGAGCGGTCATCGCAGGCCGCTCGGCAGATCTCGGACAGCTCCAGCTTGCTGCACCGGCTTAGGGAGGACCGCAGACGAGCAGAGGGGCTGGACAGGCTGGTGGGAAGAGGTGAAGGTGATGGTAGCCCCGATCTGGCATCCCTGCAGCTGGAGATGGCCTCCTTGCCTGATCTGACACCTACCATCAATAAGGTGACTTAGGGAATGGGAGTCCCTCTTCTTGGAACCTCCACCCTAGCTTATCACACAGGGACTACTGCCACATCCCCACATTTCCCATTAGGGCAAACCTGCCCCAGTGAGAACCTGCTCACCCATCCTGACCCTCGTGCCCCTCACTGTGTATTCAGATGTTGCCAAGGAAACACGTTTCTGATGCCGGTTGTCATGGGGATGTCTGACTGTTTCCTGGTGTGGGGTGGGGGTGGTCGTTGAGAAGCCTCTTTGACACCCCCATCTCTCCACAGCTCTGTGGCGGCTCCAGGCAGACGGCTTGCACCCCAGGAGCGTGTCCTGGTGAACTGTGTCCCCGGGATAATGGCACTCTCTGTGGCTCCCACTGCAGGGGTGCCCGCCCCAGGGCTGGAGGGGCCTTCCGGATGGCGGGGCAGGTGGCTGAGCAGCTCCGCGGTTTCAACTCCCAGCTCCAGCAGACCAGGCAGATGGTAGGTGCAGCAGGAGGGAGGTGGGCACAGGTAGGAGGGGGCAGAGAGGAAGGAGCTCTGCAGGCAATCCAGAACTTTCTTTCTCCTTTTCCTTTTCCTTTTTTTTTTTTTTTTTGGTACTGGGGATTGAACCCAGGGGCACTTAAACACTAAGTCACATCCCCAGCCCTTTTTTATATTTTGTTTAGAGACATGGTCTCACTAAGCTGCTTTAGGGCCAGAATTCCCATTTTAAAGTCAGAGACTAAAGCCCAGAAGTATTAGGTGATTGTGTTAAGGTTCCACAGCAAACATGACATAGGGTTGGAATCAATGTTTTTGAGTTTTATTTATTTATTTTTTAAACCAAATTGTGTCTTCTGGGGACAAACTTGATTGGTTACAGATGCTTTGTAAGTAGGTCCCGAGGTCGAGGATGATTCATGGAATCCTTGGGGACTGCTGAGAGGCTCCATGGAGTCCTGGCCCCTTCTAACACATGGTGTGTCAACAGATTAGGGCAGCTGAGGAAGCTGCCTCGCAGGTCCAATCAGATGCTCAGCGCCTGAAGACCCAGGTGAGCACCAGTCACTCCCAGATGGAGGAAGACATTGGACGCACGCGGTTCCTCATCCAGCAGGTCCGGGACTTCCTCACGGGTGAGCTGGCTTCAGTCTCCCCTCAGCTGGTGTCCAGCTCCTGCCTCTCCCTCATTCCCAATCTTATTCAACAATCCCCGGTCTCCCTCCCTGCCTCCATGGCCTCCAGCACCCTGGCCCAAGTCCCTGTCACTCATCTGGCCTCTCCAGTGACTTCTCTGCCTGCTCCCTGTGTGTGATCCATTCCCAATAGCATGGTCTGAGACACCTTTGAAAAATATTTCAGATGGCTTCCCACTCTTGCTTTAAATCCTTCAAAGGCTTCACCTTGTTCCTTGATAAACTCCCAGCTCCTCTCTTGACTCACAAGGTCTGGCTCTTGTCCATCTCCTGGATGTGACCTTGTGCTCCTCCTTCCTTCACTCACTGGATACCCTTTTCTCTTTGCCTTCCTGGGATGCTCTTTCCAAGGTGGCTGCTTCTCATCCTCCAGGTCTCAGTTTCAGCATCATCTCTGCAGAGGAGCCTTCCCTGACCACCCTGCCTGTGGTCAGCCCCCTGCTCCCCATTCCCCATACCTTCACCCTGCTATTTAGGCTCTGTTTATGAAGTTCATTTGTCTGTAAATATGTCATGTGTCTCCCCACTAGAAGACTGCAGACTACAAAAGGGCAGGGATGGTTGGCTATCTGGTCTATGGCTGTATCACCACAACTACCATAAGGCTAGACACAGAATGCACCCAAACTGATGAACGTGGTCTCTTCCCTGCTGTCCTGGAGAGTGGGACAGGGCTGTGCAATGGAAAGATCCTTGGACAGGACTCAGGAGACTTGTGTGACTTTGGAAATGTTGCTTTTTCTCTTTGCCCCATCTTTCGCTTGCAAATGGGAATGGTAGTATTTCACAAGTTTATTCTGAGGATCAAATAACTGATGTAAAATGTGCTTTGAAAAATTAAAGGTGCCTCCGGAATGTGAGTTGATATTATTAGATTTCTGGTCCCTGCCAGGAAATTTGCTGGCTGGGAGCCCAGTTAATATGAGCTGAGAGTTTGGTGTAATGACAGTGGCTCTTCTTGCTACTATTGCAGTGTTTTTGCCCCAAATAGGCCACAGCTCTCTCCTGAGTGCAGATGGCAGGTCAGAGAGAGGCAGGAAGGATCCTCAGAAATCCTATGACTTGCTTGAGGCCATAAGGCCCACTGGGGGGAAATGTTACTAGGGACGCAGGGAGATGGTACCCAGCAAAGAAGCATGAAGGGGCAGGCCAAGGTTTGGGGCTCAGACTCACAAATAAGGGAAACTTGCCCTTATGTAGGCTAAGAGGCCACTCATCTTGAATTAACCATGGCCAGGACCCAAGCCCAAGAGGTGGATGGAGCTGGAATTCCCAGGCTGGCATAAGCAGGCAGGGAACAACCAGTCCCTTTTTGTCCTCTCAGTTATGCTGTGTCTCAGGTCAAGTCCTACGATGGGTCCAGAGGCAGAGAGAAGGAAAATTCTCACACTTTTCAAAGCAGTGGGTTCTAGCTTCAGAGAACTCTTGCAGGAGGCGGGTGCTAGCTGCTGTTGGTATACAGAGTACCAGCATGGGAGGGAGAGTGGCAGGTCTATGGAGGAGGGAGATGACATCATTTTTCTTCACTAGTTCTTCAAATGGAATTGAAAAAATTAATAGGTAGAGTTCATTCCTAAGTACCGGGTACCGTTCTAAGGGCTTTGCATCGATTATATTATTTAATTCTAGCTACATGAGCTAAGTACTATTATTACTTTATTTTGCATATAATGAATCTAGGCACAGAGAGGTTATGCAACCTGTCTAGGAACATCCAACTTGGAGGTGGTGTGGGTAGGATTCAAGCCCATTGTTCTCGCTCAGTTGTGCACATCTACATTGTTGCATTATGGGATGGACATACACACTCACTTTCGCTTTTGTTAATGTTTTCCCTCTCTCTGGATTGTTTACCTTCCCTTGTCTCCCCTTATCTGGATAATTCCTGCTCATCCTCTAAGAGTTCTCTCAGGAAGGAACTCCAGTCTCCAAAAAGCCTCCCTGGACCTCTAGCCTGGGTGAGGCACACCTTCGGTGGCCATCCTGGCACCTCTACCCTCATTGGTTTTGCTTCCTTAATTATCAACATGTCTCTCCCACTAGATCCCAAGCTCCATAAAGGCAGGGACTAAGGCTAATTTGATCTGCAGTCTCAACTCCTTATGTGCTGTTGCGCAGAACAGGAAATATCGACTAGGGCCCACTCCAAGCCTCAGAAGGCCAGGAACTGAGTGTGGTGCAGCTGCAGCCTGGGTGAAGTTTTGCAGAATACGTGAGGCACCAGAACTGGGAGGGGCTATGTTCAGCGAGGGAGGCTTTGCTGGGAGGATGAGGATTAAGCCTTATTTGGAGAGGACTCTGGGTTAGAGGAGAGGTTGATATCAATATGGGCAGGGTCCTTGTGCAGCTTGCAATGGAATAAATCCAGTTAAACCCAACTACAGTTATGCCTTGGGCTCCTATGTCAAGCTGCTGCAGGCTGGCCCTAGGGACATGGCAGTGAATAGGACTAGCTTCCACCTTCCAGGAATGTCCTTCCACCTGGCGTGAGAGGGGTCTGGGGAAGAGACTCGTGTAGCCAGTGGTGAGGAAACCTGGCAGGCATGGAGCAAGGCTGGGCCCAGGGCCACAGAAGAGTTCAGGCCCAGGCCAAACCTTCTGGTGGGTGGGGCCTCCTGGACACTTCCATTCAGGTAAAATCTTAAAAGCTAATAGGAAGATGTCATCTCTGTACTTCTGACCTCACTCTCTGACTCAGAGTTGGTTAAAAACTCTTGCTAATTGTCACATCACAGCTTCAGAATGTGGACCCATAGTCCTATTTCCGAGATTAGGAAACTGAGCACAGAGAAGTCACGTGACTTGTTGTGAGGTTGTGAGGTTGCTTGAATGGATAATGGGAAGCCTAGATCTGGAAGTCATTCATCTACCCCCCAAACATCAAGGACCTCCAAGTGCAGGCACTGTGCCAGGGTCTGGGGAAAGAGCTGTGGGCAAAAGCCAGTCCCTGTTCTCATGGAGCTTACCTTTTCTTGGGTGGAGAGACAAAAACCAGGTAATGAGTTCAGCATTTGCACATGGGTGGTAAGCACTGGAGAGGAAGATAAGGCAGAAAAAGAGGATGAGAAGTCTGGCTCTAGTGTGGATGGAGGTCCACGACTGGCTTCTGAGAAGGTGACATTCCAGCAAAGAGTGCTAATCCTTATTTGCCTTTGAGCACTTCTTTGGGAGGGGGGCTGGGAAGCAGTCTCATGGCCAAGGAAGCAGCTCCAGTCCCTGACTGCTCCCCTCAGTTTGGGGCTGATTGCAGCAGACATTGCTCAGTACCAGCTGTCGGGCGCACCAGCTCCTCCTCCTCCCAGCCCGCAGCTTCCTGTGGCACCAGACACTTAGTTGCCACAGCTGTGCTGACACGCCTCCTCCCCACAGCACAGAACACAGGACAATCATCCTACAGCATCTCTGGAAATTCCTAGAGAATGGGCGCCTGAGTTTGCTTGAGAGTGGGCAGTATTTCTCTGGGGGGCCACATCAGAAGGGCCACAGAGGCATTGTCTGTGGTGCTGTTTAAGAGGCTGCTATCCTTGAGTGGCCTCCCCAGTCTGATGGATGGCTGTCTTCCAGACCCTGATATGGATGCAGCCACCATCCAGGAGGTCAGCGAGGCTGTGCTGGCTCTGTGGCTGCCCACGGACTCGGCTACAGTCCTGCGGAAGATGAACGAGATCCAGGCCATCGCAGCCAGGCTCCCCAACGTGGACCTGGTGCTGTCTCAGACCAAGCAGGACATTACGCGGGCCCGCAGGCTCCAGACTGAGGCTGAGCAGGCCAGGTAGGGCCTTGGGCCCTGAGTTTCTCCCTACCCAGGATTGGGCTAATGTTTTGTCCCTCAACCCTGTTTCTGAAAGAGAGGAACAAAGGGCTAGGACACGGGGGTGGGGCGTGCTGCCTACTGTGGTCAAATGACATGAAAAGTCCAGGTTTCACTTCACTTACTGGATCCTGTCTTCCATAAAAGAAATGGCAGAGAAGATGTCTTAGGTATAACACACATCACTATCCCTTCTTGGTGGGGTCCCAGGAGGGAAGAGCTACGGAGCTAGTATTGTCCCTGCTCTTTGTCTCAGCTGGAAAGGGTGTTCTCTCAGGCTGGTGCATGAGTTAAACTACACATTTATCATTCACTGTTCACTCCTTCTCTCTCTGCTCTTCCTTCCTGTTCCTTAGGAGCCGAGCTCATGCAGTGGAAGGCCAGGTAGAGGATGTGGTTGGGAACCTGCGGCAGGGCACGGTGGCATTGCAGGAGGCCCAGGACACCATGCAAGGCACCAGCCGCTCCCTTAAACTTATCCAGGACAGGGTTGCTGAGGTGAGGCCTTATAGATTCTTCTCCCCCATTTTAGAATGAATAGACAGATTTAGGCATAAGGTATAGAAGATGCTAGTAAGTGACCTTGTTGACCAAGCTGGAGGTCTTGAGAAGGCTGGTTTACAAGCCTCAAGTCTGGTTTTGAGCTCTTGGCCAGGATGCAAAAAAAAAGCAGGGGTAGACCCTAAGGCAGGGGTGGGGTTGGCTGAGCTGGAGAAGGAGGAGGCCTGGATATCATGGACAGGCAGGGGCTTAGGGAGAACCACTGGGATGTCCTGGTTGAACAGACTTTTCCCTGTCTGTAAAGTGGGAGAAAGGATGGTAGAAGCAGGCTTCTGGCTGCCTGTAAGAGTCACTACAAACTTTCAGATTTTCTCTCTTTTTCCACAAAGGTTCAGCAGGTCCTGGGACCAGCAGAAAGGCTGGTGATGGGCATGAGGGAGCAGCTGGGTGACTTCCGAGCACGGATGGAGGAGCTCCACCGCCAGGCCCGGCGGCAGAGGGCACAGGCAGCCCAGGCCCAGCAGCTTGCAGAGGGTGCCAGCCAGCGGGCACTGAGTGCCCAGGAGGTACAGAGAGGGCAAGTTAGCCCAACAAAACATAGCCAGTGAAGGGCTTCAGGATTAACTCAAATTTAGCCTCCACTGCCTTTGTGTAACTGGTTTGGGGATGCTGAAGATGATCCAGTCCAGTTGAGACATCTGGAGCTGTCTACAGATGAGGCGGTCACTCGCCCCTGCCCAAAGCTCATCTATAAAGCAGGTTTCTTACTGTGTTATCTGGAGCTTGTCTCCTTAATCCCTGGACTGGGCACTCAGCTTAGACCAATGATCTGGGCTCCATCCCTATCAGAATTAGACCAGAGAAGATTGAAGAGCTTCTCCCAGTGTCTGAAGTATGCCACCTGCTTCTCCCAAGGTTGGGAATGTTGGCATGCGCAATCCTGGGATGTGACCAAGTTGCCAAATATGCTTTTAAATGACACCTTAATATGAACCTATGATTATGTGTTTGGCATTATGCTTAAAGTGAGATGGGTGGGGGGTGACAGGAGCGAGAGATGGAGGGAGGGGAATGCAAAATTTTAAGACATAATCTGGGGCACAGTGGTTTTATAGGTGAAAGATGTGCATGGGGGATAGTAGGAGGCACCTCATCATTGTGTGTTGATTCAGGTGATGTCAAGTGCTTTAGCTACAGCACTTTTGGACTGATGATGGTGATACTGAGGTGGTTCTACTTTTTTTAGGACTTTGAGAGAATAAAGCAAAAGTATGCTGGGTTGAAGGACCGTTTGAGTCGGAGTCCCATGCTGGGAGAGCAGGGCAGTCGGATCCTGACTGTCAAGACAGAGGCAGAGGAACTGTTTGAGGAGACCATGGAGATGATGGACAGGATGCAAGGTGAGGGGCATGGACTGCTGGGAATCCCTGAAGGCTGATCCCCCACCCAGGGCTGCTGAGGTCTACTCTGGTTGGAGCAGCAGTGCTAAGGGAGTGAGGTCAATCAGGGTTAGCATGTGTGACAGGGCTGTGGGGAATCAGAAGTGCTCACATTGACTTGGCCTGCCCCGAAGAAGCTTGCACTCCAGATGAGGTCATTTTCCCTATCATGTGAACAGTACCCCAAACTGTATGTAATAGCCTGAGGTGGCCTGTGAAAGGGACATGACTAATGAGTTCAAGGAGACCAATTACTTCTGAGAGAAATGTTCAGTGAAGGTGAGAAGGGGGTGAGAAGGAACAAGGCATGTCTTGAGGATGGGACAGGAATCGGCCAACAGGAGAGGAGGTTGACCAGGACCTGTGGGAGAAACATAGAACAGCTCCATGTGGCTGGCCTCCAACCCAGATGAAGAGGGTAGACTTGGCCCTGCATGTGGCAGGGAACAATCCAAAGGTTCTGAATATGGCAGAGACATCATGATAATAGCTTTTAAAATGGTTCTGAGCTTTCCTCATAAAGAGGAATTAGGAATCTAGAAGCCACTCATTCTCTAAGTTGTGATGGTGGGTGGCATCACTGGGCTGGTGTGTTCAGTAAATGCTGCATAGTTTCTCTGAATTTTGGCAAAATCCTCAGTGGGTAGCTAAGTGGACACCATAGAGAAGGTTGGATTGGTGGGTTCATAATGAAGAAATGGGAGGCTGTGGCCACCCACCCATAAAGGGCAAGGAGCTGAACTCGAGGAAGGAACCAGAGCCTGGGTCAGTGCTTTTCCTGGCCTTGCCCATCAATGCTCTGTATGAAGATAAAGAATTTGTTTGTCAAATCTGTGTATGACAGAGAGTTAATACACCAGGCAATTGCAAATGATGAAAAAGATGGGATGAAACCAACAGGATGAAATTAACAAAGGATAAACCTTCCCTCTGGCCTTTGTGGGCCTAGACCACAAGTACAGCTCGGGAGAGACTGGCTTCTCAGTGGCTCATGTCACAAATTGTTACTCACCTGAGAAAGACCCAAGAGTTCTGTGTAACTGCAGGCTTGTTTTGAAGCAGCAATGTCTTGCTATTACTGAGAGCTAATAAACACAAAGCAGCCAAAGTAAGGGGGATCAGTAAATGCTTAGGGGTGATATTCAAATTATTTAGCAACTGGTGCAGCACATACCCACCAACTAGAATAGTTTCAGGTCATAGCATTGGAATGGACATTTACCTACTTGAAAGAATTTACTTTAATTGGAAGATAATGGTGAGGATTATGCATGAAGGAGGCCTCTGGAAATGGGGCCTTGAAATGGAACAGCAGTAATATAACCACCACTATGGATGTATTTCAAGATTTGATCAACCTGTAGGCCCATGTGGATGTTCACCGGCTGACACTGTCTTATGTTCTCCTTCATAAGGGATATTGACAAACCTGCACACATCAGGAAGAGAGTGACTGGGGTCACTGGGGACAGAGGGAGGGACCCAGCAATTGTACCAGATGAGGAATGGAGACCTTTAACCTGGAGAAAACGAAGCCTCAGAAATGTGTGGGACTTCCATGTGGGAGCAGAGCAGATATATTCCTAAATACCCAGGAGACAGTCTTGGGACAATTGGGTGGAAGCAAGAAGTGGTTAGATTTTAGTTGCCTGAGAAGAGGACTTAGCAAATAATCAGAGCTGCCTAAAGTTGGAGCCTTGTAAGGTAGTTGTGCTCCCTCCCTATTTTTGGTGAAATATAGGCTAGGGGAATGTGGTACAGGGGACTCCTGCCTAGGGGACACAGGCCAGTCTGGGTCATTTTTCAGTGTTCTTCAAGCCTTCACATATCATCAGAAGGGACCAGGATGGGGGTGGGGTAGGAAGAACTAGATTAATCTGGGGGAACATTTTGGCGGGGAGAGTGGGCAAGTGTCAAGATGCCTACTTAAGTGTTACTGGTAGGATGGCCCCTGTCCGGGTCCAACAGCATTGGGCTGCTAATTTTGGTATCAGTATCCTTGCCCCCATCAGCCTGGTACAACTGAGAGAGCCTAGAGAAGACAAGAGGGGTGAGGGGTTAGGGGATAATCAGAATTGGGGGTCTCCAGGACTGGAGAGAGGGGAGAGGCTTCAGTGACCACCACCTGGAGGCCAGCCTCTGCCGAATTGGTTCTTCTGCCCATGCTGCCTCCAGGCAGGGGGAGGAAGGGGAAGGGATGGGAGTCTTTGGGTATCTCACCATCCACTCCTCCTCCCCACACTGTTCCATCTGCCTCAGACATGGAGTCGGAGCTGCTGCAGGGGAGCCAGGCCATCATGCTGCGCTCAGCAGACCTGACAGGACTGGAGAAGCGCGTGGAGCAGATCCGCGACCACATCAATGGGCGTGTGCTCTATTATGCCACCTGCAAATGATCTCCAGCTCCCTTTGCTTCTGGGGAGGGGGCAGATCGGGTGGAATATTTTCTGACTCCAGGAGACTTGGATGCCACCTGTGGCACACCTGGACCACCCAGGTGGGCAGCAGGAAGAGCCTGCACTGATGGGACAGCTATATTTGTGGATAGAGGTGGTATAGGTGGGTCTGTCATCATGCCTGGAAACTCCCAAGTGGAGAGACCCAAACTGGGCAATGTCTCTGTCCTTGTCCTCTGTTGTGACTGAATCCTGGACCAACACAAAAATGTAATGAAAAAAGATGTGAAAATGAAAAGTCCAATAAAAATCTTTGGAAAGGAACTAGAAGCTCAGGGAGGGAAAATGATCTGTCTTCCCATTCAATAAACTTTTGTCATTTATTTCTGACTCTCATTGGAGTTCCTATGAGCTCAAGATCATTGAGCTGCCCTACTTGCTCAGTCTAGCTTGCTCATCACCTGTACCTAGGGAGACTAGGCCCTTTTGCTTCAGGACCAGATAGACCTCAACCTTGGGAGGCCAGAGGAACAGTTCCCACCTTTGAACAGCAATCCAGCTTCTAGTTATAGATGTGGAAATAGAAACTCAGAGCCGGAAGTAATATGGCCAGATTCACACAGCTCTCAAGAGGTAGGACTTACATTAGGATCTATGTCTCTAGGGATCTCAAAGAGATCTCAAAGAGTATGTGCCCTGTGTGTGTGTGTGTGTGTGTGTGCAGTGCACACATGCACACATGTGCACATGTGCAAATATGGAATGGCATGAATATTTGTGTGCTAACCACAGCCTAGGTACAGTGCTAGGCATCTTATCTACATTAACTTCTTGATCATTATTAATCATTTTATTTATTTATTGAACACTGTGTTGGACACATTTGCATTATCTCATGATGTAGGTGGCACTGTTATTCCCATCAGACAAATGAGAAAACCAAGGCACAAAGGCAAGGAACTCACCCAAGTTCACAGAAATGGCAGAGGAGGGCATAGCTGGGCCTCAAACTCATGTTCTTCTAATACAGCCATTAAGAGAATGGACACTGGAGCCAGGCTCTGCAGAACCTGCTCCTGTTGTTGTGAATGGGGTAGCTCATGTTTGTTACTAGGTGCCCGGCACACTGCCGGCTCCTGATACACACCAGCCCTGATTGCTCCTTCCGACCTGACCTGCAGCTGTCCAGGTACCTTCCACTCCAGACAGGCTGAGGTCCCTGAGCTGCTTCTGCCTTTGAAAGGATAAAATGAAGCTTTGTAGAGAAAAATATGTCCATTTTATTGAGCACAACAAGGAGCATGAAGCTAGAGGGGGTGGGGCGAGAAAACTATGCAAGGACAAGAACGATGCACTGGACTTCCAGGGAGGCAGGATTGGAACTCCTAGCTGAAATGAAAATAGTCAGCTTCCAGTCTACTTAATTAGGGTTGTGTGGGCAGGATGATGGGTCCTTGCAGCCCCTAGTCATGGATTTCTTTCTAGTCCACTTTGGAGGGTGTAGCACTGCGTTTAGATTGAGGTGGGGAGGAGGGGAGAGTCTGAAATGTTCTGGGAGTGGGCTGGCAGGTCTCAGTGCAGTGGGGAGCTAATCCTGGAGTTAAGGATTAGAGCTATGAGGCCCCCCTGGGAGCTGCCTGGTGTTCATGCAGATGGGCAGGCAGCTATGACAATGAGCCCAGTCTGGCCAGGAGGCCAGAGGAGACCGGAGAGGCAGGAGTGAGTGTGTGCAGAGTGGGGAGTCTGAGTAGAGGCTTCATATGGCTTTGCTTGGAGAAGGTGGCACAGCCTGGCCAGTCCACTAAGCTTTTCACGACAAACAATACAGACCCAGGCGAGCACTATCTACGCACACTGCACAGAGCCACGGCACGTAGGGTGTATGGAGGGGCAGAGAGCAGACAGGTCAGGGAGACCTGGAAGCCGGCAGATGCCGATCCTCCTGCCCACAGCTTCAAGGAGCCTCCTCAGGTCTTGGGACTTCCTCTGGGGCCCCTGTGAGGGTCTGCCCCAGGCGGCGGCAGGTTGCTGTTCCAGATCAGAGCCCCCTCCTGCCAGGCCCTGCGCCACTTGTTGGCCTTCTGCCCTCTGCAGGGTAGATGCCAGGTTTGGACGGGCAGAGAAGAGTTGGACATGTTCCCTGCAAAGGAAAGGTGTTCAGAGTGCAGGTGGGGCTGCTGTCACTGTCCCCTCAGAACCATCATTTAAACCCTGGGCTGGGGCTTTCCCTCTGGAATAGAAGCCCTCCCTGAGCCCTGCATCCGGGTTTCCCAGCCTCTAGGCCTCACCTGAAAACTATAGTAACACAGGCCTGGACTCCAGGGATCACATAATGAGACAGACCCCAGTCTGCCCTGCCCGGCAGTGGGAACTGCCACCGGCTTTAACTGGCACCATGACCTCTGATTTGAAGTTCCTGGAAAGGAGACAGCAGAGGCCTTGAATTATTTGAGGGAGGAAGAAGGAAGGGCTGTGGGTTGGGGGTGGGGGATGTTCTCTGTGCCATGGCATCCGCCCAGCTCTCCCTTCATGAGCTCCACAAAGTTCAAGCTCCTGTAGAGAAGACAAGACAACCCGCGTTCCTACCCCTTTCCTCCCCAAACACGGAGGTCCTAGAAACTCAGGGAATCTAATGCACACCCCCACATACACCCAGTTTTCTGTGAGCTTTTATAATCTCTGTTGCTTCACCCCAGTGTCTCTGTGGGGCAGGCTGAGCAGGTCAATATGCTTCAAACAACCCATTTTGCAGCTCAGCAAGCTAGAAAGGGAGACACTCACTAGTTGTCCATGGCCTCACAGTGAGTGAGTGGTAGGGACAGGCCTAGAAGCAAGCCCCTTCCCCCCAACCAGCCTCTTCCCACTCTCAGAGCTGCCTTTGAGCAGAGAAGAGGCCTTGTTATTAATTTCTTTCAGTCCTTTTGCTGGGGTTCTTTCAGACCGGTTGAGCACAGCTAGGGCTCTGTTGTTGGCTGAAAATACCTACTGTTTTTTGTTGGCCTTTTTGAGGAGTGTGGGCTCCGAGCAGTAGGAAGACTTTCCCTTGTTCCCAATGCTCAGGCAGCTGGAGCAGCAGCCACAGGGCCCAGTGGCTAGAGGCCCCTGGTGCATGGGCACAAGGCTGCTGCTGATGCGGAGGGAGCCATTGACCAGACAGTTGAGGGACCTGCCACCGGGGACCACAGACTGAGGTCCGTGCTGGCAGGGCATCTGAGTCAGTGTGGGGAGTGGGGCGCTCTGGTCCAGGGCTGGTGCTTCTGTGATGGTAATCTCAGGGGAGCCGGGTCTAGAGACTTCTGAGGCTTGCGTGGCGGGTGGCCGGTTCTCGACCTCGGGGCGGGTGCCGGGGCTGTGCAGGTTCATATGGAGCTTCCGCATGTGGTGCACCACGGCGGCTGCGTTGAAGGCTTGCTAAGGAGACACAGCATCCTTAGAGCCCCAAGGGGCTCAAGAGTGTTTCCTTTCCCGGTGGCCTCTTGAAGCCAATGTGCCCACTTATCATTTAGGGGGATCAGGGGCTCTCTATTGCCTGAAGGGATGCCCTGAGGTAGGCTCTTCCACTAGCCCCCACCTAGCCCAGCCTCCAGAACCTCCCCTGCTCCCCACTCCCCAGAAGCTTGCACACCCCCTGCAGAGGACAGCTCACCCTCCACTTGCTCTTGGCAAAGTTCTTCTGGATCTGGAGGCTGACAGATGGGTAGATGTCCCGGTGGAGGGCTGTGTTTCCATTGATCCTGTGGATGCAGGAGGGGTCCCTGGCTACTGGGTAGCTGTGGACACTCAGTCAAGGGGTGGGCAGGGGGCTGTGAAGGTAGGTCCAGGTTCAAGCTGAGTAGAATGCCCCAGGAGAAGGCTGATTCACAATAGGAAAGGGCTGGAACCAGGGCTTTTCTGCTCCCATTGGGCAGGTCATTATGGGCTTATACTTTGGTAAAACTAAATATTTTTAGAGCAGGGTTGGCAAACTATGGCCTACGGGCTAAATCTACCCATTGTCTGTGTTGTCTAGTCTGGTCCCACTGGAATGCAGCCATGGTTATTCATTTAGGTGTTTTTGTGCCCAGCAATCGAGTAGTTGCCACAAAGACAGTATGGCCAGCACAGGCTTTACAGGATATATTTATGGACCCCTGCATCACTGGGCACTTGTGACATTACTATGCTTTAGTTCCAAACCTTGCTTGCAACTAGCTCCTCCTGAAGCCATCCTCAGTGATGCCATTTGATACATGATGCCCTTTCCCCTCCCCTTAGTCTCTTACTCACTTGTATTCCACAGACACTTGCCATGTGCACAGCACTAGGACAATTACTAAAGGACCCAGAGAAGTGAGAGAAATGAACCCCAATCCCTAAGAGCCCACAATCCAGGGGTGTGGTGGTGTTTCATGCCATGGACCAGGGAAGGTGACAGTAAGCTGCATAATTAATAAAGGGGAATGAGGAGGTCTGCGTGGATTGCAGGAGTCACAGACTTCTGGGAAGGGATCCCGACTTTCAAACATGCAACACAGAGGGCAGGAGGCAGGACATTCTCAGAGGTGGTATGATCCAAAAAATAGTTAGGAAAGAGCTTGGACAAGAGGGTAGAAAAGGACAGGAAGAGAAGTATAACTTTAGGTCTATCTGGAACAGAAGGTGGTGTGTAAAAATCTTGGGAAATGAACATGGAGATAAAGGGTCAGATTAGGGAAAATTTAGAAAGACCAAGAAATTTAAGCTCATTATGGCAGGAAATGGGAAGCTACTTCAAGTAGCTTGGGAAAAAATTTCTTCACATGGAACAGGTTTGATCTTAGAGTCAAATGATGCTCTTAAGAACATGAGATGGGGGGGGGCAGCTGGGGATGTGGCTCAAGAGGTAACGCGCTTGCCTGGAATGCGCGGGGGGCTGGGTTCGATCTTCAGCACCACATAAAATAAAAATAAAGATGTTGTGTCCACCGAAAACTGAAAAATAAATATTAAAAATTTTTCTCTCTCTCTTTAAAAAAAAAGGAACATGAGAGGGTTTTCTTTTGAGCAACTAGTACTGAGCACTGCACCACCTGGGAGTCACCAGGACACCCAGGGCTGCTGAATGACAGCGCCTGCTGTGTCTGCCTCCAGAATTGACTGGATAACCCAGCTGCCACTCCTGGGTCAGAACCTGCTTGATTAAATGCTATTTGCATCTCTACCTGGACTGATGAACAGTTAAGTGCTCCTGGATGTCTCCACCATCAGGGGCTCAGGGCAAGCCAGTTCCAAGAAACCATCATGTGGATGAGTCAGGTGTCTTTGGGAACCACAGGATGAGAATTGAGGGTTCACGCTGTTTCTCACTCACCAGGGGTGCCTCAAGGCCTTCTCGCAGGTGTACCGCTCATTTGGGTCCTTCTCCAGCAAGTGGCAAATAAAATCCTTGGCTAAGGGGAGCAATTAGACACAAGACAGCTAAGGACCAGATTTCATGACTGATGTAAATTCACTTCCGGGCTGGTGGGTGGCAGTGAATGCATCTTTAGCTAATCTTCCAAAGAGGCAATTTTAAGAGTCTTAAAAGAGGAAAAAAAAAAATCCAAAAAAACCACCTCATAACAACCCACTATAAACTCCCAAGAAGAGAGGCTCTGAGCTGCGTCACCCACACAGCACCGCAGAAACCTTGCTAGTCATGAGGCACCGGGGTGCCTGCACTCCATGTGTGCATGCATTTGCACAGATATATGGGCCAGCACTAGCACATGGGCTCACACGTGAGTGCTGGCTCATTCCATTTCTGATCTCCACTTCACAGACACAACAAGCGTGTATGATCACCTTCTCATATGAACAGACATTGCGTGCCCTGTCCTGGTATCTAAGTGCTTGGTTTTGCCACAATTGGCCTGAAACTCTTCTCTCTGCCTGACTCTGCCCTCCCAGCCTCTCATCTAAAGTTCACCCTTTTTCCCGCCCCTCTCATCAGACACACTGTTTCCACCTGTAAGAAAATAAGAGCATAAACCTTAAATAGTTTATTTGGACTTTGAACCAGATGAAGATTTCTTTACTTTCCCTGGTAGCCTGTTTTATAAGATCCCCGGGGACTTGGAAGAACCAGGACTGTCATCCTTTGTTAAGATCTTTTCTCTTGGCAGCCTCTGCCTTGAGCCTGTTATCTTGTCCTTCACACCCTCTGGCCTTACCTGACTCAGAAATGTCATCCCAGAATGGAGACTCGAACTCATAGTAGCCTTCTTTGATCTTCTCAAAAAGCTTCGACTCTGTTTCTTCATAAAAAGGAGGGTACCCACACAGCCTGCAGCGGGACAGGAAGGAGGTACACTACTGAGGTACACCCCATCCTCCCTGGGTCAGTTTCTCTCCTACCCTAGTTCTCACTGTACTCACGAGGGTGAGGGCATAAGGGTCTTAAACCAGCACTATGACAGGATGTGGATCTACCTCTGATTCAGCAATGACACAGGTCCCATAAAGACTATGTGCAGGAGCCCAGGCCTGACCTGGCATCCCTGGTCTTTGTACATTATGTCCCCCAACCCTTACTACCTCTCCCGGTACTTCCTCCGACTCTTGGATGCCCTGTACAAAATATCTTTGAGAAGGCATGTGGAATGTCCTCCTGAATGTGATTTTCATGAGGTATTTTTTTAGGCTGCTTATTCAACATAAACTGAGGAAATAGAGAACCGAATCCACACTAAGGGGTAAATGTCTAATAGCGGATTATTTTTCTTAAGAGCAAAGCCTGCTACAGGCAAGGATAGATGTGGGGAAGAGGGGGTGATCAGGTCAGGAAAGGGAGAGCCCTAGAATATAAGGAGAGGAGCAAAAAGCAGAGGCCCTGACCAGCTTTACTCAGTCTATGGTTTTGCCCTGGGAGACTAGGTAAGGGAGAAAATTGAGATTCAGTGGTGCTGGGTCCACCTGGGCTCCCAGTCTGGCTTGACCTCTTGCTGGTTGCAGAATGGGACTTGGCATATTTATATGCAACAAATGGAGGTGGGTGCAGGAGGAGGGAGCACCAGGTGGTTGAGCAGTGGGTGCATGCTGAGCTCTGCTTCATAATGTGCTGGAGATTAGGACCAAGCAACCTTTGGAGTTGTGTGCATGAGTAAGCATGCATATGTGTGCATTCGCACACGCACTTGCTTTGGAGGAGGAACTGAGATGGGGAGGGGAAGAGAGGGGTGGGCAGGCTTCAAGATTTCCTAAGGTCTGAGCCAATGCCAGCTTCTACTCACAGTATGTAGGTGATGACGCCAATGGACCAGCAATCCACAGCCTTGCTGTAGGGTTTCTGGGCCAGCACTTCCGGAGCTGCAGCAAACCAATGTCAGAGTCAGGGCTGGGGGGCGAGAGAAGAGGGCTGTGGAGTGGGGACTGGAGGTCAGGAAGAAGCTTAGAGAAGGGAACAAGGGTAGTTCAGGGGATGGTATTGTTTCTGTGAGACTGAAAACTCTCCAAGAGCAGAAGCTGTATTTCCCCTAGAAAGACTAAATCCTCCTATGAAGAGAGACTGTGCCTCCTCCATTGGACTGGGAATTCCCATGTGACAGGCCCTATGACTCCTCCATCAGAGTAGGGATCTCTGGAGCTAGACCTCCCCTATCATATATTGAGTATTCTCTGAAAGTAGGACCATTGTCTTCCCAGCCAGATAGGGGATCCCCAAGGCAAGGGTTGCATCTTTCCCTTCACACTGGGAGAGCCCCAGGTAGGTACTGGGAGAGAGCTCCCACTTTCCTGTGGAAAACAGAGGCAGAGTCTCCTCATTAGTTAGGAGGCTCCTAGAGAGCAGACAGTAGTAACTTTCCCATCTGAGTACCTTCTGAGAGCAGGGGCTTTGCCCGCCATGAAGACATGGACGAGGTCTATCCTTTGACTGGGAGCCTGGGGCAGTAGAGAGCTGCCTTCTGTATTTATCCTAGATACCTCGGCTTTGTACCCACTGGAACTCAATATCTTTTGGAGTAATTGACCTCCCTTTTTTGGGAGAGAGTAGGTTCCCACTCTGCTTCCCATTTTCTAATTGCAAACAGATGATGATTGCCTAAGAGGAAATGGGCAGGAGTGGATATTCTGTCTCAGCTTCCTCCCCGAGAGATCCCAGAAATGCTTTCACCAGGAACCCTGCCTGCTCTTACCTTTTCAGGATCCCTAGAAGCCCAAAGGTCTGCTTGGATGGGACGCCCCACCTATGCCAGTTCCCCAGAGTGCTTCCTTGGGTGTAAATTTAAGGGGCCCACAGGTAGGTTCTTTAGACCCAAACTCAGCATCCCATGCTTCTAGGCTCCCCTCACAGTTGCAGGGTGAGGTTTCCTCTAGAATCCAGAAGGATCGGGGCTAGTGCTCAACCCCTCAGCTCTCTACTGATCTTTGGGTTTGTGATCTTGTTTCTGGTTTTGGCCCTACTGGAAAGACCTGTCTGCAGGGGTGACAGTCAAAGTATAGCTTGAGGGCTGGAGAGGGCTTAGGGGTAGACTGTCTTTAAAAATGTCTGATTTGAAAGAAGTAGGGGTAGTTCTGGAGATAGATGGATTGGCTGGTCCTGAATCTCGTAAGTGAATGCTCTACCTGGGTAACTCCAAAGGGGAACCCTGACTCCTCACAATCACCCCTCTCTGTGACTTACATCCCTGTGGTTGAATATAGTCAACTAGTCAACTTCTTGCCTGCCTCCAGACTCACCCACGTAGCCTGGGGTCCCACAGGCTGTGGACATGACACCACTCTGTTCCATCTTGGACAGACCAAAGTCTGTGATCATGATCTTCGAATTCTCTTCAGGGGTGAGGTACAGCAGGTTTTCAGGCTGCAGGAGAAGGAAATGTGTGGTATAGGACACAGTCCCTTGAAACACATCTCTCTTTCTTTCTCTTTAATATAATTTCTTAGGAAGCTCAGCCCTGGGCTCCTGTCTCTGAGGCTAACTCATCTTCTCCCATTCCTCCTTCCTCCCTTTAACTTGTGTCCTCACTTCCGTACCCCAGAACTCTGTGTTTTCCTTATGGTCCTGACTTTGCTTAGCCTTGTAACCCTTCTCCCTTCCCTCCCAACTACCCCCACAACCATCTGATTTTTGAGGAAACCAACCTTTGGTTAATTCCTCTGACCTCACCAAAGTCTACCATGATGCCTGGTCCCAAATAGACCCTCAAAAAGTATTTGTTGCTCTTGATTTCACTGTGACCGGATTCAAGAAATGTGTGGAATATTTTGATACCTTAAATAGGGTAAGGCACAGTCCAAGGTTCAGGAAAAACCTGAGGTGCAAATTAACAACCATTGTTTAGCCACCCAAGACTTGTTTAAGGAATCTGAGGGCAGAAGAGGCCTTGGGAGTCCAATTGGTCCAATCCTCTTTTTTGGCTAGCACCTCGACTTCTCACAATTCAGGTGTCTTCTGAAAGGGTCCTTCCCTGTTTCCCACTAGGTGCTTAGGCCTTGGCACCTTTAAGTCTCTGTGGACGATGCCATTCTCATGGAGGTATTTCACTGCTGACAAGACCTGCTGGATCACCAGACTGGCATCCTTCTCTGTGTAGACGCCTCGCTCCAGGATCCGGTCAAAAAGCTCCCCTCCAGAAACACTGTGGGCAAAGGGTAAGAACAGGAATCCAGTTCTTAATGCAGGTCAGTGGGATGCCAGTGTGTTTGCTTTGTGGCCAAGGGAGATACAGCTAAGACACAACAGGAAGGTGCCCAGGAACTGTGATTAGAAGGGGAGGGGAGGCCCAATCCAGTCTCTGAACAACTCCTTAGGTGCCTGGTGTGATGTAACTAGGGAATCATTTCTCTGAGCCAAGTTTCTCTCTGGGAGCTTCCTTTATGATGCAAATGTCCCTGTTTGGGGATGCAAAAGAAGCCAATAATCCCTTACTGTGCACACATTCCTTATCTGTCTTCCTTCCTAGCCGGGGACACAGGAAGCCATTATGAGAGAAGCAACACAGAAATTGGGCAAAATAGGAAAGAAAGGTTTGAAAAATGAGACAACTCTGCTTATATCAGGATCTCGTTCCTCATTTTGGGAAAATGGACTACCTAAAGCTGGCATCATAGGTGGGGCCATAGAAGTATTTCGAGACTCAAATGGCATCATGTCTCAGGATACAGGGGGCTTAACAGCAAGTCTAACCTCCCATCTCTTGAATACCATTGACACCATTTTTGTCTGAAAGTTTTTTAGTCTGTATTAGAACACATAGTTGTCAGAGAACTCACTACCTCTGATGACAAAGTGTTTGGTTTCTTAATATTTCCATGTATTATGTTGAAACCTGATGACCTTTAATTCTTTCCAGAAGACACAGATTCCACCCATTGGGACCACACAGAACAAGCAAAACATCTTTTTACAAGAATTGTTTCAAGTATGTGGAGCTGGTGAAATGCTCTCCTGAGACCTCCTCTTCTCTGGGAATGAACATCCTGGACTATTTTGAACATGATCTGGAGGTTCTGATACTCTTACCATCCTGGCCCACATTTCCACTGTCACATGTCATTAGTTGTAGCTCTGCACAGCTGATAGCACCATGTAGCAATGGAGGAATAGAATGTATCCAGTCAAACCCATACCATTTTGCTCTCCTTGTTTCTGTCTTTGGGCTCTGGGCTCTGTGATAGGAACTGGAGGCTCCCAAGAAAGATGTTCTTTGAATACAGCTATGAACACCTGACTATGAATGGCCTGGGTCCTGGAGTGGTGCTCTTAGGAGGCTTGGTGGCTCCCAAGTGACATCTAAACCTGCCCACCTCCTTGTCTCCTGTTAGCCTGTAGAATACCTTTGTGCTAATCTTGTTGAATTGGCCTCCTGAAGGTGCCATGTGGTCCCTGCTCACTGATTATTGTCACTTTGGGCCCTTCCCACCTCTATCCCTTGACTGCCTGCTTCTTCTCTTTCCTGGGCTTCAGTGAGCCAATAGTTAATTAAATTAGTGCACTGAAGTTTCTGAGGAGTTGGCTCATCAGTCAAAACCCATGGTGCCCAGCCATACTGAGTTTACAGAGTGGCGTGTATCTATGGGAGTTCTGTGTGTGCCTTTTAGACACCAGAGAGGTATCTTTGAACCCAAGGCTGTGCCGTCGGGAGCTCTGACCAACCCACATGCAGTCACCATCAGGCAGAACTCTATGTGGATATGACAGCAACAGAGACCTTTCTAATGACATTCTATTTCTGTCCTACAGATGGATACACACAATACAGTTTTTAACTCTGAGTGGATCTCTTTTGAGAAAGTCTTTCTTTATATTGAATTGAAATCTATCTACCCGTGCCTTCTACTTCTATAGTAACTTTACCCTGAAATGGTGTTAATACATTTGCTATCCAGTTGATTGACAAAGACTTGTCAAAATGGACTCCAGTCATGGCGTCAGAGAAGGGTTCTGGTGGCCCATGCTGTACCTGGCATTACCCCTTCAGTTGCTGCATTGTGGAGAAGTCACAGAACGTCTCCGGGAGGGATAGGGAGGCAGAAGAGCACAGACAGCTCTTTTCCCACTTGTAGGAAATATTGTGATGACAGGAAACCTGTTCTGGTACATACCAACTCAATAATCAGCCCCAGATTTACTCCTCAGCTCACGCAGCACGCCTATGACCAGGGGTGTACTGACTCCAAAAGGTGTCTTGGCAACTCAGAACCTCTTGGACTAATTCTGCTTTTGTTTTTTAGTTGCCATGCTCTCTCCACTGACCAATCTCCTCTGAGCCTCCCAGGCTCCAACAGGCCTCTGTGGAGGAGGGGGGTCACCTTTCACTTACAGCTGCATGACCAGGTAGTAGTGAGTGCTGCTCTCGTAGATGTCCTCCAGGGTCACGATGTTCTCATGCTTGATCCTGGGAAAAAGCAAACGTCATGGTCAAAGGTATGTGGTTCAGGTGGTCTGGACAAAGAATGCAGCCCCAGCTCCAGAGAGTCTGCTAGACACTCTTTATGGCAGTGTTTAGAAAGACGGGTTCCTGGGGGAGCCTTTGTAAGAAGTCTGCTGTCATAAAGTATTCCCAGAGAAAAGATTCCCAGGGTGGTGTTTGATCCACATTGATTGAATGAATAATTGATTGTTGTGCTTTCAGGGAACAAATGTTTCAGTGTTACTTCAGGATTTTTATTAAACTTTAACAAAAGACAAAGTTTAAAGAGCCTAGAAAGGGTTCAGGATGTAGCTCAATGGTAGAGTATGTGCTGAGATTTTACTAGGATGTGAGGCTCTGGGTTTGATCATCAACTTCAAAAGAAGGAGGAGAAGGAGAAGGAAGAGGAGGAGGAGGAAGAGGAGAAGAAGAAGGAGAAGGAGAAGGAGAGGAAGGAGGAGGAGAAGGAGGAGGAGGAGAAGGAGAAGAAGGAGGAGGAAGAGGAGAAAAAGAAGGAGGAGGAGGAGGAGAAGGAAGAGGAGGAGGAAGAGGAAGAGGAGGAGGAGGAGAACAACAATGAAGGACTAAGGGGTACCTAAGAATTGAGGAAGACTAAAGGGTTCCCAAAGCCTGGTTATTCTACAAAATGGATACCCGTCTCTCTTTCAGAAACACTGCATGGAGAAAGTACAACAGCAGGAGAGGTGTAGGTGAGCTGAACTCCCTCTTGGGTAACCATGGTAGAAGTTGTTGAAAATTTATTATTCCAGGATGTTGTGAAAAACAAGGAAGATACTTATTTTCTGTGTGATGTCCCTTAGATCAGTAATTCTCAACCATGGGATATTTTACCCCTCAGGGGACATTTGACAATAAAGACGTTTTTGATAATCAGCATGGGATGTGCTACTGGCACCTAGAAGGTGGAGGCAGAAATGCTGTTGGACATCTGACATGCTTGGGACAGTCCCCAACATAGCTCAGAATGATCTGAAGTGTCAGTCGTTCTGGGAAACCCTGCCCTGGGTGACCTTTGTCTGTGATTACTCAGAGACTGAGTCAAGTGGATTAATCATGTTAGCTGAGGGGCTTGGCTTTCTAGGCAGCAATTCTGGGCATGCCCGGGAGGAGGAATGTCTTCAGCAAGCTTTACTCATGGCTGTGCAGCACAGGGACTAAGTCCTTAGAACCTGGGCCTGCTGGGCCTGAGTTCAGATCCGAATCAGGCACTTACTAATTGGGTAACAGTAACTAGCTTTCTCAAATCTTCTAAGCCTCATTTTTCTTGTCTGACAAATATATTTCTCTCATAGGATAATAGTGGGACTAAAAGAGATAATGCATCAAAAATGCTAAGTATAGTGCCTGGAGAAGAGCAAATACATAACCAATCATATCCCTTTGATTTAAGCTAGTGTTAAAAACACAGACCTGGTTGCACTAATGTTTCTCTCTACTTAGTGACATTTGTCCAGTCTCAGATCATCATTCATGCTTTTCTTACCGGTCAACTGCAAACCCAATCACCTTTCTTTCTGAACTGTCTCTTGCCTCCAGTTTTCTTGTTCCCATGTGGTCCTGCCACTACCTTTGCTTTTCCTCACTCCATGCCTAGACTGTTGTGAAAGTCTTATCATTGGTCTCCCACCCTCTGGCTGGTCTCCTCCAACTCATCCTCCACCATGCTTCTGAGGGATGGCTCCCAAATACTCCTCTGATCATGTGACTCTTTAAAATCCTTTTGGGACTTCTCTCTGCCAACAGAATAAAGCTGATGTTCTTTATCAAGGAGTCAAAAGAAAATCCTTTGCAATTAGGCCCCATTTCACATCTTAGTTTCATCTCCTTTCCCTTGATGTTACTCATTTCAAATTTAGGGACTTCTAATGCTCAGTTTTCCCTAGTAGCCCTTGAACTCTAAGATTCTATGCTCATGTTTGTGCTACTCTCAGCCTGGACTTCCTTTCTGGACCTCCCCTCTTGCCCTTATAAAATTTTACTCATCCGACAATTTCCTTCTTTGAAAATGTGCCTAATAATTCATGAAAGCCAGGTAGGTAGAACAAATCCTATGTCCTTCATGCCCCACCTTCTGTTAGTGTACCTCCCTTTGGATGGGGTTAGAGTTTGTTATGGGCACTTCTGTCTCCACTTGGAAAATGTGAGTTCCTGAGATTAAGGAATTTTGTCTGTCTCGTCTTTTTGTCCCAAACCCATGTGCCTAACATACTTTTGACACATAGTAGGGGTTTCGCAAAGGTTTGTGGTAAGAATCTTATTGTAAACATTTTTTTTTTTTAATTGAAACATTTGATGATTTGTTAGTGTCACCAATGGTTACATGACAGTTGGGGTGCTGAACCTGCATTTGTTTTTGATCAAACTGAAGCTAATTTTCGAATCTCATGCTGTCTCCTTAATTATTGATTCTTCTTGGTGCTGGCTATCAATTGACTTTTGTTCCTTTGGGCTAATTACTCTCTGGCCTACATGCAAACACCAACTCTGCCACCAGTGGGTTTGCTAGTCAATTTTCTGGGGAAAAACAAAAAATCAGCCAGGGCAGCTAGCTGTCTGATTTATCTGATTGACCAAACTGACCCATGGTCTCAAAGGGAGCAGTGTCTTTGAGTGTGGCAATATAGTCTAGTTTTTCCCCAAAGTAATTAATGAAGGGCACATTGTGATCCCACAGTTGCAACACCCAACCAACCATAAGAGCCACTCACTTTTTCAACACAGCAATCTCATTCTCCAAGCTGCTGTCCCGGAAGGCAGGTGACTTCTTGATGCACTTCAAGGCAAAGAGCTTCCCAGTCACCCGTTGCTTCACCAGGAAAACTTCTGAAAATGCTCCTCTGGAAGGGGAAGAGGCCAAGAGATAAAACTTAGTTCTGAATGTCTAGAGAACATTCTGGAGGGTATGTGAGTCTCCATTGTCACAGTGGGCCTGGGCCAGCTGCATGGATGGCAGGACTACCTGACATACCAGGATACCTTTTCCTTCGTGGGCCATGTGGGAAGGAAAAGACCCCATTCCGGGCATAGGCAGGGGCTTTTCCTGTTTCCATAACTGGGGGATGACTTCCAGAGACTCTCCCTCAGCTGTGGCTATTTCTCCACTAAGCAAGTCCATGAAAGAGAGGCCATTGCCGGGGCCATTCTCTTGCAAGAAGGTGCAGTGTGGCCCATTGGAGTGGCAGTGGTAGCAGCAATAGAGGAAAGACTCAGACATAGTGGGGCAGGGAAGGCCAATGTATTCATTTTAGATGGTGATAATTTCTGAGAACCAGACGGCTGAGCACCTTCTCGTTCTTTCAGTGGGTTCTGCAAAGACTAAAGACAGAGCCCTGCAGCTTCTGGGGTAGACCCTAAAAACAGTAGATGGAACCCAAAGGGAAAACATAGTAGGATTCCAAATTGCAGGCTTCTTCATTTGCAGGGGATCTTCTAGAGACCTGGCCATCGGAATAGCAGGTAAAGGGTGAGGGATGTGGCTCCTTGGTATGGTGCTTGCTTAGCACACAGGAGGCCCTAAGTTCGATCCCCAGCACCATGAAGAAGAACAGTAGCTAAGCTGAGGGTGGATACTGGAGCCTGATTGTCCATGTTAGAATCTCAGGTTTGGGGGAGCTGAATACTTAACTTCTATATTTAGTTTCCTCATCTGAAAAGTGGAAACATTGTAGACCCTGATCTGTAAGGTTGGTTGTATAGAAGATTAAATAAATTAAATATGTAAGGTGGTTAGCAGCATTTCTGACATCTATTAAGGCCATATGTGTTAGCCAGGCATGGTGGTGCAGCTTGTAACCCCAGTGACTTGGGAGGCTAAGTCAGGAGGATCTCAAGTTTGAGGACAAACTGGGCAATGTTGTGAGACCCTGTCTGGAAAAATAAAAAGGGCTGGGGGTGGGTGGTGTAGCTCAGTGGCACAGTGCTCCTGGGTGTAATCCCCAGTACCCAAAACCAAAACCCAAACTCCATATGTGTTGGATACTATAATTATTCTTAATTTGAATAAAATCATGGAGAATACCTAACTATGCAAGAGGAATGGAATGTAAATGAGGGAAGAGCTGAGCCACGGTCTCCCCTGCCATCTGGGAATCCTGGAATGAAGGCCCAGCCACAGTCAAGCTTTTGCAAGGACTTTGAAAACCTGCATTGGAAAAATACGTGGCACTTCCTGAGTCTGGTTCCTGCTCCTTTGCTGCACAGAGCTCATTTGAGCCTCAGGGCTTGCTTGTGCATTCATTCATTTGCTTATCCCTTCAGCCAAGATTTATTGAGCACCTACTGAGTCTTAAATACTGGAGATAAAAAACGGAGATTCCCATTCTTATGGGGTCTGTAGAACAGCAAGGAGCACAGACAAGTAAGTAATTCGCATTCAGTTTGAAAAAAGGCTATCAGGCGTTCAGTGAATGCTCCTCTAACTGATGGAAGCTTTGTGAGTGAGAATCTAGTATGAGAGAGACACACATGCACATAAGGATGACATATTATGAGACCACAGAAAACCTACACTTAACATGGTATCCTGGGGGCAGTGGTTGGGCAGGTTGTGCACAATTTCAACAGGTGCCATTCACCTTGTAGCCTGTATATATGCTCACAGGATAATTATTACAATATTTTCCTCCCAGAAGACAGAAAGAGTGCCGGGGAAGGGGCACCCTTGTCTTAATTTGTTCAAAATGACCCATTAGGATAGCCAAGGAGCACATAATATATCACCTCCGATTTAAGAATAATCTGAGCTCAGTTTTAAGGAGTGGGGAAGAGTTGGAAGAGTTTCAGGTGGGAGTGGAGAAGAAGCATGAGAGAAAGTGTGGAGGGGCTGGAGGTGTAGCTTGCCTGATTCCCTTCTAGCATTGGCTGAGGGGAGGAGGGACCGTGGAGGTGAGGAATGGCACCATCTGTGAAGTCTGAGGCAGGGTATAACGGAAGGTGAATGAGGATGGCACCAGGCCCCACGGTTGGTTGTGTATAGAAAATGCTCAATAAATACTTGCTGAAGGAATGGGTGGTTTAGTTCATGGAGGGCAAGTTGGGGTCAGGAAAGGATTCGTTGTGTGTTCACATCTTAGAATCCACTTTCCTAATCTATAAAATGACAATTGAGCTACTCGGCCTCAAAGATTTCTTCCAGCTGTGACATACTAGAATCCACCTTCAGATTCCTATCTATCAACCTGAACCTCTGGAACCACACATGGATGGTCCCCTGATTTCAGAGCTGGGGCTTGCTGGGGGATGGCATCAAATAAGGGCCTTCAGTATGCCCAAACCCGAGGGTGCCATCCACATGGCACCGTCTGCATGTGGGGTCACCTGGAGTTTTGTGGTACTATGGCACTTTGAGAGGGTATTACTGTTGTTCTGTCTCAGGCTGCTTTAGTCCTGCAGGTGGCTCCATTGAGGTGGGGTGAGGCACAGGAGGAGGACTAGAGGGCTTTACCCTGCCACTGCCAGGGTGGGGAGCAGAGAACTAGTTTTGAGCAGCCAAGGTTGCCTGTGTCAGAAGGTAAAACAGGCAGGGAGGGCCTTGTTCTAGGCGATGTAGACAGAGAAGACGCAGAAGAGGTGACATGTCATGGTATTTGTAACTTGTTTATAAATGGTTCAGAGAAATATGTGTGTGCATAAAACAAATGCATCCCTGAGCATCCATGGGGCACTGGTTCCAAGACCCTTTAGGATACCAAAATCTGTGAATGGTCAAGTCCCGTCTATACAATGATGCAGTTTTTGCCTGTAGCTTATGCATCCCCTTCTGTAGACTTTAAATAACCTCCAGATTACTTATAATATCTAATGCAATGTAAATTCTGTGTAAATTGTTGTTATAATATATTGTTTAGGGAATAATAATGGGAAAAAAATCGGAACAGATTTTGTTTTTTGGAACGGATGAGAGTTATTTTGTGAATATTTTTGATCCGCAGTTGGTTGGATCTGCACTCGTGGAACCGGAGAATAAAGCGGATCCACTTGTATAAGGAAATGTCAACAACTGTTGGATTTAGGTGGTGGGTATATTGATGTTCACTTCACCTTTTCTTTCTGTTTAAACATATTCACAGTTAAAAGCTGGAGTGATAAGCTCTCAGATGACCCCAGTGTCCCTCGAGGTTTAGCTGTTTCTACAGTAGACCTCGTTGAGCTCCTAGGGGGGCAGCATCTGTCTACTGACAGTCCCACAGCACAAGTTTATAGCAGACGTGGATAAGCTCTCGTCAACCTGGCCTTCCTTCTCCCCGTTTCCCTCCATTCTGGGGATGCTTAACAAATCATTTCTGATTCATTCATGAGCCTTGTCCCTCTCTGCTGCTAACCCCCCCCCTCTCTCTAGCTAACTGTGTCTTGGCAAGGGCCCCTGATGGAAGGCCGGCACTCTGATGACCAGCACCACTGCTGAGATCCTCAGCAATGTGGCAGAACCTGGCAATCAGTCTGTGCCAGGAAGACCCAGAGGGCTCTTCTTGGCTATGCCTGGCTCCTCTCTGCAGCGAGAGCAAGGGCATCCGTCCTCATCTGCTGTCTCCTAGCCAAGGCAGAGTGCAGCACACTCGTCCAGGACTGGCTAAAGGGAGAGCTTGCCCCATGAACACTCCTCCCTGCCCAGGCCCAATTAGCCCCGGCTAATTAGCTGACCAGCTGGGCCTCTGAAGAGGTGGGGGCCCATGGCCTCGAGCTGCTGCCCGCCTGCGTCAGAGACTGCAGCCTCCTGGGGGAGAGGCACGAATAAGTGGAGAGTCAGCTCCAGAGAAGCTGTCTGGCGACTGCCAGCTCCGTGATCATCGTCAAGGGGCAAGCATAGGCGCCTGCGGGCTGGTAGGAGTTTGGACAGTGGCAAAGCCCAAGCACTAAAACACAGAGAAGAGAGGAGGTGGGGGCCGCTTCCGGTGTGTGTGGCCCACACCTCTCTAGTCTCAGAAGCCCCTTCTCATTTATCCAAATCGTGCAGTGAGATTGGCTTGATCACTGATGGGGGAAATGTGGAGTCCCAGGAAAGTTCTAGAATCACTGAATCTCCAGAAGTGCTCCCCAATTCCTCTTTTGCCAAGGAGAGAGGGAGATCTGGAAGTATGATGGGGGCCACTGGGTGTAGCTCAGAGGAATGTAGAACCTGAGGGAAAGGGGCTGGGGATCCCTGAGGACTCCAGTGCACTAAGTCATCCCAGGTCTTAAACAAACGTTTCCCTCATGCCACTCGCCCACCCACAAGCCACAAAACTCCTCCTAGGCCCCTTAGAGTCACAGAAGCCTCAGTCCAGTTCACCCATTGCTGCTACCAGAACAGCCCTTCCAACTACCCCCAGCACCTCCCCAAGCCCTCCCAGGGCTCCCACTCCCCAGGACTTACGACCCGAGCACTTCCATGAAGATGAAGGTTTTCCGGATGTTGGTGGTCTGTTTCTTCCAGGAACTGCAGTCATCTTCTTCCTTTCGACCCATCGCCTCCAGAGTTGAAGCTTCTGGGGATGCTTTGTTGGAGGGAGGGAGAGGGGAAAATATTCTGATCAACTCGTTTCTCAAATAAGATGGGAACAGGTTGCAAAAGAATCTAAAATACATCATTTATGTAATGGCCAGAAGGAAGGGTTGAGAGCAAAACACGGATCATTGACAAAAATAAGAGTATTCTCCCCATTGTTTTTTAAAAATCGCTACAACAAATTTATTGAACACCTGCTACATGAGCATCATGCTTGCTACATGATGGAGGAGTCTAGAGTCCTGTAGTGGAACCCTACTTTGTAACCTGTGCATTAATTGAGGCAACAGTGTGCACGGATCTAGAATAACATGGGGAAACCCACCTCCAGGGATCTGAGATGAGTGAAGCATTTCCTGTGTTACCAAAATGATCACCAAGATGTTTACTCAGACTACAGAGCCAGCCTGACTCCTTTCTAACTTCACAGCTCTGCCACCGCCTCCCAACTCTTCCTCCTCCTCCTCTGCTCTACCTGTTATAGCTTAAATAAACGAGATTATGTTTCCTCTGCAGCTCCTACAACATCCAGCACAGTGCTGGGTAAACAGTTATTCATTAAAATCTGTATTGAGTTGTATCCTAACTCTGCCAGAGTTCTGGATTACATATTCATTCAGCAGACCACACATAGTTATTTAGCACCTACTATGTGCCCACTGCTGGATATGTAACAATGGACAACTTAGATGATGGCCCTTCCCTTCTGGATCTGCCAGTCAAAGGAGACAGGCAATGAGCAAGCAAACCCCATGCAGATGTGTTCCCAAGGTGTCAGGGAAACCTGGATGCAGGATTACTGAATATCTGGGGGATGATGAGTGACATATTTCTATCAAAGCCCTCTCCACCCAAACTCCTTGAACTTGACAGGGAAGTAAGAAAATATGTCTAATGACTGCCCCTCTCACACAATGCCTTCCATCCCCACTTTTAAAAATGCAGAATCTCCAAGGTCTTCTGATAGCCTCAGAATAAAAAGAGAGTTTGTGCTGTCACAGCTGAGCATCAGGTGAAGAGCACAGGTTTGGAGGTCAACCTGATTTTGACTCCTCCCTCCATTAGTTCTTGACCTCCTGGAGTCTGACAGGCAGAGATTGCTCGGAGCAGGAAGAACTGTTCAGGATAGGGGGATATCTTAGCCAGATATTCTGCAGATGCTGAGCTCCAAATCCAGCTACTTCCACTTATCAGGCTGCTTGGCATCTGGAATGCACGAATTCCCACCCCACCAGACAGTAAAAATGGGGGAATAGGAAGGTTTCAATTTGAACTTGTCTGCTCTAGCATATCACTCTTTTCAGGTATTAGGATCTTGCTTAGCTGACCCAGCCTCTAGGGGTAGCTTCTTATTGGGCAGCTGGGAAGTCCTGAAGAATGCAGGGGATTTGGGTGAAGTATTGGATGGGATGTTTAAAGGGGCAAACCTCTGTCTCTCCCTCTGCACAGAGCGACAGAACTGGGGCTACTCCTTTCCCAGGTGAGGGGCGACCAAGAGCCTGGTCTAACTCCTGAGCCCCTGGCTGTGCCCATCACGCCCCCTTCTGGAGCCCGGTGTAACTGCCTGCTCTTCAGGAGGCTCCACCACCTCATTAGCAGATCTGTACTCACTGTTCCTTCTTTCCCATGGCTCTGAAATAGCTTTAAAAACATAGTATTCTTAGCTGAGGCCATGGAAAACATCTTTCCCGCCCACCCCTCCTCCCATACACTGAATCCTAACAATTTAGTTTCATCATCGGAGCAATGTGGAAAACACAGGGACCCAGATCTCTTTGTTCCCACCCCTCCATAACCTCAGAGAAACCTCCTCCAGGACCCCTGCCTGGTACAGGTCTAATGGTGGAAAGGGGTGGTGCACGTTCCCTGGCTGCACCCTGCTTCTTTCTGCTAAAGCCCTCCCCCCTCATCTCTTGACTTCTGTAATCTAGGCCCTTTCAGAGGAAAAGAAAAAAAAAATTCTGAGAAGCATGAAGCTCCAATATTGCTCTCATTTGCTTCCAAAGCACTCCCCGCCTCTCACTCTATATCCGGTAACAACTTCCACCGGGTTTCAGAGCTCAGGGGCAGCCGCTGCAGACTTCTCTGAGGCTTAGGGCTGGTTTCACATCCACGGTCCAGGAGATACCATGGACTTGGTGTTCCTGGCTGGTTCAGGCTCTCAGTCCTCAACAGAGGAAGACCCTCCTGAAGGCTCTGAAGACATGGCTCCAGACAAAGAAAATGATCTAATTCATAGGACGATCTTTGAACTGTAGGAGTAATACTCCTTGGTTCAGCAAGCATTCATGGAGTATCTAGTGTATACACACTGGACTAAATACAGACATTCTGGTGCTATGAGCCTGACTTTAAAAGTGCTTACAATCATGTTGCAAAGACAAACCTAAGTATACAGGGGTATAAATAAACAAGGAAACCACAGGCAGTCTGCTTAAAAGACAGAGACCATGTGCCACTCAATTCTGAATCCCCAGTGTTTATTACTGTGCCTGAATGAGTGAATGAGGAAGATGGCCCTGCAGAGTTGGTCAGGGAAGGGTTTTAGGCTTAAGATGACATGGAAGGGCGGTGGGGGTGGAGGCTGCAGATACATTCTTTATATTGCTCTAGAGAGGAAACTAGCAAGAAGATCTGTATTCTGGTACAGAGAGTGGCAAACCCTCTCTTTCTCTCTCTCCCCCCACCCCTACTGTGAGACTTTGCCTGTTACCAGCAGCAGGAGAGGGCAGAAGAGTCATAGAAGGCAGAATTGTCTTGGCTTCTTGCCATCATCATCATTTCACAGACGGAGTACGTAAGGCCTGGGGTGTCCACTTTTTGGTCAGCAGAACTTTGCTGAGACACTTGAAGAGGCCCTTGCTGACTATTCTACCCAGGCCCTCCCAGACAAGCTGATCCTTTCTTCTGTAATACACATGACCGTCTGACATTCCCCTGCTTGAGGTCAGCATCCTCACTAGAAAGTAACTCCACATGGATGAAGACAGTCTATTTTTTTGTCTTCCTCTGGCTTAGTACAGTGCCTCGCTCCTAGTTAGTGCTCAGTCAAAGACCTGGTCTTCCTGGCCTCTTGGGGAGCATTTTGCAGCTGGGGAGGAGACTACAGAAAGAATGTTCTTCCTGAAGGATTGGCAGTGCAGGCTTAGGGTGGATACCTCCTCTAGTGCAGCCCTTACTCTGCTTCTGGGGCAGGTCGTCTGATCCTTGGTGGCAGCTGTTGATGAAGAGCTAGTGAGAGATGCTTGGGCCGTGAGCCCAGGAGGCAGGTGGCCTTCACTCTCCTCTCCTTCCCTGGCTCCATTTGGTCCCGGGAGCAGCAATGGTCCCAGATAGAACTGTCAGGTAGATGAGATGTGTCTGCAGTGGTCTCCTGATTGCCACCACATAACTCAGAAGTGTCATGACCCCATGCTGCCTGGACCCTGTCTCTGGACTCTTACTTCTGTAGCCTCCCTACTAGATTTCCTACTTGATCACAAGCATTTAGGACCCTGCTCTGAGATGTGTCTTAAAGAAATAGCTGTTAACCTTTTGTTATGATATCCCAGAGTCCTAGGGGCTTCACATCGTAATCCAAAGGCATAATTCATTCCAATCCATTGCAATGTATATGCGACGAAAGAATAATCATAGTGCTCCTAGACTGGGCATGGACAAGCCGAAGAGATGAGCATAGGCGCAGAGAGAAAGTTGGAGCAGCACCCCAGCAGTCCTAAACCCACAGATCATGGCTCAGTTCCACCCAGGGGGAGAGCTGGCATGCTTTTTTCCAGTGCTCTTGCTTAGGGCTTCTAAACAAAACCGTGTGAATCACTCTGGGGCATAGTGAGCAAGTGTCATTGGTTTCCAGAGCTTGCTGGGCTTTTACTCATTTCAGAAGAATCTGTCCACCCTAAGACTGCTTTATACTCTTTGCTTCCTGGGTTTTTCATTTCTAGGGAGCAAGACTCCATAGGGTCTGTGGGCTTTGGGAGGAAGGTTATCAGTAGGATCATCTTTAATAAGAAAGTGCTCTCTACCTCCTGACTGGGGCACACAAAGTCATAAAGATATATACTACACCATATTATAAAGGGGTAAAAGGCTAATGCTGGGAATTTTTCTTGCCTTGGATCCATGATTTCCTGAACTCTGGTCCACATTAGACTTTGCAGCATTCTTCGAGTTGAGAGGCACACTAGAAAGAAGCCAAGCTTTGGCACAGTCTTGATTCAGCATAGAGCAAAACTGTGCAGCCCCAAGCGGATCATTATACATCTCTGAGTTTTTTATCTTTTTCTTTAGTCAAAAAAAGGAGAGTGAACTAAATTAGGGTTCCCTGAAGTTTGATTTTTAGAATATTAGTCCTGGAAGGCTGTGAGGAAGGCAGATTCAGTCCTATGGTCTCCCTTCTTAGAGATTCATGATCCACATTAGCTTATTAAAAGTTCTGAGGGCTGGAGATGTGGCTCAAGTGGTAGCACGCTCGCCTGGCACACATGGGGCACTGGGTTCAACTCTCAGCACCACATAAAAATAAAATAAAGATATTGTTTCCACCCCAAAACTAAACATATATATATAAAGTTCTGAGTTCTACTAAAGACACCTACTTAAGGCGGTTTAACGTGGAATTTCCTAAATTTAGTGATGGTAAACTCTTTCCTTTTTAAACACCTGTTTTCAGAAAGGGGAGCTGGGATTGCTCAGAGCCTACTCTGGAAAATGCAAATGAGACCATCACTAATGCTTTGTGGTTGTTCATCTTTTGGAGGAATAAGAATAAGTAGCAAAATTTTTCCTACTTATTCTTAACATGCTCCTAATCACATTGGGCCTCTGCTGATGGGAATGATGATCTCCCTGCTCTATTTCTCTGCATTCCTTTTGAGGTCTAATGATCAATGGGCATGAAAACATTTTGTAACCTCCAAGTGCCATGCCATGGGCCCACATTATAGGAATATAAATTAAACACCAACCACTGGGAAAAGAGTCAGGAAAACAAACAATTTAAATAGGAGTGAGCATGACAGAGACGTGAATCTTCTCTTCCCTCAGCTAGCCCTCGCTCCCACTTGCCTCTTATAATGTGAGCATCTCATTTTATTGAGAGTCTCGCGTTGGATTTTCCTACATCATGGCCGTAATGCAAGCCAACTACTTCATCTGCTCCACAAATGGGAGGAAACCATGCCTAGGTTGGGTTTCTCCGAGGGCCATGTGCTGATCTCCATTGAGGCATCTTTCTGAGGAGTTAAGGGTAATGCCAACTGTATGTCACACGTGCTGCTGGTAAGCCTGACTCTCATGCAAGAAGTGCCTCCTTGGTACAGGCGTGGGGCGCAACCTTACTAAATGTCCCAGCCAGGTTCTCCATGGTGGCTCCCAGAAGGGTGAGCAAGGATCCATACTGAGAGGGGATTGCAGAAGGAAGGACAAAGCTCTGAGCTATCAGCCTTCCATCGGGGGACATTCATTCACAGGCGGTGCAGTTCCCTGACCCCCACTGGCTCCCTTTCTTGCTGGCAGCCGCTCCACCCCCTCCCCCTTGCCATTGACCATGGCGGCGCGCCTGCGGTTGTAGCACCAGGCACGCAGCCTGTTTGCAGACTCAGCCGCTCCCCCTCTCATTCATGCTGCAGCTCATTCACTCTGCTGGCTCTGGCAGTCTGTGGCTGGGCGCCGTCACTCGCAAGCACTCCGTGTGGCAATTTATTTCTGGCCGGGTGTGCGTGTGTATGGGGGAGAGGGAGCGAGGGAGGCATTCTCCTTTTAGAGGGGGGTGTTTTTCCCTTTCAACCAGTATCGCTCCCAGGCCTTGTAGTAATCATGGCTATGGACCGAGCATTGGGTGGGGCACTGTGCTAGGCACTTTCCACGCACAATTGTGTTTCATGCCTCACTGCTATTAAAACACCTTGTCATAGTCAAGCCATCAATGAATAGAAATGTTCAGAAAGAAATGCCCCAAATCCAACAGACAGTGACAGAGCTGGACTGGGAGTTCCAGTCCCTCAAACTCCTACACCAGTTCTCTTGTCACTATACCTTGTAACCTGTTGACTCTTTCCTGTTTCCTCTTTGTGGGAATGACACTCATCTCCACCTTCCTCTTTGTGATGCTGTCAGGCAACCATCCAACACCTGAATGATCCACGCCCCCTCTCCCCAACACACGGCTGGCTTGGGTGGTCTGAGAAGGCTGAGTTCCCGGGCGCTCAGCTTTCTCATATTGAGGCTGGAAGAACCACGTCTATTACTGGAGCCTCCTCTGGTAGCAGCTTAAATCTTTTCTGACTCTGACCTCAGGCTTTCCCCAAAGTTTTGCCCCATCTTTCTAAAGAGTATTCTTGAACCCCCCACCCACTCATAGCTATCTGTAGCAACATGGAAAGGTCACTGAATTTACCAGAATATCTGGGTTCAAAGTAGTGCTACCACCATCAAATAAGTACCACCAGTCTGCAGCTTTGCAACCCCAGGCAAACCATTTAACCCCTTTGAGCCTCAGTGGTCTCATCTATACCAACGGGGTAACAATACATACCCCATGACCCCTCTGAGGGATTGTCCTTAAGAAGATAAATTAAAAGCATATCATAAACTGTGAAGTATGGTCCCCATATCAGGTATTACTAAGCAGTTTGTGTTGTGGCCTGTTTCAGATGTGAGTCTCATCTTTGGCCCTGGTTAAGCTCAGGTCTCAGTAGGAAAGACAGAGGCCAGGGTCTGTCTCTGGCTTCTGATCTGGAAAAGATCATCTCCTTACCCAAGTCGAAACCTGCTTGACTCTCTTGACCCTTCCCAGAGATTTTCCTCATGATCAGTGTATCTGGTTCCAGAGCAAGAGACTGGCCAGGCGCACACCGCAGCCAGACCAGCGCCAGTCCTGGCAGCCACCTCCGGAAACCTCAGGGTTAATGTTTGTGCGTCAAAGTTACGTGGAGAGAAGGGGCCACGGTGGTGCGGATGGGGGTGGCGGTGGGTGGTGAATCCAGACCTCCTTTTAGCAGCTTTACAGGAGAACTAAACTAGGGAAGTTTAAAGACTCCAGGGAGGTGGACATGCCCCTGGGGAAGGTGAAGGAGCTATCTTGTGACTGACAGCTACAGCATGCCCAGGTTCTGCATCTAAAGGCAGCAGCAGGGGACCGGGAGCCTGAAGCCAGTGCATGGAGGGTCCGGAGGCCTGATCCTGATCCTCTTCCCTGGGGTTTGCAGAGCCATGGACTGTTTACAAATCCCTTTTATGCCCACTGGTTCTCCTTACCCTCCCCAAACCCCAGAGAGGTGGGCGGAGCGGACATTTTCCCATATGACAGTTGGGGTCAGAGGGGTTAAGAGATGAAGGGGGAGCTGGAGGGAGGGGCTGCTAGGGGGCTGGAGGTCCTGACACTGTGCAGATGGACAGGGCCCCTCCCGGGTCGGAGTCAGAGGCATGGACAGATATTTTGCTCCCATTTCCCTGCCCAGAAGTATAAATGCTTCCCATGGAGCCAGCCCAGGAGTGATGGTCAGATGGCTCCCCAGAGAAGTCCCACTCAGAGACCCTCATTCACACTTGCTTTCCACAGCAGCTACAACTTACCCTTGAGACCGCAAGATTCAGGGAAGACTGGGACTGGGGCTCAAATGAATGCCCAAGTCGCTCACAGAAGTGGCTCTTCAAACCCACTCTCCAGGCACTGCGTGCCTCCCACTGGGCGAGGAAACCCCCCAAAGCAAGAAAAGAAGCAGGTTCATCTTACCCAGGGACACGGAAGAACGGTCGGTGCTCTAGGCGCTCCCACTCCTGCTCCTACAGGTCTGTGAGGATTAGCTGCTCCAGTGCTTTAACAATAAACCCAATTAAAGGGGAGGAATGCAGGGGTTTTCTTTCCCAGGACCGTAACCAGGCAGCCTTAAAGGGGAGTAAAAGTAGCTAGGGTGGCTTGCATCTCCCCTTCTCTTTCCTCTGCTCTGCTTTCCCTCCCTCCCAGTGAGCTGTATCAGAAAAAGGTTTGCTGGAATGAGCCCTTTTATGCCCGAGGTGTGCGCGTGTGTGCGTGCGTGCGTTTGGTGTGTGTGTAATTGTGTTTGCATTGATGCGTGTCATAGAAAGAGAGAAAGGCAGACAAAAAAAAAAAAAAAAAACAATAAAGCACCAAGTTATAGCTTTTTGCTGGCCTGAATGGGAAGATAACAGCAAGTCAGAGATGCTTTCTAGGTCTGTATGCCTCAGTTTCCCTCTTTAACCACTCAGTTGCTGGAGTATGTTATTGGAACACCCTCTCCACCCCTTTACTAGCTTACACATTGGCTGACATGTGGAGACTGACGACCGCTCAGTGTCGACTTGCCTCTTACAGGATGGGGAAGGGAGCCCTTGGGTGTCCCACTGGAAGCTCCTAAATGGGGTGGTTTCACCTAACATCTCTTCTTTCTTCCAGCAGCACATTCTGATCCCAACCCTACCATCCTGTCCTCAGCCCCGAACCACTGGACCCAGGAGACAAGTCCTCTCCTCTGGGGGTTCCCTGCTCCCCCTTTTCCCTTGTCCTCATCTCTCCGTCCTGCCCCTTGATCAGGACTTGACAGTCTCTACGTAAGCTCTCTACAGCTGCCTCTTCAGTTAGGTCCTTAAACTTCTGTCTTGTGCTCTCTTGATTTCTCTTTCTTTTTTCTTTCTCTTATTATTATTATTTGTTCTACTTAATTGTACAAGACAACAGAATGCATTTCAATTCATCATATACAATGGAGCGCAACATTTCAATTCTCTGGTTGTACACGGTGTAGAGATGCACCACTCATGCAATCATACATGTGCTTTCTCTTTCTTTAATCTCCTCTTCATGTTCCCCACTCACAGGCTTGTAACCAACTTCATGGGAAACTCAGAGATCAACACCCCATCTGGGTATTCATCCTTAACCCCAACATCCAATTGTCCACTTTTATAAATAAATAAGCTTGAAGATGTTGTAGCCACCTTCCAACCCACTCTCCTTCTGGGGTCCTCCCAGCAAAGCCAGTGGGTCCCCATCTCCCCCAGTGCTAAAGTCTGATACCCTGTTGATTTTTTTTGTCTGCATTGTCTCCTTGATTGTCTTCCAAATCCTATCAACTCTATGCTCTTTTATTTGTTCCTTTGAATTAACTTTTAAATTATGCCTTCTATTTTATATCATCTGTTTTTTCAGATAAATGACACATTCACATGAGTCAACAACAAGAACCATATTAAAGGCATACATGAGGTGTATCACCCCATTCCACATCTGGCCCTTGTCCTTGATCTTGACACTTATACCAGCTTCTTGTATATCTTTCTGGTATTTCTTCATGTGAATGCAAGGAGATGAGACTATTTCTCCATTTCTTACATACAAGGCAGTGGGGAGATACTGCCTTTTATAATAACATCTCTCCAATGGTATTTCATTGTGATAGGCAAGGCTCTCACTGGGTACTGGGTGTGGTGCTGCAGTAGGAGAGTTAAAACTGGCTCTGAAGAAAAATTCTAGGTTGGACTCCTGGGTCTTCGGGATTGGATGTAGAGCTCTGGATAAGTGACTTAAGTTCTCTTTGCCTCAGTGTTCTCATCTGAAAAATGGGGCATTACTGAACTAATTTCATATACTAGTAGGCTGAAGTGAGACAGGATACAAGTTATTTACAGCATTCACTGGCACATGGTAAGCACTCAATAAGTGATAGCTATGATTATCTCTCTGCTATGGTGGAACATTTGGGTACCCCTCAAATTCATGTGTTGAAACAAGGTGATGATATTGGGAATGGGACCTATGGGAGGTGATTAAATCACGAGGGTGGGCCCCTCATAAAAGGGATTAGTGCCTTTATAAAAGGGGCCCCGGGAGCTGCCTTGCCTCTTCTACCATGTAAGTGGGGACTTCATTAGGCATTGAATCTGCTAGTGCCTTGAACTTGGACTTCTCAGCTTCCAGAACTGTGAGAAACTTAATAAACCACTATTTCTGTGGTTTATTCAGCTTCCTAGTTTATGGTATTATGGCAGCCCAAACCAACTAGATACTTTCTAATCCAACTTTGATTCTGGTAGAATTACCCCAATGAAACATGTTGCTTCTACCTTAAAAATTACCTAGAGAATAATATTCAAGCTCCTTAGCCAATCATAAAAGGCATCCCAGGTTCTGGCACAAAACGGCCCCTCTCCCCAGTGTCTCTTCCTTCTACCCGTCTGATGCTCAGCCACAGTATATGAGACACCAGCTACAGAGCTCTGGGCCTTTGCTTATCCTGATTTATGGTTATCAACTGCCCTTTCCTGTATCTCTGCCCTTGGAAATGTTAGAATCAAAAATCACCAAGAAACACCTCTTTTTCCAGGAAGCCAGGATTTCCCCATCACCACAGAACTAATCACTTCTTTCTCTGGGCTCTAACCCAAATTCTTTGTCTATGACTCTCCTTAGTTCTACATCTTTTTCTGCCTTGAAATCTAGTTTGTGTCTACTTCTATTTCTCTTCTTGAGTTCAGAGTTCGTTAAGGACAGGAATTTTGGCTTGATTTCTGTCCCCTTTTTCTCTCTCTCTAATCTTTCTACAGTGCCTAGCTTGATAAAGCTAGGTGACTGGACCTTATAGGTTCTTCATCCCTCAGAGGTGGAAACCCCTTGAAGAGTCATTAAAAGTTAAGTAAAATATGATTTGCTAGTGAGTGGTGCACATAATAAGTACTTGATAAATGCTAACTCATACATATTGATAATGAGAACTATAGCATATTATTACTATTGTTTAACATCCCACTTACTACTTCGATTCTCTGGGTAGAGTATCCCTGACTAGTCATTAGCCTCCTCCTGTTTGAAATCCTGGAGCAGAGGAGTTAATCACAGCCTGAGACAGCAAGTAACGCCATGGGCATCAACTCATGTTAGAAAGTTTATCTCCATGGGAGCTCAATTCTGCCTCTCTGAAGTCTCTCCAGCACACATACACATACAATCATTCCTTAAAATATTCATCAAGTGCTGACTGGGTACTAGGCACTGGGGATATGAAACCTTACCTTCATAGAATTCTACTGTTCAAGTGCGTGAATCAGTGAGTTCTGGACTTTGTAAAAGCTGAATCAGGCAAGGAACTGCCTGCTATCGCCAGCTCATCAGAACCTTCTTCTTTCTTCCCTTTCTCTCCAATCCACCAGTATACTATAGGTCATGGTGAGACACAGACCATCTTCTAGGTTCAGAAGATATCTGGGGCCAGATGGAAAAGCATTGCCTCTTTATTCTGGGGTCAGAAGCTAGGTCTCCCTGCAAACACTGGCTGGGCCACATGCCAATCATGAGAGGTCAGGGTGGGGGCCGAGCATTCCTTGCTCAAGTATTGGCACAGGTGACTGGAGAAATGAAGTGGCATTCAGTAATGTTTCTCCAGGATGTGAAAGAGAGCTTTGGGAATTAAAGAAAGCACATGGACATGGATGCACACATTTAAACACACTTATACACATGCACAGTTGTGTTTGCAGGTTTTGGCTAATTCAGATTAATTTGATGGCCTTTTTTCCCACATTTCCCCCAATCAGCAATTTCACCAAATATTTATTAAACACCAACTCTGTGCCCAGGGGAGAAGTGATGACTAAAACATGGAAAATAATTGGAGATTAATCAATAATGAAATAAGGTACTAGTGACTCATGTTGTACCCAGAAATGGGGACCTGGGGAGATTACCATGGACTGGAGACATCAGGAATGATTATATAAAAAAGATAAAAGTTAATCTGAAGCTTAGGGATGAGTAGGACTAGATTTGGGAAGTGTCAGTGGTGGGTGGGGTGAGATTGGGAAAAATACAGAGGGTGGACTCCACAAAAACCTGAGCTGGAAATGAGACAGCAGCCTTGCAGTGTTATGGGAGATAAGGCTGAATGGGTGGGGAGACAGAAGTCTGGATGAGGGCTTTGGATTTGGCTGGAAAGGAAGCAGAGAGTCAGAGTAGCCCTGTTAGCAAGGAACTCAAATCAATGGCAGTATGCCTGTGGTTGGAGAAATTTGAGACTGGAAAGTCAATAGGGAGGCTTTTTTAGGTCCCTACAACCTGAGGGGATGTGGGGATGAAGTAAGGTGGTAATAAGAGAGAAGAAGAGAAAGGCATGATCCAAAGGAGGCACCAGTGTGTGGTAGGAGCATCCTCCCCTCAGAACAACTGGTGGTTCTGAGCTTAACAAGCCGTTTGATTGACAGGTGATGCTTCTGGTCCTCAGCAGAGGTTGCAAGAACTGAACAAAACTGAAGAATGTAGGTTTTCTGGTGTGTCCTGTGTTTGATACGATGAGTCACAAAAGCAGGGTGGGGCTCAGGGTTTAAGGAGTACATGGGCTTACTGTGGGCTGCCCTAGCGGACACAGAATTCACAAGAACATACAAAGCAGCCCATTCCTTCTAGACCATGTTGCATCTTTCAATTTCTTTAGAATCTGCAGAGCACTGGGTGTTGAGTGAATGTGCAGGGTTTCTGGCTGTGTCTTAGCAGGAAATTGTCAGCCCCGTCTACACGCACTTTTCTCTTCTCCTCTGTCCCATGGCCTCTTCTCCCCATGTGTGTTTCCCCTAGAATTTTCCATCCTCCTCCTCAGCCTCTGCCAAGTTTCATCAAACATTCAGCTGTATTCAGCTCTGCCTTGGGGGAGGCAGGGTAGGGATGGTGGCATCTGGTAGGTGGAATGTCTCCAAGGTAAGTAGATCTTCACTTGACCCTCACCTTCTATGTTTGCAGTGGGTCTATTTGCTAAAAGAATCTCTCACCATTGTCCTATTCCCAAATAACCCAGCCTGGACACATGCTGTGTTCAGAAGAGGTGGGGGCAGAAGGAAGCCTACTACTTCGAGCTCCTGATTTTTGGTGACGATCTAGCCAGTTCCAATGAGTGGATCTGCTTCTGGTTCTCAGCAGAGGTTGTGAGACCTTTCTTCCTTGTATCCATCATTATCTGCATGTACTTCTGTATCCACAGCTAAAGGAATTAGCAAGGACTCTCCAAGGTCACCAATGTGTGACCTTGAAAAACCAGTGGGAGGGAGTCTAGGGCACTGAATATCACTTGCCTCATTCACACTTTATCATGGCTGCTTACAGAGTATCCGATTGAGCAATTTGTTTTTATTCTCCCTTTTCTGTTTCTTCCTAATGCTCCAGGGAATGAGCAAATGACCTACAAAGGAAAAATTAGAATAGTGAGAATTCCACTAAGGAATTTAGCCCCGTCATCCAGTTTGCAGACAGTCCTGAATTCAACCTGGGACTGGGGCTCAAGAGACTTGTTATCTCCCTCCCCACCCCCAGTCCCTTATTAGCTGGGCAACCTGGGATGAGTCTAAACCTCAAGGATTTTCCTTTTCTCATCTGTCAACTGGGCTAAAAATCTCAGTCTACCCAACAGGGCAAAGAAAACAGAAGGATGTGTATGAAAATATCAAAGTTAAGTTACTTTTGTCCCCTTCTGAAATCAAGTGTCCACCTACCTCCAGGAGCCGCCTGCCCCTTGGGCAGAGCCATTGTGCCGCAGGACTGCTCTGGCTTTTCTGGGGAGACTTGGCTGTCAGGACTTCCTCACTTCTAAGAGTGAGCTGCCACTGCCCTCTAGTGACGGCATCCTGTCTAGTGCCAGACGCGCCGTGCCTGTGTCCTCTAGCTGATGGGAAGAACAGGTTGTTTTCTTGGTCTGTCTGTTTCTGACCAAGACTTCTGCCTTGCCTCAGTGTTCTCCATCTTTCCAATATGGCTTGTGGCTGCTGCTCCTTTTCTTTAAGATTTTAAGAACTAACAAATGTGTGCCAGGTGTCTATTATGGATAAGGCAGCATGCAAGCATTGCAATGTCACTTTCCCCCCTTATCCCACCTGGCTCTTCTTCCTCCCTCAGAGGGAAATCTTAGATCAGTCACCCCCAGGATGCCTGCCTTCTGGAAATTTCCCAGGGATGATTACTGAGTCCCTTCCAAGAAAAAGGACTCAGTGGGACCCCAGGGACTTCCTGATGGTACTCTCTGTCCCCCCACGGTACCCAGCACAGAGCAGCGCAGAGCAGGCATGGAATAAGCATTCTGGAACATTCTACTAAGTGGATAGTTGACTTTTAGGAGTGCCTTTTCTGGATATATTCCAGAATGTTAATATGTGTCCATCTTTTTGAGAGTCATTGAGTGAAGTGATTGAATCAAATATGAGCAGCCGACTTGGCATTGGTTTTTGGGTGCTTTATTACTAGTAATACGATCCCAGGCAAGTTTCTTGACATTTCTGAGCCTCAGTTTTTCAGGTATAAAATGGATATAAAGAAATGATACTTTCTCAACAAAAGAGAGACCAAAGAATTAAATGAGATAATGTACATGAAATGCTTTGGAAAATGATAAACCTCAGGAAGAGAACCCTCTGGGGGCAAGAACCAAATTTAAGACAGTACAGTGATTAAAGTAGCTCAGGGAGCTGGGTGAGGGCAGCACACTGGGGCAGGGAAGGCATGTCTGCATGGAGGGCGAGCATGGGTGCACATGTGTCAGGTCTGCACATGCCAGATGTCCAAGATGGACAACCTCCATGTATAGGGAAGTCCCAGCTTATGATCCTATGACGCAGAGGTGGCAGGTACTCTCCCCTCTTGGAACACCTGTCTTTTCCAAGAAGAAAAATAATCCTGAGCTCCTAAGTGGGAAGCCAGTGAAACAAAAAAACCTTTCCTTAAGAATGGGCCTGGAAGGTGACAATCAGAACTCTGCAATAACTGGAAGGTCTAGGGCTTGGAGCCAGACACTTCTGCCTCCAGGTGGCCCTGGGGAAAAGTAGCAATAATGGAACACTTTGTCTTGTCCCTTGACACCTCCTTTAGGGAGGTGAACCTCTCCTGTTCCCGGTCTTCCTTCCCATTTCCCCCCTCCAGCCCATGCAGGAGGTGGCAGGTTCTGAGGCAAGGAGACTGCAGCATCACCACCTAAATGCTCCCCTTGGCCATTGTTCCTGAGATGGAACATTTGAATAATAGAGCTGACGATAAGTAGAAATCAGCAGAAATAATCGACTCCCAAAGAAGGAAACAATGGTTTGATTTAGACACCAGATCTCTTGTCTGCGTGTTCTCAGTGGATGGTCCAAATCTGACCTTCAGAGATGGATTGAAAGAGCCCTGTGGAGGGAGAGCTGCAGGCACAGTGCCACCACCAGGCAAGGTCTGTGGGCTGAGAACAATGGCCTGGCTCAGCTCTGTGCGGTGCATGGAAACCTGGCACAATAGGCACTCTGGATCCAAGGCTAGTCCTTGCATTTTCTCTCCACAAGTCCCCCACATGGGGACAAGGAGCAAACTGGCATTACCGCTCCTTCTCATAGATTGTTTTGATCTCAGCTTTCAGAATTTCTCCCTTCCCCACCCCCAACAGGTGGGAGGAAGCAGAAAGAATGCTCTGTACAGGTTTTCCAAAACCTTGGGGAAAAGCAATCAGTCTAAATGATTGCAAAGAGACAAAGAGTCATTTCTTGCAGAGGTGGCAAGGCAGAGCGTTTGGCAGCACTGGAAAATTATTGATTGATCTCTGGGCCTCAAGGACCCTAAATCAGGCTATTGAAGTCAGCCCAATGTTTGGGCGATAGGCCTGCAAGAGGAGGTGTGGGAGAGAAGAGAGGAAAAAGAGGTTTCTTTTTTTTTCTGCTGAACTAGGGCTTGTGAAAGCAGATTCCAGGAGGGAAGAAAAGGACAGAACTAGAGGCTGAACCTGTCCCTTTCCCAGCCCCAGGAAGCTCTGGGAGTGCCAGCCTCTGCAAGACAACAGGACCAGTCATTGTGGACCTTTCTCAGTTAAGTCAGGGCAGTCTGGGCAGAACCTGTAATTCAGCTGAGAACAGAGAGACCAGGAGGAGCTCAGTATCTGGAGAGGGTGGTGGTAAGCAATTGCTGCTGTGCCCAGTGAAACTGTCCCCACCCAAAATTCCCAGGAGAGGTGAGGGATGGCATAGCGCAGGAGTGGGGAGTGGAAGAGAAGGTAGGATTCTGAGATTTCCGTGCCACGAGCCTTTGCATGGGTCGTTTCCTCTGCTGGTGTGTTCTCTTGTTTGTTTGGAGGCTTACAAGCTGTGCTTCAAGAAGAGCTCACTTTTTATCCTCTGAAACCCTCCACAGCAAAATCATTTACTTTTTCTGCAGCATTGGGTAATACTTTATCTGTGCTTTGATTGTCTTCAAATTTTCAGTTATTAATTCAGTTCACTCAATTTTGAGCCCTTAGGCATCTTTATAGCTGGCATTTAACAACTTGTAATTTATTTGCTCATTATACAAAAGTACCCTAAGATTCAGGAAGGCAGACTGGCAGGTAGCATGAGGATGAGGTTTGGTGGGAGAATTCAGAGTGAGACTAACAAGACAAGACTCCAAGCCTGGGGCAGAGGTAGAAATAAAAGCAAGGAAGTATCCCTGTCCCAGTGAAATTGGGCATGTCACAGAGTTCTAATGCAGGGACTGCAACCCAGGAATCTGGACTGGAAACTAGATTCAGGGAGAATGGTTGTGGGAACAAGTCAGAGACTGAGCACAGAGTTGAACTTTGGGCCTGAGAAAGGATGGAAACTGGCCAAGATCTATGAACATAGGACTATAGGGGCTTCTAGGCTCCTTGATGGAAGACTGTCCTGGTGACCAACATTCGTACTGGGCTGAGTCGGCTGTTGGGACATGGACTTGGAGTGGTCTCAGTTGCAACTGGAGGACTAGGGTGCCAGCAGCCAACAAGTCAGTAAGCCAGACTCCTGACTACTATTTTGTTCTTATTTCTCCAAAAAGGGAATGCAAGCAGAAATAGACAGCCTTCTAAGCCAGAGCAGAGCAGCACTAGCATTTGATTGAATCCTGAGAGAATCTGCCTCATGCCATCGTAAGATATTAGACATTTTGTGCACAGAATTTGAAAATGAAACTTTCAGCATAGACACAGATGCATCCATGCAGGTATTGCCTGCCCCGTGTGTTCTACAGGACATACTCTAATTTTTAAATGCAAGCATTTCTCCACCACTGGAGAGCGTGGCACAATTTTTCTCATCAGGACAAGATTCCTAGGAGAGATTCTGCTTCTCACACAGGGAACAGAGCAAGGTTGCAGGTTAGAGCTCAGGTATGCAAAACCCATCCACAAGTGGCGTTTAGTCAACGCAAAAACAACTAGAAAGTTAGGTGAAAGTGTATGAAGCAGTAAGTCTGGGCATGAAGGCAGGTCAGGTCCTAGTAGTGCCCCTTTACAAACTCTCATCTCATAGCTGAGGTTTTCAATCTAAATTTGAGTCTTGTTTGAGTGACACTAGACAAATTTAAGTATGGGTTACTTCGTCTATAGAATGGGAAGAATAAAGCAATCATTTCTTTTTTTTATATCAGAGATGCTTAACCCCTGAGTCCCATCCCCAGCCCTTTTTAATATTAGAAACAGGGTCTCGCTGAGTTGCTTAGGGCCTTGCTAAGTTTCGGAGGTTGGCTTGGAACTGGTGATCCTCCTGCTTCAGCCTCCTGAGCTGCTGGGATCATAGGTGAACACTTGTCATCCAGCTAAATAAAGTAATCTTGATAGCATGGAGGTTCTATGAGCATAATGGATGTTTCCTGTGGCATCCACAAGCACTCCTTCCTCTTTCTGGGTGCACCCTCGCACCCTGTTTTTGCTGGGAAATGCCCATCTTCCTGTCATATGGTTCTAATGAAAGCCACCACACCCACGTAGAACTTACCCCTGACCAGAGGTGATGGATCACACAGCTAGCCCAAGTCAATTCAGTTCAATTTTGCTGCCAAATGAACTTCAAATTTTTATTAAAACATTTCCGTTAGTTTTCCAGGGCTCTTCCAATTTTGGAATTGCAGACAATGGGTCATGGAATTGTCTTTTCTAATAGAATGTGAATTCTTGAAGGCAAAGGTTCCACAGTCACCTCAAGTTCAGCAAGTCTTGAGCTGCACCTGAGGAAAGTGAGAAATATGGAGTAGACAGTGTGAAGGGTCAGGTGAAGTGGAGGTATGACACCAACCTGATGGCTTCTTTCCCTTTACTGCCTGTCTCCTCTGTCATGCAGCCTGGAAGGCGGAGCCACTTGCAACTCCCCACCCTTCCATATCCAACAAATCTACAAGTTTTGCTGATTTCACTTCCTAAATAGTTCTTTAATTTTCCCCTTCTTCTCCATGCCATCATTGTTTGGATTATAGGAAGAGCCTCTGAATTGGTCTCATTTCTTTTAGTTCTCCCTCCAGTCCTCATTCTTTACTAGTCCTACTAGAGCAATTGATCAGTAATGCAAATCTGAGCATATTGCTCTTGTTTAAAACCTTCCCTTGGCTTCCTATGGCTTTCAGGATCAAATCCAAGCTGTATAGCACAGTATGGATTTGGCTCAACTCCCTGTATACACCTGCTGTTTTCTGTTTCATGTACTTCATCATGCAGGTGCTTGCCCTCTGCTAAGATATCTATCCTGTATTTCTTCACCTTTCAAAGCCATCTCAGACTTCAGCTCCTTGAGAAATCATCTCTGGACTGGGTGAAAGGAAGCTCATGATACCCTATCGCTCTCTTTATGTGCCTCTATCATTCAATTTGTGACTCTTTGATAGTCTTTTTGACTATCTTCCCAGCTAAACTGCAGATTCTTTAAGAGCAGAGGCTCTATTATATTTATCTTTGTGTTTTAGTTCTTAGTACATGATTGGAACTTTGGGTGTGTATGTGTGGATTTAAAAAAATTGTTCTAATTAGTTATACATGACAGTAGAATGCATTTGGACACATCGTATATGTTACACTGGTCATGTAATAATATATGCCTATATGGTAATAATGCCCAATTAATTAATCAAGTCTACTTGCATGGACATGAGCAGACCCTGGGAAAGACCTCATGTATGTCCACTGATGGAATTCAGTTATACCATCCAAATCTTTGTAAACCAGGATTGTTCTACAGAAACCAGTATGTAGGGGAGCCAAGGAATCTTCTGGGAGAAGTCCTGCTGAGGCACGATGAACTTGATCCTGGGAAAGATACTACTGGGTAGAGGGAAAAAGTGATCTGAACTCAAAAACGAGTTTCTTTCAGAAAACTCTATAAAACATGAGGGCACAAATAGCACTGCGCTGAGATGCCTCTTAACATGACCCATAAAGGGGAAAGAGTCATTTCCAACCCACTTCACCTCCTCCCCAGGTTGGCCTCACACAGCAGCTCTGGTGAAGGCTGAGGGCATTGGGGGTGCTATGTGATGGATCAGTGACTCTCACCAGGGAAGAACTTTAGAGCTCAAGAGAAAAGTAGGTGACACCTGAGTGGCTGGCAGAGAATCCTGAAATATGACAGAGTAACAGCCAGAAGCAAGGACCACCAGCTCAGTAGAGCTGCAATAATAGCACCAGACTAGACTTGTTGAAAAGTGGATATGACATGCCCCTGAGGATTTATATAGAATCTTGGGGCAACTTTGGAGAAGGCCTCATGTTCAGTGTGACTTGGAGGCATGGGGTGGAGGAAGTAGAGACATGTGAGTTACTACTCCTAGTAAGATGACCAATTTATGATGATAGGTTGGAAGGCTGAAGAAATTAAATCTAAGAGCTAATTATTTAGTGATCGTTTTTTGTCTTTATAACCTGGACATTGGCATCTCCAATTGGCCTGGCAGATGGGCTGATTGTGGAGGGGGAGAACATGTACCCCTGTTATGGGTTGGATGGTGTCCCTTCAATATTTGTAAGTTACAGTCCCAACCTAAGAATGTTAGGATCCCAGAATGTGATCTTATGTGCAGATGTAGTTAGTTGAGTTTAGATGAGGTCATACTGGAGGAGGGTGGACCCCCAGTCTGTTGAGACTGCTGTCCTTATGAGAAGGGGGAATTTGGACAGAGACATCACACAGCACAAGTGTATGGGGATGGCAGAGATACTGGTGATACTTTATCCACCATAGATGGCCAGCAGCCACCAGAAGCTAGGAGAGAAACCTGAAACAGGTTCTCCCTCATAGACCGCAGAGAGAATCAACTATGCCTGCCCCTTGATCTTAGATTTCTAACCTCCAGAACTGTGAGAGAATAAATTTCTATCATTTCAGCTCTCCATTCTGTGGTACTTCATGATGGCAGCCCTAGCAGATTGATATACCTCCAGAGGGATGGCTACGGTTGAACTCTGGGGTCAGAAACTTGCTCAGTTGGTCAGGGATATAGAAAGGAAGTCTGGGGCTGGGGATGTGGCTCAAGAGGTAGCGCGCTCGTCTGGCATGTGTGCGGCCCGGGTTCGATCCTCAGCAGCACATACAAACAAAGATGTTCTGTCCGCCGAAAACAAAAATAAGTAAATATTTAAGTTTAAAAGAAATGAATGTATGTCATAACGTTTTAATCTGACCCTCTAAGATACTCCTTATCTTGAGAAGCTTTGTTAGAACCAAACATTGTCAGGGAAAGGTAAAGATACAGGCTGTTGGAAGGAACTTGTGCTTGATATAAATTAGTCTTGAATTGGCAGCTGTGAAAACTGTCCCAATTCTGTTGTTGTGGTTCTGTGATCTGTCTCATGACTCTTCCAGTGCAAAACTTTCTATAAAATGTGTTATACCTGTAAGACTGGAAGACACCACACCACAGGACACAGATTATAAAAGAGGTTTTCCGCTTTATTACAAAAGGCTGTGTGTTTATATAGGTCTAAGGAGAGGTAGCAGGGGCTGAGGTAGATAACAGGTCGCCCGTTTATTGGCAAGCTCTTCCATATGTCAGTTCCGGAGCCCAAGAAGTTAATTCTAATTGGGGCTAAGGCTTCCCATCAGCAGGGTTTGAACATTGGCACCGGCGGGAAGTTTCGCGCCAGTGAAAGAAACAAAGAGGGGAAAGAGGGTCGTTAGACGCCATGTTGGTTTTTTTTTCCTGGGGTGCTGCGCCATTATATGTTTTNAAAAAAAAAAAAAAAAAAAAAAGAAAGGAAGTCTGGGGGTCAGTCCGCCTCCCCTGCCCTTGGAATGGAATGATAGCCCCTGTAGATCCCAAGTCTGCCTTTGTTGCCCTCTCAAGAGATAGATTTGCTGACAGTGTGAAATCCTGAATCCTCATTCTTCCGTTCTCAATCTGGAGTCATGGCCCTTGGGGTACCTTCAGGAACTATGTGTGTGTTACTTGCTTTATGTGTCAGAATCAGCCAAGAAGCAAGTTGATACGGTCTGTTTTCCGAAGCACAATTCCCACTGCTGGTCCATCTGACAGGCAACTCTTGCAATAAAGGAAAGATACATTTCATAATTTTCATTTTGGGAGACCTGGCCCAAAAGAATTTTAGTCACTACTGGATGAGACTTTGCCTTTGGGCATGATAAGAACATCATAAACTTTTGAAGGCTCTTTACAATACAGACCTCCAATGCAGAATGATTTATTTGAGTATGCAATTAAATCCCAATCATTCTTCTCAGTCAGATCTCTGGTTGTAAATGTTGAATAAGTGTGTGTGTGTGTGTGTGTGTGTGTGTGTGTGAGAGAGAGAGAGAGAGAGAGAGAGAGAGAGACAGAGAGAGAGAGAGAGAGATGGAATGACTAGCTATGTATCTTCAATTGCTGTTCAAATGAAATAGTATTTTTCAGACTGCCTTGAAAACACGAGTGTTTCAAAATCATTGCCAAGAAGATTTTGAATTTTTATTAAGAAAAACAGGAAATGAGAGGATTGTAAACCCCAGGGAAGAAATCTGACAGTTTGAGGCCAGTGACAGACTCCCTTTGATGCACTAACAAGGACCATTGTGTATTCTGTGCTTTGGGTTGAATGGATCCCTCAGGATGAGATAACAACCCCCAGAGATCTTAAGGAATGACCTTGAGGGCTGAGCTATCAATGGCATTTGAAGCACTAGACCATCGCCCTCTGCTGGCCGACATGGGCTCAGGCAGGGGCTCTGCCGCTAATCCTACCCATTCCACTCAAGAAAAACCAAATTCATCTAATCTCTCCTGTCCAGGTGAATTTTTTCCCTCTTCTATCCCTCAACTGTACTTCTTTCCTATCTTCCTCTTTATCAATTTCTTGTGAGTTGAGATTCTTATATGAGACAGAATAAAGGAGTAGAGTTTTTATTAGTGCTAAGACTGAAAGTCTCTTCCTGTGATATTGTCAAATAAGAACCTACTGCTGTCCCCAAGAGTAGAGGAAGAGGACATGCTCAGGTCTTGGGGTGGGGATGCCACAGCTTGCAGTGTCTCTCCAGGTGGAATAGAAGCAAGAGGAGGGGATGGGGGGAGAGGAGGGAAGCCAGAGAAGGAAGATTCCCAAATCCCTATTTAAGGGTGACCTGTATGATCTCTGGGAGGCAATTATTTGAGAAAAGCCAAGAAATGTTTTGTTCCATCCTCCTGATCTCTGGTCAATGACTAATATTGTATTTTTGGGGCATGGGCATGTCTTGAATGGCCTTCCAGACATTGTAGGCCTCAGGGGAGGGCATTATTTTGGACCTGGATTCCATTTTAACATATTTGGCTTGAACCAGCTCCTTTCTTGATCAGTAGAGCTATGTGTGTATGGAGGCTGTCTCTGTAGAACTGCCTGTATTTGGAATCTGTGTGTTTAAATTATTAGCTCATCTAGAAAGCAGGGCTTTCACTACAATATCCCAGACTCTTCAAAATTAAAAGTAACTGCACAGGGATGGGATGGAGCAGAGCAGTGGTTAAAAACACGGACTCTTTTTGGGCGCAGTGGTGCACACCTGTAATCCCAGCAGCTCAGAGACTGAGGCAGGAGGATCATCCATTCGAAGCCAGCCTCAGCAACAGTGAGGTGCTAAACAACTCAGTTGAGACCCTGTCTCTAAATAAAATACAAACTAGGGCTGGGGATGTAGCTTAGTGGTCAAGGGCCCCTGGGTTCGGTCTGGTATTCCAACCACCACCAAAAAAAAAAAAAACAAAAACAAAACAAAAAAAAAAACAAGCAAACAAAAAACATGGACTCTCTCCAGTGTCAGACTAGTTGGGTTATAATCCCAGCTGTCTCCTCCTGTCACTATGACCTATGCAAGCTACCTAACTGCACTTTGCCTTGGTTTCTTCCTTTATAAAAATGGGAATGTAAATGGCACTTAGCACATCAGGTTGTCATGAAGGTTAAAAAACACTTAGAACAGTTCCTGGAACATAGTAAACACTCAATAGTTATCATCTACCACCACTACCACATTATCATCTGCTCCTTCATCTCTACTCTATCACCAACATTTAAGAGGCTAAACATGTGTCTTCACTGACCACCATGCCATTGGGATGTGACTGACTCTACATGTTCTTGAGAGTGCAGAGAGATGGCTGGGTGGTCTGGCTGACTATCTATTCACCAAATCCAGTTCACCTCTTCTAGGAACATGGAGGACTCCTGCCTGTAACATGGGGAGGGCAGTGTGACTAGTCCTGTTCAGTGGAAAGTAGGTAGGTGTGGTTTATGTCGTCATTTCTGACTGAGACAGTGAAGAGCCCAAACATAATTATTTAGTTTCTTTTCCTTGGTGACAGCAGCCGAGAAGTTCCTGTATTCCAGAAGTTGCCACTGTATTGAAGTTGTTCCTGTATTGTCAGAAGTTGGTGGGGTATCCATTAGCCTGAGTTCTTGAGTGATTGTGTGGAGCAGAGCCTCAATGGCTTTTATTCCATATGTAGCATGAACAAAAAAATACACCTTTGTGGTATAAATTCAGTGATATGCAGGAGCTGTTACTACAGACAGCTGAGCCTGAGGTTCTCAGTCTAGTCCTGCCTGGGAATGTTTTAGAAATGCAAATTATCAGGCTTTACCTCCCACCTTAAATCAGAGACTAAGTGTAGAGCCAGCCATCTGATTTTAACAACTCTTCCCCATGATTCTGACACAGCTAAAGTTTTTTTTTTCTCATGTGTCAGACAATGTAGTTATGTTCAGAGTTGAAAATATTAGATTGTGAGAGTTGTAGCTTCATCAGTGGATTAATCTATTTCATTGGTTAGTAATCTGAACAGACTGGGTGGTAAATATAGGCAGGTGGTATGTGGCTGGTGGAGGTAGGTTACTAGGGGCTTGCCCTTGGGGACTGTATGTTGTCCTTGGGATCCTTGCACACACTCTTTTTCTCTGCTTTCTGGCTGCCACGAGCTGAGCAGCTGTCCTCCACCATGCCCTTCCTCCATGAAGTTCTCATTCATTTGGGGCCGAGAGCAATGGAGTCAGTAAACTATGGACTGAACATCTGAAACCAGGAGCCCTAAATAAACTTTTCCTCCATTAAGTTGTTCTTCTCAGGTATTTTGGTCACAGCAACAAAAAACCTGACTATCTCATCTATCATCTATCATGAGTATGTATGTATGTATGTATGTATCTCTATCTATCTATCTATCTATCTATCTATCTATCTAATTTCTGTACACTTTTCTATCAATGTTGGCCATATGAGAATCAACAGGAAAACTTAAAATCCTCAGTCTACACTTGCAGCCAGTTCCATCAGAATCTGTGGAGGTTGGTACCAGGCATCCCATGATTCCACTAAGCAGCTAAGGTTGAGAAACATACTCAATCATCCTCCATCTTCTCAAGAATTTAACCTGGAAAGAATGAAGTGGGCAGAGGTGGATCCCGTTTCTTTCTTAGTGGGATGTAGTCTTTGGATGAAAAGCATCAAAGACCCTTACATTTATTCTTTTGAGGGGCTGTAGGACATCTGTTTCTCCTCTCTAGCAAAATCTTCAGTGGCAAAATTACAACTGTATATTGACTTGTAGTACTAACACTACCAACTACTTTTTAAAAACGGTTATCATATATTTATGTTGTATCGAACTCTAAACTTACCATATTGGTCTTCTATATCTTCCTTTATCAGCACAGGAATTTGTAGTCCTATGTGTATGTGTGTGTGTCTGTGTTTAAACGTTTTACTTATAATTCAACTTCTGCATCCCCCAAAGCCTAGCATTCTCTTACTATGTTTCTTTTTAAAGTTTAGATGAGTATATATTTGTCATTACTTCATCCAAGAATCACAGTAGATTCTACTAAATAGGTAAAAACTATGCTTGATTCAGAAATGTTGACAAAGGTAGTGGATAGATGTTCTAACACATTTTTGAATGTGCATTAGTGTGTATTAATCTTTTTGAAAGTATAATCAGATACCTATAGCCTTTCATGTTACATATGTGCCATCTTTTTTAATCCTTTTTTTATTTGAAATGGGGACTCACACTATGTTACCCAGGTTAGCATTAAGCTTGTGATCCTTCTGTCTTAGAAGAAGTAACTGGCATTACAGACCTGTATCACCTCGCCCAGCTTTAATGCTTTTTAATAAAGTATGAAAGTATTCTTAAACATCATGCATGCTTCTCATTGTTTATTTCCTTGCATAATTTAATGTGTTTGTAAGCATTTATTTATCTACTAAAACTTTGATAATTTATGAAGTATAAGAATTTTTGAACTAGGTATAAAAAATTTGGAGAAGTCGCTGAACAATAAATACACAAATGAACTTGAGAGAAAGAGTGGATTATATATAACACCATAATGGGGCATAAAGGTAGTTGTAAAATCTTTAAAAAGAGGAAATATGGTTAAAATGGAAAAAAAATTAGCTTCATTCTAAAAGTATACTATAGGAAGAGTCACCAATCTGTGACGAATTTGAAAATGCATGACCTGAGAAATATATACTTCAGTTATTAACACTGCATATAGGATGAATGTTTTATTAATGAAAACTATTAATGTCTGCTTAAAATGAAGTATGTATTCTCAGATACAGTTGCTTTCCATGAATTCATTCCTCTGTATTCTACACCTTTTCTTCAAGGATTACTTACTTTGTGATGTGAAGTTGTTGACATTCTTTCTGTTCTAAATTGGGAACTCTCATTTTCTTGGGAGGTTTCTTTTTTTTTTTTTTAAATTTGTTTTAATTAGTTACACATGACAGTACAATGATCTTGACATATCATACATTTGAATCAGATGGGATATAATTTCTCATCTTTCTGAGTGTACAGGTTGCAGAATCACATTGGTCATGCAGTCACGTATATACCCACAGCAATAATAATATTTATTTTATTCTGCTGTCCTTCCATTCTCCCTTCCCCCTCCCCTCCCCTCCCATCACTTCTCTCTACCCAATCTAATGTGACCCACTTCTTCTTTTTTTTTCCCCTCACATCTTCATACATGTATTTTGTATAACGATCAGGGTCCCCTTCCCTCTTCCATGCGATTCCCATTCTCCCTCCCTTTCCCTCCCACCTCTCTTCCCTATCTAAAGGTAATTTTCTTCTCATGCTCTTCCTCCCTACCCCCATTTGAGTCACCTCCCTTATATCAGAGAAGACATTCGGCATTCTTTTTTTTTTTGGGGGGGGGGAATTGGCTAACTTCACTTAGCATAATCTGCTCTAATGCCATCCATTTCCCTGCAAATGCCATGATCTTGTTATTTTTTAGTGCTGAGTAATATTCCATTGTGTATAAATGCCACATTTTTTTATCCATTCATCCATTGAAGGGCATCTAGGTTGGCTCCACAGTCTAGCTATTGTGAATTGTGCTGCTATAAACATTAATGTGGTTGTGTCGCTGTAGTATGCTGTTTTTAGGTCTTTTGAGTATAGTCTGAGAAGAGGAATGGCTGGGTCAAATGGTGGTTCCATTCCAAGTTTTCCAAGGAATCTCCACACTGCTTTTCAAATTGGCTGCTCCAATTTGCAGTCCCACCAGCAATGTATGAGTGTACCTTCCCCACCCCCCATCCTCGCCAGCACTTGTTGTTTGACTTCATAATGGCTGCCATTCTTACTGGAGTGAGATGGTATCTTAGAGTAGTTTTAATTTGCATTTCTCTGATTGCTAGTGATGGTGAGCATTTTTTCCTGTATTTGTTGATTGATTGTATATCCTCTTTTGAGAAGTGTCTGTTCAGGTCCTTGGCCCATTTGTTGATTGGGTTATTTGTTTTTTGTTGTTTAACTTTTTGAGTTCTCTGTATACTCTAGAGATTAGAGCTCTATCTGAAGTGTGAGGGGTAAACATTTGTTCCCAGGATGTAGGCTCCCTATTCACTTCACATATTATTTCTCTTGCTGAGAAAAAACTTTGTAGTTTGAATTTGTCCCATTTGTTGATTCTTGGTTTTAATTCTTCTGCTATAGGTGTCTTATTAAGGAACTTGGGGCCTAACCCCATGTGATGGAGATTAGAGCCTACTTTTTCTTCTATTAGATGCAGAGTCTCTGGTTTAATTCCTAGATCCTTGATCCATTTCGAGTTAACTTTTGTGCATGGTGAGAGATAGGGATTCAATTTCATTTTGTTGCATATGGATTTCCAGTTCTCCCAGCACCATTTGTTGAAGATGCTATCCTTTCTCCATTGCATGCTTTTAGCACCTTTGTCTAATATAAGGTAGTTGTAATTTTGTGGGTTGGTCTCTGTGTCCTCCATTCTGTACCATTGTTCTTCCCGCCTGTTTTGGTGCCAATAGCTAAAGTTTTAAAATCACCCCTCTAACTGAACTGGAATGGAACAGGTGGCAAAGGAAAGCATGAGAAGAGATCTCATCACCTTGCCTTCCAGGTTGAAAGGGATCTTGCTCCACAGCCTGTATATGGGAAAATCCATTCTACTGTCCTCCTTCCCATTGGTAGAGATATTTAGTCATCTGCTACCTGGGAATATAACAACACACATACCAAGGCCCATGATATTTACCTAATGTCAACAAACTACTTGGAAATGTTCAGTTGTTGCTTTAAAGGATGAATGCTTTTTAGTTCTTCTCAGGTGTGTGCGAAACCATCTGGTTTATGGCCCATTTTCTCACTCTTTGCTTTATAGCTGGTTATGGTTTGGATCTGGAATGTCCCTAAAAGTCTCATGTATTCAAGGTTTGCTCTCCAATGTGGCAGTATTCAGAAGTGGAGTTTCAGGGAGGTCACGGGAGTGCTAATCTCATCGGTGGTTTCAACCACTGATAGCTGAACAGACTACTGGGAGGTGGTGGAAACTGTAGGGGCGTGGCTGAGGAAGTAGGCTGCTAGGGGCATGTCCTTGAGTACCATGTTTTTTTCCTGGCCCCTTCCTTGCCCTTGTTCTCTGCTTCTCAGTTGCCATGAGCTGAGCAATGGAAAGTAGGTAGGTGTGGTTTATGTCATCATTTGTGATTAATGCCATGATGTTCTGCCTCAGGCCCAGAGCAATAGAGCCAGCTGACCATAGACTGAAACCTCTGAAATCATGAGCCCACATCATCTTTCCTCCTCTAAGTTGTTTTTCTCAGCTATTTTGTCACAGTGATGAAAAGCTGACTAACACATAGCCCTTCTTTGCCCCAGGAAGAGAGGATTACTATCTCACTAAGGAGAAAAGTGAGGCTCCAAGTGGTCATTTTATTATGGGAATCTCAGAAGCTTGACAGCTTGGTCTTTTTCCCTGATGCCAATGCAATAACAAGGACACAGTTTTGAGAAAAAGGAAAAAAAAAAGTTTTATTGCTTTGCTAGCAAAGGAGAAGCACCGGGGATTCCTGTCCCAGAGGCTGTGATTCTGCCCATCAGTGAGAACACAGGGTTTTTAAAGAAACTATTCAAAGGCTACATTCTAGGTGTTCCCTATAGGATGATTGTGATTTACTTTTTAATTTGGAAGAGGGAGAAGAGGAGAAGATATGTCCCTTTTAAGATAAGCCTCAGTGGTAGAGCAGCAAGGGCTATATTATAAGCATGAGGTGGACCACTGTTAACAATGTTAACCAAACCATGGAGATATCACTTTGCACTGCATTCAGCCCTGGTGCTGGGTTCACACCAGCAGGTATTCAGCAAATAATTGTAGGAAAATGATACAAAAACATTTAATGACCCAACCCATTGCTTAAGTGTCTGAGTTTAGTTCGATTTCAGTCTGGTGCCTGTGACTGCATCTGGGTGAGTGCTAGCAAAACTCAGGGGGATGAGCATGACAGCAGGTAGAGGCAAGAGGGACAAAGCAGAGGACTGGGCAGGAAAAATCTGATCCAGGCCTATCTTTGCTAGGCAGAGCTGTCCCTGAGACGTGAGAGCCTGTGGTCAGCAGAGGGCAGTATTGTTTCAACAAATCCTTCACTAACTGCTTTGGAGGATTGTGCCCTCCACCTGAGCTTTGGGAATATTGACAGAATTGACAGGGATCAGAGGGTCCGTTCACTTGAAGAACAAACACAGCAAAAAAGATGGACATCTGTATACCTCCCATCTATTCTGAACATTCCCTGTATAATTCTTTCAATTTTTCTGTCTGAAAAAATTTTAATCATGAAATGTTGGAAGGAAAGAGAGAACGGAGCTCTAAGCTGTACCTGCCCCAGCTCTGCCCTGGCCTGCAGCCATTGCCAGCAGTGACATCTGTCTGTCTTCACGAAGCATCTTATTCTTGATATTCCTTTGATTCTTGCTGCTCAGATGTGGGCCTCTGACCAGCTCTCTTTCCTTCCCTGTCTTTCTTCTTCTCTCTTCCCCCTCTCTGTCCTCTACTTCTATTAGGTGTAGGTCTGCGTGGCTGGCGCATGGCTTATCAGGGCCAGCTACTGGGCACCAGGGGAGTAGGCCTGAGGACACGACAGATCCCATTCGTTGGACTATCATCTGAGGGAGAAACCCGCAGGAGCAGGGCTTAGAGGAGAAAGGCAGAACACTTAAATCATATTCTCTGGGCCACAGGGTAAGTGCAAGCCCAAATCTTGGATTCAAAGCTGGGCCTCAGGCTCTGTAGTTCTTCAGGGCTTCCTTATGAGCTTTCTAGAATGTACCGTTTCTGTGTCTCTGAGCACCACAAAGTTTTCCAAGGGGCCAGTTCCTGTGTCTGACTTGAGAGGGCAGCTCAGCTTGTCCAAGGGGTCTCAGTTACACATCTCCTCGTATTCTTAGAATACATTCTTCCATCCACCTGGACCATTCCAAGACTCTGTGACCCAAGTTTGGGTACAGCCTCCTAAGACCACTGCAGGCAGGGACAGAGCTCAGAACTCTGGCTCTGTGTCCCCAGGCTCCGGCTCAGCTTTCTGAGAAGGAGGCCATTGCCTACCCCCGTGCTGCCAGAAGGCGCCAGGATGCTCTGCCCGGAAAGGGGTGTGGGGAGGTGAGAACACCATTAGCAGCCGCGACTACATTGGCATTAGGAGATTAATGAGCCTTTTTGAATAACGAATGTAGCTTCAGCCAACTGTTGGTAATTAGTTAGAGCAAAGCCACGCTGTGCACTGGATCTGTCAGCTGGGATCTCCAGAGGAGCTGAAGAGTGGGATGGGTGAGAGCAGAAAGGAAAGAGTGGAAATTCCATCTCCTCCGCCCTAAGCCAGGACTAGAGGTCTGTACTGACACTGAGCTGAACCTTTTCAGAACCATATCAATCTGATATCACTTTGAGAGACACAGGGCACTCAGGGGTCTCAAGCAGTCATCTCGTCTACCGTCCCACCTGCACTCAGGCCCACAGAACAGTGCTTCTGGAAGTTTAATCTGTTTATAGGTCACCTTCGGGCTTTGTTCCCAGCTGATTGCTGATGCTGCTGGTACAGGGTACTCTTTTGCAGCAAACCCATAAGAGCGGGAGAGAGAAAGAGAGAGAGAGAGAGAGAGAGAGAGAGAGAGAGAGAGAGAGAGAGAGAGAAATGCTTTAGAGCCCAGAGCACATTTATTTCATTAAGTTGAGATCTCAGGGTTTATAATTCACTCATCATTTATTTCTTCGTTCATTCAACAGAGTCTACTCTGTGCTTAGGCATTTGGATTCATATGTGCTGGTGCAGAGTAGGCTGAAAATAGCCCAGAGTAACCAGAGAGATTCCCGTGGGATAGAAAGGGAAGGCTGGGGAAGCAGAGTGGGTCCAGGCTGTGGCCACACAGGTGTGGGCTGCTCTCAGCTCCTTGGGAAGAGCCAGTTGCTCCTCCTCCCTTCCAGGAGGGCCCTTCTCCAACTTCAGGAACTGAAGGCCAACAGCCAAGGCAGCAGGGGGCAGAGAGAAGTCATGCTCACATCATCTTCTCTTTAAGAAAGAAAATGCATCTTAAAAACAGTGAGAGCTAATTTGCTCTTCTATAATCAATCACACAGTACAGAAAACAAAACCACACTCCAGCAAGCCCGGAACGGCTGAGAGGAGACACAAGGCAGGTGGGCAGGAAGGGGGATTCTGCAGAGAGGATGTTTTTCTCTTTAGGGGTTTTAAATCAAATGACTCTTAAGGACATAAGGCAATCGTGTGTGTAGGTGTGTGTATGTCTGTGTGTGTGTGTGTGTGTGTGTGTGAGGGGGGTTGTGTGGTGTATTCCGGGTCATGTTTAAGTGGTGCCAATCTTTTCCCAGCTTCCAAGCATCTCACCCCCTGGCCTGCTCTTCTTTGATCTGTTTGTGGGCAGTGGGGAACCATAACCCATTCAGGCTATGCCACCCTGGAAGCAAGGAGCTTAGCTTGACCTCACCTTTCAACTCATCACCAGTTAGCTTTCTATTCCCTCCTGAGCCTTGATTGCCCTCTCTGTTGAATGGGGAGATGATGACTCTTCCTTCTCTGTCTCACACCACTGGAAAAACAGCAGCAAGCATTACTAAAAAAATGGTGAAAGATAATCTCTGGGGGAGCCTGGTGCTCTAGCTATTTCCATCTGGATCTTGGGTTTGGGGTGAGAACAGCCTAAACTGGATTGAAGTGGTAGCTGAGAAGACGCACCCCCTCAGGTGCCACGGCCCCTGGTCAGGTGCTGTTCTAGGTGCCTCTTTTCCCCAGCTCAGAGATGCACCCCTCCCAGGTGCCTCATCTCTTGTCCCCCTTCCTTCCTCTCCTTCTTCCTCCTATTCTTTCTTTACCCCTGTATCTAGCATGACCACATTTTCCGAATTTAAAATTGGGACATAGCCTGACAAAAGGGTAGACTGAACTGTGGACATTTGTGGGTGTTCTGGGAGGTACCATCACTATAAATGCCCCTGTCCACGGGCTTCCTCTTCTGCCCTTCATTTGCTCTGGGCTATAACACCATGGTCATAAGACAACCAATTGGGGTCAAAGCATTGCCAAACATCCAGATGTTTAGAAATGTCCAGATGGTAGATTTAATGTTTGCAGTTTGGTTTATTCTGGGTGCCCTGTGGACACAATTCAGTAAAAACAAATAGAAGAATAAATAAGAAAACCTCTACAACCCAAGCAGTGAGTTGTTCAGCATCTTATCTTCAAAACAAATGATAATTGCTGGCATTATTTTGGTGGCATGCAGTGTAGACTTCACCTAAACCAGCTCCAACCACACTTTCCACCCACCCCTGCTGGGAGCCGTCTATGAGCCATGGGTAAACTAAGCCATGTGGGAGCCATTAGGCAGGGAAGCTTGGTATCCGGAACTCCCAGGAGGAATCCACTGGTTCTAGAATGCCTGATTTGTGTGGTGCCCTGCCTAGCCCTCTGCTCAAGTTCTAGCATAATGCCAGAGACAGGAGTGACCTGCTGAAGCCATACAGCCTCTTGAAGATGGGTGTAGCTTGTCAAACGCCCATCAACTCTTTACTGCAAGACCCCTGCCACACCAAGAAGCAAGACTCCTCCCATTGAAACCTTATCCCTGCCTTTGATGGACTCCCCCTTAAATAAAGAATCGAGGCCTTTTTTCATCTGTTCAGTTCCAGTTCCCATCAGGACTGGAAGACCCATTCGATGCTCCACTTTATAAATCCAATTTCTGGCTTTGTTTTTATTTCATACTGACTATTTCAGACTTTTTATTTTCCCAGGCAGCTCATACCTCCTGGGCAGAAAGCTGCTCTATTGGGGTGCTGGCCACTTCCATACACCCCACCCCCCTGAAGAGACTCTTTCTTGGAAAGAACACCATGTCTTGGTTTTCTGGAGCCACAGGGTCTGTGAGTGGAGTCCTTGGTCCAAATCCCCAGCAAATCATCTATCTGCCCACATACCCACACTACTTCTCACCCACCGCTTCCTTTCTCCCTCCCTCCCTCCTTCCTTCCTTCCCTCTTTCCAAACTTATTTGTCTCCCATGTAGCCTGCACTGTGCTAGACACTAGTCCTTGCCTGCTCAGACTCACAGTCACACATCTCTGCCTGTAGCTATTAAATCTCAATTGTAGAACATGCCCAAGGGCATTTCTTCCCATGTCTCCACATTCTAACCTTCTCTTCCTGGCTTCATGCTTCCTTCACCACCTCCCCAGCATGGAAGTATTTTTTCCTGAAGTTCCGGAGAATACTAGAGAAGCTTTGCTCCTTGGGTGGACAGATCTCCTTCCCAGATTCGTGCAGGTGGCTGGAAGAACTTCATATGCAAAAATTAGAGTGCTGTCCTTTTCTGTCCCCCTAGAACGCTTAATTAATGTCTCTCTGCAGAACAGCGGCCCTCCTGCTATAGAGAGCAGCCACTCACAGATGCGGTGGAGGGTATTTCTTGCCTCAGAATGTCCTCCCTGGCATCTTCACCCCAGGTGGGAGCAGACGGACAGGGAGGCCGAGCCACTTGTTTATTTCAGTTCCAGCTGGTGTCTGGCCTGGTGGGAGTGTAACCAAGAGGAGAGAAGGCTTGTGACTTTTGGAGCTTAATTAAACATATTTACAAAGTCCAGCACTGGTTAGCTAGTGAGGCACAAGGAGACAGAAGCCGGTATTGCATTATAAGATTAATAAACCAATTAAGTAAAGACTGCAGCGTCTTGCTGTCCCAGTAGGGCAGGAGGCGAGTTTGACAGCTGCTCTTTCCTGATGATTGCCACAAATTTCAGAAGAAAAGACAGCCTGGGCTTTCCTTCTTCCATGAGAGAATACCCCAGGCTGTTGTCCTGTCTAATCTCTCACACAGCTAGTCAAGTTGTTTTCCAAGCCCGTGGGTTGGATGTCATGTTTAGCCAACTGGGAAGAAAAGAAAACAAAAGCTATTTCTGTCCCTCTAATCCCAACAAAAACAAAAACAAAAACAAAAAGCACTGGTATGAGTTCATGTATTGCTCCTTGGGATGCACCATTCTGGGGTGGAGTAGAATAGGGTAGGTGGGGGAATTTTGGAAGATCCAGCAGGCAATCTGCAGAGGAGCTGCTCAGGGAGGGGGACACCTACCTCCTGCAGGGTGGCAGACTTGTGGCCTGTCGCATGCCCTCTTCTGTCAGTGTTAGCAACACGGCTCTTGTTCTTCTGAATCAAGTCACTGTTTGCTTTTTGCATGCATCTCATTAAGTTTAAATGGCTCTCCCTTCCCATCGTCTGGGACATAATTAATAAAAACGGGCCCTTGTGCAAGGTCCAGTGAAGACCCCGCAAAGCATCCAAACAAGCACCCCAGCTCGGGGAGCAGCAGTGAGGAGGGGGACCCATACTCAGCTCCAGTCTCAGACTTCTGCTGCCATATCCCTCTCCCACCCAACCCTGGGCCAGGGCTCCATGGCTCCTGCTCAAGACCATGAATGAGAGTGGAATTACAGGCTCCTGCATGATGGGTGTATTAGTTAGAAATCCACACTTTGGTGATATCTGAAGTGTGTCTTAGGGCTTCTACTCCTGCTCAGCTGCACCAGCCGGGGAGCCCAGGGCCCTGGTGTCACATCAGCTGCCTTGGCCTGGTTTCAACAGCTGTCAGACTGCTCTGATCCAGAGCTTGGAGAACACGGAGGGGCTTGCCAAGTTTCAGGAAAATTTCTGGGGATTTTAGTTTCCTCATTTGCAGAAATGAAAAAAAGAGTAGGGCAGGGAGATACTAATAGAATAAAATCCATTCTGCCCACTTTATAAAATTAGCAGAGAAGCAAGAGGCATAATGTCTATGGACAGCTCTAGATAAATGTGAATACTGGGAGTTGTCAGGCAAGTGCCTTAATTCCTTTCTGGGACAAAATAGGGAATGAATGAATCCAACTGATCTGAGTTGCTGCAGTCACGGTCTTGGCAACCTGTTAAAACTCTCAGAGCCTCCTTTTTAAATGGGCATGACAACCGGAGGTCAAAAGTGTGGTCTATGCTGTCTTAATCAGACTTTGTCACCTTCTAGTTGTTTAACCTTGGGAAATTTATTTGAGCCTAATGTTTTTTTTTTTTTTCCTGTGCAAAATGAGGGTGATAATAATTCCTACCTCATAGGATTACTGTAAGACTTGATTAAGATCATTCATGTAAATTTCCCAGCCCAGTGCATCTGGTACATAGTAAATGCTCAATATCATCATAACAAAATTGATTGTTCTTATTAATAAATGAGATTATGTATACTTAAAACATCCTGTATGGTATGTATATAAAACATCCCACATAGCACAGACGTTTGATTAGTAAAGGTTTACTTACACCTCCTCTACTTCCTACATCAATCAACCAGTCCGTATAGTAAAAACCTGGCCCAGCAGGACACAGTGGCCCACACCAGTAATCCAAATGGCTCTGGAGGCTAAGGCAGCAGGATCCTAGGTTCAAAGCCAGCTTCAGCAACTTAGTGAGGCTGTAAGCAACCTAGTGAGACCCTGTCTCAAAAAATAAAAAGGCTGGGGATGTGGCTCAGGGGTTAAGTGCTCTTGGGTTCAATCCCTGGTATGAAAAAGTCAAAACCAAAACCAACAGAAAACCTGGCCCAGCTATGTTTTCCTTGGAAGACTAGATACCTAGTGTGGATAGTAGGTCACATTGCTTTGGGAACCATGGTCCACAAGATCACTGCTTCTCTCCAGGAGAAAGAAAGGCTCAGAAGGAACAAGGTGGGAAGAATAAGGAGAGGAAATCCTGACCCTGCTGGAAGCACAGGTGTGGCCTCATCCCCAGGCTCACAAGTAGTGCCCTTCTGGTTTGCTCAGGGTTCTCTGAAAGTGTCTTCCAAATGCAGGCAGCTCCTCAAATGCCCGCAGGTTAACATCTACGAGATTTTCTCCATCAGTTGAAGTCATTCCAAAGGATATAATTTCAGGGTATTATAAATATTGACTCTTTAAAATGAAACCATTATTCGTTATTAAATGTATTGGGTGGAATCTAACTACCATAGTGATTTGATATCCATCATCATTCGCTTAAAAACCATGCGAACACAGCTTTTCTTTCACATTGGCAAAGTTTATTTCATTCTCTAGCCTTCTTAAACCATCTTTCTAGTCTATCTCCCACAGAATTTTATTCTTATGCAGTATGTTTTTAGTGTGGATTGTCTTTTACTGATCAACCAATATGCATCTCTGAAATGACACTATGTTTATAATTAAATTTTTTTTCCAAAGTTAATTTTTTTGTTGTTGTAAAAAAAAAAAACAGCATAAAATTTATCATTTTAACCACTGTTGGATGTGTAGTTCAGTAAAGTTAGGTTCATTCCCCTTGTTAGGGAATAATCAGAATTTTTAATAATATATTTCCTTAAAGTTCTAAATGTTAAAATTACTTCTTGAGTATACAGGCTCATGCTGGGAATCCCAACAACTCAGGAGGTTGAGGTAGGAGGATCATCAGGTTCAAGGCCAGCTTCAGCAACTTAGTGAGGCCCTAAGCAATTTAGCAAGACCCTGTCTCAAAATAAAAAAAAAATAAGAAGTATACTCTATTTATGTATGATCTATCAAAATACATTTATTGTCATGTATAACTAATTAGAACAAATAAAAAAATTAAAAAGGTCTAGGATGCAGCTCAATGGTTAAGCATTCCTGAGTTCAATCCTGGGTATAAAAAAAAAATACTTATTGAATGAGTGATCATTATAATTGTTATCAGTATACATATGACCAGAATAGTATAAATTTTGTCAGTGATAAATTAAATAAGTAGTAAAAATTTATAAGGACTATATCTCTTAATGAGATTAGTGTGAATTCAATTAGATAATAAATATTACTTATTGCTAGAATGAGAAAGGATACAGAATCAATTCTCTTCATTATTGAAAATTTATTTTGTTTTTATAGCTGTGCACACTGACAGATCTTACATGCGTAAATTGATGGGAACAGAAAGGATTTTATTATGGTAACTTCATTAATTATTTGAACTCTGAGTTCAAATGCCCTAAATCTCACAGTGACCCATCATTGAAACTTACTTTCTTTTTCAATTTTGTTCAAAGAAAAAAAAGATTTCCTCAGGGATTTGTCACCCATAATTAGAGCCATTTGCTTTTTCAATTTCTGGGAATATCCAAAAAGCCTTTTCCAAAATTTATTCCATGATTATTAATTACATCTGTTATTTTTTCCACTTAGCAGCAACTTGTCTCATTCAATTTATTAAGAAAGTGTTGGAAAATTAGAATATTATGCATTTCAATACACTTTTCCCAATGCAATTTGAAAATATAAAGTGCATTTATTTTATTACATGGTTTAAGTATCTTTTTGTTAAAACCTTCCAGCTCAGATTTAGCTCATTCAATTTATGGCAAATGCCTTGTGCATAATCTGTTTAGCAAAGCTAGTCTTCCTTGTCAAGACAGTCTGCAAATCAGACTTTTGGGTAAGAAAAATTCTGACTTTAATTTTTAATTCAAATCAACTTTACAATATATGTTTTGAGGAATACTATAAAAACCAATGAAGAAGGATTACTTCTAATCTTGTAAAAAGGATTATTGAAAAGAGTCAAGACCAAAAACCGTAAAGGATATGATAGAATTAATCTATTTTTATAGCAAATTATGAAAATAAGAATAAATCTATATGCTATTTCTTATTACTTGGTTTGTCAGAAATAAGTGTTATGTGCAGTTAAAATTGTAAGTTATTTATGAAACTAAAAGGTGATAAAAGATGTGGGTCCTTTTAGTAAATGTGTATACATGTATGTACTACATTTAGGCTTTGGGGAATAATTAAATAAATAATCTGTGTAAAAACACTGAAATTACTCTTTTAATTTGATTAGTTTGAGATAAACTCTCCAACTAATTTATTGAAAGAGAAAGGTATATATCACTAGAAATGGATTGGTCCAGAAGCTGGCATTTAATTTTATTTTTTGATTAATAGGAGGTGTGAGAGAGACATGTTTTAAACATTTTATAAGATTATAAATAGTCTCAGAACTGATTGTAATTGGAATACATACCTCATTATATTATTGATAAAATAGATTTTAACTACCTATTGAATAATGCACCCTGCATTAAAAAGAAATCACATAAAATGTTTTATCTCTGGGTTTTATTTCATACAACTTGTAAACTTTTGTTGTCCCTGAAAGTCCCTGTGCTTAAAACGATCAAGGTTCTAAAACAAACAGATGCTGATTTTGTTGCTAGAAGACCTTCCTTCTCTCCCTCCCTCCCTCCCTCCCTCTCTCCCTCTCTCTCTCCCTTCTCTCTCTTCCTTTCTGACATCCTGGGTTTATATTGATAGTAGTTGAAAAGATTGCTTGTGTTTAATATGTTGGAGCAAAAAGTCAGTTTTAGCCTTCATTAAGATTCCTAGCAATATCATCTCGTCTTTGCTCTCCTCAAACTGTCAAAAGCAATGTGTTCTTTGACAAGATGAAGAGAGCAGAGAAGAGTTCTGACCCCTGAGTCGCCCACCCTCCCATTGCCCATAAGCTATGATACATCTGATTAAAGATGATTAAAGAGCACTTCAACCAGGGCCCATTACTAAAGTTGTGGCTTTCTCTTTTACCAAAGAATGTATACAGCAGGAAGGACTAGAAGTTCAAAGGTGGGTTTATTGTGTCTTAATTCATGGTTTAGGAGATGCACTCCAAAATAATATTCATAATTGTCCTTTTTGTTGGTGCCCAAAAGAATCTCACACTCTGGAGCTCAAACTTAGTAAAGCTGGAGACTGGTGAGGGAAACATCTTTCTTTTGTAAAGTTGGAGAAAGACAAATAAAGAGAATGCAGGAGAGACCAGGGAAGCAACAGGAAATTAGGGAACAATGGGATCTGAGTGCCTGCGGGGCATCAAATCAGCCACATCTGCTTATGCCTCAGAAGGTCCTCACTCTGTCTGCATCTGCACATACACTCACACGTGCACACACCATATGAACATGCACACACACACACACACACAAATTCACTCACCAAGCACTACCAAGCACCACCGCCTTGCAATTTGTTTGCTCAGTTTTAAGGCCATAGCTGCAGACATCATCTAGAGCTCCCCTTACTGGGGTCCAAAGTCTTATTTTCCTCTGCGAGTGTCAAGTGGTCTAGTTTTTTGTTGAGTTGTTCAGCCTCCTTCTTTCCTAGGATGATAAGGACCTGGCAAATCCACAGGAGTCCCGGGCTGCCCAGTGCTGTGTCAGCACAGCCCTGCCTGCCCTGGGGACTGGGAGTGCTTCCCTCTGAGGAAGCCCAGCCACCGAGCCTGTCCTGATGGCACGGAAACCCAGGAGTGTCTTTAATTGATGTTCAGGTCTGCATCAGTCACTGTCTGACAGTAAAGGAAATCATGATCAGTGTGCCCAGACACACTTGTGCCCCTGTCATCCTGCTTGTCCTGTAGGAGGCAAAATGGTTGCTCGAACGTTACCCTGAGATAGAGTTCCTAGCCTGCCCCAGTTGTGCTGTGTGACCTTGGAACAAATAAAGATTTTTCTGGGCCCCACCCCTCACCTCTGCAGTGTATGTGACTCTAATTGTGTGTGTGTGTGTGTGTGTGTGTGTATGGATATGAGTGTGTGTGTTTCAGTGTGTAAGTTGAGGCCATTTGCAAGTGTGTGGCATGTGTATGTAATGGGAGTGTGTGAGTGCACATGTGTTTGGGTGTATTTGCAAGTGGGAAGATGTATGAGTGTGTGGTGAGTGTGAGTGTGCACACACATGTATGGTAGAGAAAGGGTGGAGGAAGCAGAAGGGAAACCTGAAAGGCCATCCTAGCATCTCCAGTGATGGGTGAGGACATAGTAGGAGACCAGTTTCTTCTTTGAGCAGACACAGTTGGAATGATATGTGTTTACTGCTGGGCTCAGTTTTGGAGCTCAATAGAGAACAAGACGAACTCAATCCTTGCTTTACGTGGAGCTGACAGTCTTTCAGGTAAGAACACAGGCTTTTGAGGTTCACCCCAGGAGTTACAAGAGGAGCTGGCAGGAAGTGCTAGAGCAGAAGGTTTGCACACACCTTTCCCCAGCCTACTCAAACCCCTCTCCCAGCATTCATATGTAGAAACTCTCATCCTCAAGGCAGTGGTGGTATTAGGAAGTGGGGCCTTTGAGAGGTGACAGGTCATGATGGTGGAGCCACCCTGAATGAGATGAGTGCCCTTATCAAAGAGGCCTATGGGACACCCTAGCCCCTTCCACCATATGAAGACAGAATGAGAAGTTGGCAGTCTGCAGCTGGAAGAGGGCCTTCACTAGAACCCAATCATGCTTGGACTTCCAGCCTCCAGAACTGTGAGAAAGAGATTTCTTGTTTGGAAGTCATCCAGCCTGTGGTGATTTGTTATAGCAGCCTGCAAGGTACGGAATCTCTGGTAGTACAGAGGACAGGCACCTAGACTGACAGACAGCACGAGGAGCAGAGCCCTTTGCTTTGGGGACCTGAATAATGACAGGTGTGTAGGATGCAGAAGAGACAATGCTCCAGGCCTGCGCTGCCTGATATGGAAGCCTCTAGTCACAGGGCTCGCTATGAAAACATGGCGAGCCCTCAGTGAGAAATACTGTAGGAGTACAATGCACTCTAGGTTTTCAAGACAGCATGAAGGAGTGCCAATTATCTCATTAATGATTTTTATGTGGATTACATGTTAAAGTGGTAACCTTTAGGACAGACTGAGTTATAAAATGTATCATTAACGACAAGCTCACCTGTTTCTTTTACTTTTTTTTTTTCCCCATGGTGGCTCCTAGAAAACTTAAGATTGTGTATGTGGCTCATATTCCATCGGCCAGCGAGGCTCTGGATGATGAGAATGGTCTCCGCAGAGCTCAGGGGCAGGCGAGAGTAGGATGGGTTTAGGGAACTGGAAGGGATATTTAATTGCTGAACTGGGGTTTGAGGGAGGGTTGGTGAGAGCTGAGACTGGAGGGGTCATGGGCTGCCTCATGCAAGGTCCCAGGGAGCCCTTTAACAGAGTCTGTATCCTGAAGGCCTCAGGAAGGATTTTAAAGCAGGGATGTGACCTGATCTGAATGATGTACTTTAGAAATTTTACTCTGGCTTCTTTGTGGAAAATGAAATGAAAAGTGAGGGCAAACCTAAAGCAAGAAGACAGGAAACTCTAGCAGTGGTCCTGGAGAGGGAAGCCAGTGGCTTAGGCCTGGGTTTCTCAGTGTGGATGGAGATGCATGGACCATTTATTTCAGATTCCCAAGAATTTATTTCAGCAAGGAATTTTGCAAGAACTAAACTCACCAGCACTTGCATCTCCTACTCATGAAATCCTCAAACCACAGAAGGATGGGGCAGGAAGTGTGTTTGGATATTATTTGGGCATTCTTCTTCGGGGGTTTTGGTAGAAGGCCATTTAATTGTAAACCTATAGAATAGATGAGGGCTTTGCTTCCTGGGCTGGAGAGAGGAGCTTTTCTGCCTAATACAACCTTGTTAAAGCTGCAGCAGCTTGAGGGTACCCCGGATGCAGACCAAACCCTTGGAACCTGCCTTGTTTTTCAATTTCAACAGGTGACCCTAGAGGCTGCTGACCCATAGAAGGTCTGAGCCAGTGGCTTTAGATTCTCTTTCTGCAGAGGCTATTGCTTTGGCAGATGTGTAGGGGATAATGGGATACCTGTCACCCTGGTTCCCTGCTGTTGCCTACATTCCCAGCCCATAGTACGTCAGCCTCTTCACCTGACGTCACTTCATCAAATGACGCATCTGACTTAGAAAACTCACACACTGCTTGCCAGCTGTTCTTACAACAGTCTCTTGACTGCTTTCCTCATTGTCAATCTTGTTCACTGCCCCCAACTTTTGATTCTTTACTTGCAATACTGAATCTAATTACCTTTCTCCCCTGCTTCAAAATCTTCCACGATGCCCCCTGGACCATAGACCAAAGCCTGGCTCTCCTAAACAGGGCATTCCCAGCTCTCAGATCCAGTCGTATTCCTCTCCAACCTCATCTCCATCATCTTTCCAAGTCTCTAGTCCTGATGCCTGACCACCTGCTAGTCTCAAAACACACGGCAACTTGACTCATGCTGCTTTCTACCTACTCTCAACATCCTCTCTTTCTCTAGGTGTAGACTGTGTATTTCCCTAGGTCAGGTACATCTACCTTCTTCCTGATCCCTCCCTTACTGTTTCTCTTCATAGCGAGTCTTTTTGCTTTCCATGTTCACCTTGGTGACAGCACTTACTTATCAGCTTTGGTTCATCTTTTCTTGTTTATAGGTTTCCCTTCCCTCCCATGTTGTGAGTTCTTTATGTGCAGGGGCTCAATCTGCGTGTGTCTGTATCTGTTTGTGATCCAGGGATACACAATACATATTGGCAGAGTGACTGACTCTGAATTGGTAAGGTCCTTCTCTTAGTCTTACATAAGGACCTGACACATTCATGGCAACCTGGGGCAAGAGGCAGTTGGGATTAGGGTGAGGTGAGTGGAAGAGTCCAGGGTGCAGAACTTAAGAAGGCACTCACTCTTGGTGAAAGCTTGCCTGACTCTGAGGGGGCACATCTCCCAGGTACCTCACTTGCCTTACCCCAGGTCCAGCCCTAGCAGGAGGGAGTGATTGGAGAAGTCCTGGGATCTGAAATGAGTCCATCTCCAGGGAATCTACAGGGACAGGACAGGCTCCAGAGAGTGAGTTTTTCCTCTCATATTATTATACGGAAATAAACGGATGAGTGAGCCCAGGCCATGTCCAAGGGGCACAGACCTATCAGCATGATTCTAGAACTTGCTGGCACCATGAGAGTATAAGTGTCCAACCGATGGGAATCTGAAAGGCTGATGTTTGGAACACTCTGGAAGAGGGAGAAGGATGACCCTCACATGTACCAGGCCTTGGGCTGGGACACAGAGCCAGAGAGTGGTCTTATATTGAATAGCTAGTAAAAGCCTGGAGACCACAGTAAGGTCCCTAGCTGAGGACTGAGGGCTAGGACAGGATTGGGTCCTTCAGAGATCTGAGGTGCTAGGGTGTCCAGTTGGGACTTATGAGAGGAGTTATGTTTTCATGGGCTGTCCATTTTTGGCTGGTTGGGGTGAAAGGAACAGAAATAGTTACATCCTGGGAGGAAGTATAGACATTTAGCCAATGTCACTAGATTCTGGGTTTGACAGCATTAAACAAGAGTGTTGCACGGGGCCCAGCTCTCAGGAGGCTATGAAAGACCACAGACTCTCCTGAAGGAAGGAGGAAGGAAGGGAGGAGGGACAGTGGGGCAGAGGCTATTTAAGTATGGGGAAGACAACCAGGTTGGCTTGGAGTTGAGGGTAGTGTTGAACTTCCATGAAGAACAACCAACAGACCCAGTTTTAAGGCTCTATCCGTGGTTCCATATTGCCAGGCCAGAGTCTGGCTGTTTGAACACACAGTTGGAATTGTGTTAAAATACAGTTTCATGGAGATTCTGCTTCAGTGGGTCTGGAGTCACTTGAGCTCTATGGGTGATATGCAGCCTGATCTGGGGACCACTAGCTGGGAGCAAAGTGAAAAGAGGCAAGGAGACTGGCAATTCATTTGGAGTTAATCCCAGGTCTTCCTTGAGACCTACACTTAAGGCATGAAAGACCTGAATAGGAAGTTCCTCTGATACGCAGACAGAAATCAAGGTCCAAATTTGAAGGCACACTTAATGTCCCTTTCTTCTGCACCACCCTGTTCAGATGTCCTAGTGTATGTTTTCTCCCTTTAGCACAGTGATTCTCAAGCTTTTCAAGCACAAGAATCCGAGAGGGCTTTATTAAACACATATTGTTGGGTCCCACCCCTAGTACAAATAGGTCTGGGTTGGAGGGGGCCCTGATAATTATCATTGTTAACAACGTCCCAAGTGACGACTTTGGACTGCTGGTGAGAGGACGACAATTTGAGATGGATATTCTGGTGAGACAAAAGGTGTAACCTTTTGTAATGTGTAATGACTAGAAAGAGAAGAGAGAAATGGACAGAAGAAATATCTGAAGCCATAATGGGCCGAGAATTTTCTAACATTAGCGATAGACACCACGCTACAGATCTAGAAAGCTCAGAGAACACCAAGCAGGATAATAAATACCAGCAAATTGACATCGAGGCATACTGTATTCAAATTTCAGAAAACCAAAGACAAAGAAAAAAGTGTGAAAGATGACAGAGGAGAGAAAATACCTTACTTATAGAGGAACAAAGACAGGCATTACGGGGGACTTCCTGTTAAAACCATGCGGTAAGAAGAGAGAGGAGTGAGATCTTTAAAGTGTTGAAAGAAGAACCACCAACCTAAATTCTGCATCCAGTGAATTAAGACTTTTCTCAGAAAAACAAAAACTGAGAGAATGCACTGCCAGCACACTGCCCCTTCAAGAAATGTTCAGAAGAGTTGTTCAGAGGGGAAGAAAACGGTAGAGGTTAAAGATTAAAGGATGAGCACCAGAGAAGGAGTAAGTGGAAGCAAAACAAGAACTTTTATTCTTTTTATCCTTAGCTGCTCTAACAGAAAAGTGTTCCAAGTAACAATAGTAGAAATATATTTTGTTCTCATCAGCTTTTCATCACTGTGACCAGAAGACATGACAAGAACAGCTTAAAGGAGGAGAAGTTTATTTTGGATCATGATTGGCCAACTCCATAGCTGTGGTGCTGAAGTGAGGCAAAACATCACGGCAGAAGGGCCCCCCGAGGAGGAAAGCTGCTCAGGACATGGTAACCAGGAAGCAGAGAGAGTGCCACTCACCAGGGACCTACTTCCTTCAGCCACACCCTCCCTGCCTACATTCCACCCAGTTGATCCGTATAAGTGGATTAATGTGCTGATGAGGTTACACCTCTCATCCTCTGATCACTTCACCTCTGAACATTTTTGCATGATCTCAGACACGAGATTTTGGGGGACACCACATATCCAACCTTAGCATATTGGGTGATTATAGTATATGGATGAGTGAAATGAGTGACGGCAGTGTTATAAGACATGGGAAGGGAGGCTGAGACTACTCTGTTAGGAGGTACCTGCACTACCTGTGAAGTGATTTAAAACCAGAGAAGGCAGAAGAAGAAGGGAAAGCAAAATAAAGCAAGCAAGCAAGCAAAAAATAACAATGAGACAGAGAACACAGACGGTAAGTAGGAAGCAGTTAAAATGTGATAGACATGAACCCAGCCACATCAATATTCCCTTTAAAGATGTCAGGTCTAGCAGCTGGAGAGTAGCTCAGTGGCAGAGCACTTGCCTAGCACATATGAGGTTCTGGGTTCAATACCCAGCACTATAAAGAAAAAAAAAGATGAATGATCTAAAAATACTAATTAAAAGACAGAGGATGTCAAAGCTCATTAAAAAAAAAATTACGGGCTGGGATGTGGCTCAAGCGGTAGCGCGCTTGCCTGGCATGCGTGCGGCCCGGGTTCGATCCTCAGCACCACATACAAAGATGTTGTGTCCGCCAATAACTAAAAAATAAATATTAAAAAAAAAATTCTTTCTCTCTCTCTCTCCCTCTCTCACTCTCTCTTTAAAAAAAAAGTTACAAGACGATGAGTAAATGAAGAAGGAAGAGGAGGAAACTAGGTCATCAAAACTCAGGGGTGTGGAGTGACCAGAGTTCTTTTAAGAACTTCAATATCTTTGGTTCAGTGTCGTTTATAGGGTTGCACTGTGTTCAATAAAGCCTGTTAATCTTCAAAAAAAAATACAAGACCAAATTTTATTGTCAACAAAAATTCCACTTTATATATAAAGACACAGATGGGTTAAAAGTAAAAAGATGAAGAATAACAGCTTGGGCAAAATTAGCTCTCAGCAGGAAAGGCTATCAGTTATTTATACTTTCCATGAATTTCTTAGTGTTCCTTTCATAGGATTTTTTTTTCTTTTTTTCAGTTTAAGCTTTTTGTGATGTGAAAGGACACGTCAGCTGTTAACAGGATTTTGAGTGAGAAAGACCTCCTTGGGCTTCCTGAGGTGGCCAAACCCAAATGCCACACCTGTCTAGAGGCTGGGCTGGGTGGTTTCTACTTTCCTGCATCTGCTGGAAGAATGGGTTCTGTGAGCCAGGTCTTAGGCAGACTTGATGTTAGTTCACATCCCTGGAAGCCTTCCAGGTGAGTCAGAGTGAGAACACATGGGTCAGTACCCAGCATGGAGCCAGGTCAGTATGCTGCATGGAGCCCGGCCAGCACAGAAGACAGGCAAAGAGGAACGACCTGTATCATTCTGGATTAGGGTTGATTCTGAGCAGGGCACCTGTGAAATTCATCCCTTCAAGGTACCAGCAACTGAATGGAAAAGAAAACATTTAACTGGTTGTTATGTCACATCTGATGCTGAATGTCAATGTTTTGGGCTGAACTGCTCAGGTGTTGGGTATTCTGGAGTTTCAGTAAGTGCATGTTGATACATTTATGTCAAAGATGCTCAGATAATGCATTGAAGTGTATGAGTTTCCTGGAATATGAAAAGATTCTCTTTGTGCCCTGGTTGGGCCTGTATGTGCTGTGGTACAGGAGTATGGGGAATCCAGGTCCTGAAGTGTCAGGTTGGACAAAGGGAACAGGTTTTGTTTTAGTGAGTTCTTTGTGACCAAAAGACTTGAAAAGAACAACTTAAAGGAGAAAAAGTTTATTTTGTTTTGGTTTCAGAGATTCAGTGCAAAGTCTGCTGACTCCATTGCTCTGGGCCTGAAGTAAGGCCATACATCATGGGGGAAAGACGTGGCAGAGGACAGCTGCTCAGTTTATGTCAGGAAGCAGAGAGCTTGAAGGCCAGGAGCCAAGGATCATGTGGTACTCAAGGGTATGCCTCCAGTGACCTCCTTTCCTACAGTCACCTCCCATTGATCCATTCAAATCATTACTCCATCAAATGGATTAATCCACCAATTAGGTTACAGCTCTCATAACCTGCTCATCTCACATCTGAACATTCCCGCATTGTTTTACACATGAGCTTTTGGGGGATGCCTCATATCCAAACCACAAGTCTCCTTGTTATGAACCTTTAATATAGGAAACTGTGCAGCAGGAACCTTATCAGGTAAGGTGGAGAGCCATACCATGCTTGTGGTAGTTCCTAATTTATTTTAATAGGGTCTCTTAAAAAACGAAAGGAATGCCTGTCAAATATCCTTCAATGTGTTACTTAAACAATAAGAGGTTATAAATAATTTTTTTTTTCAGGTGAAAGAAGACATGGAAGTAGGTAGTCCAGGTGACTGTGACCTTGTGATATGACTTGGGACCTGGGTTCTTTTTACCTCTCTGCTCTTTGGATCATCACCTCTCTCCTTGAGTCTCTCTGTGATTCTGGATGAATAATGATGTGCTCATGTCACACACTTGTAGCAGGCACGGAGCTGGAGAAAGGAATGAAGGGCCTAAGAATGAAGTGCACTTCCCCTAGGTCCATACCTCCCTAAGGAGATTTCTTAGGAGCCCCATCTCATGGCATCTCCTTGCCTGTCACTTCTAGCGGTGGAGGCTGGGAAATGCAGACCTAGATCTGAGCACCTTGCTGTCCTGAATTACATCAGCTTTATAAACAAAGAGGAAGGAAAAAAAAAAAAAAGGTTGAGTCTGAAAATAGACTCTGTGCAAACATTGAGTCGCACATTCTTCAGGGACAAGCTTGGGAAATGTGGCTAGATATTCATTTTCTGTTAGTCTCCAGTGGTTTATCCTACCCACATTAATGGTCTCAGTGGATCTCTCTGTATCTCCTTGTATATTTATCTTTCTCCTACACACAAATACACAGAAATACACATACAATTAAACATATGTCTTAGATTATTCATAGGATATAAAAGACTAATAGAGTATTAACGTTCAGTGGCTCTAACCCTGGTCACACATTAGAATCACTTGGGGGAAATTATAAAAATATCTTATGCCTGAATCATAATTTGGGGGCAGGGATAAGGCCTCAATACTCTTCTCTTTCTTTGAAAACTTCCCTGTTGATTCTGATCTATATCTAGGGTTGAAAGCTCTTGGCCTACATCAACTTTATCATCCCAAAGGGCCATCATCTGTGAACCCATTTTTTTATGCCCACTTCCCCCATTAGACTGCAAACCCATAAGAACATGAATGGTATTTGCTTTCACTATATGCATTACAGAAGCTTAGCACAGGGTTGGTGCAGAGTAGAATGAATAAAGAAGTGAATGGATGAGTAAATGAAGGCCCAGAGAGGGGAACACACCCACGCAAGGAAATATGGCAAATGTACAGCAGAATCAGGATGAGAACCTTTGTCTCTTGACTCCCTGCTTAGAGCTCTTTCTGGTATCCCATGACTTCTATGGTTACATGGTCAGACTGTGGAACACTGTATTCCTGAGCTGGCCAATGCTCACATGTTCCCACAGGATGTAACGCGTGCTGTTGTAATTATTCGTGAACCTCAGGTTTGAGATTGTATCTTATTTCTTCAAGCGTCACCTGCCACCCACCATACTGGGCTCACTACAAAAGATCCCAGATAAGGAGTGAGGTGGAGAGTGGAGGAGGACAAGCCACCCCCCCCCCCATCCCACTCAGGCCTTTGGAAATACCACAGCTTCTTTTCAGGGCTTCTCTTGCTGAAGGCCACTTCTCTGATCTTCAGCCTTCCCTGACTGTGCCCTAAACCCTGGAACCTACATCTTCTCTAGTCATTTGTTCAATTTTAATTGTCTTGTTGAAAAGTTCCAAAAACGAATTCACAGGAGGTGTTAATGATTGACAAGGTTTATTGGAATGGCCTCCTTGGGGTCTTTGCTTATCAACCAGAGACAATGTCCTGCTTCAAAAGAGAAAAAAAAAAAATCTAATTGGGAAATTTTAAGTATGAGGTGCAGGCGGGGTGGCCTTTCTAGAGGAATTATGGGCAACTCCATCAGAGCAAAGCAGTAGTGTTCAGAGCAGGGCATGGGGAACATAACCCTGGGGGGCAAAGTCTCCAGGCTGCCTGGTTGAGAGGTCTGCTATTCTCACTTAGTCATAGGTGGTGTAAGAATGGCAGCTTCCCCGTGGTCCTGTGGGGGGCTTGGCTGCAGGGACTGAGACCCATAAGGGTCGAGGAGGAAGCACCATCAGAGCCTGAGGCGGGGCTCTTAATAAACACTAACTCTTTCTTCTCTCAACTGGGATTGCTCAGCCAGCAGCCCCAGAGGGAACAATTAGGTTGTTTATCCAAACCTCAGCCACTTTGCTATGTAATTGATTTTTCATTGAGTGTATTTAGAAAATGGTTATTTACATGAATGCAGGCACACCAGGGACAAGCAGCATCTGATCACAGGAAATGGGAGGAGATCTAGATCAAAGGGGCTCCTGGAGGAGGAAGAGTAGGAGGCGGGTGGGCTCCAGAGGCAGACAACCTAGGCTGATCCTGACTCAGCTGCTGACTGGGCTTATCAGGCAATTCAGCAACCCTTTGCACCCTGGTCTTATTTTATTTTATTTTTTAATTGATTTTATTTTTTAAATACACGACAGTGGAATGCATTACACGACTTATTACACATATAGGGCACCATTTTTTCATATCTCTGTTGGTATATAAAGTATGTTCACACCGATTCATGTCTTCATACGTGTACTTTGGATAATGATGTCCATCACAGGTCTTATTTTAAAAGAGTGGTGAAACTACATCCCAGTAGAGTTGCTATGGGGATTAAACTAGAGGATGCTAATTCAAGTGCCAAGAGCTGAGCCTGCCACATCACATGCACTCAGTAGGTCCCAGTTATTGTTATTTCTATTGCTACAGTGATTGCAGCATTGTCCGTATTGGGGGAGGGGGCTCCCCTCCTCCACTCAGCCTGCCTGTTCCCTGCCAGGTCTCAGCACTTGGCACGGATCTCTTCCCTCCCTCTTCACTAACCACCCTCCTCCATGAACATTGATGAGATTGAGTCTGTAGAACCATGACTTAAGCCTTAGTTATAAGCTGCAGAGTTTTATTCTTTTCTTCCCCCTTTTCTATTCCAGGAGTTAGTCAACTATGGTGCACAAGTTAGATTTGCCCATTGCCTGTGATTGTATGGCCTGGGGGTTAAGAATAATTTTCACATTTTTAAATGATTGAGAAAAATCAAAAGAGGACTGTTTCATGACATATAAAAATGATATGAAATACTAATTTCAGAATTCACAGATAAACTTTTGGTGGCATATAGCCACAGACATTCATTTGCATACTCTTTATGGCTGCTTGAGCGCTGTAATAGTAGAGGTGCATAGTTGCGACAGAGACGAGGTGATTGGTAAAGCCAAAGTACTATCTAGACCTTTACAGAAAAGTGTCCTGGGCCTTAATTCTAAGTTCCTTATTGGCTGGCAGTATGTGTCATTCTTGTCTGGATTTCCATAGCACATGACATAGTATTTGTAATATATCAGGCATCTTAGTCTGTTTTGTATTGCTGTAACAAAATACTTGAGACTGGGTAACTTACAAAGTAAAGAGGTTTATTTGGCTCATGGTTCTGGTGACTGGAGGGTCCTAACAACATGACACCAGCATTCTGGCAAAGATTTCTTGGTGGCATCACAATATAGAGAAGAAAAAGTGAACAGTGTATAGAAGGGGCTAACTATGTAGTGGCCTCACTTTATACCAACCCACTCTCATGAGAACTATCATCTTGTGAGACCCAACCCACTCCATGAGACCAGTATTAATTCATGAGGGTGGAGCCCCTATGACCTGATCGCCTCCCAGTGGGCCTCACCTCTTAAAGGTTCTGCCATCTCAGTACCACTACACTGGACACGAAGCTTCCAGCAGGGCAACCTTTGCAGGGTAGACAACTTCCAAACCCTATCAAAGGTGTGCCAAAAAAACAAATGGCGAATGTTTTCTCTGATATAAGATGACTGACTCATTGTGGGGTAGGGAGAGGGAGCATGGGAGGATTAGAGGAACTCTAGGTAGGGCAGAGGGGTGGGAGGGGAAGGGAGGGGGCAGGGGGTTAGCAATGATGGAGGAATGTGATGGACATCATTATTCAAAGTACATGTATGAAGACATGAATTGGTGTGAACATTTTTTATATACAGAGATGAAAAATTGTGTTCTATATGTAATAAAAATTGTGATGCATTCCGCTGTCATGTATTTAAAAAATAAAAGCAATTAAAAAAAAGTAGAGATAAATTTTAGTGATCAATTGTACTGTACATGGACCACAGTTGTTAATAATTTATTCTATGTTGAAAAATGAATAAAATAGATTTTTAACATCCTAAAAAAAAAAAAAAATAGATGTGCAATAAATCCTTAGATACTGATTGCAACAACTCAGTCTCACCACAAGGAGGCTCTTGTCTGTCATCTCTCTGCTCCTGCTTCCTGGGAGTGGAAGGCTGTTAGTACTGCAAGTGACGGTGTGAGGTGTGTCCACGGTTGAGTCCAAGTCCTTCACGGCTGAGAGATCCGTTGTTATCGCAGAGCTTGAGAAGAGGAGGGGAGGTAGAAGGAAATGAGTATTAACAGGTCCCAGTGTGCACCGGGCTCCGAGCTATCGTAAGTTAATGTTCTCTTGTCGGTCAAAGTCAAACCTGAAGTCTGAGTTTCCAATATGTAACAAAAGCGTGCTTACTGCAACCTAAAACTTAAATTTCACAGCGTGTGATTAGGTGGAACCATGTTAAGTTACAAAACCATAGGGTTAAAATGTAGCCATTCCCAACTTGGTTAGCCCTTCCCTTTGCCCGCCCCCAATATTAAAAATAGCCAATCGCGTAGACTGTAACCCAGGGCTCCTCCCATCAGTGCAAGGGGTAGCAACGCCTTAGGGATAAAAGCAGGCTCCCTGCCGCCTAAGTGCACTTGCTTGCCACACTTTGTTGGGTAGCGCACTCTTCTGCAGAAGTTTGCCTTGCTGAGCGTCTTCCCAGTACGTGTCTGGTTCCTGTGACACCCCAGGATTTCTAGTACTCTGTCCTTTGCACCTTTTGACTCATCTCACACCCATTTGTTTATTCAACACACATTTACCAAGTGCCTACTGGTGGACCAGGCGCTGTTCGATACTAACAGAGCATTTGCTGCCATCATTGAGTTTACTTTCTGTAGAGGGTGGGATAGACATTCTAAAACAATGAATAAACACGCTATGTTCAAGTATATTGTATTTAGGTATGAATAAATGCTAAGGAGAAAAAGCAGTGATAGGAGACCCTATTTGCTATCTCTTTTGAGAGGGAAAGTGCTGGAATTTGAAGTTGGGAGGTCAGAAGAGGCCTCTGTGAGAAGATGACTTGAGCAAAGATTGAAGGTGTGAGCCGTGTGGATAGCTGGGGAGCAAAACACTATGGGCAAGGAAAACAGCCAGTGTAAAAGGCCCTGAGGCTGGAGAGAGCTTGGTATGTCCAAGGAACAACAAGAGGAGCAGTACGGTTGGAGTGAGGAGAGAGAAAAGGAAGTAGCAGGAGAAGGTGGAGAGGCAAGGGGAAGGAGAGCTGGAGAGATTTTGAACAGCTTTTTTATTCCTGTGAGAATTTCTACTTCTTGCTCTGAGACAGTAAGTCATTGAAGGGTCTGGAATACAGAATCAGGGGTGGGTGAGCACTAGGGATTGAACTCAGGGGCACTCAACCTCTGAGCCACATCCCCAGACCTCTTTTGTATTTTATTTAGAGACAGAGTCTCACTGAGTTGCTTAGTGCCTCACCATTGCTGAGGCTGGCTTTGAACTAGCGATTCTCCTGCCTCAGCATCCGGAGCCCCCATATCTGATTTCTATTTTAAAATAAGAGCTGCAGGAAGTGTTACCTGTTTTCATTCTACAGGAAAAAAAAAATTGAAATGAAATAAAATAAAAGTGATTTCAGACTGGGCACCGTGTCACATGCCTGTAATCCCAGACATTCAGAAGACTGAGGCAGGAGGATAGCAAATTCCAGGCCAGCCTCAGCAACTTAGCAAGACCCTTTCTCAAAATAAAGCATAAAAAGGGCTGGGGATGTAGCTCAGTGGTAAAGCATCCTTGAGTTCAATCCCCAGTGCCAAATAAATAAATAAATCTGACTTCAGAAAGACCAGTAAGAGGCAGAGATGGGATTTGAATCTAGTCTAAATCAGATTCTCTCTGCTACCCTCTTGATCTCCCTGGTTGGTATAGAGTAGAACCTTAACAAATTTTCACTGAGGTCCTCAAAGCAACTTCTGGGGCTTGGATGGAGGACTGAGCAGCCCAGTCCCCACACTGCCCCATCTGCTCAGCTCACCCGGTGCTGGGAACAGCTAGTCACTCGTCTAGGGCCTGACCAGCAGGTCCGTTCTGTTTCCTTTACCCTTGCACCAGCCATACAGTGGCCAAATGACAAACATTAATTAAAGTACGAGGGAACAACTTAATTAGCTCCTAATAGTCACATGCTGCCAATTAAACACCTTGGTGACTAGTTTACTCAGGAGCTTAATTAGGGATTTCTCAATAAATCTAGCCCCGTGTTACCACCTGTCAGTTCGGGAGCCAGGTCTGTTCTTGGATGTGCCCCTCTCTTTCTTGGGAGGGAGCAGGATGACTGGTTTAGGAGGAGAAAGGAAATTGGATATTGGCATATCTCAAGATTATTTCATAGTCTTGTTGCATACTTGAAACTTGGTGCAGGTGATATTTCACTCCCTGTGCTGCTTCCAGACCTCTGGCAACAGGAGCCTTTAGCTGACGGGCCTCTGAGAGAGAAAAATTGTAATGTGGTGGATTGTGACTTTTTTTTTTTTTTGGAAGGTAACATGAAGTCCCACTTTTTGGTCCTTAACTATCAGCTGCCTGAACGTAGGTTATGCTCTTGATAACAGCAGAATTGAATTTGTTATGAACGAGGGGCTGGAGCTTAAGAGCATCACAGGGGAGAAAGCTTTCGGCCCCTGCACACTTAGTGTTTGTCAAGAACCCAGAGACTGCTGCAGACCCAAGCCCAGATCTGCTGATGGAGTAGACATAGCAAAGGAGATGATGCTCAGGGGTGTCTGGTGTTCATCAGTGACAAGAGCTTGGGTGCAAGGGTGGCAGCTTCCAGGGAACATTGAAAAGCACAGGCATCTCCCAGGGGTGCTGACTGACTTGGTGAGGGGGCTTAGAAGTCAAAGCAGTTCAGGAAAGGATGAAGAAATAGAAACTGCTTTCTGGGAACTAGGCAGAGTAGTCATCAATCCATGATGAGCTGCTGTAAACAGAGGGTGTAAACAAGTTGTATGCTACTTCCTAGGGCAGTGCAAGGGTCCAGAGAGAGCATTACTATAACCCACACTTTGAACCATTGAATTTTCTGGAAGGGGGCTGAAGGTTAGCCAACTTTACCTCCCTGTTCTTTCCCCCATAGCATCTTGCAGGCTATGGTGCTTTTAAGACATGTCCTCACAGGTCTTTAACGCCCCTCACACCAAGAGGTGGAGGCTGCATCTCCTCTCCTTGATTTTGCAATCTGTGACAACTTCAAGAGACCATAGGGAAAGCATCAATGAGCCAGCATCCAGCTCTGGGCCTTAAGAGACTGGCAGCCACTGCTTCCTCCTTCTTGGAACCTGCACCATGAACCCAGCCACCACACTGCAGGGAAGGGAGCGGGCACTTGGGCAGCCGTGTTTAGGTGTTTCAGCTGACAGCTCCAGCTGAGATCCCAGATAGCAGCCAGCATCAGCTTCCAGACACATGAGCAAGCGGAGACCAGCTGTCTCACTGACCCCTGCTCCCGTTGCACACTCTTGAGCAAATACACGCTTGCTATTGGTTTCAGCCCTGTATTTGGGGTGGCTCATTAGATAACTGGAGCAGAGACCAAGTCAGGTTCCCAATCCTCAGCACCCATCTTATAGAGGTGTCAGGTGTTTCTGCCTCTGCTTTGGGTCAGGTGATAGTGGCGACTCAGGGTGTTTGTTGAATGAATGAATAAATGCATGTTCCAATCATGATGGTGGAATCCTTACCTTAGTCTGGAGACTCAGTTCTCCTCCAGTACCCTAGTTCAGTTATTTTTAAACCTTGATTTTAACAATGGTGTCCATTTTTTCAAATATAATGTGAAGATCTTCAAAAAGCGTAATGAGCTAAGTGGAGCTCCTCTGCCTGAGCTGAGGAGAGGGCTCTCGGCCTTGCCAGCTGGGCCTCCCCCTCACCACCTCACAAGGGCCCCCAGGAACTTGGTGTCTGCGAAAGCACAGAGGGAAAAAGCAAAGTCCTCGTTCATCTACTCACCTTTGGCTGTGGGTCCTGCTCTTGAGTTCTACCCCGACCACTTTTCTCTCCCATGGGTAGCAGCAGGGGTCAGTCTGAGTGAGAGTAAGTGTAACAGTGCCTGTCGCCCCCTAAGCATCCTGGGGAGCTCTCTGGGGAACAAAGTGCTCATCTCTTGGTGGGTGAAAGTGAGCCCTCGCTCCTACTAGGGCTCTGTGGGGAAGTGAGGCAGGCCCTCCTCTGGGGGAGATCAGGGGCGGCCAGTTTACCTTTCCACAATGAGGGAAGGGCAGAAGGTGAGAGGGGGTTCTCCACCTGTGGCAAGAATAGCCCTTAGCAAGGGGGTCTGGAGCACTGGTGTTTGTGCTAATGCAGAAGCCCCAGGAGCTGTCCTCTGGCAGGAAGGCTGAGGCTCACCAGGCCTGGGTGAGGAAATTTAGGTTAAACATGGTTTGGAAAAGGGACAGAGAGGCCTGAAGGGACACTGGGGGCATAATCCATGTGTGAGGGTCCATAGAACACAGGAAGCTGGGCCCTGGAGTTGACTTGGGGTGAAGGCAGAGATGGAGGGTAGTGGAAGGGTGCTGAGACATGTGGTCAGAGGCATGAGGACATCGGGCAGGGACTGAATAAGGTGGGCCAGGGAAGAAGGACTGGTGAAGGGCAGCCCCTCCAGAAGGGGCTTCAAGGAGGCAGCTCATCTGGAAGCTTGTTCCCCTTGAAAGTGCCTGAGAGAGGAAGGAAGATTGTTGGAGAAACCTGTGATGGGACCAGACTCCCTGAAGACTCTCTGAACCATGCAGTGTCCACCTGGCCTGTGGAGGGACCCTGTGGCCCGGGACTTGGGACCTGTTGCTTTTACCCAGAGTCAGTGTGATATGGTAGGAGAATCAGTGTCCTGGAGTCAGTTTTGGCCTCTCATATGATTTGCCCACTAACAAGTCTTCAGTTTTCTGAGCCTTTCATTCCATTACGTGTGAAACGAGGAGGTTGATTGTTATTGATTGCCAAATCCCTTTCCGTTTTATAAACTTCATGATTGAATTGGGTCCAAGAAGCAGGTGGGTCAGGCACAGGGCTGGGCACTGGAAGTGCAGGTAGACCAGTTGCCTCTGTCTGCATGGGGCTCAGGCTGAGATGGGGACTGTGGGGCTCAACTTTGAAAGGAGGATGGAGGCACTGATTCAGTTATTAGTTAGGGTGAAGTGGTCAAAAGGAATGGAAAAACCCCAAATGGAAGCTGAAAGAAGAACTGGTGGATGAGGAGGTGGTAAAGGCGATCTGGGTGGGTGTGTTCCAGGCTTCAAAGCAGAGAGAAGGTGAGCTAAGCAACAAGAGCAGGGACCATTTTGTTCTTGCCCATTCTGCGCTATTGGCCTTGGCTGAACACCCTGTGTGCCTGGGAAGGCTCCCCCCAGGGCCGTCTCCCCTGACAACATCCCTCAGAATGTGGCTCAGCAGCACGAGTGCTCAAATCCATCTCATTTCTTTAAAACACATTTATTTTTTAGAGTATTGATTTTCATTTTAGAAAGATTGGAATATCAGAAAACAAACAAATAATTCACGACGTTAGCAGCCAGTAATATGGCAAATATCCTAGCTTTTGCTCTCTCTCGACACACACACACACACACACACACACACACAGAAGGTTATATTAGACTATTCTTTATTTTTCTCACTTGGCAATATATTTGAACATCTCTCCTTGTCGATAAATATGGATTGACATCATCATTTTTAATGGCTTCATAATAATTTTATTGTGTGAACACAACATAAATTATTTGACAATTCCCTACTGTTTGAACTTTAAATTTCTTTCCTTTTTTATTTTGCCATTACAAACAAAGCTTTGATGAAAATGGTATTATGCATAGATCTTCACACACTTACCTAATTATTTCCATGAGTAAGATGATTTTTATAGCTTCTGATGCATATTACCATATTACTCTCCAGAAGATTTGTTCCCGCTTATTCCCAGTAGCGGCATATTTCCCACCCCCTTGCCAACACCAGGCATTATAATTCTTTTTAATCTTTGCATCTGAAAAGTAGAAAGGGCACACCATTGTTTTAAGTCACATTTCTTATGTTACCGCTGAGACTTAGCATTGTTTACATTTTTTATTGTTATTTGCATTTCTTTTCTCATATTTTGCTTTTTTTATATATCCTTTTGCATTTTACTCCTGTGGTGTATATATTAGTTTCCTAGGGCTGCCATAACAAATTGCTACAGACGGTGTGGCTTGAAACATCAGAAATTTATTCTCTTGTAGTCCTGGAGGCTATAAGGTGTTGACAGGGCCATGCTTCCTCTGAAGACTCTAAGGAAGAAACCAAGGAAAGAATCCTTCCCTGCCTCTTTCTGGCTTCTGGTGGTTGCTGGCATTCCTTGATTCCATTACCCCAGTGTCTGTCTGTCTTCACATGCCTACCTTTCTTCCATGCTTGTCTGTGTATTTCCAAATTCCCCCCTTTGTATAAGGATACCAGTCACTGGATTCAGGTCACAATATAATTCAGTATCTCATTTTAGCTTGATCATATCAGCAAACCCCCTATTTCCAGTTTAGGTCACATTCATACATTCTGGGAGTTTAGGATTTGAATATATCTTTTGGAGAGGACACAATGAAACCCACCCCACTGTGTTGGTCTTTTCCTATCTTTGTAATAGTTTCATGCTTTACCCTTTAGATCCTTTGACCCTTTGCCTGGCCAGAGAGGTGTGGAGCAGGTAATGACTTCAACTTGAAAAGGGCAGGTTCCTGTGGTGAGACCCAAGCCTTATGGGTCTGAGGTGGTCCTGATTTAACCCTTTCTTTCTGGAGAAGCTGAGTAATGAAGAGAGGGAGGAAGGAGGGTATTTTCCTGGCCCTGATCGGCTGTTGGCGGCCCTTCATGAGCAGTTCTTACGGGCAGTTTCATAAGTGGGAGAGGATCAGTATGGAAGAGAGGCTGAGCCAGCAATGACAGTCTCTGAATCATAAATAGGCAAATGGATGACCACTGGGACTGAGAAGGGGCCATCTAACTCCACTGGCACTTTATGGGCTTATATGAGGCTGTTGTGCCAATAATGGTTTCTTAAAAGCATCATGTATTATCTTTCCTGCTTCTCAAGCACTCGAGCATTGTAATGACAATTCAGCACTGAAGTTAAAGGTTCCTTGCCCTTGAATGGATCATATTCTTATTAAGAAGCAGAACTATTAGATGCCCTGAAAATTCCCCACTTTTCCTAGTTTCTCAGACAGGTGGGAGAATAAAGAGGAATTGGATCAAACTTCCAGGTGAGTTAGGCTGGAGCAGGGGTCCTGGGGAGTTTTATTAGGGACCCAAATCCAGAGCCTTCTCTTCTGCAACCTTTGCCTCTGAAGAGCAGCTGTGCGCAGTTGAGGGTAATATGGGACTCTGGAGAGGTTCTGGGTCCTGGACAGTGGGAATCGCCTTGTCCAAGGTGGTAGGGAGGCAGTGTGGCAGGTTGTCCACCCCCCAGTGGGCAAGGACCAGTGTGGGCAGCTCGGCCTGTTTCCTTGGTCTGGCAAGGGCCGGAAGAAAAAGTAGGGATGAAGAAAGATACCCCACACTCCCCACCAGCACAGGAAGGAATGTCAGCGTCAACACCAGGGGCTTTCTGAAGCTAAATGCCATCCATGAGAAAAGTGTTGGCATTGAAAGCTCCTAAATCTAGGAGAAAATAGAGACGTAGATTTGAACCCAACTCTGCAATGTACTAGCTGAGCGAAGTGAGTTATTCTTTTAATCTCTTTAAGTTTCAACTTCTATTTTGTAAAATCAAGATAACTTTTAAAATTTTATAGGATGAAATAAAATTATAAAAATAAATAAAAATAAAAACAAATGTATAGTAAATAAAATATGAGGGAAAGTCCATTATAGGTTTTGGCACATAGTAGGTACCAAATAAAATGTCAGTTTATTTCTTTATTATAGAGTCATTTCACCCTATATAATATGATTTGAACAATACCATGGAGTTATTTTTCCTAAAATAATTCTACATCTACTTGAAGCTCTAGGATGCCACGTCGCCTTTCTTTATTAAGATGCTCTCCCTTAAATATGCTTTTCAATAGTTCTGCTTCTGTCTGAGCATAAATCAGTACATTTCTGACCTCACAGGCCCTGTGGGACATGTGAAGGCCTCTTTGAGGGGGAAGGTGGAGGAGGGAGCTGGAACTCAGCTTAGCTCTGGGAAGGAGGTGGGACTGGCTTCCTGCAAGAGTGTGTGGATTAGGCCCGGCGCTATGGCACATGCCTGTAATAGCATTGGCTCCGGAGGCTGAAGCTCGGGGATCGTGAGTTCAAAGCCAGCCTCAGCAATGGCGAGGCACTAAGCAACTCAGTAATACACTGTCTCTAAATAAAATACAAAATAGGGCTGTGGATGGGGCTCAGTGGTGTAGTGCCCCTAAGTTCAACCTCTGATACCCCCAACCCCCCAAAAGTGTGTGGATTGAAGGGGAGGGACAGAGGAAGGGGACACAGGACATGTTCCCCTTTAGGAAATGTCAGTCACACAAACTGTCTAATCACCTTCCTGGGCAAATGGGTTCTGAACATCTTAGAGGCTCGGGTGAAGTGTAAAGGTGAGAGCATCACCTGTCTACAGGCCAGGAGTCTGGGGCAGAGGGGATCATCTTGGGGAGCAGTTGAACCCCAAATCAAGGCCAATATTGAAACAAGTCACCATTTTAAAGTGGGAAGTTAACAATGGGGACTCTAGGGAGCAAGAGGGAGGGACACCATCCAGGGAAGCCAGGATGGGTGGCGAAGCCTATGTTATGCTTTGAGATGGTGTCTGCAGAAAGGTTCTATGGACTGCCCTCAGCCTCGGGCAGAGGCAAGGAGGCTTGGTTGGGGTGTACCAGGATTTGACCTGCCTTCCAAAATCTGCCCTGAAGCCTCACATCCCTGATCAGTTACGACCACTTTCCTTGTCTTTCTTTTAAGGATGAGGAATACATGATGACCAAGGTTTGGGCCCCACATCCAAGCTCCTTTTTCACCCTGTGAAGCAAGAGTAGGGGATTAAGGGCCACCTCAGTGAATATAGATCCACTCTTCTAGAAATGACCTCATTCCTCTGGGATGGCTCCTCATGGATTATAGTTGCCAGGAAACTTACTCAGGATGGCTGAGACCCTCTGGCCTCTAGGCCTAGCTCCCAGGAGCATTGCCCCCCTTGGAAACCAGGCTTTTGAAGGATTCAACATTTTCATCACCAGGGGGAATGAGATACCCAAGGACTACCTTGGTCTTCCCAGGGGGGCCATAATTCTGTAGACGAAGATTCTGAATTATATGTTCAGGGGCAGGGGGACACTGTGCTCTGTGTGATTGAATGTGTGATTCATTTGACACTGAGAATAAAACCAGGTTGAATAATAAGAAAATACAAGCCTCGGAGGATTTGACGTAAAGCCTTGAAATCATTGTTGAGCCGTAAATTAACACCCATAACGAGAGTAAAAATTTACCCTGAATTTAGGACACTGTGTTTTTATTTTTTTTCAACTGACTTTAAATGCTTTCCATAAATTCCAAATATTTGGGGGCTGTAAAGATGATTAAACACCTGAAATGTAGTTCCCTGGGACATAAGAAGAAAAATATTAAGCACTTTCTTAAACAAAGTCCATGAGTGAGGACTGAGTTATGGCTCCTTTGAATAGTGAGACGGTGCCTTCTCTTCTGAGGTCAAAAGGAAATGAAGAGAAAGGAAATCAATTGGAAAATGACTCTCATGCTTGAATCATTATTTCTTTTCCACCAGGCACCTGCTATTGGTTTTTATAAGTAATAGTACAGTGATTAAAAACATACTAAAACCTTGAAACAGAGTCTGAGGGAAGCAGCCTGAGCAAAAAGGTCCTTTCTTCTTCATTATTCTGCTTCCTCCGGACCCCCCTTTCCCCCTTCCTTCATCCATCTTTTGAGATGAATCATGCTTTAATGCCGCAATGATGCTAAAATATTCATATGGATATAATATATTCATATAATTCACCTTTTAAGAGAGTTTGAACCCAGCCTGGCAAAGAGATGGCCAGCCCTTTCCACAAATACTGAGCCATGCCATCCTCAGAACCCAGACACACTGAGCTGGTGTCTACTTTCTACTTTCCATGAATGGATCCTTCCCATGGCTTGATATCCTTAGTCACAAGTCAAGGAGTCAAGTCAGAAAGAATTTATGGAGTGCTGAGTTTCAGATCCTACTCTTGGACGTGTGAGGTCAGGAGTAGCAAGTTGGAAAGCTGGCACCCAGAGATTGAGGGCAGAGTCATCTTATCCATAGGCTTCCCCCTTTCTTAGAAATGTTAGCTTACGTAAGGCTCTAGGCAGACTTGAACCTAAGTTTCCTTGATCCGAAGAGAAGGAGAAAGTAAAGAGTGACAGAGAGGGTAACTGGGAAGTTTGGATTAATTCTGGAACTGGCCAGTCATCCCAGCAGGAATTTCTACAGTATGGGTGTGCATGCCCTTGCTTGGGTGAGCTACATGGAGTATGTAGTTAGCACGATTCCAGGTATTGTGGGTTTAGAAAAAGTCAGCCAGGTCCTCAGGCCCCTGCAGACTTGAGTGGAAGGGGAGCACAGCTGGAGTCTTTAAACCTTGGTAGCCAAGGAATTGTCCAAGTTTCACAAGATTAGACAGACAGCTGGAACCACATTCAAAGAGAAAGACTGGCCACAGAGCTCAGGAGAGAGAGAGAAAGAGAGAGAGAAAGAGAGAGAGAAAGAGAGATTGATGGGGGTTTGGGCAGAGTTAGTCTGAGGACAGTTCCTTCTTCACTGTCTCAATGATTCCACTCTGATTTTGATGGTTTTCCTGTTTACAAACCCAGTTTCTCCAACACTACTTACCGAACTTGAGTCCCATCCTGGTGCATTGAGACCCTCTCCTGCTTCTCCCTGACCGTGTGACTTGTGCCTTAGCTACTGCTTGGGGTCTAGCTAGTAGTGGAAAGTCTCACCCACGTCCAGTGTGGGTGATGGAATTTGGGTTTTCTCTGTGTGATGTGGGCTAGCTGTGAATTAAAGCTAAGGAAAGAAAAGGTGGCGAGGAAACCACACTATACAGGAAGTAGTTTTGAAAAGCAAGGGTGGGACGGCTCTACGACTTTAGGGGTCCAGCTTCCACATCGGGAAAAGAGAGCGAGAGAGCCTGCCTTTGGTTTATTTACACAAGGGAAATTCAAAGTTTTTTCTACAGAATATTCTTCACCAAATAAGGCAGTAGGTGGGCTGTTCAAACCCAATGGGTTACACCCAATTCTGGAGTTATGAGAGCTATTCCATTGGTAGAGCGAGGGCAGAGGTCTCACACCTTGGGCAGTCTACATACAGAAGTGCTGGATCATTCCCAAGGGGAGACCTAAGTCCCCATGCCTCTGTACCAAGTAAAAGACCACTCAAGTAGCTTTATGGGTGGCGCACCACAGGACAGTCCTTGGATGGTGACTGTTTCCTACTTCCTGATTTCTAAATACCATCTGCTTCTTGTGCTCTTTGTCCTGTGCTCTCCCTTTTGCCTTTTCTCTTGCCCATCAGTAGGTCTTGCTCCAACGACTGTGACCTGAGACATGTCTAGGGTAATGAAAGCCTTTAACATTGCATCTCAACTTCTCTGTGGAGGGAAGATGCCTCCAGGCTCTACCTGTGCAGTCAGGTCAGTGTCCTCAGCCCCCGTCTTACTTACTCCAGTGTGTGGTTTTTGAGCTGATCAAGGGTCACTAGATCAGCTTACTTCCTGTCTCTCTGATTCATCAAGAAGAGTGTAAGACCTGGGTCCTGTTACCAGAGAGTCTGCACTCTTGCTATACTAGCAAGAAGCATACAAACGAAATAGGCGCAGAGCATTCCAAAGTAGGACAGAGTCTAGTGCTAAGCTCTGTGATGTGACATGTGATAGGAAGTCAGAGAAGACAGAGTACTCAAGTCAAGAAAGGCTTCATGGAAGAGGTAAAACATGGACTGGACTTTGAGGATGGAAAAGTCTGTCTTCCATTTCTCCCTGCTGACTCCCCTTGAGAGAAGGGGAGTCTTAAGCTGTAGGCTTTAGGATTCTTGTTTTTTGCAGGCTATGTGAACACCACCAGACATCTTTGGAAACCATGTGGCTAAGAAGGTTACAGTCCCCTCTAGATGGCCATCAAGAGGTATTAGATAGGAAAGCAGTTATTGACAAACAGATATTGAATATTGGCTGCTTGTCCATATAGGTAATGATTGTAATGAAATCTACCTTCTTGCCAGATGCATATAGATAAAGTCTTGGAAAATGAAGAGAGGATGAAGCCTGTTTGACAATATGCATCAACAACAGGTGCCTCATTATTAAGTAAGGCTGCAGGAAAGTTAAGGGTATGGGTGGGGAACAAGTGGTGGAGGGGAGATTTGGTTGGAAAGAGGATTGATGTCAAGTCCACAACTGAAGCGGTGATGCAGGGCGCTTGAGTCAGGGGTTTGTGTCAGAGATAAATGTGGAACTTTGTTGAGTTGCATATGACAATTGCAATCCTGTCTTGAAGTTCTGATACAGTAGGTCTGCATGAAGGGGAGCCTAAGGTATCTACTTCCTGTTGGATCATAAGGGGGCATAATTATAATCCTTATTTAAATCCCAAGATCACTGGCACCTATGTTATGGTTTGGACATGAGGTGTCCTCCAAAAGCTCATTTGTGAGACAATGCAACAGTTTTCAGAGATGAAATGACTATGAAAGCTGTAACCTAATCAGTGGATTAATTCACTGATATGAATTAATAACTATAGGGAGGTAAGATGTGGCTGGAGGAAGTAGGTCACTGTAGCTTTGGGGTTTAGATTTTGTTCTTGGTAAGCAAAGCTCTCTCTGCTTCCTGGCTTTTGAATCCTGAGCTCTTTTTCTCTGCCATGTCCTTCTGCCATGGTGGTCTGTGTCACTTTGGACCCAGAGCTATGAAGTCCACTGACCATAAACTGAACCTCTGAAACTGTGAGCCAAAATAAACTTTTTGAGTTCAGCCTGCAACTCAGAATTGCACAAGTAGAGGTAAATGTCCACATTTTGGTATGAATTAGAAGAGCTTTGTGCAGCTGGATGCAGTGGCTCAGGAGAGATGTTATCCTTATCAGGTCACAGCAATGAAGATCTGACTAAAATACAGTATGAATTATATAACCACATCAAGAATAGGCAGGATTTGACACCTGACTGGGCAGTGTTTCTCAGTGTGGTCTGTTGAGCATTTTCATCAGAATCACCCCAGAGCTAATGAGTCAAATCTCTGAGAGATGTCAACCAGGATTCTGCCCTTTGAGCAAACACATGAGGACAACAGATACTTATGCAATTATATGCTAAAGATGGAGACTCACATGAGAAACTTTAACAGATACAGAAGCCTACCAAATTCACGCAAGCAGTAACTATTAGAACAAGTAAGTGCCTCAACCCAGATATATCTTTGTTTCACTGTGTTGAGCTGCTTTTGAAAAACAGGTAACAGGTGGAATTCATACTTGCAGTGCTCAGGCTGGGGTGACTGGAGGAAGACCATTCTGGAAGCAGGCACAGAGTATACAAAATCTCATGGGCTGAGTCAAGACCCAAACCTAAGAGGGAATAGATGGGAATGCTAATTAGTATCTTCACCTTTAAAGACCAGTAAGGAACCAGAAAGAGGGCAGGAACACAGAAGCTGGCTCAGCAACACAAGATGGCGACCTAGTTCCAGGAACTCAAAAAGAGCCCAGGCTTAGAAATCTGTAAAAAAATGCAGAGTGGATCCAGAAAAGAGACAGACCTGGAATTACTAAAGTTCACTCTGGTTAGGGTCAGCCTTAGTTCAAATTCTGAAAAGTGGTCCTAGCTAAGTAGACATTCAATCTTGGGTTGGAAACTGTGCTACCTTGAATGATCATAGTTGTAGATGCTGCCTGCCCAATATTAGTTTGAGGGGAAGGCTCCATGATTTTACTTACAGGCTTCAGGATCCCACATAAGGTTCTAGACTATACCACCATTAACCCAGTGATCCTAAAGAGATTGTCTTATTTAAAGGCTGGCTTTGAGTTTGCAGCTTGGTCCCCAACTCCTGGTATTATTCCTGTGACAAATGTTTATTTATTTAGCTGTTGTATTATTAAGTCTTTCATCACCATAATCAAAATACCTGACATAAACACCTTAATGGAAGAAAGATTTATTCTGACTCATAGTTTCAGAGATTTCAGTCCATGGTCAGCTGGCTCTATTACTTTGGGCTTGAGATGCAACAGAACATCATGGCAGAAGGATGCAGTAGAGGAGAAGTTCAGACAGAGAAGAGAAAGGGAGAGAGAGAGAGAGACAGAGGAGATGGAGGAGAGAAAAAGGGAGGTCCCCAGTTGCCGCGACCCCTCGCCGGCAAGGGAAAACACGACACAGGATTCTTCTTTCAGCAGTTTATTCAGGCCTTGATTCATGTATCATCTTCTAGTGACCCCCCGCCGAGCGCCCAAGCACAGCCTAATAAAGCCTCCAGCATACCAATCTTAAGCTGCCACGTGGACCTTTCTCATAGGGTGGTAAGGGATTACGTGCCAATTCTCCATATTAGGAGTTGTTTGTCACAGGCCACAGTGGAAGCCGGCGCCATCTTCTAATGGCGGCCACAGTCTAATTAGAACGGCTCACCACACCCAGTGATTATGCCCAACCTGCCTATAGTTTCCATCATCTCCAAGTAGTCCATTCAAATTATGAATCCATCATGTTGATCACTCACTCCACTGATGAGGTTAGAACCCTCATGATCCAATCATTTCCTGATACCTCCACCTCTGGACATTGCTACATTGGGGACCAAGTCTTCAACACATGAGTTTTTGGAGACCATTCCAGATTCAAACCATAACAATTGTCCTGAGTGTGTCTGATCTCCTTTCTGATGTTTGGAGGAGCCTTAACCCTAACATCTTACTAAGAAGTAGATCTTGGCTCTGCTATAAAAATCTGGTTCCCAATGTTCAGTCTTCCGAAATGAAAATGGGAGGAATGACAGAGATGCAGCTAGTCAGAGGGAGCCGTCTGAATTTTATTTGGAAGCTGGTTTCTGAGGGACGTGGAGATTCAATGTTTTGTGATTCTGTTGTTGGCATCATGGCCCTAATATTCAGTGTGCAGCATTTGTTCTTAGGAAGTCCTTACAGTCATTCTAAGGAGTGAGTTTGATGCTGCGCCATACTCCATAGTCCCCAGCATTTCTGTATAAATGCAGCATCCTTCTAATCAGCATCCTTCAACCCAATCAGAATTTATCAAAATTCAGTTAGGAAAACAAACCACTCCAGGTGGTTCAACTGAGGGAATTTAATACTGTGAATCGGGTACACAAATGTCAGGAAAACTGAAAAGGCAAATAAGGAATGGCAAGGCGACCCAAAGATCAGGATTTGTAGAAGTTGTTACTGGCCCTTGCTCTAGGGTCACAGTGAGAGTTGGTGACATTTTCAGATCTCAGAGTTGGGAGCTAACCAATGTGAACTTTAATCATGGGCCTGTCTGGTAAGAGGTGGAGCTAAGGAGATGTGACCCTAGTCAGGGGCATGGCCTGAACCAAAGTTAAAAAAGAAAAAATTACCCTGTTTTGGTCATCTCTGCATGGCTGTGACCAATATATCCCCGTAAGAACAACTTAGAAGATGAAAATTTGATTGGCTCCTGGCTTCAGAGGTTCAGTCTGTGTTTAGTGTACTCCACAGCTCTGGGCCCAAGGTAAGGCAGGGCATCACAGTGGAAGGGTGTGGTAGAGGAAAGGAGCTCGGTTTATGACAGCCAGGAAGCAGAAATAGAGAGCTGTATTCATCTGAGATGACCCATAAACCTCAAAGGCATGCCCCCAGTCACTTACTTACTGCCTGCTCATAGTCATAACCTAGTATAGTAGTCCTTTCAAATTATTAACCCATCAAATGGATCAATCCACTGTTTAGGTTACAGCTCTCATAATTTCATCCTTTCACCTCTGAATGCAGGAGCATTGTCTCACATTTGAGCTTCCGTGGGATGCCTCATATTCAAACTGTAACATACCCTGACTTCCCTTTGTCTCCTTCTGCAGGCTGCAGAACCTAACTAGAGCTGCTAGCAAAGGAATCTTGTCATTCCCTGCAACACCTGGCCGAGCAGAGGAAAGGCAGAGATGGATGTGAGACACAAATGACAAGCCCTCGGACTCTGAAGCTTACAAGTAAGAGCACTGCCACTCATCAAATGCTAGAAAATGTCCCATGCTTGTGAGGGAGAGAACATTCACAGGATGGGTATTTCTTAGGTCAAGCCATATTCTAGAAGGAAAAATACAGACACATAGCATTGTCCCTGGCTGTACTTAGTACCACTTAGCACCCATGTCTGCTTTGGCTTGTTTGTTTCATTATGTTTCATACTCTTAGGCTGTGTGGCCTTTCTCTTTTAACCTGGAATCCTGGGGCAGGGGGAGATCAGTATCCTTTGTGAAAGGGTACCAGTATAACCATCTCCTTTGGCAAATTTCAAAACTTTCAGTCCTTCTAGACTTCTCTTTTCTCTTAATGCCTTGATCTCGAGGCACTTTTGTCTTGCCAACTAGTTGAAGTGCCATAGTTCATTTTAAGAATGAACTAAGGGAGTCTCAAGTCATAGATCATTAGGGGGATGCTGGACACTGGAGAAGCAAGACCCCAAATTGGAAGAAGACCCAAATACTCCTTTGTGAGTCTATCTACAGCCACCAGTCCTATGGGAGATAAGAAAGACCTATCCTTGGGTAGAAGAAACTCTAGAAACCCTCAGTCCTTAGAGTTTCTTTTTCTCACTTTGCTTGCTTTATTTATTTATTTATTTATTTATTTATTTATTTATTGTCCTGGGGAAGGAATTCAGGGGCACTTAACCACTGAGCCACATCTCCAGCCAGCCCTATTTTATATTTTATTTATAGACAGGATTTCATTGACCTGATCTTGCTTAGGGACTTGGCAAGTTGCCAAGGTTGGCTTTAACTGGTGATTCTCCTGCCTCATCATTTTCCTTTTGCCCTGAATTAAAATTAGATAGTGAATTTCTTTCCATCTTGATACTTTCAGTATTTAACAAAGCTATCATTGTTTGGAATTGGAAGGTCCCCCAATGGCACATGGTGAAGGCTTGGTCCCCAATACAGCAATGCTCAGAGATGGGGCTATTGGGAAGTTATTGGATCATGAGGGCTCTAACCTTATCAGTGGATTAACCTGTTGAAAGAGTCAGAGCTGAATGGACGATTGGGAAGTGGTAGAAACTATAGGAGGTGGGACCTAGTTGAAAAGAGTGGATCCTTGGAGGTATGCCCTTGGGGATTATATCTTGATCCTGTTGCCCCCTACCATCACCCTACACTTCCTGGCCACCAAGAGGGGGAGCAACTTCACCATGATAGCACTCCCCACCATGATGTTCTGCCTCAGGCAAATATCAAAGCAACGGAACCAAGTGCCCATGGACTGAAACCTCTGAAACTGGGAGCTGAAATAAATCTTTCCTCCTCCAACTTGATTTTTCTCAGGTAATTTGTCACAGCAACAAAAAGCTGACCAACGCAATAGCTTGTTATAAGTATGATGAAGAAAAAAATGAATAAATAAGAAGATGAATGAATTAATAATAGGTCTATGACAACTAAAACATATACTCTAATATGTGACCATGGAAAGTAATAGTCTCCTAACTCATTACTCTTTACATAACTGTTCCTAGAGATGGATATGTGTACCTTACTGTCTTTCCTACTGTGGGAGGGAGGAAAACTGGGGAGTCCAGGAGCCCAGAAACTTCTATGATGGGGAGATATTCCTGTCAGTAGAGGACTCTTCCTCTTTACTACTCTAGAGATGGCCCAGGGGCTAAGCCAGCACTGGGTTGGCTTCTGCCTGTTCTTCTGCTCTTCCACCTACATTTCCCCAGTCACACTAGGCCAAGTTACGCTGCATGGAAAATTCTTCTGAAAAGACTTTCAAGCTATGGCTCTTTCCCTCTCAATGATGTTTAGACAAGGAGGGAATGGGGACTCTTATTCTAAATTCAAATTCATTAATTTTCAGTATGGCAAAAGAGAATAAAAGCAAGGGAGATCCAGTTCATAAATTCTGCCTGTTCTGTATGACATTCTGTTATGAATGAACAAGTGATTGTCTCAATGATGAAGATGGTTCTAGAACTCTATAACCTAGTAATGGCTGAGTTGATATTTATGGGCTTTCTTTTGCTTACTTCTCCACAAAAGCCTGCACGCATGAGTGTGTGTGTGTGTGTGTGTGTGTGTATGTGTGTACACACAGACATGCACCACTCCCCCCTACATTGGGTCCCTCTTGCCAGCTCCAAGGCTCCCTTCCTGCTGTTAATTTATGATTCCTCTTGCCTGATGTCTGTTTTAGCTGGTGTTAACATGAGTAGTCTCCCTTTGGAGATCTTTGGAAAATTCCAGGAAGTTTAAAATATCAGGATATGGAATCTTAAAAATAACACTGGATGACATCTGGTTCGGTGAATAATGGGGGCAAACTGACCCCTTGCAGCTTACCGGAGTCTGGGGACATTTGCTCTTCAGGGGTGAGCTGTCAGCACATTTCCTAGGGGGCCCATTTTCTTCTTCAGAGGAGGTAAGTGAACAGAGGACCACCCTGGAACAACCTTTACAAAGAGATATTTTTTTTTCTTTTAATCATTATTCAGATTCTCAACTTCAAAATTGGAAGCCCCTGGATCCAGAGTCAGAGGAGGAGATGGGAATGTGAGAGCGGCTAGTCTTCCCAGAAGCCTCTGCTTGCTGGTCTTTCTTACTGAGGCCATCTAGTAACCTCAAAGAGAGTGTACTATTTTTTAATTTTGTTTTTTTGGTGGTGCTGGGGATTGAACCCAGGGCCTTGTGCATACAAGGCAAGCACTCTACCAACTGAGAGAGTATACTATTGATGGCATAGTTTGGGTCCCAGTAATAGTTCTAGGTTGGCTTTGGGTGTCTAGTCAGAGGGAAGGTGCACACATGGGGAGTTCTTTAAACACCTGGCGTACAAAAGTCAGTGTGTGCATTTCCTTGTGTGATTGACACCCCTCTTCTTCTCTTTCTTGTTCTTTCCCCATCGCCTCTCTGTCTCTTGTTTCTGCCTTCTCTGGGTCTGTCTTTCCCTTTCTTATGGTCTCTCTCTTCCTCTAGTTTTCTCTGCTTGAGTTTTCCAGACTTGTTCTTCAGCCTGGCTCTCATTTCCAGGTGGAAATGAGAGGTGAAATTGTGTCCCCTCAAAATTCCTACCTGGAACCACAGATTGAGATCTCATTTAGAAATAGCGTCATTGTGGGTGTAATGCCCTAAGATAAAGTCATGCTGGAGAACAGTGGACCTTTAATCCAATATGGTGGTATCCTGAAGAGGAGAGGGGAAGAGACAGAAACAGATATGTCCAGAGAGAATACCAAGCAATGATGGAGGCAGAAACTAGAGGAAGGTGTCTACAAGTCTAGGAATGCCAAGGACTGATGGTAATAACCAGAAGCCAAAAAGAGGCAAGGAAGAATTCTTCCCTGGAGTGTTCAGAGAAAACACCATTATGCTGATATCATGATTTTGGATTTTCCAGAACTATCAGAGAAATTTTTTTTTTAAAGCCATCTACATGTGGTACTTTCTTGCATCAGCTCTAGGAAATGAACATGTTTGTCCTGAGGTTCCTGCTTACTTTTTTTCCATAGCCTAGTTTTTGCAGATTCAAACCCCTGATCTCATCATTGAAATTTTGGCATCAGGTATCAGCTGGCTCTTTCTCATTGAGGGCAAAGCTCACATCCACTGGACTCAGAACCCAGTTGCCATGCAGGCCTCCTCTCTGCTCATAGCACGGTTCAATAGCATAGGAATTTGTAATATATCAAGAAAGGTCTACCCTTTTTGAGTTGATCTTCCCAGGCAATTTTGCCTTCTTCAAGAACTACAGAAAAATTCAAGGGCCAGGGTTTTTAATCTCCATGTAACCCTGGGCAAGTCTTTTAACCTCCGTGTGCTTCCAGGTTTTCATTGATAAAATAAGCAAACCACTTCTGTCTTGCCTGCCTCTGGAAAATGTTGTTAATGTCAAAGCCCCACCAAAAGTATCTCATAGAATGTTGTACACGTTTACAGCCTTTTGCTATCCAGATTAGGGAGCTGGAGTGAAATAAGTATTTATTGAACTCTGGAAGATCCCTGGGACTTTTTCAATATTATTACATTGGATTTTCAAAGTAACCTCTCAAGTGGGTAATTCCCATTTTTAAGTGGGGGAAAAATTAACTGACTTGTAAAGAAGTGAAGAAATGCCTCTTGCATAAGAAATAATGAAGATCTTACTTAAATCCAGGTTTCCTATGTCCAATCTAGAGATTGTTCTAGTACATTACACTGTGAATCTCTTATTTGTTGATTTATTATTTTTTAATGATGTTCTTCCTTCCCACCTTGAAACTTTTCTCTGACTCCTCTGAAGATGCTACTAACTCAACAGAATCTGGTCCTTTGTGTAAGGAAACGTTCAATTTTCAAGTATGTATATTAACAAAATGTCCAGGAACACTTTGGTGGAATAATTGATGAGATCAGACGGGAGACCATCAAGGGTGAAGGATTTATAAAATTAAAGCTTAAGGCTGACATTTGGAAGAGAGACAGGTAAACTGTGCTATTGTTTGAATGTGTTCCCCCCCACCCCCCTGCAATTCATGTGTTGGAAACTTAATCCCCAATGCAACAGTGTTGGGTAGTGGGGCCTAATGAGAGGCAATGAGGGATCTGCCCATTCATTAATGTAGTTATCATGGAAATGGGTTAGTTATTTTAAGAGTGGATTTGGTATAAAAGGGAGTATGCTCTCATCCTCTCTTGCCCTTCTTTCTTCTACCATGGGATGAGACAGCAAGAGGACTCTTGCCTGATGTGGATACCTCCAGAACCATGATCTAAATAAATTTCTCTATAAGCTAGCTAGTTTTCAGGCATTATGATAGAGCAGCACAAAATAGATGCAGACACATTGCTCTCAGAAAAGAGGAGGGGCCAAATTCAGAAGCCACAGTAGGCTTAGAGAATGTACAACTCGGGGCCTGAGCTCTGCTGTGTGGGGGCAGTTTGGAGACGTAGAATTTTGTTTGCATAATGTGTCCGTATGTGTGTGATATACATGTATCAGAGAAAGAAAAGAGAATTTCTTTTAGGTTTTGGCCATCTTCTGGAGATGCATATGCTTGAGAAATTGCCACTTTCTACCCTCACTAAATTCTCACTTTCTGCACATCTTCCTTCTTGCTGAGCTTTTCCTTCGATTCCACAATGAAGGAAATGCCAGCTCTGTCTTCAGCCATTTACCTGCCTCCTGCCTCGCTGCAGAGGGAAAGACCCTTTCCTTCCTGTCTTTAAATCCCCATTGTGTCTTTCATCTTCCCACCCTGAGTGTGATTAGGGTGAAGAAAAGCTCATGAAAAAGAAAATCAAACTTCGGGTCATTACAGCCCGTAATTTGTTTATCTTTAAGAAGCCCATATTGGAGGAGCATTACTCACTCCGAGGATCCTGGCAAAGGCAGATGCATCATTTATACTGAAGTATATTATCTGCTGTGATATTTATGATGAAATGAGTTTGCCAGCCGTCGTCTATCAGGTCATAAACATCTTACTCAGGCTTGAAAAATGGCTTTTAATACGATCTTGTTGCAAGATTGGGGTGGATATGCAATATGTGCCTTTCTTACCTCTGCTGCTCCCAGGGATAAGACAAGCAGGGCTGTGTCCCCAGGTGGGAGCTGGGTTCCTTTGTCTCATTTATGCTCCATCCACCCCCAGGTCCTGTGAGACCACAGGTTCTTTAAGATCAGAATCCATAGCTTACTCATTTTTTGTATCCCTGTGTCTGGCAGGGTGTGGCTCAGAGTTGCTTGTCAACAAACATACATTGAAAGAAAAAGAACCAAGTCACAAGTGAGAAAGTTTAGCTTTGAGAATCATGACCCCATAAATCCCAGGAGGAAAATAAAGGAAATATTTATCATCACCTGAGATCATTTGTTCATCCTCACCTTTATTCCATCAGGCATGTACTCATTTGTTCAACAAATACAAACACAGAACAGTTGTATGCAAGGTGTGCGAGCTTGGGGCCATGTGAGCTAAAATTGTAAGATGCTGCTTCTACCTTCAAGGACCTTAGGGTCTGGTATTGAAGGTAAGAGAACAAGAAATGGTACAGAGAAAAGAAAACTAAACTATGAAAATCTGTGGATGTTTTACTGATGAGAAGATCATTTCTGGCTGGAGGCATCCTTAGGAGTGGCATTTGAATAGAATTAGAATAAGCTGTGTATTCGCCTTTTGTTTGCAAGTAAATTAAAATGAAAATCAACTACCTTTAGTAAGAGATGATGTTCATATGAAGTAGATTGTACTGTCTTACAGAATCCACAGAAGAACTCAACAAGTGAGTCTATGGCAGGGTGGGAAACAGAGATCCCCAGAACCCTGTTGTGGGGCCCTTCCCTTGAGAGTTCCCCCATTAGGGGAACTCAGTGTTCACGAGATTATTTTTTTCCTGGTCAAATCTTTGATTTCTAGGATACAATATGATTAACGAAGCTGAGTGGCGGGAGTCCAGCCCCCACCACTTAGCTGCTGGCAGGGGACCTATCCCAGAAACCCCCTCTGCTAAGTACCCACTCTGGACAGTGGAAGCAGTTGCCAGAGGACAGGGCTGGGAAGCTTCTCCAGCCAGGGTCCCCTAGAGGGGCAACAATTGGAAGCGTGTAGATGTGGCCTGGAAGGACAATTCAGATGTAGAGAAGCACAGGGCCAAAAGTCTCTCCACCAGGATTCTGCCTTGGCTTCCATTTCTTCTACCAGCTTCAGGTATGATCATGTCTGGCTCCCTTCCAGATGGGCATATGTATCAGTGTAGGTGTGTTTGTCCCTGTAAGAATGTGTGTGAATGCAAGTGTGTGACTGTGTTGCATGTGTGATTATGTTGTGTATGAATGTATGTGCAAGTCTGAGCATGTGTATCTGAATTCATGAGTTTGCCTATGTGTGTGTGAAGGTGTGTGAATATGCGTGTGCTGCTCTGGATTCTGCTTTGGACAGGGGTGGGGAGACCACAATAGCTGCATAGTCTGACCTTTGTCACTGCCAAAAGGGACTGCTTCTTAGCATACTATGTGAGATGAATTTCTTGTCTTCCACCTGAGAAAATTACTAAAATTACTAAATGCGTTATCTTGTTAACCTACCTTCCATGTGTGTCAGCCCAGACAGTGGAGCAGAGCAGGGGAGAAAAATACTGGCCCGGCAACACAACAATTTTTTTTTTCATGTGTAAACCTAGTCATTTCTTTCCTGCAGCAGAAGTTCATTTCATCCTCTTGAACTTTCTGTATTTCTTGTTATGCTAATTTCTAGGTTGAATATGATCATCTCTCTCTTTTTCAGATTAAATAATTTTGGTTTCATCCACTTACTCTGGGCTCCCTTTCCCAGCTCCTAAATGCACAAGCTGCTCTTAGCCTCTGTTGTACCTGCCTTTCTTTTCTCTCTCCTCTATATGTCCTCTGAAGTCTCACATATCCCCACGTAGCTTGAGAAAGTAGACTTTCTGTTATTCTTTCTCCAGAGGATCCAATACAGGCACCTGTCTCTCCAGGGAAATCTTGCTCTCAGTAGAGAATTTGCTTACCAGGGTTGGTGCAATGAGTTGGCTGATGTGTGTAGTTGAAAAAATCCTTGGGTGTCCTTCCTGGCATGAAGAGTGGGCACTACTAAGGTGACACCACGGAGAGAGTATTGCTTATCTATATCACTGAACTTCTTTATGGACCTAAGAAATATTAGGGATTTGATCAAACTCTCAAGCTCCCCACAACCTCCATTGCTATATGGGAGAGAACAGGTGTCTTTCCCCGCTGTGATGGCTTTTATAACAAAGCCACCTGGCTCTCTTGCTGCTTTGCTCCCCACTGGAGAGAGCAGCTGCATGCATATCACGCCCTCTCTATCCCAGCAGCAGAGGCCCTGACTTTTTATCAGCAGTAGTTCATTTGTAAATTATTAACCTTCCAAGAGCCAATATTTACTCACCGGCTTCCAGTCCATCTGGAACATCACTGCTGTGCTTGGGAGATTGTGGGAGAGGAAGGTGCAGAGAGCTGGAGTTGGGGGAGGATGGCACTTGCCATTTTTTTTTTTTTTTTGTAAGTTGGAATGTTTCCTGTCCAGTAGGAGAAAGAATCAGACCTCACAGAAACACAGCCCAGCCCTTTCTCACCCACGGAAGGGAGACTGGCCATGACAGAGTTTATGTAGGAGCGAGTAGCCTTCAGTGCCATGACCACACTGAAAGTCTGCTCTGCCTGTGTCTACTCCACCACTCCAGGCTGAGGATTTTCTGGCCAATGGATTTTTTTTCCCCTACCTTTTTTGATTGGTGCACTATAGTTGTACATACTGATGGTATTTGTTGTCAGATATTCATACATGTACACAGTCCATAATATAACAATACAGCCAATGGATTTCTGAGGATGAAATGAAGCATGGATTTCTGGACAGTACACTAAAAACAATGCCAAGATGCTGGAGCTTCAGGTAGATGGGAACTTTACTTGTCACTCCATATGAAGTGATTTCCTTTGCAATTCTCCTCCACAAGGCTGTGGGCATCTTAGGGGTAGAAACTGTGACTTAAATATATGAGTCCTCAGACTCACGCAGGGCCTGGGACTCATCAAGCATATGGTGAATTCTTGATAAAGGAACAACTAAGTCTAGTTCTTCAGAGTTCTTCAGGACCAAAGAGTCAGCCCTTGTAAAAGTAAATCCATAATCCAATCTCCACATTTAAGTACAACACAGCACAGGAAGAATGTTACAAGCCAGTTATTGAATGTTACATGTCACCACAGTTTCCAGACAATGATCTGTCAGTAAAATGGATAGGTGGTCTTTGTGGAGACAGACAACAAACTATTCTGTCTTGCAGGTCACCACCAGCAACTCCAGTTGTCTAATTGAGCATCTCAAGGCTGAAAATGATCCTGAGTTTTTTCTGTGCAATGCACTATTTGCTGATTGGGTAACATAAAGTTACGAAAAGGGGAGGGGCATTACCAAAACAAAAACCTGAAACAAACAAAAACAGAGTCCTTGGTGTAAAATGAATTTTACACCCGGAATTTCTTCATAAAATATAACTTGGACAAATTACTTAACAACTTTGAGACTCAGTTTCCTGAGTCTCATATGTGAAATGGGGATATACTATCTGGCTTGTAAGGTTCCTATGAGGGCTAAATGAGTTAATACTTGGAGGGGACTCAGAAAAGTTCTCAGCATATAGTAAGAGCTCAGTAAAAACTATCATCATCATCATCACCGTCAACATCAGCAGCATCACTGGCATCATTACCACCATGAGGACTAAGGGGATCTTGAGGGTCTTGCATATACAAGGCATTTAACAGGCACTTAATAGGCGAAAGCTAATTAGTAGCAGTAATTATAGGTAGACATGATACCATTTCAAGGTATGTATAAAACAGGAAGATCATGTGTCTCTGGTAATCAAAGTCAGTCTACTCCAGGGTACTGGGATCTTCTATTTCTTCAGAAAATAAAGAGGTAACAAGAGAGAACTAACATTTATAGGGCACTTGTATTATACCAATTTCTATGCTAGGGACTTTACAAACATTTTTTTTTCTATTTAATCAAATAATCCTAACTTTATAGACAAATATCCTAAAGAGCAGAAAGATTATGTATCTCTCTGATGGTCACACAATCTGAGTGGTAGAGCTGAGATTTCAACCCAGATATGCTCAGACTCCAGAGTCAGTGTTCCTTCCACTTTTCAGAAACAAAAACAAAAACAAACAAAAATGAAAGCTCCCTAAAGCTCTCTGGAGCCCTTGGTTGTTTTCCTGACCTTTTCTTTCTGTGTGTGGGCACAGCACTTCTTGGTTTGGGCTAAGCCTTTTTTATTTGCCAAAAGTGTCATCTCAAAAGAGTATTTCCTGGAGTGCAGCTCGGCTGACACATGGGTGACTGCAGAGAGCCAAGCACCATGTTATGATCTGGACTTCCATGATGGATAGGGCATGGTGGCAGCTGTCCTTGAGGAGAGCTCGTGTGTCCTACAGAGACAGATCACATGTAGTCAGATGATGTCAGAATAACCACGAGAGGTAAAAGACAGATCTGTGCACAGGAGCCATAGGAACACAGAGGAGTCTGGATTTGGAAGGAAGATGTTTTTTTTGAAGAGAAGATGACAGAACTGTGAATGTTGAAAGGTTAGCAAGAGTCAGATAAAGGAAGATGGGAAGAATTTTAGGAAAAAGGGGAACAGGAGGAAAACCCCAGAGAGAAGGGATAGTATGGAATGTTGGGGGAACCCCCAGGCCATTTGGAGACCCCAAAGTGGTGAGTGCAGTACAGAAGTGGGCAGATATCCAGCAGAGGAGTCAGCAGGGCCAGGGGACAGAAGTCCTTGCATGCATATATTGGAGTTTGGACTTTATCTTGCACAGACTGGCAGAAGAGTGATAGGTGGAGAGACCAGAGTGGAGGAGAGCCAGGCTGTATATAAGGGGATGGATGGGCGGTAATTGTGTAGGGGAAAGATGAGGACTTCAGCAATGGTGGGAGGGAGGAGAAAGCAGAGATTCTGAAAATGTCAGAAGGCTGAGTGTTCAGGACTTGCTGGTTGAGTGAATGTGGGAGGATGGGAGAGGATCCAAGATGATTTATAAGACAGACAACTAGGAAAATGATGTGCATTGAACAGAATACTTAGAGGAAAAGTAGGCATGTGTGGAAGAAGGCGAAGGGAGATTGTTGTGCAAGCAGAGTCTGGGATTCATGTGAGAGACCCAGGTGAAGAAGGAAGTGCAGTGGGCCATGTATTCTAAGACTGAGACCAGAGAGGAGGCCAGGGCTGGGAGATGTCACTTCCTCTCAATCATATCCAAGGCCAGAAATTAACAGTGGTTATCAATATCTCCTCCCAACTCCATCAGTCTCACATCTTACTGGCTTTCTATTTGCACTTTGTCACAGAGTGCCATGACTGTGCAGAAAACCAAATGGTGTCTGCTGAATTCTCTTTTCCATCAAGACCTTCCATCTTCCATCTTGCATTCTTGGCTATGAAGTGCCTTCTTTTTGAAAGAATTTTACACTTTCTTCATCCAGTGAATTCTTACTTGACTTTCAAGATACAGCTTACCATTTGGGGATAAATATTTTGCAAATAGCCCCCAAGGTTCCCATAGCCCTGATTTAAAAAAAAAATCACCAGGAACTACACTAACAGACAGTATGTGCATCAAGTTTTCATTGAGTTTTCTTCTTACCTTCCTTTCCCCACTCCTGACCCAGGCTTTTAAAAAAATCTTTCAAGACCTTCAGTTTCATATTCTGCAGCCCTGAAGCTGTGGCTAAAAAAAATCAAGAATCTTCCTTTGCAATGGGGTTCTGCATGGAGGACCCCAGGCCACCCCTGCAGTGGGGTTCTCAGTCATCCTACTGCAATTTGCATTGGCTGGTTAAAAAAGAATCTTAAGTCAAAATATAAACTCAGATAGGAGAACTTGTGCCCAGCTGCTCTGAAATCTGACGGTAAAGTTTAAAAGTGAAGAAATAAATTTAAAAAAGGAAGAAAAATAGAAAGGAAAGAATGGGAGAGAAGAAAAGAAAGAGAAAAAATGAAGGTAGGTAGGAAGAAAGAAAAGAAGGAAGGAAAGAAAGAAGATTTTATTGAGTTCCTGCTACATATCAGACTTTGCACAAAAACTCTTGTGTACTCAACCCCCGCCTATCAAGCACCTACCCTGTTTCAGACATTCTAGGTACTGGGGATAGAGATGAACACTCACATAACTAAATTTTGCAATGTTTATAATATGGGGGCTGGGGCGGACAATTACCTACTGAATACACAATGGAATTACAAAAGGCTTATGGAGGCATAGAATGGAGAACAGTTTTCTCTGCTCTAGGAGACAGGCAGGTGGGGGAACATCCTGGAGGGCTGATCAAGGAGCTTTTAAGCAGAGATGGTATGGAAGAACGTCTTAAACAGAGATTAGGGAGCACACACATGCCTGTATGTTTGGGGATTATTGAGTATGTTGGCACAAAGTGACTCCTATTTTCCAGAGCCCAGTAGACTAGCTCCCTGAATATTTACTTTCTTTATTTGCTTTTAATAATTAAGCACTAAGAAAGTGGTTTTGATTGTCAGCTTCACTCTCGAGGTTAATTAGATATTTCCAAATAACTTGCCAAATGCTTGCTTTTGTCCCAAGCTCGGTTCCCGCCTTTCTTTTTCTTTCCCCAAACACTGATTTCTCCCGAGAGCTCTTGTGGGAGAATTGACTGGAGCTAATTATTCCAGATAATTAAGATCGCTAAGCAAAGCAATTTAATTCTTTCTATTTCTTTCTTTTTTTTTTTTGAGAAATGTTAATGTCTGCATAACACACCATCAATAAAACTCCTTTTAAAAGGTTAAGGTGGCTGAGTTCAATATTGAATTGAGAATGACTGGGATCAAATGAAATCCAGTAAAGATATTCAGCAAAGTAATGAAGTTTATTCCGGAACAAATGGCTTTTCCTTATCAGAGTTTGCTTTTACTTGACGCAGCGCTGAGATGAGGAAGAACAAGTCAGCCCAAGCTAACAGGCATTAAAAGAAGTTTGTTTTTGGTGACCTCCCAATCCCCTCCCCTCTTACCTTTCACCATCCACCACCTCTTCCCATCTCCCTCCTAAGCATGTATTATGCTCTAACAGACTCTTTTCCTTTATTCTTCTCCAAGAATGGGTCCTTCCAAGCAAGCAATTCTCTCAAGTGTCTATAAGTGTGACACAAATGTGTGACACATAGGTCAGAACTCAGTATTACAGTTTGGGTATGAGGTGTCCCCCCAAAGCTCCTGTGTTTGGAGGTGAATTGATTGGATTGTGAGAGTTGAAGCCTATCAGTCCATCCTAGTTTGAATGGACTGGGTGGTAACAATAGGGAGGTGGGGTGTGGCTGGAGGAGGTAGGTTACTGGGGATGTGCCCAGGAAGGGTGCATCTTTCCTGTGGCCTTTCCCTCCTCCTCTACTTCCAGGCCACCATGCTGATTTCCTCTACCACACCCTTTGGAGGTGATGTGCTGCCTCATCTCAGGCTCAGAGCAATGGACTCGGCCATCTATGGACTGATACCTCTGAAACGTGAGCCCTACACAAACTTTCCCTTCCTTAAGTTGTTCTTGACAGGTATTTTGGTCACAGCAGTGCAAAGCTAACTAAAACACAGTCTGCCCATTTTCAGGGGAAGTTGGAATACCTGGCGTTGACCTTGCAGACAACATTTGAACATGTGGAGACTTTTCAAGGGTTCAGATTTCAGCTTCTAGAAGCCTGTCCTTTCAGCATAGTACACCCCCCCCCCCCCCCNTTGAATGCTTGTTTCTTTTTCATATAATGTGCTGGGTGCAGGTCAGCTGTGGTTTCTGTTTCTGTTCCAAGCTGTGCTCTAGCTTCTGGGTTCCAGGATGAAGCAACCCCTGTCTGAGCCATGCTGTTCTCATGGCAGAGCAGGGAAGGTGCTGGTGAAATCATGCAATGCTTCTTGAAGCTTCTTTCTAGAACTGAATGACTGTCACTTCCTTTCATAGGTCAACACAAGTCACATAACCGTGCTTGATATCAATGTGCAGGGTCCCTATCCCTTAAGACGACACTGCAAAATCACAGCAAAGGGGAGCAAGACTTAATTCTCTTCCGGGCAAGAGGGAGGCCAGGTATGTGGGAACCCAGTGCTAAGTGCTGGATATAAAGAGTGGATGAGAGAAGAACTATACTCTCAAAGAAGTCAGACTTTAGAGAGAAAGATAGACGTGCAGCAGCTACAGTGAAATATAATTAATGGCTATAATAGCTCACAGTGAACATTGTTCTCAGTGATTTACATGCATTAAACAGTTTGATCCTTGTACAACTCTATGAAGCAGGAACTGTTATTATCTCCACCCCATTTCATAAGAGAAGAACAGAGATACCCAGCAGTTGAGAAAGATCAGAGCTTAGATCACAGCAGTAACAAGTAGCAGCGATCAGACTGGAACCTGAGTCAAGGACTCTGTCTTCCTGGTCATGGGACTGCAATACCCCCTGGAGGGGAACAGTGGAGAGTGTCCCAGGGGGCTCTGGAGCCCAGGGTGGCCCTGGGGAAGTGGTCACAGGAGGTGGTCCTTAAGAACAGAGGAGAGGACTCCCAAAGAGTGGGTTTTGAGCAGTGTCAGGAGGAGGCAGGAGTGTGACTGAGGTGGCCTGAGGAGGCTGCAGAGCAGAGGGAAAGGGGACCAGAACACAGGGGATGGGGCTGGTGGGTCAAGGGGGTGGGGATGGTCTCTAAGTTTCTGCATGCACAACCTGGGAGAGACTAGCATAAAGCTATTGCCTTACGCCCTGCCTTCTTGCCCAAAGGGAGTTTCCATTAAGAAATGAATTTTCCTGTTTGCATGATCTGTTTTCCTAGAAGTCTGCTTCCGTCTTGTGGGTGGGGGGGGGGGCCGCGGGGTGTGGTGAAGGCTGCTGAGCATGGGGCGGAGCCTGGGCCCTGAGTTGATCCAAGAGGCAGCAGGTCAGAACAGGTGGCAGGATTGTGTCCTGCTCACGCTGTATTCCACAGGTCTGTGGAAACCCTGAGCGGTTTTGTTTTCCCTAAGAAGCAGAATGCCGGCAGCTTTATTTTTCTCAAGGGTATATCGCTGAATGTTATTTATTGTTCCGACTCTGAATTCAGAGGTGTCTTTTTTTTTTTCTGTTTCCTGCTGACAGATGATTTACTCTGGAACAATTAACAGACTGAAGGCTGTGTTGCTTCTCCTCTCAGGCTCCTGCCAGGCACCCTTGGGAGCGCAGGAGGAGAGAGGCTTTCTTCTTGATCCTATTACTGCTGGCCACTGTGGAGAAGGATTAATTAACCCACCAGGTTTTGCTTCATTACCAGGAAGAAAGAAAAACCAGCGACGGTGGATTTCAAACATCCAACAGGCAAAGGATCTGGTGCTTGAACACCTTAGCAGGATTTCTAAGACTTTGCCAGGCTGGGCAGTGCAGTGGCGAGTCAGTGACCTGGTGCCAGTCGCACACCCTCCCAGCCTTTGTTCTTTGTTCTCAGAGTTCACCCCTGAATTCCACAAACCAACCACCCATGCCGAGCTAAGCCCTGGAGGGGCCAGTAAGAGACAATCTCTTGGGTCCTTTGGAAGCTCCCTGTCTAAGCGGAATTGGGGAGCAAAATCATACCTACTTCCCAGGGTTGCTTTGAGGATTAGTTAACCGTGGTACTTTGCGAAAGTAACCTGTAACTAAGCATGTGTCAGTGTTGGTTATTATCATTTTAATGTTGAATATTCGCCTGAATATTCAAACAATTATTGGGCACTTGTTAGGGCAAAGGACTGTACTTGGAGCTAATGGTTTTGTGAAAGCATCTGGATACTTGGGGTTGGCTGCTCAGGAAGTTCCGATATGGTCTCCAGTGACGATGAACACATGAAACTGATGACAAAATCACAGCCTCAAAGGCGTTCCATCTCTCATGCTACCCAGGTCGCTGTGGCCATCCTGGAGTATTATGCTTGAAAAGGATACTGAAGCTCTTTCTGGGCTCTGCTTGAAAGGATACTGTGGTGAATTGGCAATGAAGGCCAGGGTCACGGGCTGACAAGTGGTGATACATGTGCTGGGTATCACAATGCTGAATACTCTGGAGCAAACTGAATGATAAAAACAAGTAACTGTTACAGTAATTTAGCAAAGTTGATATCAGTGTGATCTTGTGTGGTCACCAACCAATGTAGAGGAATGAAAAGTTTGGTCTTAAATAAATGACTGGCAAAACTTCAGTGGGGAGAGAAGATATCGAATTCAGAATGTGGGTATGTGGTAAGAAGTATTGCATCACATAAAGAACCCTGAACTTGATTCAAAGCTGGGGCATCCCAGAGGCATGTGATATGGCGTGGCCCACTCTCTCCCTTAAGTTCTCTTAGTTTTCATACTTAAAATCATGAGCGTGTCTTAATGTTTTAAAATATTCTAATTTGGCAAAACACTACATCTGTGGGCTAGATGAGCATTTACCAAGTTGTGTTTCATGGAACAATGATTCTGAGAGCTGTTCTCTGAAAGATAAATTTCATTATCAAATAATTTTGGGAAAAATCTGAATTTGATGTACTTGTTGATTCCTATTCTCCTCCTTCCGGTCTTCCTTGAATGTGCTACCATTGGTCCTGGAAGGTGTGTTTCTTCCTACTGTAATTGTTGTTGAGATGGTAGTAAAGACAGGAAATGGCAAAATGAAAGTCACTAAGACTTGGTAACTAATTGCATGTAGGTAATGAAGGAAAGAGTCAAAGCAAAGATGTTTTCAACTAGAAAGTGGAAAGACTAAGCCAGGGTTGTATTGATGGAGAAAGATAGATTGAGCCAGGATGGGAAACAGGGAATACTGTCAGGGAGGGAGAAAGCCATCCTTCCTGCAAAGCAGGTGTCCCATAGATGGCAGGAAGAGGTACATCTAATTACACATAGCTGTAAAGTTTGTGGTAAATATATAAGAAAATGTGAAGGAGGTGAGGTGATCAGAGCAGTAGCAGTGACACAATGTTAGGATCAAGAGAGACCAGCCATCTTGACTTGCCCAGGATTATAAGGTTTCTCAGGACACGAGGCTTTCTGTTTAAAAATGGGGTAATTCCTGGGCAAAAGAGTTGGTTATTCTAATAGTCTATTTCCCCTTACCCTAGGATGGATAGCTAGATTTAAAATCAAAAGGACAATGTGTTTGTTCCCAGCAATTTTTGTTGCTCTTCCTTTGGGCAAAGTTCCAGTTTGCCACCCAATAGGTGGCTGGTCTCTCTTATGCCCGGCATATACAGAGACATCCTTAGCTCGTCCACTGGGCTGCAGCTGGGTAATATTTGTGTCCACCTCTTAATAGAGTATGTTGAGCACAGAGGAAAAAGCAGATGGGACCACTTTCATCAGGCAGTTTCCATATTCATTTGATGGAATGAGGCTAATGGATTCATCCCTCAGTCTAAGGGATACGGAGGGCAGATGCCAAGGGCTTTTCTCAGGTCAACTTTAAGGGAGTTTTGAATGTTTAGGTGGAGGAATGTTTATAAAATTGGGAAGAGAATTTATGTTTGAGCCAACAAATTTCTGGATGTTCCTCCCTCCCCCTTTTAAAAAGTCTGGTCAAATTCTAAAGGAAATTATTGAGGAACAACTCAAGAGACTGATGGAGAGGAAAGAGGAGGGTAAAGGTGATGGAGAAGAGATGGGGAAAGGAGAGAGAGGGATGGGGTGTTTGTCACAATCAGGCTTTTCTACATCTAGAATATTAGAAGCTCCACCCTTGCAACTGGGAGTAAAGTGTGTGAACAGCTCAGGCATTTACTTTATCACAAATGTCCAGGCTTCCAGAACAGGACTCTTCTAGAAGGTGCAGTAGAGTTAGAAACCTGTCACTTAAGACAACTCTTCACCTTCCAACCAAGGTGTATTTTGCAAAGTAAATGTCATTTCATAGGGAGGCACATTCATCAGGTCTCTGAAGCCCAGGTCTGCCTGACCCCAGAAGGAGGTGCCAAGGCCTGGGAATTGGGAGACCCAGGTCCTAGTATTCTCTGATCTCCACTGTAGAATCACGGGCAAGTGGCTTAACATCTTTGCACTATGCTATTTCAGTTTTATAAGGAGCCAATAACCCATTCTCTTTTTGTTGGAAGAAGCTGAGGAGAGAAACTGCTGAGCCCAGGGAGAAGGGAGATTCCAGCCTGTCCTCATGGCTACAACTCCATGTGGTCTGGTGACCACAACCAGACCTTTCTTCTTGGTACTCTGAGTTTCCAATCTCCATGGGCTCTCAAAAGCCATCGGGAGTCATTCAGCTAACCTCAGGGGTTGTGAGGTATCATAACCACTATGTAACAAAGGCCACCAAGGCCTTTCCAGACTGGAACCTGGAACCACAAAGCCAGGCTGCAACCTGGAACCTAAGGTGAAGATGGATGTGGCAGGCTGGCCCCAGGCAAATGAGATCTGTCATCAGTGCCTGATTCTACATCTGGGTAAGTGAGTGATGACAGCTGGAAATGGCAGACTTCAGGACTGTGTGGAAAAGGCGATAAAGGGGCTCTAGAAAGTATGGTAAGAGTAGCTGGGAGCAGCCAAAGTTAGAGGAACTGGAAGAAGGGCGTTGAGAAAAGCAACAAGCACTGCACACACTCGGTAAGGACCAACCACAAGCTGCAGCTGTAAATCTGGGATTTACATTTGGAAGATGAAGTCCAAGTTTACATCTTTCACCACTAGTCTTACCCTCTGGATGCATTTACCTGTTGGACTGTAATGAGGTACAACTACCATTAGGTGGCGATGCGTGAATGCCCTTTTTTAACATTTTTCTGTCCTAAAAGAAGAGAACTGTGGGTTTATCTCCAAACTGAGGCTTACAGGCAACTCATTTTGGCTCCTTGCATCTGTGGAACAGCTTTAGGATCTAGGAGTGCTAGTGGCGTGCGGGGGTAGTGGATGTGTGGGGTAGTATGTGTGTGTGTGTGTGTGTGTGTGCGTGCGCGTGTGAGTGTGCATGTGCATGTGCATGTGCGTGTGCATGCTCTCGTGCCCAATGAACAATGCACGCACTCACATACACACACACATGCTAATAGAAGTGTATTTTTATTTCAACATCACTGACCAGCAAATGAAGCATCAGGGACACACTGGCCGCAGCTGACCACTCAGACCACACTGTGAAAATGAATTGCCTCTGTCTTCTCCGCTTGATCTTCACGGGGGTAAAAGAATTGGATTAGATTGCAGGGAGCCCTCTGCAGCCTGCTTCACAACAAGCTCCCATTTCCATAGAAGATGCTGAGTCTCCCATCTGTAAGGGCCTCCTTGTCCCTCCACGTTATATAGATGGACTCGGCACCCCCCCACCCACCACTTCTTTACCTCTGTGATGCAGTTCCATGCCTGGAGAGGCTCTCTCCCTTTCCTGCTCCTTCTCTGGGTGTTGCCCATCCTATTCACTAGTTTAGTGCCCAAGTACAGGACTTGCACCAGACTCCTATATCCCCTGGGAGCTCGCGCATGCACGTGCACACACACACACACACACACACATCCCAGACTTTTTCATCCAGGACTCACTAGGGCTCACCCTGCAGGTAGCCAGAGAGAGGACAAATTTTGGTTTATAAGTAGAAACAAAAACAATGTGTTGTTCTAAAGGAAAGTACCTCCTACTCAAAAAAATACCTAACACTGCTGAAGAATTAATTCTGTCTGTCCTTGGGGGGGCAACTTGTCAGCAACTTCGCTTGATCTTCTTTTGGTTACAGAATCTCAAACTGAGCGCCAAAAGGAAGAATTTCACACATGTTTCTTGAATTCCTAGCTGGAGAAAGGCCCAGACTGCAAAACTCAGCCATTGCTTTGAGATAGATTTTTACCTTCTTAGAGATTTACCAGCCTCACCCCCCCACCCCCAACCACACACACTGTGACAATGACATTCATGCGTGCAACACTCTTGTGACTGGGCCCAGGTCAGGCCCGCTTCCTGTGTGGGCTGAAACAGCATTCAGTTCTTCCCGGTGTGACAAAGGTATAACAGAACATCAGACTGAGTGTCTTCCAGGAATGCTATTGAGTTTGCTCTGTTACATACATTTACAAAATTTGAGGCTATTTAGTATAATAGATAAAAATGGCACACTTAACTAGCCTAGGAAGGAAAGTGAGAAAAGAAACAACACCTGCAGAATAATGGGGCTTTGAGAGAATTCAGGCAATTGTAGCTACTTGGGAGCCGGAAGGTGGACACTAGGAATAGTCCCTCAGTTATAAGCCTTGATGGGTGAGGTCCCCCCCACCCAAGGTATTCTTTTTTTTTTTTTTTAAAAAAAAAACACTTTTATTGAGATACACTTCAAATGCCATGAAATTCATCCAATTGCATATTGTACAAAAGTTCTTAGTATTTTCACAGAGGTATGTGACCCCCTACTATAATCTAAGTTTAGAACACTTTTGCCAAGTCAAAAGTAACCTTGTGCTATAGGGCTGGGCCTTCTGGGAAACTGAGGCAGCACAAAGTCCCCCCTTCAAGTCCCAGTTCTTGTAATCAAGTCAGAAAGATTTC
>NW_026000016.1:37230096-37335430 GCF_001458135.2 Marmota marmota marmota
TGTTTTTTTTTTTTTTTTTTTTTGATGATAGACATCCTTAACCACTGAGCCACATCCCCAGCCCTTTTTATTTTTTATTTTGAGACAGGGTTTTACTAAATTGCTTAGGGCCTCACTAAGTTGCTGAGGCTGGCTTTGAACTTGGGATCTTCCTTCCTCAGCCTCCAAAGCTGCTGGATTACAGGTGTGCATCACTATACCTGGCTGCAGGGACTGTTTTATCCACACCTGAGTGCTCATCTCAGAGTCTGCCAGGTGCAGAGTAGAAAAGATTTGAATTGAATTCTCCTTTCTTCCTGAGAGTAGAGCAGGGACCACCCCCTCCATCTTTCTTGTGCAGTTAAAAACAAAACAAACTAAAAGTCAAAAACAAAGTCAAAATTTCTGGGGATGGTGAGTGTGGTGGGAGTCCAATGCCTGCTTGTAACCAACCGTCTGATCTTGGATGAGTCACTCTAAACCTCAATTTCCTTATCTGTTAAATCTGACTGTTGGACAAAGAGATTTCCTGGCTTAAGTTCTATGACCCTCTGCCTTTCACACTGTATCTCCTTGCTGTCTGCTCAATTGCTGGGCAAGCTTGACTAAATTCTGGGGGCTCTTGCTCCCAGGATGGTAATTTATGAAGCCATCATTCATCTGGACGTCATCCATCAGGTGGGGAAGGAGGGCCTGTGGTCCCGTCTGGCTGAGTAAAGGCGACACAGAAGGGCTCTATCAAACAAAATGGGACGGATGGATGGCAGGCTTCCTAGTGTCAGGGAAATATTGATTCAGGCAAATGTATGATCTATCACATGAATATCTTGGAGGCTGTTGCAAATCGAGACGCTGCAGTGTGGGGAATATTTTCTACATGATGAGGGATGTCTTTTTGGTGCTGCATCATTGCAAGGAGAAGTGGTGCGCAGAGCCCAGGCCCACTCCCCGAGTCATGCATTATGGAAATGCTGATGCTCTTTCATCACCACAGGTAAGCGGAGAAATGTACAATTATGGTCCTAATAAAATCAGAGGAAGAGAGATGATGGCAGCTTCTCCAGGGATCTAGGGTTGCCCAGGACCAGGCGGGGGGCAAGGCTGCTAATTGGGCTTTCTGGAAGCTTCCTACTGGAGGAGACTCAGGGTAGCTGCTGACTCCCTGCACTGTCTGCCTTGCCTGAGAATCAGTGAGCATCTGGAAGCCCTTTATCAGGCCAGAGATGTGTGAGTCATTGTGATCATTGATGGAATTATCTTTATCACAGTGTCAACTTTATACACTCTCTATTGGCATCTGAATCAACAATACACTAATTTGTTGACGCAGAAACTGAACTCACAGAGCATATGTGACTCACTGAGGCTGTTCTGCTATCCTGTAAAAGAGCCAAGGTCTGAGTTTGGGCTTCCCAAGTTGTCATGGATGATTCCTATCAGAGGTCAGGTTTTGAGGCATGCTATAGAGAAGGCTCAACTCATAATTTGTGTACCCTATTTGGAAATCTCAAATGTTGTGCTTCATCTAGAGCCATGTGAAAGAGAGAGAGAGAGAGAGAGAGAGAGAGAGAGAGAGAGAGAGAGAGAGCGCTGTTTGCCAGCATTCTTGCTACAGTTAGAGAAGGCTTTGCCTGGATTCCAGATCCAGATATGCTGCTTCCCTTGCTGTGTATCCCAAATACATGGTGGTGTGTTTCCAAACCTCAGTTACTACACCTATAAAGTGGAGGTTAATTCATTCAATCTGTATTAATTGAGCATCTATTATGTGTCAGGTGCCATGATAGATGCTGATAATAACCGTGCCTGCCTTACAGGCATTTTGGCAAAAATGAAATACAAGGAAGGCAAGTAGAATGCTAAGCAAAGGACCCAGTGAATGATCAGCATTCCGCGGGAGTTGGCAATTAACATGAATTACAAGTAACATGAAAAGGAAGAGAAGGGCTGCCATAGCAGAGAGAACAGAATTTGCAAAAGCTAGAATGAGAAAGAAGCGAGGACAGGTTCTGTCTGGCTGGAGGAAAGAAAGATTGGGTAGGGTGCGACAAGCTGAGCTAGAAAGATGGGCAATGTGCCCAAGACCCTATAAGACACTAAGGAATTTGCCTTGTAGAACTTGGCTCTGGGGAGCCACTGTGGACTTAGAAGGGCATATTCTGGGATGGAAGGCCAGGCTTTGATTACCTGCAGCAGGCTGCTTTCTCTGGGTCCTCCGTTCGCCCTATTGAACACACAACTCTGCAAAAATGCCCAGCCAGTAGCTCTGAAACTGTCCCTGCTATTGGGGTGCCAAACCCGGGACAAGCCATGCTCATCATGCCTTGTCTTGCTGGGAACTCTGCTGAGCTTCTGAATTCACCTCTAAACACAGAAGAAAGACGACCTGCCAGCCTCTTTGACTTCTGTTTAGCAGAGCTCAGTTCCTGAAGTGTCTGGGTTCCAGAGACTTCCAGGCTGAGATAGCGTCCCTGTGGTGGACTTGGAAAACTTTGCCATGGTGGATCCTACCAAGCAGGCTCCTGCAAAAACTACCCCGCAGGCCGACAGAGTTAGGGAAGTCTCAGATCTATCGCCGTTCTTCTTGTTCTTCTTGTTTCTCTTTCATCTCCTTTGTATGTTGGGGCATTTCCCGAGGGCCACCTTTCTGTTCTATCTTAATGACGGACTGTTTGCCTGTTATCCCTTTGAGATTTTAGCACTGTTATTAACTTGTCAACAGGTTTTCCCTCCATTTTAATTACTCTTGCTCAGCAGCAGATGGTGGAACATGGGCACAGCTGATTTCTAAATTGGGTCTCCTGCTCAGGAGTGGTTGTTTCATCTTTCCTGGTGACCTCTGTCAGTGAAAGTCACATTGTTGGTGTGGCATCTATGCCAAGCCCAGTCCTCTGGCCCAGCATACAGAAGAGCCATCTTGTGGGGCAGGGAGTTCCAGTTCTTTGCTACTTCCAGGGGGGAGTCACGGTTCCCACCTCAAGTTGAGGGACCATACTTATGAAACAGAGGATCCAGGCTGCGTCCTCGGCAGAACTTGTTCTTTTCCTCCTCTTGGGAACTAAGCTCTTTGGGGAAACTAAAATGGAGATGAAGTCTGCTCGCCTCAGCCTTCTGATATTATCCTCAAGATCCCAGGATTCCACAGAGTTCCTCACAGTCCAGCCAGAGGCCTCCATAGGAGCAAGGCCTTTGCTGATCTTCCCCTGACACCGATAGGTAGATGTTGGTAGATGTGTCCAGCCCTCAGGAAACCCAGGAAATCAGCTTTGCAAATGATCCTACGGGTCATTCTCACCTACTCAAGCTAGTATTTTTCCACTTTAAACAAAAGTTTTCAGGACACAACGCTTGCACCTAGATTGCCCTCGTGTGTGGGGTTAGAGCCTGCTTGGGCAGATAGGGCTTTGGAACTTTTGGGGGCACTTGCTGGGTAAGTGACTTTCTTGGTCTCTGCTGCTTCTCCCTGTATATCCCCGCCCCCGACATTTTCTTTTCCAGGAAGCAATTTACCTGCAACCCTGTCTGGCTTCAGTGGANCCCCCCCCGATTTCTTGAGAATAGTTACAGGGATAGCAGAGAATGATGTGTCCTAAGGTTATATGATAGACATGGCTGGAGAGAGAAGTGGCCCCTCAGAGCTCCCAGGGTCCCCTAGATAGGACCTCGGGTTAAATGTTACACAGGGCATGGTGTTGCCACTTCTTTCTCTGTGTGTGATGTGCTGACGCCTCAAGGAAGTTCTGTGCTCTTGAAGTCAGGGACATGTGCTCCTGCTTTGTGCATAAGATATTATAGGGAATCTCTGTACCAGAGAGATTCCAGATCAGAGAGTCATTGTTCTGATAGTCATTATTTTATTTAACAGTTTCAAAACCTGAAAGAATAAATACAATTATAATTTTATAGATGCAGAGGAAGGTTGAAGGGTGTTGGCCAGGGTCCCATGCTAATAAGTGGCCAAATGGGGATTCAAATGTGACTTGACAAAGTCAGTGATTTTCCTCCCACATCACACCATACAGCATAAGCACCTGGTCTCCTGACCTCTAGGCTGCATGATTACTAATTTGATTGCATATCACATGATCTTGCCCCTGAACTTGATAGCTTCATTTGTTTCCTCATCAATCCTGATCCTGGTGAGAGGACGGAGCAGAGTTTTCAAGGACTGCTGGTGGCTGCAATTGAGTTTCTGTGTATAGAGTCTGGTTTGCAGTCTCGTAGTCTCCATTTACCTCCCTTAATTAATTTTGATTTTATTTTGTATCAAAGATACACATGTAGCAATCTTTTCCAAAAGGGATTTCTCCTTTGAACCACAAGATCACAGAAATTTGAGTGATAATTTGCTCAGATCTTCCTAAGGGTGGTAGGCAACTGGTTTTCTTCCAGATGCATGGGGAGGAATTAATCCATCCTTTACAACAAATGCCTGGGGACAGTGGTTCTCAGAGTGTGGTACCCAGATCCCTGGATGTCCCTAAGACTCTTTCAAGAGGTCTGTGAGGTCAAAACACTTCATACTAATACTCAGACATTATTTTCCTTTATCACTGGGTTGGCATTTGCATTGATGGTGTAAAAGTTGTGGTGTATAAAATCGCTAGTGCCTTAGTGTTAATCAAGCTGCACTGAATTGTTGTAGGAATCGTATTTTTCACCATCTGACATTAAGGTTGGTTTCCCTTAAGAATTCCTTCATTAGATTTTAGAAAATACTGTGTGTGACAACATAAGAATTATTCACAAAGCACTTCTTCTGCATACCAAAGAGCCATGAGCATCTTGAGGAAAAGTAGTTATGAGACGGAGTGTGAACTGAACTAGACGCCTTTTCTAGAGAACATCATTTTTACTTAAAAGGATGACTGGAAGGCAAACTACCATTATTCAGACCTGGGTATTTGGCAGGTGTTTTTAAATAAATGCATTAAGTGGTCCAGTCAATTCAAGGGAAACAATTAGCAATATTCTTGCCTGTGATAAAAGTAAGCTTTCAATGAAAATTAGAATTTTGGAAAGATTTTATTTACTACCATGAGCCTGACATTCCCAAATTTTAAAAATGAAATATTTTATGAGATGGGTGGTGATATTAATGATTGTGATTAGTTTTGATGATGTATGATGAAATGTGTCAACATTTAGAAAATCTGTATTATTCATTGGAATGCTATTTTCCAAATGACGAATGCATGCTGTTATAAAATTGTGCATGGATAAAGGAACCAGATTTTAGTGTACTTGAAGTTCATTATATCATTTCTGATTCCATATTACAAGTACCCTTTAAGGACCTATTGTTTGCTGCATTTTGGTAGAGAATCAAAGAATACCCACAATTATTAGAAAGGGCTATGAAATTCTTTTTCCTTTGTGTGGTTAGATTTTCTTCATTTACTTCACCAAAAGAACAGACCCCAAAGATTGAATAAAGAAGCAGATATACAAATCCAAGATGTTTCTAATAAGTCAGACATATAGAAAATTTGTGAAAGATAAAATAATGTATTATTATGCCTTTTAAAAAATATATTTTTATAAAAATATGTTGTTTTATAACATATACTAGGCTTTTAACTTCTATTTAAAATGTATTTAATTTTTTTTGGTTTAATTTTTTACATGGTAAATATCAATACATATAGTCAATACACCAAAGCACCTTTGGGAATCTCAATGACTTATAAGAATATAAAAGAGTCTTGGGCTGGGGATGTGGCTCAAGCGGTAGCGCTCTCGCCTGGCATGCGTGGGGCACTGGGTTCCATCCTCAGCACCACATACAAACAAAGATGTTGTGTCCACCGAAAACTAAAAAATATTAAAAAAATTCTCTCTCTCTCTCTCTTTTTAAAAAAAGAGTCTTGAGTCTTAAATTTCAGTCTTTCAGATTCCAGAATTGTAGATCAAAAATTCTACAAGAAAAAAAATATTGTACAAGAATTGCAAGTAAAAAGGCAGCCAATGTCATCCTGAGAATGGATGAATAGGAAGTAAATTTCTTGAGATCTTGGGTGGCTTCAAAGTTCATTATTGTACTCTCATATTTAATTCATATTTTTTATGGGCATAGCATACACCCATAAATTCTTCCCTTCAGAATTTTTTGATGGATTTCCCAGTTTTTTAGCTCCGGGTGTTGCCATTATGAAGTTCAGAGGCATTTTGATTAACTACCAATCCTTCATATATAATCTATACCTTCCCATTCCCCACTATGTCAAAAGGATTCTAGGAGAGTTTCTTTATCTTGAGTGCTCTGAAATTTCATGTTTATATGACAATAGCCTATTTCTATTTTGATGAGTAGTTAGTGGACTATTTCAGTCTGGGAATTCATGTCTTTCAGTTCTGGGGAATTCTCTTAATCTGTTTCATGTATGCTTACATGTTCTCTGTTGACACTTTATAGAATTTCTCTTATTTGAATATGGGATCTTCCAAACTGACTCATTTTATCCTTTCTTGGGGTAGACTGAATGTTGGATCTAATTCCCAACTGATGGTATTAGGGAGGGGCCTTTTCAGCTGATTAAGTCATGAGGGTGGAAATCTCATGAATGGAATTGCTGATGTCAGAGAGCTCACCTCTGCTGCCATGGGAGGTCACAGTGAAAAGATGGGATGTATGAATAGGAAGTGGGCATATAATCTTTCTGAGAATATTGATCAAAACACTGAAACTTTTTGTTTTCCTTGAATTGTTTCTGTTTCCTGTAAGTTGTTATTTTCTCTTTGATTTGGGTGTTTATCTATTTATTTGTCTTCATGTGTTTAGGAATCCTTGGTCATTTGCTCTTATTTATGAATGGAGCCAAAAATCAGAAATCTCTTAGCACATAGGCAGGTTGTGTTGACTATGAACCTTTTTCTGCAAGGTGATCAGGGTGGGCCTTTTGTTGAAAAATCTTCAGCTTTCTCTTTTTGAGATGGTCGGATTTTCCAAGCAACATCTTTTACATATCTACCTTACAGGCCTGGCTGCAAGCTTTGTAGAAATTGATTGGAGGGACAAAGTTGAAGGTCATAAATACTGAATGTGAATATTGATTTTATGTTATTTACAGTCTGTCCTCTATCTTCAACTCTGGTTGGTGTCTATCACTCCAATGATGCTCTGTTTTACTCTCTTTAAATATTAAATCTCTAGTCTTCTTCCTAGATGGGAAAGAAGAAGTTACCCAGGTATTTGGAATGGATGAAGAGGTCTGGTGATCTATTTATTTATTTTTTAATTATGTAATTATATTAGTGAGCTTTCTGCTACCATAATAAAAGACTTGAGATAATAAACTTAAAAAAGATGAAAGGTTTTTTTTGACTTAGAGCTTTGCAGGTTCACAGATTCATGGCTTCAATCCATGGTCAGCTGGCTCTGCTGCTTTTAAACCTGGGTAAGACAGCACATCATTGCAGAGAACTCATAGTAGAACAAAGCAACTAACCTCATGGCCAGGATGTCAAAAGGAGAGGAGCAGGAAGGGTCAGGGTCCCAATATCCTCCTTGGGGCATGTTTCCAGTGAGCAGACCTCCCATTAGGCCCCACCTCTTAATTTTCACAATCTCCCAATAGTGCCAAACTGGGGACTAAACTTTTAACACATAAGACTTTGGGGGATATTTTAGAGTGAAACTATAGCAGTGATAATCATACAAAAATTCCATATACAAATATTATGTACAAAAGCATATATGTAAACTATGAAGCATATTAATAAAATGAACATTAATTAAGGACTAGGACATTTCTAATGGTTTTGCACCTATATCTCTGCTTCTCTTTCCCATCTCCTGCCTCCTTTACCATCCTAATTTATATCATCTGTTTTTTTATTTTCTTTGCAGGGGATACCTGGGATTGAACTCAGGGACACTCAGCCTCTGAGCCACATCCCCAGCCCTCTTCTATATTTTATTTAGAGACAGGGTCTCTCTGAGTTGCTTGGGGCCTCGCTTTGGCTAAGGCTATCTTTGAACTCGCAATCCTCCTGCCTCAGTCTCCCAAGCTGCTGCGATTTATAGGCGTGTGCCATCGTGCCTGGTTTATCATCTGTTTTATACTTATTATTTTCATGTTTAAAAATTGTTTAAGCATTCTGCTGTCATTTTTTAAAAAATCAATAAAAAATAAAACTATAAAAATTAATTAATAATTAATTGAGATATAAGAATGAATTCAATAAACAAAATATTAAATTTCAAAAAAATAAATAAAAATAGTTTAATCATATATATATATATCTTGATAAACAATATATGCTTTTGCTTTGTTTGTTTTGAGCTTTATAAGAATGGTGTCCTATAGCATGTGTAGTTCTTTATGATTTGATTCATTCCAGGTATGTTTCTGAGAGTGGCTGCTTCTGGGCAGACATTAGACCATTCCTCCTGTTCTTAGTCCAGCATCATCCTCACTTCTAGAATTGCTATGTGCTGCCAATCCTTGAGTGTGGGGACTTTCCTCAGTATACATTCCCATACTAGCTACATTTCTCCACTACCAGCTTATGGTTTAACTTTTTCACTTGTGGATCACCAACTTACAACTCATATCTGTTTTTCAGCTTAATTTTTTTTTTGCTTGTGCCTTTTGGGGTTTTGTTTGTTTTTGAGAGTTTATACTTTAAAAGTTTATTCAATAATATTAGTGAGGTTCTGGGAGAGAGCAAATGTAACTGTGCATGTTCAGTTTATCACTTAGAAGTCCTCATTCCTTTCCTTTGACTGGATTAAGATCACCAGGATGGTCTATTCTTACCAGGTTTTGGTTGTTCTATCTACTACCCCAACTTTCAGTGCCTACTCAGTAGATAGATGTGTGTGTGTGTGTGTGTACATATGTGTGCTTTGGCAAAAGAGTGTAATCATGCATTCTACAAGTGTGCAGGTAGATGCCAATTCTACCACAGGCTTCATGATAAATTATTCGGGCATGTTGAATGTCTATGATATGTCATGCATGGTAATATTTGCACAAGAATATTAAAAACTAGCTAAGGCTCTCAACTCAAACCTATGCAATAGTACAGCGTGATGTGTAACTACTTGGAAATTGCAAAGCATTAGGGTTAGGTTGTGTAGGATTGGACAAGAGACCCAAGAGAGGGTTGGAATAGCTCAGAGCTCATAGAGAAGGAAAACTTCGGCTGGACCCTAAGGGTACACATTTGAGGTGAAAAAGGAAGTGGAGAAGAAAGATCAGGAGTGGAGAGTTCATGCATCTCTCCTTGGCCCACTGAGCTCTCTCTACACTAGCCTTCAAGTCCCTGAATGTGCCAGGATCTTCTTCTGATAGCTTTAAGTTCCATTTCCTTGCTGGGATAGTCTTTCTCTCATGCTCACTCCTATATGGCCTTGAGGACTTGATTTAAAAGTTTCCTTCCAAAACAATTATGGCATTTGCTGGTAAATGGATGGAGCTGAAGAATATCATGTTAAGCAAAATAAGCCAATCCCAAAGAACCAAAGGCCAAATATTCTCTCTGATATGTGGATGCTAATTCACAATAAGGCAGGGGGTTAGGGAAGAATAGAGGTACTTTGGATTAGACAGAGGGGAGTGAAGGGAGGGAAGGGGGTATGGAGGTAGGAAGGATAGGAGAATGAATTGGACATTATCACCCTATGTGCATATATGATTCCACGACCTGTGTAACTCTACATCATGTACAACCAGAAGAATTGCGCCCCATTTATGTAGGATGTTTCAAAATGCATTCTACTTTCATGTGTAGCTAATTAGAACAAATAAAAAAAATAAAAATTAAAAAAAATTTCTTCCTCACGAGAACATTTCTTAATTCCCTCAGTCCAAATCACACACCCTCCACCATGTTTTACTCTCATATCAACATGCTCTCCTTCTCAGTTTCTTCACACCGTTTTAATTACTTTCACTCGTGTGACTACCTGACTGACATATATTTCTTACATTACACAGAAAGTTCCAGGATGGTGGAGGCTGGTGCTGTGCCTGTGGCTGTCTTACTGGTGCTCAGTACAGTGCGTGGCCCATGGAGGAGGCGTTTGGTCCTGTGTGGACCAAGAAGGGAGGCAAAGGCAGGAAAAGGAGTTTAGTTTGCAGTAGTCAGCCTCAAGATGACTCCCATACAACACATGTAGTCCCCTTCCACATTGTTGTCCAACAGACTAGGCATGCCCCTCCTGGAATTAGGTTGTAAACAAGTACAGCTTCCATTCTTTTTCTATCATTCACCAGGGGACATCATCTATGTTTTATCTTATGCATATATTTATTTATATTTTTAGTGCCAGGGGTTGAACCCAGGGATTCCTGCATGTAAGTGCTCTACCACTGAACCACATCCTGAGCAAAGCAGGAGGCACCATAATACCTGGTCTGAAATTATACTACAGAGCTCTGGTAACCAAAACAGTATGACGTTGGCATCAAAATCGACATGAAGACCAATGGAGCAAAATAGAAGACACAGAGACAAATCCACGTAGTTACAGTCATCTGATATTTGTCAAAAGTGCCAAAAATATATTTTAGAGAAAAGACAGCTTTTTTAAACAAATGGTGCTTGGAAAACTGGATAGCTATATGTTAAAAAAAAAAGATGTTGAACATATATAAATTTTTTAGCCATTTGTGTTTCTTTTTGTAAGAAGTTTATATTTACTTCTTTTGACCATTTATTGATTGGGTTATTTGAGTTTTTTTTTTTTTGGTGTTAAGTTTTTTGAGTTCTTTGTATATTATATATATCCAGAATATACAAAGAACTCAAAAAAACTTAACACTCTAGCAATCAGGGAAATGCAAATCAAAGCTATACTAAGATTTTATCTGTCTCCAGTCAGAATGGCAATGATCAAGAATACAAATAATAATAAATGCTGGTGAGGTTGTGGAGAAAAAGCGTTCACTTGTACATTGTTGGTGGGACTATAGACTAATAAAACCACTCTGGAAAGCAGTATGGAGGATGGAACCACCACATGACCCAGTTCTCTGACTTGTTGATATTTTCCCAAAAGATCTAAAATTGTCATACTACAGTGATACAGTCACCTCAATATTTATAGCAGCACAATTCACAAGAGCTAAACTATGGAATCAACTCAGATGCCCATCAATAAATGAATGGATTAAGAAATTGTGATACACATATATAGACATATATTATATACTATACTACAAAGTGGTGCGAATGTCCTCTTGGTGCTTACCGTAGAAAGAGGAGGCAGAGTGAATCTGTATCATTTACAACTCAGTATATATATTTTACAATTGGGGTTCTACTCAGACATTAAAAGGAATGTAATTATGGCATTTGCCAGTAAATGAATGGAAATGGAGACTTATCATTCTAAGTGAAATAAGCCAAACTCAGAAACTCAAAGACTGAGTGTTTTCTCTCATATGTGAAAGTTAGAGTAATATAAAGGAAAGGGGGAGGGAAGGATAAAACATCATAATGACAAAGGGAAGGTCAATAATGTAGAAGGATCTTGAGAGGCAGGATGGAGGGATGGGTAAGAGGAATCAATTCAGAATGAATTCTTAAAAAATCGTGTCATGTGCGTAGATAAATGTGCCATGGGGAATTATACCTTTATGCATAAGTAAACAGAACCAATCAAATATAAATAAATAGATGAGTGAAGTCTAACAGATTAGAGGAAGGTGAACAGGGGAGATGAGGGAGGCCAGGAGAGATAAAGTGAGAGGGATCATGAACTGAAATAGAATTCTATGCATGTATGAGTTTGTTGGGATGAACCCAACTACTCTGTACAACTATAAAGCTCCAAAAAAATTTGCTTAGTCCAATAATGCAGATTCCCAGGTCCACCCAACCTCCACAAAATCAGATTCTGTCTGAGAGTGGAACTCAAAAATCTGTATTTCAGTCGATTTTGCAGATAATTCCTGTTGTACCTGTTTGCTCGGCTACTGTGTGAATTTAAAAAATGGACTTAGGTACCAGTTAGATTGTGAGGAGGCACTTCCACCAGGGCCCGAGGGGTCCTGGGATGAGTGATGAAATAGCATGTGGGATCTTATTTCACATGAATTTTCCATCAGGTAGTTAAGATTTAAGTTCTTCCGTCGCCCACTGCAGGAAATCCTGGTCGAGAGAACAAATGCACTTCTTTCTGCTGCCCACAGGGGGTCAGTGGAACATTAGGCCTATCTTTTTTTTAAATTTCAGAACAAAAGGATTTGGGGCAGTGTTGGAGTGGAAGTGGAACGTATGCTCATTACGAAAGATAAGCCTTATTTACCAACAGACATCCCAGCTGAGTGTCTCGCTTTCTTTGCAGCAAAAATCCAGCAGTGCCCAGCTCTTTATGGAGGAAGGTACATTAGCTTTCAGGTTCATAAACTTTCAGTCCATCAGTAAGTTTTCTAAAATAACTGTCCTTGGAGCTCTGGGAGTCTTTTTAAGACAGAGATAATTCTGCTTTGAATTTCTTTAGGACTCATCTCCAGAAAAGTTCAAAATGTCTGAGGTATATTGTTTCACATGCCCACCGGATGGACCTGGGGTGAAAGAATTATTAATCAAACTTTGAGATGGACCAAGGGAGGCTCTGAGAGGTTAGGATACCTGATTGAAGATTTGCAATAGTGGAATAAAGATGAACCCTCAAATCTCAAATTCTCCTGGACTTCAGGAGGGGAATCTCACATCACCTATCATTTCTGTCCCAAATGTCTTTAGTCAGAGTGGAAGTTCTGAGCGAATCCTAAGCACTAATTCACCCTCATCACTGAGGGCCTTCTTTACAAGATAGGATTGGTGCCACAAGATGCTCAAGCCAAGTGTTCTTTTAGACAATTTATGCCACTCTATTTGTCTTTTACTGTGCATCTGTCTGGAGCTCAGTGGCTGGTTTTCTCCCTAGCACAATTTCATTTTCCTTCTTTTAGAGGCACACAAACCAGGTGAGAGTGGAAGGAGCTGGACCATCAGGGAAGAGCCTGCTGTAATGAGCATCCCCTCCCCAAGCTTTTGTAGCTGTCCTGACATAAGCCCCTGGGCTTGCCTTTGAGCTGGCCACAGTGATTGCTCCCTCAGATGACTCTCCAAGGCTGCAGGGCTCTGAAGTGTTTTCCTCTTTTATCTCTCTAACTGCCTGCAGGTGGCTTAATGACCGATGTGTTACAAATCTAGAAAGTGCTGGGTCATAGGATTCAGCAATTGTTAGACACTTGACTCAGAGTGAAAGATCATGCTGATCAACGTTGATGAACTCATTAATTAATTAATCAACTTACTTGCCAGACACTCCATGAGAAACTCCCACATGCCTGGCATTTTCCTGGGCACTAGGGCTTAAGAGATAAGCAAGGTGTGGGCTCTGCTAGAAAGGAAATCAGTTCCAAGCACAGGAGGTCAAAAATAAAATCAATGACCATGATAAACCTGAAAAAGGCTATGATGGGTGTACATCCAGGAGGACATAGGGACAGCAACAGGAAACCTCTTACCTGGTGGGAACATTTGATAAATGACATTTTCCATGCATCTTTCAGAGCATTCTATGGGCAATTTGTGGCAGGGTTGGGTGGAAGACTGGAAAGCATCCCTATAGACAGGGCCTTGGCCTCACTCTCTTGGAGGGCTCCCTGTGGGACTGAGGGATATGGTGTCCCAGCCCCACTGGACATGAGGTATGTAAGTAATATCAGAGGGGCTCCTCTGCTCTACTGGATGTGGCAAATTCTCCTGGACTGCAGAAGGGGATCCTCACATCACCTACCATTCCTTGGTCATAGTGAAGGTCCAAAAGTATAATCTTAATTCACTGATAGGCCCTTCTGGTCAGCACACATGAGGACCATGATCTGGACTGATCTAGATTGGTCTAGTTCTCCTTTGCAAACATCAGCTGGGGGCCTCCTTATAACTTCTCCTACCATGCAAACCTTACTTCTACTTTTCTCTTTTACTGTCATATTGGGTGACCAATTCATTCTGGTTTGCCCAGGATTGTTTTAAAACTGGAACTTGTGTCCCAGAGAGGCTCTCAGTCCTGGGCCATCTGGGAGGTTTGAACACTCTGGACCCCCTCCCTTTCCTGCCATATTTCCTTTTACACATTTGCTTTTCTTTCTTCTCTCCTGGTCTGCAAGCCTTATAGTTTTGGTCACCATAAGGGTGATGCCTGGCCCCTACAGCAGGTCTGATTTTCGGTGCCTGTCCACACCCTGACCTTCTGGGGGAATTCCTGCTTATACTGCTCTTTACTTTAAAATCTCTTTTGTATTGGATGCCTCTTCCTTCTGGCCAAGATGTGACTCAGATTGGATTCTGTGAGGCAAACATTGTCTTGAGTGAGGCCAAGTTTTCTCTCCCTCCCACTCTCCCTTTCTTTCTCTTCCAGCTGTGATTGTGTGGCTCAGAGAGAGAATGCAATTGGCCTGCTTTGCCTCAGCCATGTAGAAATGGCCCAAGTGGACAGAGAGTGCCAGGCTGGCTCAGGGATTCCAGCTCTCTATGCCCAGCTCTCTGTGTCTATGCACTGGTCCTGCTGATCTGCTGAGTGGCAGGGATGATTTCTCTAGCAAAATCTACTGCTAGTACCATAGCAAATGTATTGGCTTCCTAGGGTTGCCATAACCAAGTACCCCAAAATGGATGACTTCAAACAACAGAAATTTATATTCTTGTGAGGGCTACAAATCTAAGCTCAGGTGCTACCAGGGCCATGTTCCCTGAGTCTCTGGGGCAGATTTTTTCTTGGTGTTCCTCTGCTGGTAGGTGCAGTGCCTCAGTCACTGCCTCTACAACCACAGGGCCTTCTGCCTGTACATCTCTGTCTCTGGGACTCTTTTCTTTTAAAGACACCAGTAATTTTGAAGTAAGGGTCCACTCTACTCAAAGTAGTTGCATTTGCAGGGATCTTACTTCCAAATTAAGAGTTCACTCTACTATAACTAGTTGCATCTGCAGGGATCTTAGGTCTTGTTCTGAGGTTCTATGATCAGGACTTCAGCCTGTCTTTTGGGGGGACACAAATTCAACCTACAACAGCAAGAACGTGAAAAAAAAAGATGAATGGGACCTTTTTTTTCTTTGTGAAGGGTGGCTGTGTATGCAGCAGGCATTAAGTTTTCCTTCAGGCTGAGAAGAAACGTTTAGTTTGATTCCATCCCATTTATTGATTCTTTGGTTTTTTTTTGATTTTTGTTTTTTTGAGAGAGAGAGAGAGAGAATTTTTTAATATTTATTTTTCAGTTCTTGGCGGACACAACATCTTTGTTTGTATGTGGTGCTGAGGATCGAACCCAGGCCGCACGCATGCCAGGCGAGCACGCTACCGCTTGAGCCACATCCCCAGCCCTTGATTCTTGATTTTAATTCTTGCGCCTCAGGAGTCTTATTAAAGAAGTTGGGGTCTAATCCCACGTGATGGAGATTAGGGCCTACTTCTCTTTCTGTTCTTGTCTCTGTTTTCCTTTTTGTTCATGTGTTTGCCTTCTTACATCTGATCCCCTCTGTTCCCCTTTTTTCATTTCCTGACTCTTTTTCAAGTCACTTCTTCCCTGTGCTGCCTGCCTTTAAGGAGGCTCTTCCACAGCCTCAGGACTTTCTGCAGCCCTCACCTCAGCTTGTGGCACTGCCTAGGTGTCATTCCTTTAGATGCTCCATCCAGGGGATCTATGGAAGGGCTGGGTGGTGATGACAGGGGCCAGGGGACTCCACATAAAATAAAGTATTACCCAATGATGAAGATTTAACCGGCCCATGAATGGGTTTATTTTTGATCTTCACATTGTTTTTTCCTATATGATTTAATTTAAGAAAGGAATTCTACTAAAACTCAGTATGAAAATTATAGCTCTAGGACCTATAGTGAGAGGGAATCTCTGGCCATTGGGTTGAAAGTCCAAGCTGGGCAGAGGGTAGTTACCCTGATGTTACTGCTGAAGAACTAGTTCAGCATCCAGTGTCAGCACTGACCTGAGATCTTAGAAGTCACCACCTTCTGTCATTTTCATACTTCAGGGAAGGAAGATAGCCAGGTTCCATAGCAGGGTCTACAAAGTACACTGACAACCCACAGATCATCAGGGGAATAGCCATTCAGATATATTATTTTTAATATCACATGAATGGAATCATCTTGAGAGGGGAAAAAAAGTGAATACCTCAAAAAGTGATATTTGAGAGTTATATACCATCTTAACAGGGAATAGAGAGGAGGATAGATGAAGTGATTTTTTAGGAAAGATGAATGAGCCCCTAGAAGAACACAGGGGGCCCGTGATCATTTGTGACAAAGTTTGGACGTGGTATTGACTTCTAGTCTCCTGTCTTGGGGTAAGTCCACCTTGCCTGGTTGAAATTCCCAGAGGGATTGATGACAGTTGAGTTCCTTTGGGAGGCCCCATCTATGGGCATTTAAGTAGAGTTTAGAGAAAGCTTCTCCCTGACTTTGCTGTGTTTCAGGTGCCTTTGGTACAAAATCTTCAGTAGGCTAAAGTGGCATCATTTGGAGTGGCATGTCCCGAACTCCTCTGCAGTCACACCTTGGGGTGGTATATTCTGGTCTTCAACATAAATATGTGGAATTCTCTCCACTCCCCTTTCCTTTGCCTCCTTTTGGAGGTAAGCAAATTCCCAACACAGAAAATGGATGCACTTGGCAGTGTTCTAATGGCAGGATCCGGAGTCTGGCCTCTTTTAGGGAGGCCAACCTTTAGCCTTAGGCCAATGCTGAAGGTTGAAAGGACTCTATAGTTTGAAAATCTCCCAGTCCTGATCCACGTTAGGCTTGCCTAAGGCCCCGCACTTATTGTTGGCAGAGTGCCCAGTGGAGGAGAGCTTTCCCATGGTGAGGGCAGAGCGCAGGCCTCCAGCCAAGAGCAGAACAGGCCTCTTCTTGCTTTCGTGTCCATCATTCCGCTCTTACTGCTCCACCCATCCCGCTCTTACTCATCCTTCAATGTAAGCCCAAGTATTGCTTCCTTTGTGGAGTCGGATTCAACTGCTCACCCTAACTTCACCCTTCCCATGTTCCCACAGTCCTTTGCCATCCATCTTAGGACAGTTCCCACGTCTTACTGCATCGACTCACTGTGGGCCAGCCACTGCCACCTCTCATCAGCCTATAACCTGCCTCGTTCCAACAAGATTTCAGACAGAAACATTTCCCCCTGCTATTCAGGGGACTCAGGAGTATCACTTCTGCAGCCAGAACCTTGTGAACACATAGTAATCATTTTTTTATATGAAAATAATAAAAGGAAATGATAAAATAATAGAAAATAATAAGTCACCTTATACTTTAGGCTAGTGTGTCCCGAACTCTAAGCACGCTGGATCATCTGGGAATGGCATTCACATTTAGATTCTGATTCCAGAGGTGAAGGTTAGGACCTATGTTTCTACATTTAATAAGCACCCTGTGGCTGTAGGTGCTGCTGGTTCTCAGACCACGTTTTTGAGTAAAGCAGGAGAGAAGACGGCAGGATGCCCTGTAGAACATACTAATAAAGAACAGGAGAGCAAGGATAAGGTAGGGATAATTTTAAGGGGTTCAGGTCACATCCAGGAGTGTGGACAGCTGGAATTTAGAATGGACTAGTGATTTCTGTCTTCCTGGACTCAGCCTGAAATGGACTTTCATCCCTATTTACTTTGGTAAAACTCAAAGCCACCTGTAAGTTCTCTTTCCTTTCGTCATGATAGGATCTTCAGAAGGGAAGATAGACTGGGAATCTCTTAGCAATATTTTCTTACATTTGGGCTAGAATATACATTTTATGAAAATGTTAGCATGAACTATTTCAACAGCTTCTTAGGAATGAGTTGTGATATCCCATTGTAAAGATGAAGAAACTGAAACTGTTTCTCACATACAAGGCTTGCCCAGGGTAATTCAAAACAGAAGGCACTGATGAAAGAGAGAGGACGGGCTGGGGATGTGGTTCAAGTGGTAGCGCGCTCCCCTGGCATGCGTGTGGCCTGGGGTTCGATCCTCAGCACCACATACAAATAAAGATGTTGTGTCCGCTGAAAACTAAAAAAAAAAAAAAAAATATTAAAAAAATTCTCTCTCTCTCTCTCTAAAAAAATAAAGTAAAAAAATATTTAAAAAATTCTCTCACTCTCTCTTAAAAAAAAAAAAAGAGAAGAAAGAGAGAGGACAATTAGATCTTCATTACTTCTGTATACTGCTTTCCTTACTTCTATCGTTAATTTTAATGATGAAAAGATTGGGACTTTAAATGGTTTGCCATCAAACCCTTAGCATGGTGTCTTATACCTGGAAGGAATACTCCTTGAATATTTCTTCACTAAAGGAATACTGAGTCTTTCCATTGGAGGGCCTCCATTTATAGATCCTGTTGAGATTATGTGCTACATTCAGCTGATTATAATACAGCACTAAGTCAAGGTTGTGGGTTTCTCTAAGGGGCACAGCTTTCCTCTGCTCCTCACTCCTGCTCAACAAGCTCAACAGCCTTCATAAACATGGGACCTATCCACAATTTAAGAGTTTTGGTGAGAATATGGTAGCATGTGTGGGGAATGACACTAGGCAGGAGCAACTAATCTGCAAAGACAGTAACTCGTGTCATGGGCATCTTGCTGTATAACCCCTCCCATTATCAGAGATGCTCTAGGGAGCATTCTGGAGAATTTGCTAGAGAATGCCATTCTCTATTATCTGGCTTTCTACAGTAGAGATCTCTTTCATTTGTACAATGATCTGTAGAACACAGGGCCTTGCCCACAGGAGGAGTTAAGGAGGGAACACAGGGCTTATTTCCATTAAAAGGGAACTGGTTGCACCAATTTGCAGTCCCACCAGCAATGTATGAGTGTGCCTTTCCCCCCACATCTTCCCCAACATTTATTGTAGTCTGTATTCTTGATAACTATCGTTCTGACTGGAGTGAGATGAAATCTCAGAGTAGTTTTGATTTGCATTTTTCTAATTACTAGAGATGTTGAACATTTTTTTCATATATTTGTTGATCAAATGTATATCTTCTTTTGAGAGGTGTCTGTTCTGCTCCTTAGCCCCTTTATTAATTGGGTTTTTTTTTTTTTTTTGGTGTTAAGTATTTTGAGTTCTTTATATACTCTGGAGATTAATGCTCTCTCTGATGTGCATGTTGCAAAAGTCTGCTCCCAAAATGTAGGCTTTCTCTTCATCTCATACACCAATCTGGAAAGCAGTATGGAGATTCCTTAGAAAACTTGGAGTGGAACCACCATTTGACCCACCTATTCCACTCTTTGGTCTATACCCAAAGGACTTAAAATCAGCATACTATAGTAACACAGCCACATCAATGTTTATAGCAGCTCAATTCACAATAGCTAAACTGTGGAAGCAACCTAGATGCCCTTCAATAGATGAATGGATAAAGAAACTGTGGTACATATACCCAATGGAATATTACTCAGCATTAAAAGAGAATAAAATTATGGCATTCACAGGTAAATGGGTGGAGTTAGAGAATATCATGCTAAGTAAAGTAAGCCAATCCCAAGAAACCAAAGGCTGACTGTTCTCTCTCGTAAGTAGATGCTGATCCATAATTTTGGCGGGGCATGAGAAAATGGAGAAACTTTGATGGGAAAAAGGGGAGGGAGGGTTGGGGACGGGGCATGGTGGCAGGAAAGATGGTGGAATGAGATGGACATCATTACCCTAGGTACATATATGACTGCATATGTGGTATGACACTACATGGTATACAACCAGAGAAATGAAAACTTGTGCTGCAATTGTGTACAATGAATCAACATGCATTCTGCTGTCATATATACCTAATTAAAATAAATCAATTAATAAAAAGAGAGAGAACTGGATCCTCTAGTTGCATTTGCTCAGCCCTTACACAACTTTTATTTGTTTTCTTGTGTCTGGGATAGTTTTCTCGGAAAACTTCAAAATTACTTCACAGAAAGGTCTTACTTCACAAAAGAGTCAATCAAACTGTAAAGGAGATTGAGAAATACAGTCTTCCTGTGTGCCCAGGGAGAGAAACAGGATGTATGGGCATTTAGTCAGTCTCCTACTAAAATTTCCAAGCAATTTTACCTTGCATACTCACTATTCCTAGATTATTTCATCTGTGCATTAATTTTTTAAAATTGATATTGGTAATAATAATTGACATTTATTGAATATTTAATATGTGTCAGGCACTGTGCTCATCACCAACATACATTAGTTCAAATCTTACAAAGTAGATATGCTTTTATCTCCATTTCATATACTGAGGCAAAGGGAGATAAGGAAAAGGAGGCAAAGGCAACTTACTTCATTAAGTTGTCCCAGGTTGCAGGACTAGAAATTGACCAAGCCAGGCTAGAACCTAGTCGTGTCTGAGCCCTAACACAGTGCAGGACACTGTGTTAATTGATACTACCTGATAGGACTACTTCCCCCCCGCCGCCACCCCCAACAGTCTCCTTGGAAATTACTCATTTTTCTTGCTTCTCTTTGTACCCCTCCCCCAGCTCCAGCCTGGAGACCAGGCGCTCCTTCCTGATTTCCACCATCAGGGTTCAGCATCATCCTTCACTAGCCCCTGACAACCACAGGTTGCTATGGTCTTCTCAACTGGTAGTCATGGCCACCCTTTCACTAAAATATGCAGTTTCTGGCTTCTCCGGGCAACCTCAGTGCCCATGTGGATGATGTGTTCAACTCCAAAGCCTCCATAGTCTTTTTGCTTTCCACATGAAAGTCCTGTTCAGTGAAAACACCTGGATCCTGCAGTCAACCGGGACTGTTGTGCCTTTCTAGTCTACTTCTCCCACAAACCTCACCATAGAACTTATACAGTATTCTCTACCTTTTTAGGCTAATCCTGCCTCCTGGCTTCATTTCTTTTTCTACATAACCTATAACCCATGAGCAACTATCTCACAGGGTGCTGGAGGAGAGAGGTTGGATGGTGTCACAGGCTGGAATGGAATCTGGAAGTGCATTGTGTTGTTGAGGAACAGCTTTGCTCTGGGAACAGAGAGGAGAGTTATGGGAATCGGTGGGCTCTAAACCTTTCTCTAAGTGTTACGAGGAAGGGAATCTGGGAATCCTGGCTTTGGATTTGATCCAAGCAGCCAAGTTTTTCTCAAAACATCGTCTTGCAGATCTTGTAGACCCCTTTATTAGAATGCTCTGTGTGTCCTTGTGAGAGGGCAGATCCTCATGCTCTACTCCAAGTCTCCTAAATCAAATCGAAACCTTTGGGGGATGTGCCTAGGAATCTGCATTCTGAACAAAATTCAATGTGATTTTTATCTAATTTAGGGTTAGAAGACTTTTGATTTAGGCAGGTCAGACATCTCCAAAAGAAGGAGTTAAAAGTCTTAATCACCTCCCACTCCACCTCTCAACCCCATGATTCTCCCCAACTTGGATGAAATTCAGACTTGCCAATCAGTTGCGATTTTTCTTTGAAGCCCCTTAAATCTAGTTTCACTCCCTTCCCTGAAGGGCCTGGAGTGGGCAAGCATACTTGGCTCAGGAACAAACAGAAATTCCACCCCCAATCCCCATCTTCTTCCTTCTTGCCGCTCCCCACGCTGAGAAACAGCCCAAGTCCCCTCCCTGCCATGTGCTGCTGGAGGGGGAGTCAGTGAGATCGGGGAGCTGATTAATCTATGGGGTAGGCATCAAGAGATAAAAATGCAGTATTTTTTATAACTTTTTAAAACCTGCCTCAGGGAGGGCACAATAAACCAGGACTCCTTGTACTGTGAGGTTGGTAGTTCCTTATCCATGTTCAGATAAATCAGATCAGTTAAGTTCCCTTAGAACACAGTGTTTCTTTTTCTGCATGGTGCCATCTAAGTAGCTTCTTTGCCACCAGGTCTCCAGTCTCCTCTAAGAGCTGCAAAGAGGGGGACTTGCTATTCACTTGGGCAACAACTGATCACTGTCACTTGAAATAGCACAAGGTTGAACTTCGAGGACCTGATTCAAATCCAAGGTCTATGCCTTGTTGCAAGGTGACCTCTTAAAAGTCGTTTAAACCTCTGTCTTTATTTTCTCATCTCCTAAAAGGAGAGGGTCCTAGTCCTCCTTATCTTCTTGGGGGACTTTTTTAAAATATATTTTTTATTTGTTCCAATTAGTTATACATGACAATAGATTGCAATTTGACACATGATACATAAATGGAGGAGAACTTCTCATTCATCTGGTTGTACATGATGTGGAGTTGTTGCACAGGTCATGTAATCACATATGCACATAGGGTAATAATGTCTGATTCATTATACTATCCTTCCTATCTCCATACTCCCTCCCCTCCCTTCATTCTCCTCTGTCTAGTCCAAAATACCTCTATTCTCCACCCTGCCCCACTTATTGTGAATTAGCGTCCGCATATCAGAAACATTCAGCCTTTGGTTCTTTAGGATTGGCTAATTTTGCTTAGCATAATATTCTTGGAGGGTTTGGAGGGCTTTTTTTTTGGACCAAGGATTGAACCCAGGAATGCTTAACCACTGAGCCACATCCCCATACCCCCAGTTCTATTTTTTAGTTTTTATTTTGAGACAGGATCTCTCTAAATTGTTGAGGCTGACTTTGAACTTGTGATCCTCTTGCTTCAGCCTTCTGAGATGCTGGGATTACAGGCGTTTGCTACTGGGTCTGGCTTTGAGGGCTATTGAAGACAATGATTCTTATTTTTAAAAGAGTAGCACTGTGAACTGTGAGGAGCAGGTGACTTTCACAGTACCTGAAAGCACACTCCTCCAGGGGATCCACTTGCAGCCAACGTAAAGAGACCTGTTGGGCTTCTATAGCCCTTGGATGCTGCTGAGCATCAGGGTGCTCTCCTGCTTGCCAGTGCATACCGGGTCCTATCACACAATCATTGATGCTCCTTGTAGTTTTACTGAGGATGCCCAGTGGTCTAGGTATCACTTACAAGCAAGCCTATAAGGAGGTGAAGGTGGTTGGATGCCCCATGAAACAGAAGGGGAGCTATGCCTTCTATCATCTTCCAGGGACTGAATTGTGGACTTAGAATTTATGACTGCCAGTTTGTATTAAGAGAAAGGAAGTTACTTCCTCAGCCTCCTAACAGTTTCATGCACACTGGAGTAAGGGTTGGCAGTTAGGCAGAGAGGCTGTCCATGCTACTGGATTTTGAGGGATTCTTGGCATAGCATGAGATCCGGGCCTGTCCTCCTTTGGGTCCTTTCTCCAGGACATCCCTGACTTGGGACTTATTACCCACATCCATGAGATGGGAATGACTTATCTGGTCAACTGCTTCTGAGGTACCAGGGCCAATACAGGTTTATTGGGTTCTTACCCCTTTATGTTTTTTATTTTTAAAAGATTTAGTATTTTCTTTGCCTGAAGGAGAGCTTGCTAGCAAGAATTTCAAGAGCTATGACTTAGATAACATCGTAGAGAAGCTGGCCCACTTGGCTATTTGAGGGGATTTCTCTCAAACTATTAACCAGGGAAGCAATCACAGCTGTCACTCCCCCAAGCTGTATGGGCCCGTGGCTCTTTTTCAATCAAACGGCTCATGTCAGTCTCACACTTAAAACCTTCCAGTGGTTTCTAACACCCTTGGAATAGAAGTTAAGCTCTTCACCCAATGGTTGCCTCCTGGCCTGCAATTACTTCAGGCTCCGCCAACCTCCCCCACCCCAGCCTTCTTCCTGTTGCTCAGAGGTAGCCAGCCTTGACAGTCCCTGCCTTGGACTTTTTGCAGTGGCTGTTCTCCTTTGCTTCTGTTCTCCTTTGCTCTGTGTTTAAAAGGTCTGGCTCTTTCTTGCCCTGAGATCGCTCCTTAAATGCCTCCTCTTCAGAGAGACCTTTCCACACTCCTCAGGACCCTATGTTCATTCTCCGTGGAGTGGTCACTGTTCTGTTATCTTTCTTTTTCTGTTTAATTCTTTATTTCTGTCTCTTTCCTTTAGAATGGAAGAAAGAAATCTCTTGTTCACTTCCTGTTCCTAGCATAACACCTGGCATGTAGTAGGCTCTTAGCAAATAAGTGTTGACCCTACATAAATTGCCTTTCGAGCCCCAAACTCTAATCCCAGGCCCGCTTGCTTCTTACCAGCTGCATGTCTGACCTTCACTTTCTTTGTTAGGTGGAGATAATAACCCTGGCCTTGCAGGTGGTGAGCAATTACTAGGACAGAGTTTGTAAAAATGCCTTCAACACAGGAGAAGCTCCCTAAACACATACCTAATGCGTGCATACGTGCATACATTTCCCTTCCCTCTTTGTGTCCGGGCCTGGCTCTGTCACTTTTGAGCCCCATGTCCTTGGAGAGTCAGTTCATTCTCTGGGTTTCAGAAGATGCAGGGACTGTTACCAGGTGACCCTCCAGAGGGTCTCATTTCAATCTGCTCTTCAGTAGGTGGAAGGAAATCAGGCCTCTTTTCCCCCAGTTACATGGCCAAAGGGGCTTCCCTGAGCCAGAGCACGAACACCCTGCCCCCACCTAAAAGGACATGGTGGGACACTTTGGAAAGGAAGCCAGTGGAAGGGACCACCCTTTGAATATTAAGCAGGATCTTAATTTCTCCCTGAATTGGCAAGCTTTATATTATGGGCCTGCTGTTGGCAGATAGCGGGGAACTTGATGGTCGCTGAGTTAAATATGGCTGGAATTTACAGTGGAATAAAAGGTGCCACATTAATAGGGTTTCTTTTCTCTGAACCATAAATTGGAAGTCCTGGTGCCTGATGGGCTACTAAATCTCCAGCCCCTGGGGTTTTCTAGCTGGAGAGCTCTGGGAGTACCCTCTTTTGCGGCTGAAAGTTGATGCAAATAATGATCTCACTAGGGGTTTCGCCCTGTGAGTGGGGCTGGGCTGAAGGGTGAAGGGACCTATCACATTTGCACAGCATTCCAAACTAGCCTCTGAACGCCACTAAGAGGACATGTCAGATTTCCCCACACATCATTTCAGGGATGGCCGGTGCAGAGGGCAGCCAGTGATGGGCAAGCTTATTTGAGCATGCTCTGAAAAGCACTTCCTCTCTGCTTTTCTTCCCTCCTCTTCACAGATGAAATCTTTAAGAAAGATGGAGAATGTCCCAGGGCCTATGACTGCTCAAGACTACCCCTGTGAACCCCTAGGGACATTGTCATTGGTAAAATATCCCCAGGTATTTTAAGGAGCAGCATTTGGGTACATCACAGAGACTCCAGTCCTCACTAGCTTGAGGACAGGTTGGATAGGAGCAGAGAACAGGATGGAGGTTGGTCCACACATTCTTCAAGGATCTCTCTAGCTTGAGAACCCAGAGGATTAGACCAAAAGGTGGAGAAACTGTTTTGTTTAATCATCACAGTAATCTTTGAAGTAGCCGGGACTGTAATTGACCTTATGTCAGGAAGGAAGAAACCAACCTCCAAGGAGAACAGGTGACTTGCTCATAGTCCCCCAGTGGAGCAGCTAAACCAGAAACAAATTCCCTGTCTGCCTTCAATCTCAAGCAGCGCTGTTTGTAGGCAGGAGTAAGGACGGTGGTGGGGAGGATGTGACCATGGTGATGATGTGCTTTGCCCTGATGCTTCCAGCCTTCTTTAGGGGCAGGAGAAACAGCCTGCAGATTTTGTGGGAATGACTGGAACAGTACAATCTCAGAGTAACTGCTTACGGGAAGCTGCTAACCGACTGGTACTTTTATGGGACTTGGAAAAGATACTCATTTGGGGGTGAATGCAGCCCTGTGGTAGGCTTGGATTTTGGCCTCAACTTACCCATCTAACTGGTACTCTTTGTAGAGAATAATGTACACATTTATGTACAGTTGCCCTGCTGGTGGGAATTCAGATTTCAGCTTTAAAAAGAGGAATCTCCATTGCAAAGGCTTTCCCTGGGCCTCTCTTTTCCCAGTGCTGCTTTAAGTAAACTCTTTGAAGAGGGTTCTGCTAGGAGCACCCCAACAGCTTACCCAGCTGCCTGCCTGGGGTTGCAGTAGAATCCCAACAGCCCATTCAATCCCAGAAGCCAGAAGAAAGCAGCTGGAGTTGGGGGAAGTATCCTGAAGTTGACAGTCAAGTGGGTCCCCCCCAGGAGGTGTCTTTTATTATTTCCCTGGTGGCTTCCTTGATTTCCTGGCCAGCCTTGGAGCACTCCCAGCCCTTCCCTGAGCCAGTAAGTCATTCAGTTGCTTTGGCTGGGACCTCCATGAACATGCAGTGGAATATTTATGTCCAACCTGTTTTTTTTTTTTTTTTAAATGACAACAATTCAACTTACTTTTTGGCTTTTTCTTTGCTGCATTAGGAGAAGTCAATTTCTCTTATGGGACAGGAAGGTGACCTTCCCTAGAATGAAATACAAACATTTTTCCTGCTAGCCATTGTTCTTCTGAAGACCAATCCTTCCTTCCAGTAAAGCAAAAGAAAAATTCCTTCTTTGTGTGTGTATGTGTAGGGGTGTGTGTGGGCGTGCATGCGCGTGCCAGTGCACATACACACTAATTATTTAAAGTAGCATTAAAATTGCATTCAGGGATCTTATGACAAAAAAGAATAAATAAAAATTGAGTGGGAAGGCAATGTAGGTGCCGGAATTGAGGAGAGGCTGTGAAAGAAGGCAAGAGGCAGAGAATCTGGCACCCCATCAGGAATTCTACTGAGGCTAGGGTGTGACTGGAGTGAATAGCCGCCCAGTGTGTGAGGCAATCAGGCAGAGAGGACCACTAAGGGACACCATTGGGTTTCCAGAAAGTGGGCTGGGTCAGGGTCATTGCCAGGAGACACAGTGCTTGATAGTCACATGAGAGGGGGTGCCACCTCATCTCCTCCTAAGGTCTTCATTCACCCCCCTCTACTGCCATCTGGATTCTCCATAGGAGCTCTCTCCTTTCTCTACAAGATCCCCGTCACCTGTAATGGTAGAATGAAATCCTAAGAACACAGCAAAGACATGGGAAAGACTTCCTGTACCTATTTGAAGGAGTTAAGCTGATCAGGAAGTTAAGTATGTGAACCTTGATTTCTCAAATAGGTGACCACTTCAAAATTGACAGAACTTGCCTAGAGTGGAGTACATGCCTGTAATCCTAGCAACCCAGAAGACTGAGGCAGGACTATCACAAGTTTGAGGCCAACCTCAGCAACTTAATGAGACCCTGTCTCAAAAAGTAAGAGGGGGGGGGAGGGAGAATGCTTGCGCGCTGGGGATATAGGGATGTACAAAAAATTTGATAATTATTATTGTTATTATTATTTGTGTAAGATTAAATCAAATTGGGAAGGCATAAGGGAGTCTGTAACTTTGAAGAGCCTGGTTTCAGGTGATTTTATGAAACAAAGAATTCTTTGGTCATGACCTTAGATGCTCCCATGATTTAAACTTAAAGAAAAAGCTCTGGAGGGATTGGGGATATAATTCAGTGGTAGAGATCTTGCCTAGCAAATATGAGGCTCTGGGTTCCGTCCCTAGCAACTCAGGGGGAAAAAAAAAAAAAACCCAAAACAGTTATACAAACCCAAACCTGTTAGAAAGTGGATTCTCTTACACCTAAATGAAAATGCAACCATTCTTTATCTCCTCCTATTGAGGAGAAGCAATAAGTCTTCTCAGACAAGGAGGATACAAGTGGGCCCCAGGGAACCCTCCCCTCCCTCTCTTCTCTACCCACATTCAAGCTGTATGCATTTGTGAGGACTGCTGGAGCCAGATACCTCAGGGATAAAACTCACTGGGTGCTGTCATTAGACAAGATGTCAGAAGTCATCTGGTCTACCCATCTGTTGTGGCCACATCCTACTGCTCATGATGGATGACCTCTTGTAGAAAAGGTCCCCATGGCCTCCTTTCAGTTAGGCTCCTGATCACCTAGAACCTCATTTGACAAATAGCAGGTGCTCAATAAATGCTGAGTAAAAGAAAATTTCTCAGTAGCTACTTGAGCACATCTAGGGACAAGTACCCTACCATCTGAGGAGGCAACATATTCCTTTTGTAGATCTCTCTGATGATTAGGAAGCTGTTTAAATTGAATCAGAGTCTGACTTCTTGCAAATTTTCTCCACATGTCTGCTCTGGTGGGAAGCAAAGAAGCTTATTCCTTTATTCTTTCCTTGTAGCTTTTGCTCTTCTTTTTTTCCAGGGGTTCCTTCTTCCTCAGTCAGTGACCTCATGTTTCTCCTAGTTGATTTAGAACATATACAATGAGTGTTCAATTCCCAGATGCCTGGCAAGGTCAGGGCTCTAATTTAGGACTCCCCCTCCCTCCTGGCCCTGTTGATAGGCACATGTCTTTGGCACCATCCCTACTTAGCAAGCTGCTATTGCAGAAAAGAGAAGATAACCTCTGGTGGTCATGTTACAGTGGTGTTTATTTTCTTTTCTTGTTATAATGAAAAAAATATTTATAATAAGAATGCATTATTTTAATCATCAGGAAAAACGATAAAGCTACTTCTATTGTAGAAGAAAGATACTAGTAATCTGGTTTATAAGAGAGTGTTGACGAACAGCATTGGCTTAGGGAAACAATCAAATATCTACACAACATCAGGCACTGAACTAGGCAATACCAAAATGAAGAAAAATTCCCTTTCCCTTTGCATGTTTCCCAGTTTATTTGCTCAAACAATTATGACCTATGAAAAGAAGACAGCCAGTTTTCTCTATGAGCCTCTGTACGGAGAGGCGCTGAAAATGACCTAGGAGCTCTTTAAGTAAAGCTTAACAAAGAGGTTAAGTTCAACAAGTGAAGAGGAAGACTGAATGTGAAGACACATGGAGAAGTAAAAGATCAGGGCTCCTCAGGGAGCTTCACAGGTTTGAAGGGTCTGGAAGGCAGGTGTACAGCAGGGAAGGGTGGGAGCTGAGGTAAGAGGGGATGGAGGTCATCGATGGCTGACTGCTAGAAACCTAGACTTTATTCTGCATGTGTGTATGGGGGGATGGGGTGGGAGGAGCAAGCAAAGAGAAAGCATTTGAACAAGGTGAATTAATAACCTTGTCCATGTAAAATAACAACCTTGCTTTCAGGAAACAAGAAAATCATTTATTCTGAGTCAAATATGAGTGACCATGGCCTGCGAACACGGATTCTAGTTACTCTGAATAACATTTTCCACTGTGGAAGAGGTTAAGTAAAAATTCTTTTTGTACTAGGGATTTAACCCAGGGGTGCTTTACCACTGATCCACACCCCGAGTCTCCCCCTTTTTTGGGTACTGGGGAGTGAACTCAGGGGTTCTTGACCACTGAGCAACATCCCCAGTGAGACAGGGTCTCAGTAAGTTGCTTAGTGCTTTGCCATTGCTGAGGATGACTTTGAACTCGCCATCCTCCTGTCTCAGCTTCCTGAGTTGGAGGTTACATAAATTTTTATAGCACAGAACAAAGAAGGTTTTAAGTCATAACATTTGCCAAATGCATTGGTAGAAGAATCAGGGAGGTGGACTACAGCAAGGTAGGGAAATCTCTTCCATGGGCTGCAGATGTTACAGCATTCTTACAAAGCTTTAGGTTGGTGGAGGCTAGAGGTCTGTTGAGCTTGGAGTTACATTCTGAGTTTTACTTTATAGTCATGAGGATGTTAACTCAGATTCTAAGAGGCTGAGAGTGAATGTCTATTAGAAGGACAAAGAAAGCTTAAGGTAAGTTTGACTCTTGACCTGCAACATTCCATCTCTCCCCAATCATGATGTTCTACTCAGTCAAGGTCAAACAGTCTGCAGGATCTTTGATATGGATGAGAACTTCAGAGAACTTCAGGTTCTCATCTTCAGTGACAGAATGTCTGGCAACACGGTTGTTAGTAGGAAATATTTGTGGGGTGGGGAAGTAGAGGAATATCCTTTAAGTAGTATAATACACGAGGCTACTAAGTAAGACCCATTCTTTCTCCAACTCTACCATGAGAAATGGGTTAAACAATTGCCAGGGCTTAAGAACATGTATTCTAGAGCCAGCCTTCCTAAATTCAAATCACTGCTTTTTTATTACTTAGAAATTTATGGTATTGGCTTCTTTTTCACTCAGTTTCCTTATCCTTACAGTAAGAATAATAATCGTATCTACCTCATTAGGTTGTTGGGAGGATTAAATGAATTAGCATAAGGATAGATCTTTGGGTCATGCTAGACACTTAGGAAGAAATATGGGTTTGTTATATTAGGCGTATTTTGTGTTCTCATTATTGTTCTATCTATGAGCAAAGAAAAGCCTAAAGGGATTTGGAGTTAGAAGCAGCATGCCACCATCACTAATTGATGGTGTGACTTAAGCATTTTAACCTCTCTGAGCCCTAGTTTTCCACTAGAAAATGCAGATGACAATAATTCCCACTGTACAGAGTCTTGTGGAAATCAAAGGAGATAATGGATGCCAAAGCTCTTTGTAACTTGTAAATCGTCCAATACCAGCCACTAGATTGATATTCTCTCCCTGATCTTCCCATAAGGGCAGAGATGGGTCTCTCTGCAAAGGGATTCAGTGATTTACCACAATTCTCCTTTGAGTCTGCATTGGGTCTGGCCTGGGACGCTGCCTTTGCACTCAGCAATTTCTCTACACAGTGGGGCCAAGGGTGTGTGCCCTGCCTTCTACACCCAGATGGAGAATCACATAAATAAAAGCAAAACCCTGGGCTAGCCTCCTCCTGTCACTTTTCTACTAATTGCCTCTTTAGAAATAGGAATAATTAAACCTGGAACTTTATTTTAACAGGCCTCAGGTCAGGCTCAGCTTTCCACATCCTTGGTCAATTTTCCCACCACTTCTTAGCTAATCTGGGAAAGAGGAAACTGTCCTGGAGTGGTTCATTTGCATCAAAACCACTATAATTTGTAAGTAAATGGCATTGCTTTTAAATGCAAAGGAACATCCTTGAGTTGACAGAGAAACCTGTCTTTGATTCTTCAAATAACTACAACCCCTAATGTTCTGAAAATAATCTTTCCTTCTCTCCATTTACACCCCTCCCAGAAGGGGCACCCTTAACCCCTCTTGGAAAAATAGCCATTAAAGTTTTCTCCTGTCAAGGGCCTTCTCCTTGCCTGTAGGGGGAAGTGTTTGAGGAACAATCCTCACCTGGACAGGCACACAACCAAGTTGCTACTAAGTGTAACACACAGAGAAACAGAATGAACTTCCCAGCCATTAGGAGGTTCACATCTCTGAAGGAAGATGATGCTGTTACCTATGTGATAGAAGTCAGAATGTGATATTGTAAGACAGCTGCAAAGTTCTTCATGACCTGGAGTCTGAACCTGCTTGGGAGATGAGTAAAGATCTGGAGAGCCACAATAGTTATTCTGTTAGACCTCAAAAGTTGATATGATTCCAGCATGGTGGGTGTGTGCCTATGATCCCAACAAATCTGGAGGCTGAGGCAGGAGGATCACAAGTTTAAGGCCAGCCTCAGCAGCTTAGGAGGGCCCTAAGCAACTTAGCAAGACTCTGTATCAAAATTAAAAATAAATAAATAAACAAAGAAAAAGGGGCTGGGGGAATATAGTTCAGTGGTAAAGTGCCCTGAGTTCAATAAACAATACTGGAGGGCTGGGGGTGGGGCTGATATGATTTCTCTGCCTGTCCCTCACACCATAGTCTCTTCACAATTGCAGTCCAGCTGCCCTGCTCAGTGCTTGGTCAAGTATCATCTGAGCATCCATCCTTAGAGCTAAGGCATTGCTCTGAAACGTCATCCATTGAAACGTCACCATCTAAAGTGCATTGGTGCATCCAGTTAGCCAGCTCCCTCTCTCTAGCATTTGTTTTGTGCAGTCTGTGCCTTAGTTCTTCCATACTTGGAGCACTTCCCTGAATGCTAAGAACACATAATTCAATAGAGGATCAGGACTAGGAATGGGTTGGAACCTAGGCTCTGGCCCTCGCCAACTCTGTAACTTCAGGAAGGTCACTAAGCCCCTGGAGGCACACAGTCATCATCTGTAAAATGTCACTGCTCTTGTCTGGATGTTTGAGTCCAATCAGCTCTTCCCCAAATTCATTTGTTTAAAGGTGGGAACTGTAGGAGGTGATGAGGCATGGGGGCTCTATGCCCATGGAATTCATGCCCTTGTAGAAAAGATAAAAGAGACCTCTTGCTCCTTGCACCCTGTGAAGATACAGTGAAAAGACATTGTAAACTAGAAAGTCAGCCCTCATCACATACAAAATCTGCCTTGAGAAATATGTTTCTATTATTCATGAGCAATCTGGTTTACAGTATTTGGTTATAACAGCCCAAACAAACTATGACCACAAATTCATATGAGCAAGTGGAAATTCTACTATGACAAATATCTAAAATGTGGAAGCGTCTTTGGAACTTTGTAATAGGTAGGAGTTAGAAGAATTTTGAGTTCTATGTTCAAAAAAAAAAAAAAAGAAAGAAAGAAAAGCCTACATTTCTGTGAATAGACTATTAAGGATGATGTTGATGAGGGCTCAGAAGAAGAGATATATTTGCATAGAAAACGTTAATATTCTTAGAGGAGATCTTGGGTGACAGGAACAGAAATGTGGATGGTAACATCTATTGTGATATTGTCTCAGACAGAAATGAAGAGCATGTTATTGAAAACCAGACGAAAGGTGATCCATGTTATAAAGTGGCAAAAAACTTGGGCTAATTGCTTCCTAGTGTCTCATGGAAGGTAGAATTTGTGTGAGATTAAATTAGATAGTTAACTGAAGTTATTTCTAAGTGAAGTGTTGAAGGTGTAGTCTGATTCCTCTTGACTGCTTACAGTAAAATGTGAGAAGAGAGAAATGCTTTAAAGACAGAATTGTTTATCAAAAGAGAAACAGAACTTCTGGAAAATTCTCAAGCTATCTATGTTGGAAAAAATGAGAAAACTGTTCAAGAGAGAACACAAAAGATCTGATCAAATTTGATAAAGAAATGAATATGGATTGGCCATCTCAAGAGAAGCTAGGAGCTATTCATCAAGACAACGAGAAGAGCAGGCAGGCAGCCTTCTAAATAAGAGCTGGGACCTATTGTTCAAGACATGGAAGCATGACCTCAAAGTCACCTCAGAGATGAGCAGACTGCCCTCCTCCTTGTAAGTTCACAGTGCACGGACCTGAGGGGCAGCACACTCTTGAAGGAGAAGCCTCCCTTTGCCTGCACCGCCTCTCGTCAGAGACCCTGCTCTAGGCACTCCATTGTGATGCTCTCTGGGTGGGATTGGTGTGGTTTGTGCTTTGCATCCTGCAAAGTTGCAGGGATGAAGTTGTCTCCATCCAGACTTCAAAGGATGGTCTAGAAAGCCTCAGGGTTCAGGAATATAACTAACAGGGGTGAGGTCACAGCGGAGACCCGCCTAAGGTAATGCCCAGTGCATCCATGTTGGCACTCCATCTTACTTGAAAGAGCTACAGGCACATGACTCCAACCTTAGAGAGGTGCAGTGTGGGCTGTGTCCAGCAAAGCCCTGGGGACAGGGCCACCCAAAGCTATGAGGGTCAGACCACCACCCGGTAAGTCTAGAAGATGGGAACTCCACCTCAGTGGGCCTGGAAGGCAGAGCAGTGAGCCAACAAAAATTGTTCTGGAGACTTAAGATTTGCTGTTGTCTACCATGTTGAGTTTTGGACTTGCTGGATACCTGACATTTCCTTCTTCTTTCCTCTTTCTCCCTTTCAGAGTGGGCATGTTTGTTCCTGTGCCTGTCCCACCACTGTATTATGAAAGCACATAACTTACTTGATTTTTCAGGTTCATTGGCTGGGGGGTGGGGAAATTGCCTCAGAATGAGTTGTACCTTCAGGCAAATTTATATCTGACTTAAATGATATATAAATGAAACTTTGGACTTTAGAGTTTTGAGTTGATTGAAGTCCACGTTAAGACTTTGGAGGCTTTGGGATGAAATGAATGTGTTTTTCATGTAAGAAGGACATGAATTTGGGGAGTAAGCTGGGGTAGAATGCTATAGTTTGAATGTTTGTGTCCTTTCAAAATTTATGCATTGAAATCCTAATCCCCAAGGTGATAATGTTAGGCCATAGGACTTTGGGGAGAGATTAGGTGGTGGGGCTGAAGCCTTCATGAATGGGATTAGTGTTCTTATGGAAGAAGCCTGAAAGAGACCCCGAATCCTTTCCATCATGTGAGGACACAGCAAGAATATGATGTCTAAGGGTCAGAAAGTGGGTGCTCACCTGTTGCCAACTCTTTCAGTACCTTGATCTTGGATTTCCCAACCTCCAGAACTGTGAGAAATAAACTTCTGCTGTTTATAAGTCATCTAGTCTGTGATATTTCATTGCTATAAAAGCCTGAATAGACTAAGACAGACACTAATAACAACTACTTCATCAAGTTGATGGCAAGGGATGACTAACAAATGTAGAGTAATTAAAAAATTCTTGATAGAAAAAAATTTTCCCTTATAGCTATAAATCATTAACTGTATTGGGTTTATTAGATCATTAGGAGATCAGAATATAACACCCCAAAATATGACACTTCACCCTAAGGATTATTTTGAACTATAGGCAATTGAGGAAAAGCAGACAAAGGACAAGCTCTCTACTCTTCCCCCATCTGCATGAATGAACAGCATAAATTTCCCCAATGAAGATGACTCCCCTCCCCCATCCAACTTCCCATGCCAGGAAGGGAGAACAACCTTATCACCAGAGAAGAGATGGCACTGAAAATAATTCATATAAACAAACCTCACAAGGTGACTTTTATCTACCACGAGGGTACCCCTCATAATCACCTTCCATCAATTAACACTCCTAGAAAGTACAGAAATACTTTTTCCTTTGTCTTGTTACTTCTCTACAAATTTGCCATCCTCTGTGTTTCAGTTTGGATATGAGGTGCCCCTGCAAAAGCTCACGTTAGGCAGTGGGGGAACGTTCAGAGTTGAGACAATTAGATGAGGATCACTGTGGCATAATCAGTGGATGAATCCCTTTGATGGTGGTTAACAATAGGCGGGGGAGGGGGGTCATGGCTGCAGAAAGAATGTCACATGCTGGTGGGCCTTGGCACATGATATTTTGTCCCTGGCTCCTTGCATACTCTCTCTGCGTCCCAGCAGCCATGAGCTGAGCAGGTTTCCCCACCACACTCTTCTGCCATGATGTTCTGCCTCACCTCAGGCCCAGAGTAATGGAGGTGGCTGGCCATGAAACCATGACCTCTGATTAAGTTTTACCTCAGCTGGTGTCTGGAAGAATTCATTTCTCATGGACAGAATCTTTGTGTTGTGTCCTCACATGGTAGAAGGGAGGAGAGATCTCTCTGTGGACCTTTTATAAGGTCCATTCATAAGGGCTGCACCCTCATGATCTAATCACCCCCACAAACCCACACCTCCTAGTACCAAGTTATTGAGGATTACAGTCAATATTTGAATCCTGGAAGAGAACACAAATATTCAGACCATAACAACCGTGATATATTTCCTTTTGCCCAAGTCAGCTATGTTCCCTACTGGCCTGAATCCTGGGAAGATAACATGAGATGGAGCTATAGCTGACCCACAATACACATATGTAGTGAGAAATAGACCTTTGGTGTTTTAAGCTCCTGAGACTTCAGGGTCCTTTATTACTTCAGCTTATTCTGACGGAGCATATTTGGTGTTCTTCTTCCTCTGTGATGCTGCCCAACTCTCTTCTCCCACCTGGTCATTGTATCAACTCCATGTCTTAATATTTCCCAAATCCATATTTTGAGCCACAGTCCTTACCATGTATTTGGCCTGCTGGTACCTCAAACACAGCATGCACAGAACTGAACTCACTGTTTTTTCTTCCTCTAAGCCTATTTCTTTTTATATCATCCCTTTCTATATCCACAGAACCATCTAGGGAAGTGTGAGATGTCATTGAGGCCATTCTCAAACCCCTCATCCCACTGGGACTAAGCCTATAATTTCTACTGATGAAATGTCTCTCACTTCTATTTCTCCTTTTCAAGATCCTAGTAGCTAATCTGGCTTCCAATTTGTCGCCTCAATGCCTACAAATGCTTCTCATCTGGTCTCCCTGTCTTTTGTCTCTTTCCTGATCGGTTTATCAATCCTAACCCAGGCAGGCCTGGGATAAGAATATGAATGGAGATCCAAACACGAAATCTCTAAATATTTATAACTTATAAGTCAGTCTAAAAAAATCTTTCTAATCAGAATAAATTATGGCCTGCTAGCTTGACAAATATAACATCATAACAACCTGGAAGCCCAGATTCAAATTTAAAGTGTTTAGATTCTTCTGAGTTATATAATGGAGCATGTCAGCATGAGAGAGCTGGCTTTGGTCTCTAGCCCACTACCCACACCATCTTCTCTTCTCATACCCAGCTCCATCCCATAATGGAAAAGGCCTTGTAAACACAGTGAGAATTCTAAGCTAGCATGTGTAAGGTTCATTCACATTCCATACAAACAACCAAGCTTTGGCCACTCCTAAGCTTTGGAGAGCATGCCAACAGCACAGTCTACTCTTAGGATAAAGGACCAGGGCAGATAATGATTTGTGCCATGGAAACAGGTTTGTAACCACATGTGAAGGGAATTCTAGGATCCTGGATACACCAAGCATGCTCTAAAGGGCAGGATACAGGCTTAGGTGCTTATCCCCTTGTAAGTCATTGGAGGTAACAGAAGAAGTGATACTCTAGGACTTTAGAATCATACTCTTGTCTATGGGTCAGGGTATGACTGGAAGTGAATCACAGTGGGTCTTTCTAGAGGTGGGGGAGTCCCAGAAAGGGTGCTTTTCTCCTGGATCTAAGAGGGAGTCCATAATTCATAATCGTGATCAACATTTATTGAGGATGCCTGATGTGCTAAACATTGTTCTAAGTTCTTCACTAGTAAAGAAACATAGGCAAGTTCCTTGAATTGACTATATCACACAGTTCATAGGAGGCATAGCCAAGGATTGAACCCAAGCAATTTGATTTCAGAATCAGTACATACAGCATGCTATCTTGCCATTAGAATCATCTTCTATATCTAATTGAGCTCATTTCCTATTCACTGAAATGCAATGTTACCCAGTGAAGGAGCTAAAGTGGAAAGAACACAAGATTTGGAGCTGTTATGATTTAGACGTGGTATTCCCCAAAATCTCACATGTGAGATAATGCAAGAAGGTTCAGAGGAGAAATGATTGGGTTGTGAGAGTCTTAACCCAATCAATGAATTAATCCCCTGATAGGGATAAACTGAGTGGTAACTGAAGTGGTGAGGTGTGGTTGGAGGAGGTGGGAATTGGAGGTGTGGCTTTGGGGTATATGTTTATATCCGGCAAGTGGAGTCTTCTCTCTCTGCTGCCTTGTCATCATGTTGAGCTACTTCCCTTTGCCACATTTTCCCACCATGTTGTTTTGCCTCACCTGGAGCCCCAAGGAATGGAGCCATTCTTCTATGGACTGAGACCTCTGAAACCATGAGCCCTCAAATAAACTTTTCCTCCTCTGCAGTTGTTCTGGTCAGGTCTTTTAGTCACATCAGCAAAAAAGCTGACTAAAACAGAGCCAGAAGATTTTGATTTTAATGCAAGCTCCACCATCTGTTAGCTCTGTCTCTTAATCAAGGAACTTTGCCTTTCTATAAAATTAGGAGAGTGACAATATGACCCCCACTGGGGACTAAGTGAGTAGTGAATGTGAAAATCTTTAAAGCACTGTTATTATTAAGCCTGTTATTATAAGGATGATATTCTAGTTACTATGGATACACAATAAATTATCCTGAAACTTATTGGCACAAAAGAACCATTTACTATGCTCCCGGATTTCATGGGTCAGGAATTACAATGGGGCATTTCCTATGCTTCACAATATCTGGGAACTCAGCTGGGAGATTTGATGGCTAGAAAATAGAGTTGTCTGAAGTTTTGCTCACTCACTTGTGTGGGGTTGAAGTTAGCTATTGACTGAGAATTTAGGAACTTAACTAGGACTGAGGGTTAGGACATTTGCATGGTGCCTCTGCAGGTGGCTTGTACTCCCTCACATCATGGTGGCAGGAATAGAGAGAGAGAGAGAGCGACAGAGACAGAGATAAAGACAGAGACAGACAGAAGGAGGAAGAGAAACTATGCTGTTTTTTATGGTCCAGTTTAGAAGTCTTAGAGCATCACTTCTGCTGTTTTCTCCCATTCAAGTACTAACCAGGCCTGACCCTGCTTAGCCTCTAAGATCAGATGACATCTGGCAATCTCAGGGTGGTATGACTATGGACTCTACTGTTCTTTCCACTGGTCAGATCAGTTATAGCCTGACCAAATTCAGGAAGAAGACAAATGGACTCATCTCTGAGTAGGGAGTGTGCAAGATTGAAAAATGTTACCATGGCCAATTTGAAAAAATACTCTTAACCACAAATGATCAAGAGCTTTATAATCATTGGTATGTAGATTAGCTTCAAAGGCCTCAATATGGTACCTAAGGCAATCTTTGATTTGGCCTTCTTTCTCTTCTTACTTTATCATTCTGTGTCCATCTTGCTGAGTCATGGTGTCCCACAGCTACCAGGAATTTTCATGCTAATCTTCTAGGTGTACATACTACTCCTTGTGTGGGGAATGTACCTTTTCCCTACTTACCAGTGACTATGGGCACTTGGTCTACCTATTGGTGAAAGACTGTATGCTGAGTACACAACCTTTAAATATTTGAATCCTCTGTCAGTTTAGAAACTACAAACATCAAAACTGCAGTTCTTACCAAAGTATCGAGGGTGGTCGGTTATGTCATGATTGTCTCCTTTCACTAAACAGTCAGAAGTAGAGTAGCAGAATATTCTGTCCCCAATTATGGCACTTTGGCAAAAGGATTATTTTGAACCAAAGGCAACTGAGAAGAAACAGATACAAGAAAAGATTTCTGCTCTCCCCTCAATGGCCTAAAATTAGAGCATGACTTTATAAAGGTGACCTCCCTCCTCCTCTATCAGGAAGGGCAAAGTTAATTACCAGAGGCAACTTTAGACCCTTGTCATCTAGAGACAGCATCAGAAGAGTCTCCATAACAAACTTTACTAGCCATAATCTTCTATTTGTTCTCCTATATGTTTGCCTTACTATAAGTTGCCACATTAGAAGTTCTTTTACTTTTTCTTGCAATTTCCAGAAAAATGTATTTCTTTTCTTTTCTTTCTTCTTCTTCTTCTTCTTTTTTTTTTTTTTTTTTGGCACTGGGGATTGAGCCCATGGGTGCTTGACTGTAAAGAATCTCAAATAAAGGAGACACAGAGACAAGGTGCAGGGGCAGGGAAGGTGGCAGAGCAGAGTGGTTCCTTGTCCAAGTGGCCACGTTTATTTATACCAATTGGTTACATCAGGTCATTAGTACCATAACCACATTATTGTTCAGATTATTAGTAAGGTTGCTTACTCTGCAGTTCCATTTCATAGTTACAATATGCAATGTTAGGAGCTTTGTGCAGTTCTCAATAAGGTCCATTGTCTGAAGTTACTGTTAGGTGGGCAGCTCCAGGAGCTCAGAGCTTGGTGAAACACTGTAGTTATCACGCATAACTAACTCCCGGGAGTTATGTGCCAAAGATTAAGGTCAAAGCTGATAAGACTCTAGCATGGAGGGCATTTTGATAGCAACTGGGCATTCTATGTCTTTGCACAGAAACTTTCCCAGGCACCAAGCATGCCACAGCCATGAAGTCATCAGGGACCCCAATCCCAAACACAGAACCCCTACACTTAACAACTGAGCCACATCCCCAGCCCTTTTTTAAAACAGTATTTTATGTAGAGACAGGGTCTTGCTGAGTTGAGTTACTTAGGGCCTTGCTCATTTGCTGAGGCTGGCTTTGAACTTGCAATCCTCCTGCCTCAGCCTCCTGAGCCACTGGGATTACAGGCCTGTTTCACTGTGCTCAGCTGAATTGCTTTTTTTTTTTTATTTAAAGATGGCATATAAATCCAAATTCTCATCACTCCTTTGAGTTATTCATCTTTGGGTGCTCCTATGTTTATGCACAATGCATACACTAATAAAATTCTGTTTGATTTTGTAAGAGACCAGAATGATACCCCATGATACGCCTCTTTGGCATAAGGATTATTTTCAGCTGACTCTCATGAGAAACCACAGGCATAGCAGAAGCTCTGAAATAGAGGAGAAGTTACCATTTTGTATGAGAAATTTTAATCTATAAAGGGAATCTCCATTTTAGGAGTCTCCTTTCTACAGAAAAGAGAGGGATGAGTCTAAATTACTATGGTCTCCTATCAGTGGAGACAGCACCAACTTTAATCTACATAATAAAATGTTACCCGTGTTTACCTGTTTTTTCCTGGGCATCTCCCCATAACCAGTCTTCTCCCCACTCCTCTCATTTTTTTTTTCATCAGACTGTGGTATTTAAGGCTGAATTCAAAGCCAATTATTTGAGATATATTTATTTATCTGGAAATTTCCTATGTATATATATGAGTTATGCATGTTATTAAATTTCCATTTGTTTTCCTCTTGTTAATCTGTCATTTGTTACTGGACTCTGTCCCAACCCAGAAGCATGAAGAGTAGAGAGAAAATGAAGCCAGTTTCCAATTTATGATGGTTTGATTTATAATCTTTTGACTTTGTAATTGTGTGAAAGGACATACCATTTTGTTTTTCACCTTCAGCACAGTATTCAATACATTTAATGAGATATTCAACATTTTATTATAAAATAGGCTTTGTGTTAGATGATTTTGCCCAACAGTATGCTAATGTAAGTGTTCTGAACATGGTGAAGGTGGGCTAGGATAACCTTTGGTAAATTAAATTGGATTTTTGATTTATTGGTATTTTCAGTTTGTGACGAGTTTACTGGGAAATAACCCCATTGTAAGTTGAGGAATATTTGCATTTTTCATCCCCTTTTTTATATTTTACCTTGTCAATCTGTCTTTTGTTAGTCTGTAGAACCTGAGATGGGTGGAAGAAGATTTTTTTTCCTCTCCTACAGAGCTTTCTCTTAACTTGACAATCCCCACTCTTATCTCTCCCCCTTCCCAGTTCAAGTCAAAAACAAGGAACTCAGTAAAACATTTATTGTTGGGCTGAAGTATAGCTCAAGGGTGCAGCACTTGCCCAGTATGTGTGAGGCCCTGTTTGAGTTTGGTCTCTGGAATTGGCTGAGGGTGTAGCTCAGAGATAAAAGCATTTGCCTATAATGCATAAGGCCATTGGTTCCATCCCTAGCACAACACAACAAAACAAACAACATAAAAAATCACACACACACACACAAAAAAAAAACCCATATTTTTGTTGTTCAAACTTCTCTGTCATTATCAACCCATGTAGGATTTTATACTTACTGAATAGATTTTTCTGGGGAATTCATAAAGCAAAAATCATACTGGGCAGTTGCAAATTCCCAATTTTCAGATGTTTAAGCATTCATTTTTTTAGTTGTAGATGTACACATTATCTTTGTTTAATTTATTTATTTTTATGTGGTGCTGAGGATTGAACCCAATGTCTTACACATGCCGTGCAAGTGCTCTACCACTGAGCTACAGCCCCAGCCCCAGATGTTTATTCCTGCTTATTCTTATTCCTGCTTATTAGAGGAACTTTTTTATACACAGCTACTGAATTGCTTGGTTTGACATTTTTAAAAAACCTCTCTAATTTAAACAGCTCATTGGTTGAGCTCTCCAAATGCACTGGTTCTCTTTATATCATGGAATGTGGCCTTCACAGTTTTTGCAATTTGGGCTAATCACAGTTTTTATAATATTGAAAATTGTGTAATTTAATTACCTGTAAGTCGACTTGTTTATTTTAAAAACATTTGTTTTTGCATTTGTTTGCATGCAATTTGTAAAATATGAGAACTAAATCTACAGTCGAGTTCAGGAAATTTTTAAGCGGAAATTTGATTATTGCCCTTCAGAAAAGAGACTTTTTTTAAATTGAATTTTACTCCTCTCTGATTTTTCTTAATTCTTGAGCCCCTTTTCTTTTCCTGGCTTCCTCCATTCCCTTCATTACCCCAGAGGTACAGAGAAGAAAGCTTTGAAGAAGCTTTGGAAGGTGTTAAATTGCCAGAGTGCTTGGTGATTTTTTTATTGGAGAAGAGTCTCCTTGGAGTATATGACACTGAGAATTAGACTAAATTGTGCAAATGGGGGGTCCAGGACGTATAGGTAAGGAATTGTCTCCAAGAGAAACATCAGCATGAAGAAGACAAGAACTTACTTGGAGAGGTGGTGGGGGACAGTGAGCAAGTAATGTTGAAAATCTCTGACCCTCTTGGTTTGCATCTTTGCAACCAGAGTGATATTATCTCCCTGTCCCAACTGACATTGACTGGGGAACCAATTGCAAGGTCTCCTTGCTATGGCTTAAGCACCACTAATTGGAATGGATCTCTGCTTCTCTGAAATGATCTCTTATCTTTTTGGCTCATATTGGATGAGATTTTTTGTTAAGAGCAGGTAATTGGCTATGAAGCCTTGCTTTGGATGGAGGAATATGTGGAGTATTGTTACTGCCCAGGCCCCTGTTCCTACAAGGAAAGGTGTTCCCAAACTGGTTTGTCCCAATTACCTAAGAGTCCAAAGAATCATCTGTTGACAAAATACCTTTTGTGCACAACATTTCATTTACACTTAAATACCACTCACTTTCTTGTGGGATAAGCATTATCACCACCCACATTTTTTTTAATGCATCTGGATTACTTTCTCTGGAGCCCTTTACTTCACAAACTCAAATCCTCTGCTTGAAATACACTGTTTTTTTTTTTTTTTTTGTATTATTTGAGGCCACTGCATTTCATGTAGGCATGTCATATTTATTCAACTTCAATATATATTAGATAATGACCTACACAATCTCTTAGCATCCAAATGGAGATTGCAATGCGGCATAAAATACTAGTCTTCATTACACGGAAATTTGTTCTTACAGATCTGCATCCTAAGGAAGTGCCTGAATGCCAATAGATATGAAATTAGCATTAAAAAAACCAAAGCTGTTCTCTCTTGACAATTATGCTTATAAATCTATGTTGAATTAATGTTCAAAAGATCAAGGTGTATATTGCTTTTCATTTGAAGAGTTGGCTTGGAGCAGTGTTTGAATCACTAACCCCAAAGCAAGTCTCTGTAGATAACCCCACCTGAAAAGCTCTTCTAAGATCAGATCCTAGCAGGGCAGGCTTGCTCTCTCAGCTGTGTGGGAAGGACATTGCAGTCTCTATGAATTTGGGCAAATTGAACAATTTCCAAGAGTCACAGATAGACAGACATAGATCCAGAAATTGAAACCAGGAGATATATGGGATGCTTGAAGATTTAATGAGTTGCCTGAGAAAGAGGTAAATTCCCTTTCTCAGAGGAATTTGGCTGGTTAAGCATTTGGTGAAATGATATTAGTATGACCAGAAGGATTATAAGGGGGCAACATAATAATAGTAGCAACTTTTATTTCTTGAAATGTTAGTCAGGACCCAGGATGGTGCTAAACACTTTACAAAGAGTAACTTACCTACTCCTCATGACATCTTCCTGAAGCAGGTATTATCCACATTTGGAGGATGAAGACTGATGTGCAGAGTTAAATAGCATGTTTAAGCTCACACATTCCAGAAATGAATTTCAATCCAGGTCTTTTTTAGTCTAAAAGCACTAATTCTTAATACTTAGTCTCTTCTAGTGCTGGAAGTCAATGACATCTAAGTCCTGCTCTGGCCCCTGATAACCTCTTGACTTCTTGACTTAATATGCATGAAATAAGTTCCCCTTCCTCAGGGAAAAATCTCCCATATCTCCACATCAGGGGATTATAGCAAGCCAAAATATCAATTCTCTGAGTTGGTAGGACAGGAAGACTGGTGATGGCCAGGACCTGGATTCAAAGAACCAAATTATCTCTGGCTATAAATAACCCCTTTTAATTATTCCAGTGTTGTTGCAAAAACACAATGATTATTATGTGCCTTGATGTTAAAAAAAAAAGTGCAAAAACTCTGCTGAGAGCATCTTGTATGGTGACACTTTAGTAAGAAGTGAATCACTGTCCATCATCACTCTCAGGTAAAGCTGGGACATAAGACCAGATAGGAAACCTGTTGGCAGGAAAGATGACTTTTGAATTCCTTACTGAAAGTTTATTAACTGAGACATCACTTTCTGATTCATAAACTTCTAGAATGTCAAAGATAGAAGGGGCTATTAGAACAATCCAGTTCAGCTCCCTAAACTTATGGATGATGTCTTAATCCATTGGGGCTGCTGCAAAAAGTGCCATAGACTGGTGGCTTACAAACAACAGACATTTATTTCTCACAGTTCTGGAGGCTGGAAGTCCATTATCAAGGTGCCAACATACTCAGTGTTTGATAAGGGTCTGCTTTCTGGTTCATAGTTGGCCCCTTTTTGCTGTGTCCCTGTAGAGTGAAAGGGATTATCTAATTCTCTGGGCCCTCTTTTATGAGGGTACTAATACCAGTCATGAGGGTGGAGCCTAATCACCTCTCAAAGATGCCACCTCCTAATACCATCACCTTGAGTGTTTGGTTTCAACATATGAATTTGTGGGGAGGGGAATACAAACATTAGACCATAGCAGATGGGGAAACTGAGGCTCAGAGGTTTTTTTTTTCTGGAGACAATTCACAATAGGTTCTTTTCAGGTACCTTCTGAATGACAGGAAGGACCAGAAAAGAAAATCAACCAGACAAAAATAAAAACAGCACACATTTCGGACACAAAGAGGATTTCCAATGCCACAAGGTGGTGGTGGGAATTGCTGTGAATACTGTGGGGCCTTCAGGACCCTCACAACCACCTGGAACTCAGCCTGTTAGCTCAGAGCAAGGCGAGATGAATTACTGAAACCCTGGAATTGAACACACTATTCTTACTAATAAACTCACTTAGCTACAACCCCAAAAATGCCACTGGATGTCAAGAGAAGATTCATAATGACACTTAAGTTGGCAGAAGCTCCCATTTTGAAGCTGCAGCCATAACACATTACCCACGTTGCATCAAGTTCATATTTAATTCTGACAAAGGACGAATATGAGGTGGCGAGGACTGGATGTTTTTGTTTCCTCTACCACGGGAGAGGAGGAGTGTCGGTCCATACTGTTTCTGACAAGGCGCCTCAATTAGGCCTTAAAGAATAGGTACTACATGCTTGATGAAATAGGAGATGTTACACGGATCTGGGGAGAATTTGACTGCTTGGTTTGAGGTTTAAGTTTGATGTTCTCCCACCAGGGACCCACCAGTCACAATAATTACATTGCTGTCTTCTCATAATATGATTTATTTAGATGTTGCTTTATGAATTAATTCCCTCTAATTGCTGCTCCTCTCACTGTGCATCAAGGTTTTTTGCTTTCTGTAGTACGGAGTAACATGATCCTACAGTGCANCTCTTCATATTCTCAAACAATCAACTGCTCTCTCTCTCTCTCTCTCTTCTTCTCTCTCTCTCTCTCTCTCTCTCTCTCTCTCTCACACACACACACACACACACACACACATACACACACACAAACTCCTAATCACTGACCTTCAAAGGAACCCTGTACCCGGGGTCCTCTTTGAATCTGACAATCTCAATGGGGCTTCTTCTTCCTGAGCCTTGGTATGACTCGAGGGACAGCCCACTTCCTGAGGTTTATTCAATCCGGAAATTGGAATAAAATGAACTATTAATCCCATGAGTCCAAAAGATAATAACTTATTTCTACAAGTTCTGAAGTATTAACCCATAAATTACCAACAAGACAAAGGGTTAAGCAATGCATACTGTGCTGTTACTGGGGGGAAATGGTCTTAGAGGAACCAGCTGGTCACATGCTCAGACAAACCATTTAACTGAGCGTAAAAGGAGGAAGAGGGTTACACCATCCCTTGATTTAGGGTCTAGAGGGTGAAGCAGTATGCACAAGGTGAGAAAAGCTGGTATTTTTTTTTCCTGTTTGGTCAAGGGCAGGAAAAATCTCCAGGGTGGACCAGGGGCTGCTAACTCTCATTAAGAATGAAACTCAGTTCTCTCCGCAAAGCAGAATGGAGGAAGAGCCCTGCTCGTTTCATTTTTGTCTAAGGAGTCTGGATAAAATAGACTGTCAGAAAGAAAGGGAACCTTAAAGAGTGTAAAGACTCTTCTATTTTAGAAAAATCTGAAGTCCAGAAAAGGGAACTGGCTTCCTTCCCTTAGGTGGCCGAGCTAAAATTAGCTCAAGGGTCTCCCGACATGCCACACCATGTTCTTTGTACAGCATCCTGCTGCATCTCTTGGGGGAACAACTCTCTAGCTCCAGAACATCTATGTACAAGAGTTATTAAAAAAATCTATCACCAAACAATCATAGTAACTGAAAATCCCTATTCACTGCTCAATCTGATAGGTCAATGACCGAACTTTTGATTTATGTAACTCATTATCATTGCACAGTTGCTGCAGTGACATGCTCCATTTGTCCCTTTGATCATTATGTGGTTGGTTTTCTCTATGTCCTGAAAGCAAGACCTTAATAATAATAACCAGCAAGGGTAATACAATTAGCAAGATGTGGCATTACTGTGTGCAGTCAACCTTTTGAGAGTGTGTGTGTGTGTATATGTTTGCACGCAGGTTGGGAATGTTGGGGATGTTCAGAGCAAGAGGGAATCAGTTCATCTTTTGGGACCAGCAACCCCCTTCCCTCCTGAATCAACAGAGTTCTGTTGAGATCCTCAGACAGTCCCATCAGGGCCCCTTGGATATAGGCTGCCACATGTCGGGAGACAGAAGGAAGAAAAGTGTCAGTGTGGAACAGAGGAGAGAGGATTGTGATAAATCTGTGGTGGATTTCAGAAGATGGTTGCCCTAGTGACCTGGGAGATGAGGTCATTCATCCCAGCTCACGGAAAGCCATTATTGCTTTTCTGATTGTATCTCTCCCTTGGGGGACACTGTGACAATGCTCGGGTTACAAATGCCCAGCCACCCTGGAGTGGATGATGCACCAACCTCAGCTGACCCAGGGATGTTAAGATTGAAGATAGAAAAGCAGAAAGGCTTTCCCTGCCCTTCCTAGTGGCTCAGCCACAGGGGCGCCATTTTGGGGAGATAGAGGGGTGGATGGTGTAACAAAAAAGGTAATTGTCAATCAAACCAATATAATTTTTAAAGACAGATTCAATATGTGAAAATTTAATACAAATATAATTTGACAAATACTTACCAAAGGGTACCTAATGGATATAATTATTATTGTTAATGCAAATAACAATACTGAGCTGGGGTGTGTGGATTATTTAAAGAAAAATAACCCAGGGTTCCTGGCCTTGAAGGAGTTTACAGTCTGCTCAAGCATAAGTAAATTGCCCCAGTGCAAGGCAAAGTAGTATATGATGATTAATGTGAGAAGCTTCTAAGTATAGTGAGGGTTCAGAGAGAGTTGTAGAGGGAATCTGGAGCTTTGTGGAGAACAAGTACATGAGCTAGAGGTGGAGGAATGGGTGGGATGGGACAAGCAGAGACATGGCAGCGAGGAGGAATCGCAGGAAATCCAGGTGTCGGCAAAAAGGGAGAGGTCACTTTCAGGACTGGGGGTGGGGTCTCCAGTTGCTTGCCATCAGGATATCAGGGGGTTATGAAGGTGATTTGACATAGAGCATGAGAGTTGTGTCATCTGCCCTGAATTTCGTGAGCACAAAGTCTCTACTAGAGCATTGATCATATTCTTGGGACTTTTTCTAACATGAAAACCAACTTAGTGACCCATCCCCTACACTCTACTAAATGATTGCTTTGGAAAATGAAATGCATCAAACCTCTTGCAAATGACTTCTTTAATTCTGTGCTCCTCACAGCTCTTAATAGATGAGACTTGAAGCACATACCTTTTGCAGTCTTATCTACAATGACAATATTGAATTATTCGGGAGTCCAAAGACTTGTAAACTATTGCTGTAAGGTAAGTTTTGTAATAACAGAACAGCATAATTTCTCTCTGTTACTAATAGGGGAGGGGAGGATAATAAAAATAGCCATTTTAAAATTTTTTCAAAGGCCCCAAGGGGAATAAAGAGTCTACATGCCCCCCCCCCCCCATGAATGTTACTTGGAGGGGATAGGAGGCCAGGACAAAGGCATAAAGACTCCTTCCCAGCTTTCCCCAGGGCTCACATTGATTTCAAGAAGAACTGCCTTTGGGGCATCTGCTTTCCCCAGCAATCAATGCAACAACACGAGTGAGAAATGAGTAACAGCAACTGCTTAGCATCCATTCTTCCTTGTAATTAATACCACGTGGCTGCCCGGACAGCCCAGAGCTGTCTGGTGGAGAAATGCTCATTCAGGGAAACCAAGCAACAAACAAACAAACACGAAAAGGCGTGCTTGCACATAATTCTTGCAAAATGCAAAAGAGAAAGGGCTTACCTCCAAGCTGTCTATAACTGAATTATCACTGGGGGTTTATGTTTGGTCTTTTTTTTCTTTTCCTCTGGAAAAGAAAAAAATCAACTCATATATTTTCTTGCAATGGAGACAAGCACTCTCTTAATTGTTCCATTAAAAGAAGTGTTGAAATGTTACTAATTGTCAAAGGCAATTAAGTGTGGCAACATGTCACAGGTAAATTAACGGAGAAGAAGGCAGGTGCTTGGTGGATGCTCAGTGGGGGTGGCGCTCTGCATTTGTGTGATGGGAATAATCGTTATCCTTCCTGGAGGTGACTCCTGCTTGCCTAACCACTGGGCATTATGCACCTGCATCACACTGGCCCCTGATTACAGCTTTTAAGGGTTTCTGACTCATCAGTGGTCATTTGCTGTGAGTGGTTTTTAGCTGCTCTGTCTCTCAAAGCTTGATAGTGATGTTGTGAGCAGGGAGTGTTGGGAACTTAAAAAGGGAAAGATGATTATTACCCTTGAATAACCCAGAAAAAGGGAAGTGCATTTGCAAAGCATCTTGAGACTTCTGTCTGAAACTCTCTTACCTCTGACCCTTTCCATGCCATGACAGAGGTAGAGAGTACCTACCATCCCTGATTATCACAGGGGGACAGATGAAACCAAAGGCTTCCAAAGAAGAAAGCCAATGATCAGCCAGAAAATACAGAGGCTGCAGAGTGTTGTGCCCACAGGGCAGAGGTGCCTTCTGGACACAGTGTCACTGCCTTGGTAGGTTAGTTAAGATTTGCATTCCTTCATTTGATTTCACACTTACTCATTTCTTCTTCCTGTACTCCATGTGCAATGTGACACAAAAGAGTATAAAATATGACCTGTGCTCTCTGCTTTCATTTTCAACTATTTCATCTAGAATAAGCACACACACACACACACACACACAATTTGCTTGTGAGCCCTTTGATAGTAGGGAGTGGATCCTACTCTTTTTTTTCTTTCTTTTTAGTTTTCATACCTCCAATATTTAGCACAGTGCCTGGGACATATTAATAACTCACTAAGTATTAATGAATAAATAAAAATGGTTAAGCAAGTTGAGAAAGGGAATTACTCTGGGAGGAGAAGGGACACTAAGTTATATAGAAATGTCAGGATTGCATGGCAGATGGTAGAAGAATGAATTAACAGGCCCAGAGAAGTGAGTATGCCCAAGTGGATATAATAGGTATTGCTGGAAAATGTACCAGACGATTATGTTCCATAGAAGGTTCTAGAGATAACAAGGAATGCACTGTTGAGAGAAGCACTAAGGTCAGTGATGCATCTCTATAAGACCAGGGCTGACAGTAGGAAATGCTGTCATGGATGTGAACTCACTAATAGCAATGGTGATGCTAACAGCCTATAACACCAGTGACTAGGTAACAGTACTGAAATGAAGCCAGGTGGGTACAACTATCATAAATAACAATGAAGTTATAATGGAATCTAAGGGCATATGACCTGCAGAAAGTTATGGAGATACCAATAGAACACAGCACCCCTCAGGGCAAATCATGTGGGCAGCCAACAAGAGCCATACTCAAGCTGTACAATAAAAAATATATTAAGGATGAATGATTAGAAGGCTGATAGAAGTTATTCTAAGAAAATGTCATGATTCCTTGATCAATTTTCATATTTGAGTCAGAGTTCAGGTGTGGAATCCACTGACTTGGAGGAGAGGTATTTCTAGGAGAAGGAACTCTAACTCCAGAGTGAGTGAACGCTGCATTGGGTCTACCAGTCTTTCCCTTCAAGGATTGTATCCATTTTGCCACTGAGAAAGGAGCATACTCCAACATTTTAAAGATTCTAGGGAATGAGAACTGAGTAGACACTGATCATTGTAATCTGTAAGCCACAGGGTCATCATGGTCTAGCTGATAGAGTGGAGGCTAGGTAATAGAGATTTGGCCTGGGTCTGTCTCATAGTGGGTCTTCAGGCCCAACCAATGGCCATTCCCCTGGTGTCTACAGGTATGATTGAAATAGATGTACTTAGTGGTTGACACGATCCTCCCTGAGGTCTTCGGCCTAAGGGTTAAGAGAGCAATGGGGAAGATGCAGCAAAAGCCTCTGAGTGTTCCACCAGCCCCACTCCAGGCCAAGTGGGTAAATCACAGTATCAAATCCCAGTGAAATCAAGAACTGGGCTTCAAGAACTAGAGTACATAAGGGTAGTGGTCTCCATTATCATGTCCATTTATGTCATCAATATAGCCTTTATAAAAATAGCTCCTGTACAATGAAAACGAATGACCAAGAACTCAGCCATATAGTAGATCCAGGTGCAGCTGCCTTTTGATACAATGGACTGATGTGTCCTCAGGTACATTATGCATAGGTGTGCACTAGAAAATATGTTCTTTTCCATCTCTACCCCAAATGATAATGAGAAACAATCCAAATTAACCTGGATTGAACACTAATTATATTTATAACTTCTGTCCTCTTTCAAAATATTGTCCAAAAAAGAACCAGGTCACTTGGACATCCCATAGGTCACAGATCTTCCATATTAATGATATCCTGCTAATCCAACTGGATGGGCAGGTTGGAGGCCTTGCTAAGACATGTATTCCAGAAGGTGGAAGATAAGCCCTGTGAAGAATTTGGGGGCCTTTTTGTCAGTAGCATTTTTAGGGGTCCATGATTGAAGCATGCTGGGATATCCCTTTCAAAATAAAATATTTCACCATTAGTACCCTTGTACCACCATGAAGAAGAAAACAGTACCTGTAAAGCTTCTGCTAGGGAGATATTCCACACTTTGGAATATTGTACAGCCCACATGTTAGGCAACATAAAATATCATGAGTTTTGAGTGGAACTGAGAATAGGAAATGACTTCATTCTGGTCCTGGCTCCAGAGTAAGTAAATACCTGTTGCTTGGACCATACAGTTAGGCAGACTTAATTATATTAGAAATGCCAGTGGTGGGAAAGGATGCACTGTAGTTCAGAAAGTTCAGTGAGAGAATCACAACATAGACATCTTGGATTCTGGGACAAGGTTACGGCATTTGCAGCAGAGGATTATATATCTTTTGGAAAACAGGTCACTGTTCCTCAGTAGAGAAGGAATATTGGTAACTACCAGACGTTACATAATCATCCATCTGAAATTGACCACCATGAGCTACATACATCTGATTAGATTCATTAAGTCATATGGTAAGGAGGTAATTGACTTTCAGTGATGGAGGGAATCCATGTAGAATTGGTCACAAGCAGGAGCAGAAGGCACAAGCAAGCTGCACAATGAGGTAGCCTAGATCCCATGACCCCTGTCACTGCTGCATTGGACTCTTTTTTCTCAGCTTATGTATGTGACTGCACATACATGTGCCTATGACCTGTTAATGAAGGAAGAAAATCCTGGGATTTTGGTTCATGAGTGGGTTGGCATGGTATGTTTGACACAACTGTCAAGGTTATACGTCAAGCCAGTGACAAGGGAAAATCTTCAGTGGGAAAAGCTAAGGGAATCTACCTTGTCATCTGTTTTGTTTTGTGTGTAAAAAAAAAAAAATGGCCCAAGGTTAGGATACATGTGAATCTGGGCAGCAGTCGCACACACTCGTAATCCCAGCTGCTCAGGAAGCTGAGGCAGGAGGATTGTGAGTTCAAAACCAGCCTCAGCAACTTAGCAAGGCCCTAAGCAACTCAAGGAGACCCTGTCTCTAAATAAAATTTTTAAAAAAGGACTGGGGACATGACTCAGTGGGTAATCACCCTTGAGTTCAATTCCCAGTACAAAAAAAAAAATACATGTGGATTCATGGCCTGTGGGGAATGGGTCAGTTGGCTAATAAGGAGCTGACTATGGGCTTAGGAAAGTGGATCTAAGTGTGAAATCTTCATATCAAAGAGAATATTCTACTGTGGGACCAGTACTATAGAACCAGGTATGTAGAAAGACTTGTTCAGAATCGTTATGGGCTACCCTTGTGTGGTACAATAGATCAATGAATGAAAGGGTCATGCTGGCAGTGATGAAGGCTATCCATGGGCACATAGCATGAGTTTCCAAGGTTATTTTATCTACAATCACCATCAAATGACCAACAAAGAACAAAATTGGGCTCAAGATTCCACATTATCCCTCAAGGAGACCAACTGGTGACTTGGTGGCAAGTTGACTACATTGGATCTCTTCCACTTTGGAAGAGGGAACACTTGATTTTAGCAGGGGTAGATCTGTATTCTAGAGTTGGATTGGCCTTTGCTGCCAGCAGGATCTCAGCCAGCATCGCTACTGGGGACTTATAGAGTATTGAATCCACTGGCACAGGATTTCATATAACATGGCATTCCTCCAAGGAACATAATTTACAGCAAAAGACAAGCTAGTGAGCCCCTGAGCAAGAGATCTACTGGTCATAACATACCACCAAGAAGCTGCTTCCCTAGTAGAGTGGAATGATCAATTGAAGTTACAGGAGTAGGACCCTCTCAAGGGATGAGGCACTATTGCTCAGGAAACAGTGTATACTTAATTTATATATATATGCTGTGCATCTAATAGGTAGAATTTCTAAGTATGGAACCAAATGGTGGAAACCAGAGCCCCCTCCCAGTGAACCTCTTGGGGAACATATGTTTCTTGTGCCCACGACTCTGGCCTCTGCATATGTGGAAGTCTTCTTTTTCAAAGGGAAAATACTGCTGCCAAGGGATACAGCAGGAGTTCCACTGAATTATAGACTATTATAGCTTTAGCACTTGAGGCAAGAAGAGGAGTTGCTGATTGGGCTGGAGAAGTTTCCCCTGGTCAGCATGGATGCTAGGACTGCTGTTACTCTCTAGGGGTGGGGAGAAGTAGTTTACTACTCAGGTGATTCACATGTGCATCTCTTGATACTCTCTTTATGGGTCTTAGTAGGAAACGGACAAATGCAGCCACCCTGGCCCAAGGATGGAATGGTGACCAGGAGTTCAGATTCCTCTGGATAAGGGACTGGCTCATACTATCAAGTAAGAGCAGCAGAGGTAGGAGCTGAGGGCGAGGGGACTTATAGTGGAGAGCAGAGGAAGAAGCTAATGATATCATTTGTAATTCCAAAGCCAATTGCAGTGGTGAGAGCCACATCAACCTATTAACCTTCTTCTTCCAAGATCCTTCCCCCACCAAAAATAGAAGTCTCATTAGAATTCTGAAGGAACTGTTTCCTAGAACTTAGGTGAAGAAATGGAACCAAGTGGCATAAAAATTGGACTGCAGAGTATTCTATGATGTGCCACCCAGATTCTCTTTCAAGAATGGAGAGTGATGGATGCCATGGCTCACAACTGTAATCCCGTCTCTTCAGGATGCAGAGGCAGGAGGATCACAAGTTCAAGGCCAGACTGGGCAACTTAGTGTGACCATATCTCACAATGAAAAATATAACGGATTGGGGATGTAGCTCAGTGGTAGAGTACCTCTGAGTTCAATTCCAGTAAGAAAAAAAAATAGAATGGAGAGCCAATTCCCCCAAGCTGATGTGGAGGAGCTACTAGAAGATGGCCCTTGGCTGTCTGCTCTTTTCCTTGAGGAAACTATGTCAGCCAATGTGACACTGGAAGGTGGGCTCCTTCCAGTGCCGTCACATACGATGACTTACTGGGGGGTGAGTAGAAAGGCTCAGCCTTTTTACCTACAGCCCAGCATAACTCTAAACGGCCATCTGAGCTTGCTCCAGAACATTCTGTGGGTCTTTCATTAGGTCTGCATCACATTTCTGTTTTTCCCTCTGACTAAGTCTGTTTTCCTTCTTTCCCTTTTACAGGTATTGATCCCATGAACAATCCTTAAACGGTGTCTTTGTCTCATAGTTTTCTTGCTGGGAAACTCCACCACCTTTACTATAATTGGAGTGCCCCTCTTTCTATAGTCTAGAGCAATTGATAGGCAAGTACGTTTTTCAGCCTTATAATTTATTGTATGGCTCATCCTCTGTTTTCAGCCCCCTCCTTCTACAATTTTGTACCCCTGCTCACCCTGTTTGTTGCATTATAATGCAGTGGTTGTTTAAGAGTCTGAATTTCTACCCCCATAGTGAACTGCATGGTGAACTCCTAGGTGATAGGAATGGGTTCATGTCTTTTTTCCCAGCCCTTAGTCCTAACCCATTCCTGGTCCATCATAAGCTCTCAACCCCTGTTTGTTGCAGAATGTAATGCATGCATGTGGCTTTTACTGATGGGAAAACAAGTAGCCTGAGCGGAGTTGTCCTCATGGCCTAATTATTCTTGGGCATGTGCCTGTATCTGATTCAGGAGAAAGCTTACTGATATTGAAGAGAAGGGACTTTTTCATTTCAGAGTTATGTTTCTGTCTTTCTAGAAAGCATGGTGCTCTAACCCCGTCTTCCTTCAGCAGGAATTTGGTAAACACTAACAGACTCCAACTCAAAGCAGTATGGCCCCAGGCAAAATGAAGGAGCAATCAGCTTTTGTCTTCAGTTCCTCACCATCTCTTTTCTGTAGCCTTTCCTACTCCCAGCACCCCATTACCTCGGCTATTTCATTTTTTCTCGTAAAACTTATCTCTGGGAAAAGGGCTGATTTAGTCATTCAGAGCCTGGTGTGACTATGTCAGGACCCTCTGCCTATCTGAAGTATTTGCACTTTCTGCCCCATTTTTGTTTGGAGAACAAAAGGGTCTATAGACAGTCTGAGGAATTCAGTTTCTTTCCTCCAATCATCTATTTTTGTTGTAAATTCTAGATTCAACAAATAGCGTAATTGTTTGATTACTATTTCCCCTTTCTACTATATATACTCCAGGAGAGTAGGACCTTGTTTTTGGTTGTAGTGTGCTATCTCAGCACCCAGCTTATTGCTTATAACTCTCTATGAGTAATATGTAAACAGTGATGATTATAAATTATTATATCATTGTATACATGTAAACATAAATGAGCTCATAAATAATTGTTGAAGAGTTGGGAAGGGTTTTTAGGGTAATATGAGTTTTACCCTGCGGTTTCCTGATGAGTTTATTCAGTGGACTCTCACTCCTCCCATCTGTCCAGGGCTATTTGAGCTATTTCTGACTTGATCTTTCCGTGTTCTCCTGAAAGGACAGAAGAAGGGGTGGGAAGAGTAGGAGGGGCTGAGCCTGAGGAACAGGGCAGGCTGAAGAATGTTGGAGATATCACCCATGGAATTTAAATGAGATCACTGTAGTAGGTTTTCAGGGTTTCCATAACAAAGTACTTCAGGCTGGGTGGATTAAACAATGAAAATTAATTTCCTCATAGTCCTGAGGCTAAGAACATGTTGGCAGAGTTGGTTTCCTCTGAGTCTTTGTCTTTGGCTTTATAAGTCTGACTTCTCTGTATCTTCGTATGATCTTTGTTCTGTAGTTGTCTGTGTCCTGCTCTTTTTAATAAGGACAATAGTCATGGGTAGATTAGGGTCCACCCATGTGATCTCATTTAATTTCATCATCTCCTTAAAGGCCTGGTCTCCAAATACAGTCCCATTCTGAGGTGGATATCAACATAAAAATTTCAGGAGAGCACATGTAGAGAAACTGAGGCAGTATATGTATCCCAAGAGTTAAAAATACTGCATTTTAAAATTTTTATTTTATCACCTAAAATCAATTGCATAAGTTCTCTAATTTCTTGGTCCCTTAGTTTCCTCTTCTGTTAAGTGGAAATAAATGTAATTATGGCAATATCCCTGCTTAATGAGATGTTATATGTAAGGTACAATATATGGACATAATAAGTACCCAATAACTGTCAGCGGTAGTAGTTATTTTTTTATTATTGTTATTATTCTAAGTAAGTTCCCTTCTGTAAGATGAGATTAATTGAAATGCCAACCTATTTCTTAGAGTCACTTTGGGGACTGCATGATATGATGCATGGTCAAGAGCTCAGAAATGTCCTCTCATAGGGCAAGATCTCAGCAGATACTGTTCCTGGGCAAGAACCCAGTTTTCCAATGCACTGTGTCTTCCTTTTGTACAACTTAACAAGATCTGATAGAGCAAAACTGTCTCTGTGTTTATATAATATGTACAATTTCTTGTTTGGAGCAGTTTTAGAGAAAACCACCTGATTTACGTAAAAGTTTATATTTCAATTAATAAAACTTGAAATAAAGCCACACAAGAGAACACAGAACTTATTATTCAGCTGAAAGGGAGGTGGGATCCGTGTTCTGAATTACGTAGTAAATAAATGTTCAGGTCCAACGTGGGTGATTAACCGTTTGATACCTTGTCAGGCTTTGACAAGCTCTCCTCTGTTTTTTACACTTCTCACTATGTCTTGTGTAATTAAGAAGTGGTGCTGAGTTCTTGTCATCCACCATTAAGGACTAGTCACAGATAGTTTCATAACATCTGCTTATTGCAACCTTCTAATTATCCATAAAAATCTGGCAGGGAGACCTGACAGTTTATCTGGAACACAGAATATGAATACAAAATAGGGTGCTTTCCTTCTAGTTAGAGAGGGAAGGGGTAAAACAGGTCCTCTCTAACCTCTCACTGCACAGGCGGCTACAGTGCCCATTCAAATCAGGGTTAGGTTCATGTCTTCTCAATAAAGACTCAAATTTTGAGAAACATCATTTGATGAAAAGAATATGGGTCAGAAATACACTGTTGGTGCTATGTCAGAATCTGCTGCCAATGCCACCCTGTCACCTTCCTTAGAGTGCATCCAGATGCAGCTCCTTCTCTCCCTTGTATCTGTGGGCTTTGTGCCATCCGTGCCCTGATGTGGGGAATTGAGGGACTCCTGACTGGGGTGAGCACTTGCCTCTAGCAAGATTGATTCTTAGCCTCCTAGTGTGTGTTTCTTGTTACAGATGCCTTTCTTTTGCCCACCAGCTTGCTTGGCTTTCTGACTCATTGCCTCCCTTGATTCTGAGGAATGGGTCTTCCTAAGCCAATACGTTGTGTGTTTAGGCTGTTGAAACACTGCCTTCTTCTTCTGGCCACAGTGTGTCCTCCCTCTTTATACCTCTGCCTCCAACCACAGTTGCAACCCATGGATGATTCTACCCTTAGATATGCCTGCCTGACTATTTGGTTTTAGACCTCTATTTTGTCAAGGCCTGGCCCTTCTGTGTCTTGTCCTCTCATGGTTATGACCTCAGAGTCTAGACTTGCCACAGTTCTCCTGGTCCTATTATCTTTCATTTTCTTGGTGTTGTAGTGGAGGGAGAAAACACAAAACAAACAAACAAAAAAACCCCTCTTCCTTTACCCTCTCAGGGTTCATAGATGGATTCCACAAATCCAAGTGATAAAAGATAATACAAGGCAAATTAGCAGGGAATAAAGAGATTTAATAAATTAGGTATGTACAAGAATTTATATACACATGCACACACAAACGTGATTCAAGCAGGATGTTAGAATTCTGGGCTTATATACCATTTTAACAAAGGTTGATAAAGTATGCTGAAGAAGCCAGATACAGGAAAAGTGTTCTAGGACTCCTGGGGTAGGGAAAAATGATGATCAGTTGACTAGGAAATGCATGGTTAACATGAGTTGTTTAGTGAGGTTTGTAATGCAGGGGACTCATCTTGGCTGATAAGAATTGACTGTGGAATGGTTTTCTCCCTGGTGTAGGAAAGGGGGACACTGGTACAAACTGAAATTTCTGTAATCTTTATAAAGGGAAATTTAGGCTCTGTTTTTAAGCCATGAAGGCAGGGGGAAAAGAGCTTTTCCTGCATCAACTGTTACTCAACTGCTTTCAAGTCAAAATAAGCCTATGTCCATTTGGCATATTTACAGTAGCATATTCTGGCTCTCCACTGCACTGACAGGAATAACGTGGCGAGAAGCTAGGCTTTGAATCTTGAGGACTCTATTTCCTTGCTACCCCAAGTGCGGTCCAGGCATCATAGAGGCAACACTGGGAACTTGTTAAAGATGCAGAATCTCAGGCCCCAGCCTATGTCTGTTGAGTCAGAATCTGTATTTTTACAGGATTCCCAGGCAAATAAAATGCACATTAAAGTTAAAGCAGTAACAGTTAATTAATGCATAGCAGTGTTCAAAATTAGCCTTCAAGTAGCAAAAAATATTTAATAAAGCCCCCTTGAAGGGACACAGAGAAGTTGCTGCCATTGATGGCATGGGTTTGACTCAGAAAAGATGGACCCTGGATCTACTTGTAACAGAGAAAGCAAGTCAGCTATATAAGCCAGGCCTTCAGAAGGGCAAAAGGGAGTGATGTGGGTTTTTGAGGTGAAGCCATTAACAGCTGGATTATAATGCAATGTGCCATAATTGTGTAGTAAAAGAATGTAATTGATATGGCTCTGTTATAAAAAGGGGCATGTTCAAGGAATTCTTTCTTCAGGGAAGGCAGATGGTCATGGGGTCAGGTTATGGGAAAAGGAACTCATTCTATAAAAATGGCTCATTTCTCCTTTGGTCTGCTCTTTGTCCCTCTTCAGGTGAGAACTTCCTGATCCTAGAAACTGCCAGGTAAATGCTCTCAGGCCCGAATTCTCAGACTTCTAAGCCATCTGGACACTTACAGCCATGGACACTGAGCAGTGGTGATATGAAGCCTGGTTCCTTGGGGGTCTGAGTGGCATTATGGCTCCAGCTCCCATCTCTGAGAGGCCTTGGGGAATGAATTCCAGCCTAGAGCTGGTGCTCTTGGTGTCAGAGCTGCCCACCTTTGGAAACCTCTTTAATGGGATCATATCACATGGATTCAGCACAAAGCTGCTCCTCCCATGCTGAGCTCGGCATCAATGCAATGTCATCATGTCACCGTAAGGTCACTACCACTTCCTCTCTAAGCATCTGTTTGTTCTTTCTTGCTTTATGATTTCTCTTAATAATGTTACTTTCTGTGTGCTCAAACTTTTTTAAAAAAATTATTCTTTTTCACTAGTACTTTCCACCTCTCCCTGGAAAAATTAGAAATATTGTTTACCCTAGAAAGATAGTTATATATTTCTGATTTATGCCATGCTTATTTTGAAAAATAAGGGAAAGCACTTGAGGATTCTACAATCTGACACGAATACTAAACATAAAGTCAAAAGAGGAAATTCCTCTAAAATGAAGGTGATGAGAGGAGAGATGATTGATTGTTGTAGAAGCTGAAGCTGATTATGGTTGTGACTACATTGCGCAGTAAATTCAATGTTGTGTTTCTAAAGGCATGCTTCTGGTTACCTGTCCCAGGTGGGTGGACACTAGATAAACTTCTCAAATGTACTTGTACTTGATACTGAGCTATGATAATATTTTTGAGTAGACAGAATCTTGGGCACTTTTCATACATTATCTCATGTCAGATTTCTGTCACTTTGAAGAAATACCTGAGAAAATCAACGTCTAAGGAGGAAAGGTTTATAAAAAAGAGTTTTACACAAAATCATATGACAAGTTCATTGCTCAAATATATACAGTTTTAAGAATTTTCTATTAACTACAGGTGATAATTAGCCTCATGCTTTGGACTCAACAAAGCTTGTTCACTAAAACCTATGTTATTTTATGGATCTGTATGCTCTTCAGAGAACTGAATGGCAGTCTTCCTTTTTATTGATAATGATGTACCTTGTGATGTTGTCATTTCTTAGCTCAAGTGTCCTCCTTACCAGGAGGGTTGAGCAGACTGATGGCTGTATGAGTTTAATAAACAGGGTTAGTTCCATGTGACTCTGTTGGTTAAAAAGAAAAAAAAAAAGGAGAGAAGATTTGTTTTGGCTCTAGGTTTCTAGGTTTTCTGGGTCCTATTGCTTTGGACCTGTGGTGAGGCAGAACATTATGGTGGGGAACACATGGTGGAGCAGAGGTGGTCATGAAGTGAAGAGAGAAAGGGTCCACAGTTCTAATACCACTTTAAAGGCATACTCCAAAGGACCTAACTTCCTTCCTCTAGGTCCCACCTCCTAAAATTCTGCTGAGAGCCATAGCTGAGTCCGAATGACGCATAGCATTTTTGCCAGAATGTAGTGGTTGAGAGGTGGCCAGCAAGCCATTGAGATGTTAATGGTTATGATAAGCTGTGTATATTAGACCTTTACTGTCCTCCTCGGCCTGCTACTTTGGAGTTCTCGTGGGGATTCCCAGAGAGTTCCCATTGGTTGGGGAAGTTCGGGAGGAGGGATTTCTGGAAGAGGGATTTCCGGTTGTTGGTTCCTGGAGGAGCCACATGGCATTCGGGAGAGTTCCCGGGGAGCGTGTGTGAAGTGTGCTGGTGGAGTTCAGAAAAAAAGTTTGTTCCTGCTTCAGTGGCTCGTGATTTGTGCCCAGCCAGACTGCGGCAAAATTCCACCACCTTCCAATAGGACCATAAGTTGGGGACCAAGCTTTCAACATGTGGCCTTTGGGGTACACTCTAGATCCAAACTATAGGATCTTGCCTAATCCTCACAGTAGCATTAAATGATAGGGTAGAGTAATGGTCACAGTATGAACTCCAGGTTTTGATCTCAGTTCTGCCATTTATAGGCTGTGTGACCTTGGGTTAGTCCCTTACCCTCTCTCAACCCCCCCAAAACTGAAATATAAACCCTGGTAATGGCTAGGAGAATTAAATGATTTAATCTATACAAAGCACGCAATGCCTGGCTCTCAGTAAGTGCTTGCCATTATTATCATTATTTCTACTTGACAGATAAGGAAATTGGGTCTTAGAGAGGTTAAGTGGCTGGCCCAAAGTCCCATGGCCAGATCAAATTGGCACCAGATTTGATTTGACCCCTCTTAACCACTCACACGCTGACTCAGAAACTTGAGGCTGCTTCTGGCAACCACTTAGGAGCAAGCAGGAACTTCTCTGTGTTCTCCTTGAACAGTTATTGTTGGATTGTCTTGGGTGAGTTTCTCACCTATGGACTGTCTTAGGGGGGAATTATTCTGGCTGTTCAGCTTGGTGGGTCCTGTGGGATGATCTCTAATTTCAATGTGACTCTAAGTAAAGTTTAAATGATGAGGGAATTGTATGGCAAATCAATTTGTATTTGTTTATCCATGGATTCTCTATTATTTAAATTTACTCACAGCCACCGATCTCTTTTCAAATATAGTTGGACACAGCCAAAATTTAGGTCAGCATCTACCCAAAAGTCCACTTCAATATCACCTCCCCCAGGGAGATAGATGCTTGCTGTATTATTTCCTATCATCTGAATGTGCACTGATCTCAGCTCTGGGTAGCTATGCTTGGGATCCAATGTGGGTGTAATTACCATACTGTCCACCAGGTGTCCCACCGGTCCCTGCTTTCTGACAGAGAGCAAAGAAAAATGGCCTTCTTTACCCCTCTAAAGGGAAAGAGGTTTTGAAGGGGGATTGTGGGGGAGCTGCAGGGAGGAGGGAGCAAAGCTGTGACAAGACTTCCAGATGCTGCTTCTTGTCTCCGGACAAAAGGAATTTTTCGCATTATTTTTCTTTGATGCATAGGTGTCTCTCAGAAAGCCCAGTCAAGTCTTAGCAATTTAGGAAGCTTCTTTTCCTGCTAAAGAATGGGTGTCTGACCAGAGCGTTTCCTCTTCAGGCTTATAACTGAAATGCTGCCTATATCTCCTTCCTTTGGCCTGATAGCCTTCCTCCCCGCCTTGTCTTCTCCTTCTTCTTCCAGAGTCTGATTAAAAAAGAGACAAGAAGGGCCAGCCCCATCTGTCCTCAATATTCCCTGAATTGGGGACAGCAAAGACCAGTGTGTGACTGGTGCATTAACTAGCCCTCCTGCAAACATTAACCTAATTCATCCCTGTTCTTCATCTTACTACAACAGAAATACTCTTCCCCCTTCTCAAACAAGATTGTCATTTGTTTCTTCAGGAGGGAGAAGTAAGGGGATTTGAATGTGCTGTGAAAATTTTAGTAGTCAGAACATTCGATCCCAAAATAAATCTCTCCTCCTTTGCAGGTGGTGAGCTCCTGGCCTGGCATCTCTCCTGCTACTTCCTCCCCTCCCTCCCCTTTCTTTTGGCAGGTCCTACACCTGGGGAGACTGGGGTCAGAGTGAGGGTAAGCCATGTGATCTTTCTCTCAGATACTGCCATCTGCACCGAGCTCTCTGGAGTCCCTTGTCCAGCATCCCTAGGGCACCCCAGCAGTCCCTGGACATTTACCACAATACAAGGTATCCAAATGGATGCAGTGATCTATGCTGTCTGCAAATTGGAAGCTTCACCCAGAGATCTGCTGAGAATATGGGTGGGAGTTCTTTAGTTAGTACCAGCTTTAGAAGCTGCAAGGTAGCCCACTTCCCCCATAAAAGACCTTGATAACAAAGACCGGAAAACAGTCCTGTGGGAGTTGCTAGCTTGTGTACACCCACAGCCTCATTATATGCATAGCTTTTAATATTTGGAGACTCTGTGCCAATGCACATTTTCTTGTGTAGAGGGGAACTGGAGCCCGGATGCAATGTATTATTGATAGGATTGTAATTTACTCTTCTTGGGTTGTATCTACAGTGTATACCATTAGCACAAAATATTAAATTACCAGTGGTTGTATATATTTGTTTATTCGGGTTTGACTCAATGATATTTGCCTTTCGCCTCAATAAAAGATCGTGAATATAGAAAGCAGGGTAATTTTATTTTTTGTTGTTGCTGTTGCAAGGGAATTTTGATTAAACCATTTTCTCTGTGTTGTGTTTTTGGCGAGCCGCGCTTTGCAATGAGGACAGGAGACATAAAAGAGTGGGGGCTGGATGGGAAGATGGATGGGCAGTTTCCTGCAGCTCCAGCACATACCAGCTTCCCTGGCAGGCTGCTCCGGGCCATGCTCAGGAGTTTCACCTTCTGCAAGGGGAAGCAGCATTCTGGGCTGCCTGGGTAGGAAGGTGTGGGCCGGTCCAACCTCAGGGCCTGAAATGCAGAGCCCAGTATCTCTGCTGAAAAGATGATGCTTAAATGGGAGCTGGGGTGTGGGGGTAGAGTCTTCTGTAGTCACAGCATTGTGCCCTGGCTGGTATTTGACAGTTTACCCTCTTGTCACTGTGTTTGGCCATTTTTATTTCTGCTCCCACCTGAGCCAAGTGACACAGAAAGACGCAAGCATACTTCTTCCTTCAAAAAGATTCCAGGTCACAAGGCTCAAACCAAGCTGCAAATAGAAATGTCACATCATGTCTGCTTGGCGTTCTTTTTGTTCTGATCTTGGGACTTCGTTCAGAACCTCGAGCAGGAGGTATGTGCTAGTTAATTAGCTCCACACTCTGACCACGCCGTGGCCCAATCGGATTCACTACATAATTTTTATGAGTAAAGAGTTTTTTTTTTTTTTTTTAAACAACCTATGAGTGGCTTCCCTATTCCTTTGGGGGGGGCGCTCAGAATGAATGGGTAGGGGTGTTAGGGACTAGATTTTAAATTTGTCTTAACTAGAAGCAGGAAGATAATTTGGAGAATGCTTTTATTTCCCCCTGGTTCCCACTTCAGTCTGGGGAGCTCTTCCAACTGTATTCCCAGGGATGGGCTGTGGGAGGGTGAAGAGGCCTAACCCTCCCTCAAAGGTCACTGGCAGGGTTTGGATCCTCCAGTGATAGGTACCCATTTGCAAAGCTGGAGTCGCTTTTATATTGGCGCCTAAGAAAAACACCACTGGACCACAGGGACTGCTGAGTTTGGCTGCCTGGGGCACATTCTGGAGGTGAAAACCGGTTTTTCTGAAGACGGGTGGCAGCCTGACTTTGTTAAGTGTTTGTCTCTGCAGCCAGACTGGCTCCCTGAAGGAGGACCCTCTCTCTGAGGAAGGGGCAAGAGAACAAAGGCTTCACAAGGCATCTCCTTCATAACTGGCTCTGCTTTCTTTGGACTTAGGGGCCCTCTCTTGTCCCACCACTCCTTCCCTAAAGGAGAGATGTGAAGTTAAAAAAACAAAACAAAACAAAACAAAAAAACCCAATAACACAGGAGTGTAAAGTAAAGCCAATGGAATCAGTGCTAAATCTATCAAAGCAAATCATACACCCCGACAGCCGAAAAGTGTTATTTGTTTTTTCCTCCCAGATTTCTACTGAGCCTGGTGTTTTTAAGCATATGTCTTGGGGAGAAGAGACCCATATAAAGGCAATTACAATTGGTGAATGATTAATGTTGGATCTGACATTTTTATGTGTCAAATATGTTTAACTGCATTAACCTTTGCAGAATTTACACCCATGTTATGAGATATATCTTGTACAGCATCTGAAATATCTGCAATCTGCCTTCACTTAAATCTTATTTACATTTATTTTATTACAATATAAATGGGTTTTAAAAAAATCTTAATAGAGTTTTTTACCGTGTTCTGCAGGTCCTGCTGGCACTGTGGGGCGTTGGAGGGCAGCAGGGTTCTTTGCTGATTGCAAATAGAGTCCCAGCCACCTGCCTGGGGGACCCCAAGGAGAGAAGGAGCCAGTGGGGATTCTTTAGGCTCCTGACTGGGATTTTAAGCCCAAGGGGAGGTGGCTCAGGAGGCTGGGGAGTTGGCATCTGACAGCACAAAGCACAGAGGCAGAGGGGGTTGTCAGCAGCCAGGCAACTTTTAATTTTTACAAGTTACAGAAAACACATATTTCCACAGCATCAGCTTTAGAAAAGAAAGATTAAGCAGTTCCCATCTGTGGTGCTTTTTCCAATCTGCCCATCACCTGTCCCTCTACACAAGGACGTAAACTCCAGATGTCTCCTTCAGCCACCACATTTCTCACTGGCTGCTTCTGTTTCCAAGTCACAGTGACTCTTGCTGTGGCTGCTGCTGTGGTGGCACCGTCGACAGCTCCATGCCTCCTGAGCTTCACTCCACTGAAATCTGGTTGGCATGAGACAGACTCCGGTGGAATGAAGGACAAGAGAACACATGGATTGTCTGGGGATCTTTTCCTCTGAGGGCAGGCTGCGTGGCAACTTGACCTCGGCACACAGGGGTGTTGCCTGGCCAAAGACCTTCAGGATACCTGAATCACAGCCTTGGGAGAGGTTGAGGACCTGAATACTCACGTCCCTCCTGAGGACCACATTCTCCACGGGGGGCTGAGGGGAGCTGGCTCACTAAGAAGCCCTTGCATCTGCTACACAGAGGGGGCTGTGGGCCGAGGACTCTGCGCTGTTTCTCATCCATGAAGCCGCTGTCCCAGACAAGTCCTCGTGGAACCTCCTCTGCATTTACCTAATTGGGATGCGGGCCCTCCTCCCCCACTATGTGTGCCATACCTGAGCTAGGTGTGGTTGGTGCTGTCTAGAGAAGGCAGGTGGTCTGCACTGCTTTAGAAAAATCCATCTATTTGCACTTGCTGACAAGGTGGCATAATGCAGGGACACGACATGAGGCATTCCACTCCAAAAGGCATTGTCCAAAGGGCATGGACAGTACTTGGCAGGTCTGTTTGTGAAATCAGGAAGAGGTGGGTGAGAAATGGAGGAAGAACCAGAACTCCTGGCTGGAGCCAGGCCTGTTCATGGGGGTGGGATGGAGGGAGGAATTGGGAAGGCCAGCCTCCTCCCGTAGCCCTGCATCCTCTCCCAGCTCTGCCTGGAAACACAACTGCTTCTCCAGGGATGGGAGATGGCAGAGGGAGGATGAGATAAGATCCTGGCTTTCAGAGCTTGAGTTAAACAGGGAGGTTGCAAAGCATCTGAGAGTTTTCTATCCTCTCTTAAAAGAAATGCCCACCAACCAGTTGCCCTGTAGCTGCTGCTGTGGCCTCTGCCTGTGTTCAGACATGCCTGTGGCTCACCGTTAAGCCCCATAAAAGGCTGTTCTCAGCACTGACATGCCGACTGGGTGGGTTGGGGCAGATCCACCTTGTTGTTTGGAATATTGCTTCCTGGGGCTTGTTCTGACCTGAGCAGGGAGGCAGTATCTAGCAATTGGACTACTCCTCCTACATCCAGCACCTAGGCATTGGCCTCTTTAGAAAAGGGCCTACAACAAAGCTTGGAGTGTCTAGTTCTTGCAGAAGAGTCCTACTTTCCTTGGTCTGAACCAAAAAGATCTTGCTCAGGGTGAAGAAGGCTTCCAAGAAGCAGGGATCTGGGTGCTGAGGGGAAGAAGTTCAGTTCATTCTCTCCCACTCAGCCTTTTATTGAATACTCACAAATTCCCATTGTGAGAGAGAAATGTGCCCTGCTTTTGAGTTACCCAGACTACCTAATCCCCCTGCACTGCCTCTGCTCCATTTCCCAGTCAAAGAGAAGAAAGAAACCCGTCTGTTGGCTCTGATAAATGAAGAGCCATAAATGAAGGAGAAAGTGGGAAGAATTTATTCTGGGAGGGAAGGATCCTTTGCCTTCTCTTTGGGTTTCAACTCTGAAAATAAAAGGGTCAATTCTCCTCATCCAGATCCTCTTTCCCCCACCCTTTGTCTCCCTGCAGGTAGGATCCACCATATTCCACAAGTCCTTGATTTGAAGGGTGCAGCTGCACTCATAGGAGGTCCTTGCCCTGCAGGGTGCACACTTGAGGGAAGACAAGGCCTGGAAAGGCTTTGTTTACTCTGAAAGGCCATGCAGATGGGAGATAGCATAGCCCTTAGGGAGCTCAGATAAAGCAGACCCTCCCCTAGATGAGCTCCCCTGGTCTTACAGACCTGCAGCTGCTACAAGGCAGAGACAAGAAAAGATGAGTTACAGCCTGGGTCAGGAGACTGGATTCTTCTGCCCACCGTGTCTTCACCAACTCAACCCCCTAATGGCATTCACTTTAGCCACTCACAGTGTTAGGTTGGGTCTGCAAACAAACCATGCATATGTTGGGCTAAGTTTTAGCCACTGACTGCTCTGCTCTCTTGTCCCCAAAGTGCCCTCTGGTTGGTAGGCCAAATGTCTTCCTAATAAAACCAACTTGGACATAAGTACCAAAGAATGGAAGCAGGTCCTGAATTTTCTATGAGAGCAACCCTGGACTGAAAAGCCAGCCACCCCCAGTTAGTAAAGTAAATCTCCATGAAACTAGACAGAGCCGGATCTAGGTATTTGACTGCTCAGCATCTGCCTTACCACCCCAGTTCCCATTATCACCAAGACCAAGATGTGCTGCCTAGAATCCCTGAAAATCCCCAAGAAAACAGAAGTGGCTAGGGATTTGGTTAAAATGTAACAGGATCAGCTGCTTTAGCCTTGGAGGAAATTGATGATTGACTTGCAGTGAACACAGCTTGTCTCATTCTTCTCTTTTGGCGCCATGAGCCTGCTGATCTAGCTGCCCAGCTTTGGTTTTCCCAAAGACCCCCAGATTCAGAGATTTCAGACTCACCTGTGTGCACCAGTGTCTATATCTTCAGATATCAGGGCCCAGCTTTGCATTGGAGGCAAAATAATAAATCATCTTTTGTTTTAAAGATAATGCCACATAAAAGGAGATGGCGAGAAGGTCAAGAGTATTAAAGTCAAAGGAGGAAAGAAGGAAAAAAAAGAATTTCAAGGCTTAGAAGGGTCTTTTACCACCTGAGGATTGAGAACAGGAAGAAGAAATGAACAACACTTACTGTACAAAGTATCCAGTTCAGCAGACCTGTGCAGAAAAGATATGGTTCCTGGGGACAGGCAGGACTGGTCCTGTCTTGTGCATTTCTCCCTTTAATAAAAGAGAATATGAAAGTAGAGGAAAGTAGAATTGGAGGAGAGGGGATAAAGGTGAAAGGAGAAGAGTTTGGAGGGCTGTCGGGGGATTCAGGTAAAGTTTTAGAACAGAGGTTGGCCACAGACAATAAAAGAGAAACTGGTTTTTCCAAGAGGAGGGTGAAGAGGGACTCAGCCCATTTCAAGGAGGTGGTACTAGTTTCACTCTTTATTTATGCACCTCTGAGTAAAGTTTCTGGTTACCTGCTGAGCCCAACCAATGGAGAGAGGGCCTGGCTGCTGGCTCCGCCTCTCAGAGCCCACACCCCTGGGGGGCCATGAATGGCCTTTCTGCAGGAGCTAACCTTATTTTTTCATTGTTTTGTAAATGCCAGAAAAGGAAGGTGAGGTCTCTGTCATTCCAGAGGAGAAGGACACCCTGCTGGTGCCTCCACAAAACCTGGGGAGGAGAGAGGGGAATGTTCAGATCTTATCTTGGCTCCAAGAGACTGCTTGCACGTGTGTGTTCACACATGCGCAGGTGTGCAGGCAGCAGGAGTCAATGTTCTTTTTTTTTTTTTCTGATTAAAGAAGTTTAATATTTTCCCACTGTTCACGAGAAGCACCACACATTAATCTTCAATGCATCCATTCTTTTCCCATTTCTTGAAATCATTTCTTGTTGGGGGACTAAAGAAATGTGATGTTTGACATGTTTGATTAAGAGACACATAGCTTTACGGGCTTCCTAGCTCTTCACAATGCACTTCAGGAATCCAGCCCATCCAGGCAGGAGAAAGAGGCCTGAGGGTCAGAGCTTAGGCCCAGCCGGTAGCTTATCTTGGCTTCTAGCACAGTTGAGTTTGCTGCTTTTCTTGTGTAAGAAGCCAGAAGTCTTTATATCCCAAGAGGCTTTGCAACCTGCTTCCCTTCCAGTCCTTAGGTGGCAATGGGGGCAGGGCAGGGACTACATGTGTGCAGGGAAATTGGGAAGAGACAAAAGGAATTGGGGAAGGAGCCAGAGAAGTGCCAGGAACTTTAAAGAGTTGGTCTGGAAGCCTTTGATTGCTTTACCCTACCTGTCCCCCCACTTCCTGTCCTCACCTCCTGCTCCCCTCTCCCTGTTCTCCCTGGCTAGTGCAGGAGGCAAGGGGAGTGGGAGTTTCCTCAATGTACATTTTGCCTAGGAACCTGGCCTGCCATACAGCAAAAGCAGATTTGGCCATTCTGCAGGGAGGGTGGGAAAGGTGGGGAAGGTGGGGAAAAAGGACTCCAGTCTATAGAGCATCTTGATACAGTCCTGTCCTGTGTCCCTTCAGAGAACTGAATCTACCTGCTCAAAAATCTCCTTAGAAACCAGCGAACCTGAACCTAAACCTCTTCCGGACAGACTGGGAAACAGATCATTTAAAAAGTGCGTTTCTGTCTTGAGTTCACACAGGCCGTGTCAGGGTCAAGACCTTGTAATCTACCTGGATCGGTGGACCCCGCTTAAAGGTCTCCTGGAACAAACTCTCCTGCTGCTTCCCTGGTTCTGTGGGTCTGGCACCTGTCTGCACTCTTCCTCACACTTCCTGGAAGAAGAAAAGATTTTCAATAAAGTACACTCCCTAGGAGGAAGGCAGTGTTTCCGTGGGGTAGCTGTCAGCCCTCAGGGTTCCCTGCCAACTGGACAGGTGAAGGAGTGCCCAGCCCGGATGATACCCAGGAGACTCTGTGCCCCTTTTTCCTCCCTTCCTCCTCCCTGCTCTGCCTTTCTTTATGTATTTCATTCACTCACTCTCAGTCACTGGCAGCCTGCATCAGGTGACCTGACCTTTTATGAGCTCCCATCCTAAATGTACATCTATAGAAATAGACATAAATATAGACCATGAGGAAAACACTAGGCAGACACTCCTACACACACACACACACACACACACACACACACACACACACAAAGGGAACTGTTGACTGTCCTCTGTGAGATTCAAAGGTGACCTTTGAACTGAGTCTGAAAGATGAGGGAGGTCTGGAGGGTAATGAGGAACAGCACTGGAGTAAGGCAAAGAAGGAGCCCTCACAGGGGTTTAGAGTCAGCCTACCGTGGGAGAGGGAGGGGAGAGCAGGGGCAGAGGGGCTGGACAGGGGAGCACAGCCATCTTGGGCTGAGCGCTGGGGCATCCCGGACTTGAAGTAGAGAATGAAGAGACCGGAATTGGTTTTCAGGAGCTGGAGAAGGATTCAGAGGCAGTTAAGTAACTAATTGCTGAAGAATGTGGCCGTCCCCAAAATGTAGAAGAAATGAGGCTAAGATCACCAGGGGCAAAAAATAAGCATAAGTCTTACTGGTCATATTCTTCCCCTCCAGGGATCCTCTCTGGCCTCTAAATTTGTTCAGAAAAATGGCATCAATCTGAATTGGCTGACACAGCAAGGAAAACCTCCCTGCCCTAGGTTAGTAGTTGTATTTTATCTTTCCCTCCACTTGGCTCTCCACAGTCCAGGAGGATGCCGGAGACTGGTGGGACACAGGTTTGTCTGGAGAACATTAGGTAGTTCACTTGCAAGCCACCTGTCCCCCTCCCCTGTCTGGCTATTGTTCCAAAGTGAGCTCAAGGGTCCTCTCTGGTCCTGTGTTACCAGTTCCAGGTCTCTATGAGCCAATCCCTGGACGGTTTTGGAGGTGATGCTGAAATGGACTGTGTGCGTCTGTGGGAAGAGAAGAATGGGGGGTTATGGGGTTGGGGGGACAGGGCTACCTCCCAGTTCCATTGAAGAGAGTCCAGGTTACAGTAACTTTTTCACTTTTTTTTTTTTCTTTTTCAATCTTGGACTTCATGTTTTGGTTTCATGTACTTTACATCCCTGGTTCTCATTTCTTTTCCTCACCACACACCCAAACCAGGGTTTCTCTGTGGTTAGAAATCTGTGGGCCCCACAGGTGTCTCTGGCTCCTGGAAAGACTCATTCCCTCTGCTCAAACTGCCAGCTCTGTATCTTCTTAGCATTACAGTTAAGGAGGAGTTTCTCCTGAATAAATAATTTCTGGTTACAAGGCATCTAACTTTGCAACTTCCCCTTCCTGCCTTGCAGAGTGCCTGAGGGCCTCATAAAGATCTGTTGAATCAACTGTAGTTGATTAGCTAAAAGAGATGCTTCCGGGGGTTCAAAGGGCCTCCAAAGGGCCTCAGGGCATAGCATTCACAGTGAGCTACTCTTTGGGGAGTGAAACAGAAAGGACAAGGTGACATAGGGAGACAGCAAGTTCCCAGGAAGCCAGTGGGGACATGAGGCCTCAAGTACTGGAGGGAGTCCCTGGGCTGTCTGTATTGGGAAGCCTTCATTGCCAGCTTTCTGTCCCCCTGCATCTCCACTCTGCTCTGTGTGTTGAGGAGCCGGGAGACCTCTCCTTGAGACGTTTCCTCATTACGTCTCAGAGTCAGAAGGAATTCATGCTGGTTCTTCTGCTACTAGCTAGGTTCTGACTATGGCCCAGAAGGAATTACACAGTTTTAGTGGAGGGAAGATGTGGTTTAGGTACAGCATAGAAAAAAAAAAAAGAATAACAAAATAAAACAACCACCACAACAAATCCCCTAGGGTTTAAACTTATGCTAAGCGTCACGGGCTCAACAGTGGAATATGGCTGCTAAAAGAGCAAGTTTTCTCTTTGATTGCATTATTAGAAATATGTGACAGAAAATAATTGCCATGATAGCCCTACTCTATGCTGATCAGATTATGTTACATTCATGTTGACCGTTAACCATTGTAGGAGGGGTCGATACAAACTCAAAAGTGAGCCAAATGGTGGGTGGACTTGAAAACAGGTCATCTTGGGGGACAGGATTAAGAAACAGGGGATGTTTAGTCTACAGAGGTGATGATGGGGGAGAGGGGAGGGTGGAAATGTTGTCTTGTTACAAGTATATGAACATGGGTCTTATAGAAAAGGTGGATTTTTTGTTCTTTATGACCCCATGGGGTAGAACTAGGGCAGTTCCCATTTTTGTCCCAGATTCCCGACCGAGACACATTCTTAGGAATAGAGGGCAGAGGACACAGGCAGGCAATGGAAGGACCCTGATAGTCCTGGAGTCAGGGTAGCTTCCAGGGAGGGTGAAGCAAATGGGGGACCAGACAGCAGCATCTCCCCCCCCGCCCCTCAGCTCTGCGTACTCCCACCAGGCATTCAGGGCATCTGTCGGAGTGGGCTGGGCCCAGGAAGGGCCTCCAGCCTAGTCAGTGAGTCAAACCCAGCCCCTCCTCCCTCACACCCTCCATGGGCTCTTCAGTTGACCTGCCCAGTGCAAGTGCTGTGCAGTTGGAAGGGGAGTTTGGGCTGATGTCAGGTAGCCAGGGCTCTGTAAACTGTTTCCAGGGACCACACCCCACAGCACGTAATGTCTATTGTCTGTGCCGACCTGTCTCTTACATCAGACCTTACTTCTCGAGGTCTTGCCTTCACTAGATCATGCACTTCTCTTTGAAAAGAAAGCCCTGTATTCCCAGCACCCAGAAGGGCCTGGCACATGATAGGTGCTCAGTAAACATTTGTTGGCTGGGTGTTGGTGACAAAGGCTGCTGGGGAGGTGGGCCTCTGTTCCTGGGGAGTCCTGGGGTCTTGGTTTGGTGTCCCTTCCTCTTCTCTCTCCAGTGTGGACCAGAACCTTCTCAGATTTTCAGGAGCTGCGACCTGATGCTTTCCTGCTGTGTGGTCCTGGCTGCTTTTTGCCCAGGCCTCTCTTGCTGGGGTGGGGCTGGAGGCCCCTCTGTTTCCTGAAATGGGATGATTCTCCAGAGCGCATAGAGGCAGGCTGAAACCTGCCCTGTTTGCCTTCTCCTCTGTTGCCCCTTCCTCCCAGGCTTGCCCTGGTCTTCCTGGTAAGAAAGACCCACCCCGGGGCCCACTCCTCCCTCCTGCTAAAGACAGAAGAAGGAGCCCAGAGAACATTCTAGCATGTGGAAGCAGAGCCAGTTTGTCTGTAGCTCTCCACTCCAGCCTTCCTGACCTGTCTCAATCTGCATGTTTGTCTGCTGGCCTTTTGGAATTGGAGGACTTCTGTCCCCACTACAAATGCTTGTTTGGGGTTTTATTTTTCTAAATTGACATGCAAATGCTGCTACCTGAGAAAGCAGAAGGATGGGAAGTGGTCTTCATGTATGTGGCTTCCATATGCTGAAGGAGCTCATGTTATGAAACATGGGAGAGAAGATCCAGAAGCACTGCACTAGAGATAGTTTGCCCCTTCCACCTAGACTTAGGTGTTTCGGAATTTGGAAAATTAGAACCTGCAGAGGTTACAAAGGAAAGACTGGTGTCATTTGTTAATTCATATTGTCACTGAACATTTATTGAGCAACTACTATGTGTCAGACACTCTACCAAGTGCTGGAGATTAATAGATGACTATGTCCCAGCTCCCAAACACAAGAAATTCATTGTTGAAACAGTGAGGAAGCCAGCATGGTGGCATGTGCTGCCAGGAACTGGGCCAGTTCTGCAGTGGTTCTGTAGGAGCCCAGAAAGGAGGCTCTGACCGTGCCTCGGAATCCAGGAAGGCTTCATGGAGGACAGTGTGCCTACCTGAGGTCTGAAGTGCGAGAGAGAACCACTCCAAAGGGAGAAAAGATTTCTGTGGGGGGAGGGGACATAGGGCTGAGTAGTGGGGCAGGGTTGACTTCTTGAGTAAAAGATTAAAAAAAAAAAATTTGCAAGATCCTCCCTGGGCTACTGATTTACTACCTGGGGGGCCTTGGAGTGAAGGACAGGAAGAGGATTGAAAGAGCCCACCCTGCCTAGAAGGAAAAAATTCGAAGCCAAAGTCGTCCACCTCATCTCTGCGAGATGAATCCAGGCAGGAAATCAAGCCTGGCAATCTCTGCTGGCTGCCTCTGCATGGTTTTTTATGTTTCATGAGATGCCAGGTAAAATTTGCTAAATAAAGAGGGAAGGTTGGCAGAGAGGGGCAAGTTTTAATGGGAAGAAAATGACCAGAGAGTCGGCAAAGGGAGACAAGCAGGCTTTGAGGCCACCAGGCTGCTTACCTGCAGCGTGTGTGCGTGTGCGCATGCGTGCTCAAATGCGTGCAAGTGCATGTCCACAGCTAATTTTAAGTTAAGCCGCATGCTGGAGTATTTTAGCCTGGCTTGACCTGAGAGTCAGAGAAGGGAGATTATTTGGGGGAAATAGATGAGGTAGACAAAGAGGGAAAAGAATTGGATTCGCAAAACTTAGGCTGCAAAGGATCTAACAAACACCCCTGAGGCTCCCTTCTCATACCTGCATCATTTAGACAAAACAATTAAAAACCAAATTCTCAGGGCTGGGGCTGGGGCTCAGTGGTAGAGCGCTTGCCTAGCATGTGTGAGGCACTGGGTTCAATTCTCAGCACCGCATATAAGTAAATGAATAAAATAAAGGTCCATCAACATGTAAAAATATTAAATTTTTTTTTCAGTTGGGAAATCATTCTGGAGCTCAGAACTTAGGTGTCTGCTTTTAGCACACACCAGCAGAGCGGGCTCATCCATCTTGCCTGAGTTGCAGAGAAACAGGCTTCTGTGCTGAGTTCAGCACTTCTAAGCAACAGAGCAATAAAATAGAGGAGGAGCCCCATGGCGGCGGCGGAATGGGATCATCCCACAATTTAATAAGCAGGAGCAGATTGTGTGTAGGTGATGAGATAGCTGTCCCACCCCTGGCCAGGAGAGAGGCACTTGAGGAGGAATTTGGGTATTGGGCTTCATGAAGTGGGGCTGAGAAGAAGGGGCCCTTCACTTGGGTGTGATTTCTCAAGACTGGGAAGACCTTTGGTTTAAAACCGTGTCCAATCTTTTGAAACTCAGAATGGGGAAGAGCAAGAGAAGGGACTCTCTTCTTTCCCAAGTTGAATAAGGTGTGGGACTGTGAGATCCCTCTGGGGTCATGGGTGGCAGCGGGGGAGATTTAGAGATGGCTGACTTTGGTTTGAACCCAGACTCCATCAGTTACGGAGTGTGCAAATCTAGTTGTCACACAGACTCTTGATATTTGGTTTCTTCACCTGTAAAAGGGACATGATAGTAATGTCTGGAAAGCATGCAGAAATGTCCCCCCGCCCCCCAAGCTATGAAGAGCTTCACAATTGCTGCAGATGTCTATCACAACCAAGGTTCCAAACGATTAAGACACAGAATTTCATGGACACAAGAGCTGCTTAGGTGTACCTGGTTTCTGGGTTCGGTGTTGGGTACTGATACCCTGGTGGCCTTCCCCAGTTTTCTTATAACTCAACCCAGAGGGTACAACAGCTGGCTGACATCTGCTTGTGAGAGCTGGTCATTAACATGTCAGGACACCTGTGCCATTCTGCTGCTAAACATGTTGGTGGCTCCAAACTGGTCCCGGTGGGAACCCTCATACCAGGCTACAAATCTGGTCTTCCTGAGCCAGCTGTTAAAAATTTCCTAGCACAGAGGACTCCACCTTTTCCTCTCTGCTGGTCTGCACCTCAAATGAGACAGCCAGGCCTGCCTGGGGTGGCTCCCCTGTCACTTTGCTCCTCAGCAATGCTCAGCAAATTGGGGCTGAGGTTGCTGAGTGAGGGCCCTGGAGGGCTTCTGGGGCTGGCCCCACGATCCCCACTCCAGTCTCACATGCTGCCTTCCATTCCCCAAAGAAGCAGTTCACATGTTTTGTTGTTGTTTTTTGTTTGTGTTTTGCTTGCACTCTTATCCAGGATGTTCTCCAGAAGCCACTCAGTCTTGAAGAACTCCTCCTTCCTGGAGCACCTCATTCCCACACCCCTCCGTGTGCCTCCTGTATAATACTGTATCCATGCCACTTTTTCCCTGTGTGGCAGCAGGTGGGATTTCCTCTCTGAGTCGCTGGTGGAGCTGCCCTGGTAGAGGCGGGGCGGAGTCTTCTACCAGTCCTGGGACTCTTAAAATTTTCCTGCCACTGTTCCCTTCACATCTGGCCCCTGTAACCCTCACAGCAACCCTCTTTAGGACTGAGGAAGCAGAGGTTAAGTTATTTAGGCTACAGAACCAGCCCCCTCTAGAATCTCCACTTGAGGCAAGGTTTTCTGAGTCCTCAGGCCCAGGCTTTTGCTACCTCCCAGATTCTCAGCCATTTCTCTGAGCCCAGCAAGATGCCCTGCCCAACATCAGGGCAGTACCTGCTTCATGAGTTGACTCAAACGTCCCTTCCTTTCAGTAGCATAGTTTGTCACAAAAATGAGATGGGGATGAGGGAGGAATTATCGTATGATTTTACTGCTGCAAAATCAAGTCTGGCCTCCGTGAAGTCCCAAGAATATTTAACCCCGGGTGGCACCACACCTGGTGTTCCCTCTAAAGTGGAAACTTCAGTTGTCATAAAGACAGGTCAAAGGGTTTCAACAGAGGGAGAGACAAGTCCAGGGAATATTATTTAATAACATTCAAAGTTATAACACTGTACCTAGTAAACCTTCCAAGCTTCAGTATAGCTCTTCTGCCTTTTGTTTCTGTTGTAGCCAATGGAAACAATTTAACATTTCCCCGAAATTGGAGGGCTGTGGTTCCCTATGAAAATGGAAAATGGACAAGTTAATAGGCTCATTTGGAATGAATGGCAGATACTCTAAAAATTTCCATTATAGTTTCTAACAGTTTTTTAAAAAAAAATCTATGAATTCCCTTCCTATCCCCACTCATGAAAAAAAAATTAAAAATTAAAAATAGTAAGAATTAAAAAATGAAAATTTCTTATTTCTCTATAAATCTAGTGCTTAATTCTACACGAGTTCACCCTTATTTTCTGGCCAGTTTGAAAAGGAATAAGAGACACCGCCCTACTCCTGTCTTTTCTGAATTCCCAAGAGAGCCAATATGCATAGTAGCAGTGCCACTCTCTGGCTTGTTCTCTGATAGAAAAAATCAAGAGCTCCATGTGCTTTCTTTCCCAGGAAGGTTCCGCCAGGACAACAGTAGGTGAAATTATAGGTTTACCTCCGGCCAATGTTTTGAAGAGCTGCGGTGTTCCTATTCTTTTCCAACTAAGCTCTGATGTGTGCAGACTCCCTATAATTATGATATAATTGGATTTAACTATAGGGGTAGAACTAGTTTTCAACCAAGTACTCTCAAATAATTTGTTGCTTATTAGAAAAAAAAAAAAGAGTACTCTTGCTGGCTCTAGAGGCATGCAGGTCTAGCTGCACACCCCCACCCCTAAGAGAGAAGAGAATTACTGATATACTTGGTTGAATCATAGAGCCTGAGATCCAAGCATTCTAGAAAACTCACTGTCCCTAAAAAAAAGGAAATTTAGAGATAAAAACCTTCACAGGGTCCCAAAGTGAAATGTCCCAGTCTGTCTCACTCCCATGGTTAGGAGATTAAAATAACCTCCTCTAAGTGTCTCAAGCTTGCATGGGCTTCAATCTGGGCATGGGCTTCTATTGTGGGGAGCTTGTATAATGTTTAGAGTTTTTGTGAGGTACTACAGATATATAAGAAGCTAGATGATTGCACGTAAAATTCTAGATTTATTTTCCTCTCAAAATGAACAACAGCAAAAACAAAAAAACAAAACAAAAAACAAGAAAAAGTAACAAAATAATCTGGCAATCCAGGGCTGGATTTCCTTCATAAGCACCATCTCTCCAGTGCTTCAGAGGAAGCAACCAGTTTACCATTCACATCGACCACTCAAGTATTTACCCTTCTGGATGCCAGTCTATTGGTGCTTGAACTTGTATCCCTGTCTCTCCTGCCCGCCCCCATCTTTCAGTAAAATGAGTTTGTTTTTACTGAGTGATGTGTGATATACTGCAAAGAGTAAAGTCTTTTGAGTCAGAGAAACAAGTTTAGATCCTGGCTCTCCATTGTTCGCTTGCTGTGTTATTTTGAATAGGAGGAACTTAACGCTTCTGATCACTGTTTCCACATCTGGGGTTCACATGATGCCATGTCATGGGTCGGTGCGAGTCCCGACACAATCTTTGGCACAGAGAGGATGTTCAGTAACTGTTAGTTTCCCATGCGGTCATTCCACTCACTGGAAGCAAGAAAACGGTATTGGTATCAGTCAATCACAGACTCCATACATGGAAAGGTACCTGGGGAGTTTGTTTTTGGTATTTCTCTGCCTTCAACCCAAACTTTCCCACACAGGTGAAATACAGAGATGTGAACCCACTTGCTCAAGGTCACTCAGTGAATAACAAATAAAACCAGGTGTCCTGGGCTCTCAGCCCGGTGCTCGCTTTACTCCGGAGAGCCTGCCAGACCCACGCAGCCTCCTTTTTTCAGCAGAATTGAAGATGGAATGAGTGTGGGATTTCTGTTGCTTGAGGCTTGACAAAAAGGTTGCAGACAATGATGGTTTGAACGTCTGAAAAGAAGCATCAGGGAGTGACCTGAATTAATCACACAATTGTTGCCAGATACAACCAGGGAGTTAATAAGCTCCGTTTTGCCTTTTCACTCTTTAATGAAGCAGTGTAAGCAGGCTTCCCTTCAAAATACCTTGCCTTCCTTTGTGAGGTGACTATACAATGTAGGAGGGCCAATTAGATTGGTGCAGTGATCATCTCTGGCTGTTGCTTTGAAGTAAAATGAAATAAAATGCAGCAGCTGACCAAGGCTCGTTTTTTTTTTTTTTTTTCCCCACCACCAGGAACCTTTAAGGGCCATGAGGTCAGCAGGCTCGTGTCTTCACTTGCAAATGGCCCAAGGGCTATGGTGAAGTGGAGGCTAGATATGGTCTTGGGCAGTAATTCCCAACTTCTTACAAGGTGATTCAAAATCCTTATGGTCTAGGGATTGGGACATCTGGATTCTAGTCTATGCCCACTACTCAGGAACTGTGTGACCCTGAGCAAGTCACTACACATCTGTGGATCTTAGTTTTCTCCTTTGCCTAGTGATGAGGCTAGAGAAAATGGGCAGTAAGGCTCCCTCTAGCTCTAATAGTCTTAGATGATTTTTAATGTAGAACTTTAGCTCCTTTGAAGGTTGTAGGTAGACTTTGAGAATGAATCAAACCTGGGTGGCTGAAGGACAGAAAGAAAATTTACAATGCCAGGATGTGTAACATAGAGGCTGGGGTCAAGGGACAGGACTCTTATGAATCCCAATGGATTTGAAGAACGCCAGGCTGCTGAGTTGGTTTGAGCAGAGTGCGGAGGTGACAGGGAGTGAGACAGGAAGTACAGGGCTTAGTGATTCTGTTCTTAGTTTTATAGTCTAGCAATGCACTTGGTAAGTGGGTTTCATTCAGCCATACCTACCTCGGAGATGTACATGTGGGTAGATTGCATGTAGGCCAGGAATAAGATTTTAATGAGGTTCATTCTTATTTTATTTTTTTTAGTTGTTGATAGACCTTTATTTTATTTATTTAGATGTAGTGCTGAGAATCCAACCCAGTGCCTCACACATGCCAGGCCATTACGCTACCGCCGAGCCCCAGCTCTAGCCCACAAGTCTCCTTCTTACCCTTCAGTTCAGGTCACACTAGACATAGTGTTGGAGCGCTGAAGTGGTGATAGATTTCTCCTTCATAAGTGAATAGTGTCCAGCCAAATTTTTAGCCTCTCTGAATCTCTGGGGTTGGTGTCTTTCCTGGGGCTGATCTGATTCTGTTCTTTGGGTATATCTAAGCCTTTGGATGAAGAGGCTTTAACCAGAGCCAGAAACAATGAATGGATATTGATTTTTTTTTTTGATATGTAACCTTGATATTGGCTTAGGACCACCACAAAGTGGAATTCAGAGTTTCTCTTGCTGCCTATATCCTAGCAGGATTTCTGGGGTTGCCTGATAGCTCAGGAAATTAAAAAATGCAGAATGTGAAGATGCAGAAGCACTTTGGAATTGGCCTTGGCTGGGTTGGATTAGTCATGGTTCTGCTGGGAGGAGGAGTCTGAATCCAAACAAGCCACACCCTCCCTTGCTTTCTTGAAGGTTTAATTCCTGTTGCACCCCTCTGGATGCTGTTGATAGCTTCCCCCTCCTTCCTCTGATCCTGTGGACCATCATCCATGACTTCTACCTTCCGGTCTTGCTCTACCCTTCCCCAGTTTCCCCAGCCCACAGAGAATCTCTTTTGCTCCTTGTGGCTGCTATGTTTGGAGCTTCACTGTCTGGTTTTTAATTACACGCTGTGATATATTGCCCACTAATTGTTCCACATGTATTAGTTGCCTCCTTAAAACCTCTAGAGATTATAGAGTCCTTGGGGCTGAGGATGGAGTCTTTTGCTTTTCTCAAAAATAGCCCCAGGCCCCATCTTGGTGCCCCCACATCAGAGTGTATGATCTTTCATGTTCACAGACTTTGTATTAGATGTGTTCTTCATGGGGACTTTCCCCTGCCTCCAAATGCCTCTTCCAGCTCCAGCTTTTCTTTTGCCAGTGACAAACCTTCCTTATAGTGGGAGCCCCGCAGCTGCCCTAGCATGTCATCTGCAAATCAGATTGAACTAAGCTCTCTGTAAGTGCCCCGGTGAGTCAATTGAGCCCCTCCTTGGAGACAAGGAATTCTGAGGGCTTGCAACCACATGCCTGCCTAGCCGTGGAATGATTCTACAGCCAACCCCAGCCCTGCCTCTGGGAACGTGCTTCACTTTCACCTCGCTTGAGTAAGCTTCCTCCCCTTCTGCTGGTTGCCCTGACTTGTCAGGCAGAGATGGTAGAGCGATTCTGAAGAGCCAGCCCCTGGTGGGGAGAGGAAGATGTCTGTCTCTAGGAAGCGGGAACATGGTGGGATTCTGGTGGGTGTACTTTGGTCAACCCAAGGTAGAGAGGAGAAAGCCCTGAGTCATGGCATTTCTGAGGTGAGCCAGAGTCAAGTGGGGAAGATCAGGGCTGTGATTCTGCTGGCCACTAATTTGCTGTGTCATCTGCTATGACTCACGCACCTTCTCATACTCTCAAGTTCCTCTTCTGTAAAGCGAGGTTGTTAGATTTAAGTGGTAGCTCTCAAACTTATAAAAACAAAAGAACCCTTTTATCAAGTGAAATCTTAGAAGCATTCTAATTTCTAGAAAGGAAAAACAGCCATCCTGGTTGAAGCAAGTGTGCAAAGAGATTCATGGTTTCTTCGTTTTTCAATTGATCCCCTAAAATACGTTGTCAGAATTTCCCAGGGACACAAGTTTGCAAAACACTGAGAAAGATGAATTATGGCCTCTTAGAGTCTCCACACCCTTGCTACTCAAAGTGTGGTCCTGAGCCAGCAGTGTACCTGGACCTTATTAGGAATGTATCATTTCAGGCTCCACTTGGGACCTACTGAATCAGAACCTGAATTGTAACAAGATTCCTAGGTGATTCATTCAAGTTTGAGAAGGACTAGTCTGCAGTTCTGTGACAGAGATTAGGTGACAAGAAGAGCGAGGGTACAACTTGCCTTTTATTGAAGTGTGTAGGTCTGGCCACTGGGGGTGGAAATGTGGATCACATCTCTTTCTTGCAATTTCTGATGCCTCAGTGCATTCGTTGTATGCTGGGTGGGGAACCAGTCAAAGGAAGCAATGAGGCTTATTCTTGGGCTTAGCCAGAGAGGGGAAAGGGGCAACAGTTGGGCCCGCCCTGCAGAATGTAGGTTAGTAAATGTGGGAAACTCAGCATGTAGAAGAAGTGAAAAGCATGTTTCCAGTATGGACATGCTCACTGAAGATGCCTTATTGACTCCATGAGGCATTTGTGCTTCCTAACATGGCTCTTTCCCTCTCTTGCAGGATCTGTATCATTTCTTGAGCACATGGGATATGAGAGATGTCATGGAATTTGAAAACCTGTACTTTGACTTTAGTTCTGGTCTTTTCTAATCTTATCCCCTGGAGTTTCTCTCCACCTTTGTGGGCCCTCATTTTCTCTACCTGTAATACAGTATGGTAAGCCTCACTGAGTTGTTGCAAGGTGACCTGAAATATATGGAAGTTCTCTGTTACCTGTAAAGTGCCAAAGGCCCAGGGATACTTTTATGTCAATTCTAAACTATAAAAACTTCCAGGTCTAGCTTGACTAACAATGCTGACCCCGAGGCCTCAAATACCCCTGTGAGGCTACTGGCCAGTTCGTGATGTCAGCCTAAGCTTGTCCCTGGGCTCTGGGTTTCTTCAAGGTTGGGTGGTCCAATGGGTAGTTCTTGATGAATCAAATGCTTGCTATCTTAAAACTGGACTTTGGAAAATTAAAAAAGAAGAAAAAAGTCAATCTAAACCCATTTTTTATAAAGAATACAAAAATTAAAGATAGAAGAAAAGAAAAAGAAAAATGTTTTTATTCCTATTTGACTCTTGTACTTAGAAAGTGCTGGGATCCCCTTTCTGGTGGGCATTTTTTAAAAAAATTTGTCCAGAAGGGTCTTAAATCAACCTGATAATGAACTTGCTTTTTTTTTTAATTGTTAATTTTCTAGAGATCTTTTCTAGGAAAACAGTCTTCTTGGTAATCTGAAATCATGTCTGTGAATGGATGAGGATGTTTGGGGAAAATTTGTGTCTCTGATGCATTTATATTGATGAATTTAAGTGTCACTTAATAATAAAACATCTGGGATTTTCTTCTTCTCTTCTTTTGGAAAACCTGAAATCTTCCTAAACTTAGAACAAATTTGAGCCCTACTGGGTAGTCTTGGTTTGATAGCTAAATTTCAACATATCAAAATAGGTCAGAACTTGGCTGGCAGCCTCAGCCTCCAACTGGCTTGGCTGTGCATGGTAATACCCTCTCCTTCTCCTTTCTCTTCCCTGGGCCCAACCTCTGCCATTTCCTTCCATCTTGCTGGCTAATAGCCTTCTTTCAAATAGTATCCACAGAAGTTCTATGGCCTTAAGAAAAAATGTCCCCTTGGGAAAGTGTGCTGCACTCAGGGAGAAGCTCTTTGCTTGTTGTGGTATAGCCAGATGGGGACAAATCCAAGAAGGATGGGGAAGCAGTATAAGTCCTTGGAATGGAGCCAGGTTGATTTGCCTTCAAAAATGATTTTTAAAGGTATCGATTCTACTGCTACATTCCCACCCTGTGAAATTTTTCTGGGAAAGCTGGGTTTGGCAGTGCTGGTAAGCTAAGTCCAGGGAGCTTTGCTTGGAAAGCCTTTGGTACCATGTTCTGGGTAAATACCTCTCTTTAAAAGGTCCTACGTGATTGGCCAGGCCTGCCAGGGTATAAAAGGAGGATGCACATAGTTCTATCAGTTCAAGCCTCAGTTTTCCTGTTTCTGAAAGATGCTGGCTGTGTGGGCCAAACCAGGCTGCCTTTTATATCTTAAATGGGTTTATTCCCAATAATCCAGCATCTTTCTTGGCAATCCGAGTTGGTAATCAATTCCCAAAGCAATGTGAGATTTTCGTTTGGGTGTTGTCATCTATTTGGGAGATGAAAAGATATCCATAACTTTGCTATTCCTTCATTTCTTCCTCATCAATGGAGTTGCTTGCATTTAGTGCCTTACAATCTCATGTCTTTAACTTTGATCTTTGATCTAAGAATAAGACCCATTTATCCGACTTTCTCTTCAACATCTCCCTTTGGATATTCCACATGCAATTCAAACCTAACCTATGTAAAATTATTACCCCCCCCCCCAAAAAAAAACAAAACTTTGCTCTCCCAAACACCCTTGTACTCATTTTATATGTGGCATCTCCTGTCACTCAACCAGAAAATTAGGACTTACTCCCAGTCCTTCTATCCCCTTTACCTTCTACAGACTATTATCATCAAATCCATCAACTCTATCATCTTAATATGTTTTGAATTGAGTCATTTTGGTCAATTTCTATTAGTGCTACAATGATGTAGACCATGGATATAAATATGGTTTAGTATCAAAAGGCTCTTACTGGTTTCCCTTTTCCTCTTCCATGTTCCAAGTACAAATACTGACATAATAGATGCTGAATAAATGTCTGCTAAACTAAGAAATGGAGAAAGGAAGGAAGGAAGAATGAAGTTATTATCATTTTATTCCTCATGGAAAGAACAGACAGGACACAGGAGAGAGATGGGAAACTCTTCAGATATTAAGACCTCTAATTGACAGTATCACCTACACTGTAAAAGTGTTCCTCTTCCTCTACATCCTCTCCATCATTTATTATTATTTGTATTCTTAAGACCTTTGAGCAAGATGCTTCACAGAAGCCCTTTGTTGTAGGACTCATTGCCAGCAACTAGATCCTAACAGCTACTTTAGGAACCCATTTTTTGCTGGCTCCTTCCTAACAAAGAATAGCTAGTCCCATTTCTTCTTTTTATGTCAAGAGAAGTTATGAGAATATATAGCCTTTGTCCAAAGTCTGGTCCCCATCCAGACTGGAGACCTGGCTTCATTTGCTGCAAGAGTATCTGCCCCAGGGCTGAGTCTCTATGCCAGATAATTAGCAGAAAAACAGAAATGAATTTGAGATTTGGGCTCTAGTTCCAATTTCTTCAGGTAACTCTAGGTAGAACTGTTTTCACATCTCCAATTCCTTTCTCCTTTCCCATGCGGTTCCAAATCCCTTGCAGTTTTTTTTCCCTTTTCCCAAAGACCAGTAAGAAAAGAGATAGGAAACAACAGGAGACACCACAAGTCTTAAAGCCCAGCGGTTACAAAGTCAGTTTGAATTCCCTCTCGTTTTTTCTCCACACCAGAACATGACAGAACACGTTCTGCTGATCCAAGATTCTAGAACTGTTGGAAGGCACAGGAAGCCTGATAGAATTCATTGTTTTAAGAGGACTCCTTTCTCATTTTTTACTCCCCTACCAAGGGGGTGGTGGTGGGGGAGAGGCGCCATCAGTTTCACAACCTTGTCTCTCCGTCTGGACTTGCTCAGAAGTCGTGGAAGGGCCCAGATGTTTTTGTGGGAGGGTGGCCCTCTGCTTTGTGAAGTAAGCATTTCCTGATCGTGTTGGCTGTAGAAATCCCTGCACTGAACTAAAGTAGTTTGCTTATTTCTACTGAGGGCCACAGTTGGCCATTGCTCTGACTCTCCTTGGCTGGAGGTGCCAGTGAGGGAAGGGGTTAGTGGGTGGGGGCAGGAAGGTATTATAAAGGGGAAGGATAAAAATCAAGCCTCTTTGGAAGGCACAGTGTTGATGGACTAAATGGTTTGCTCTGAGAGAATGCAAATACACAGTTCAGAGCAGGTAGCTAATTCTCCTGGATTTGGGGAAATTCTTTTGATCTGCAAGAGAATTTCAAGGTACAGCAGAGAATAAGAAACATGTCAGACTTTTAAAACAAAGGTAAAAGGCACAGATTTAGCACCTAGCTTTTCTTTGTTGTGATACTGTAATAAGAATTTGTCAACATTCTTTATTCATTTCGGTTCTTCATCTGATTGACTTAAATGACTAACTGTGTTCCAGTTTTTCTTAATGTCTAGATTTGTAATCAGTTGCTTTAGCTAATTTTTTTTTAAAAATTGGATAAAATTGTTGTTCATTTGCTGAAATTGAACCAGACTACTTCTATTTCATCTAGAAAATGACTCCCAATAATGTAATGTGTTATCGACTAAAACTTAACATAGCTATTAATGATTAAAAAAACTTCAAAGCACCTGTCTGCAAAGAATTATAGATCCAGAAATTCAGGACCAAAAGAGACATTGAATATCATCTACCAGTGGGTCTCTACCAGGGCCTTTGGAAATGTGCATGGCTGTTTGGGATTTTCACATTGAGTGAGGAGCATAATTGCACTTGATGTCATAAAAGCATGAATGCTAAGCATCCTACAGAGTGCCATAGTTCTACACAGCAGAGAATTTCCCTGTCCAAAGTGACAGTAGTGTTCCTATTTAGAAAATTGAGTCTGACTCATCATTTGAGATATGAAAATACTCAGGCCTGAAATTACTCTTATCAACAGAATAGCAATGAGTGGGGCTGATTTACATGTCTTTCTTTGAGGTGATTCAGTTTCCTTTGTTCCCTTATGCCAATCTCAATGATAGTTCCACAGTTGGGATAAAGAAGTTTTTCCATAGCCTGCTATCAGGCCAGTTACCCAGATGTCTATCTTTTTCTTCTTATCCCTTGGGGACCGCAAGTCATCTTCTTCCAACCGAAAACATGGCTTAAAAGTACAAGATGAACAGTGAATTTTACCAAGAATGGATGGGCCAACTGCTTGAGGAAAGAGAGAAGATGGAAGCCCAGTGGGAGTTTAAGTTCAGTTTCCATCAAGCATAGGAAAATCAAATAAAAGGCGTTAGGATACATGAGTTAAGGGTGGGTGAGCAGATATGAACATGGTGCCATTTTGAATGAGCTCAGACTCTTCCATTCCAGATGGCAACGTCCTCACATATTAAAGACATTGTAGATGAAATCTCAAATCTCTTGCTTTCCACAATTATGAAGAATGGAAAACTTTCCAGGAGACTAGAAATGGAAAGATATCCTAATGTTCACAAAGAGAGAAAGGGTAGCTTTAAGCTTCCCTTTAAGGGAACTTGACCTTTAAGGGAACTTGCCATTGGGTATTCTGAAACTCTTCAGCAGTATATGAAACTCTTGCTTTCTGAATGCTAGAAAAGAATGAAGTGAGCTCAGGCTACCCGTATAGACCCTGCTACCCTCAACTAACCCATTGAACACTGACAAATCTGTGAAGGTCCATAAACCTAGAATATCTTGATTTCTGCAACATGTTTGGCAACATGAATGATATCCCTGGGGATAGGACTATGATAGTCGTACAGTTGGTTGAATTCATGTATATATATTAAATGTTGATAAATGATTCCCTGGAAGGAGAGATTGACAAAATTTACCTTTGCTGTAGCCTTGTCCTGTACGATATATAAATCAATAATTTGAAGGAACATAGTAACAAATATGATTTCCAATTTTTTTGTATAGCAGCAGAGTCATACGGGATAATATTAAAAGTGATTTCTATAGACTGGAACTCTGGACCAAATTCAAGAAGATGACATTTAACACATATAAATGGTAATCTACTGTACTGAAGCTCAAAAAAAAAAAAAAGAAAGAAATCAATTGCACAATCACAGAATGGGGGAGACCTAGTTTTGCAGAGGATGATTGAAAGGGAAAGGACTCTTTAGGTGAAGAGATTTCATTGGACCTTGAGTGCAAGATGAAACAATAGCATGTGGTTTCCCCATAAAGGTTGATGCAATCTAAGATGTATCTAGAGGGACATGTTAGGTTGATGAGGGGTTTGGAAAATGTATCACATGAGGAATGATAAAATGAAAAAAGACCTTGCAATATTTCAACTAAAGAAGAGATAACTAAAAAATTTCTTTATGAGGAAATGGAACAGGGTTTTTACCTTGTAAGAATTTAAGCTCATAGAATCAAAACCAATCAGCAGAAATTATTAGGAGACAAACTCTGGTTGAGCATATAAAAAAAAAAAACTTATTAGCAGTCAAGCAGAAATGAGGTTATAGTCATGTTCGTAGTGGTACCATTCACTATAGTGAAACAGTAGAAGCAACCCAAGTGTTCATCAATAGATGAATAAGATAAAGAAAATGTAGTACATACATGCATACATATATAATGGAATATTATACAGCCTTAAAAATAAGGAAACTCTGACATGTGCTACAACATGTATGGACCTCCAAGATATTAGGCCAAATCCAATAAACTAGTCACTAGAGAACAATTATTTTATGATTTCACTGGAAGAGGCAAATTCATAGACAGAAAGTAAAGGTGATTGCCAGGGACTTAGGAATAGGACAATAAGGTACCATTATTTAGAGGGAACAGACTTTCAGTTTGGGAAGATGAAAGGTCTAGAGATGGATGGTAGTGATGACTGTCCTATTGCCACTGAACTGTACAATTAAGGGTAGCTAAAATGGTGCATTTCATGAGATGTATATTTTCCCATAGTTAAAAAAACAAACCAAGGGTTCCATTGGCTATAGAATAAGTCTTGAAAAATAGAGGAAGAAAGGGGCTGCCATGAGAGGTAGTAATTGGTTTATAGCTGTTGGTATGCAAAGAGGAGCTGAGCAGCCTTATGGCAGCATGCTCTTGAGGGATTGCAGGCTGAGAAGGGGGTCGATTGCAGTGATTTCAGAACTTCTGTAACTTTACACGAAAATAGTGGTTCAAGAGGGGCGTGGTAGTGCGGGCCTGCAATCCCAGCTACTTGGGAGGCCACATAGTGAGACTTTGTCTAAAAATATAAAACAGAGCTTCACTCCATGTGACAGATTGAGCCAGGCTCCAACCTTCTTGACATTTATATGTAATAGATCATCCATTATATAGGAATATCAGGAAACCACGTTTTCTAGCAAATATGCATTTCAGCATATACTGTTTAAAAAAGTGACTACCCTTTGAGTCCCCATCCAGGTTCACAATGAGACATCACAGTATTTTAGAAGATCCCAGTCCTGCCACGTGCCCTTTCCCAATTACGTCACTCCCTGCCTCTCTGCATCCACTACTCTCCTCACTTCTGTGATGATCTGTGGCTCACTTTTTAAACATTAGCTTTACTGCCTATCATGCATCCCTAAACAACATAATTTAGTCTTTTCTGGTTTGAATATTATGTTTATCATATGTTGTTTTCATTTGTTACTTCTTCCTGTGCTCATTATGCTATAAAATTCATCCATGTTCACACATGCATGCTGTTGTAATTAATTCCTTTTCAAATAGAATGGAGTGTTCCTTTGTCACATGTATGCCTCAATGTATTTATCATTTGTACTATTGATGGAAATTTGAGCTGTTTTCAGTTTCAGGTTTTTTTTTTTTTTTTTTTCAGTATTGGAGATAGGAATTAGGGCCTCATGAATGTCAGGTAAGTGCTCTACCATTGAGCTACATCTCCAGCCATTTTTATTTTACTTTTGAGACAGAGACTTGCTAAGTTTCCCAGGTTGGTCTCAAACTTGGGATCCTCCTGTCTCAGCCTCCTAAGTGGCTGGGATTACAGGTGAGCACCACTGGGCCCGGCTGCAGCTTGCCTGATTTCTGGTGCTCAAGTCCAATAATTTCTGTAGGGAATGTACCTGAGATTGGAAAGTTGGGGTTGTGAGGTACACATATCTCTAAGTTTGCAAGATAATCCCAAACTATTTCCGCCCAAACCATATCAATTTTCATTGCCCCCAGGAGAGTAGGAGAGTTCTCATTGCTTTTCATCTTGTTAGATGCAGGCTGCACTCTTTACTTGAGAGTTAGAGAAGCTGGGGAGGTTGGCCCTCTGGCTCAAATATCTCATCACAAAGTGGGAAAATGTACTTGAGTTGCATCAGGAAAAAATCAATGTATGTGCTTCTTTTGAGCTAAGTGGCTTAATAGAGTTGGGCTTCTGATTATTTTCTAAGCACATAAGGGCACCGAGAGCCAAGTGTCCTTCAGGGAACTGCCCTTGATCCCTCTTGGTCCCTCAGCCCCTGGGTTATATAGTACATATTCATTAGCTATTGAGGACCTGCATGGTCAATGCAGTGGTTTGGTAAAGGGCTCTACAATTTCAAAGAAAGAAATTCCAAAGCAAGACATCATTTACCAGGTTGTGCTGCAATTTGGAGAGGCTTATGGAATGGAATTAAAATGATTGTCCCTTGGCAGGATGTTATGGGCCATTCAACTTTGCATGACTTTGGGCTTTGAAGCTGAGAGTCTGAACTGGAATTCCAGCCTGGCTAATTTCCAGCTTTCTAAGCTTAAAAAAGTTTGCTTATCTGCCTGACACTAGTTGCCTCATCTGTAAAATGGGTAGAGTTATAGGACCTGATGTGACTCACTTTGTGGGAAGAATTCATTGGGGGTTCTGAGAAGTCAGGCAAAGTGCTGGGCTCAGTCCCTGGTATTTTGTGTTTGATAAATGTTATGCATGTTACTGAAATCTCTGTTCCTGGAGAAAGAGTTTTACCCCGGCTTCCAGGATAACATAAGCATGGATTTGCCTGGGGAGACCTGGCAGGACTTGTTCTCTTCAGGGTTTTGTTCCTGGCCACCATCCCGCCCGCCCACCCTCCACACACACTTAGTAATTTTCAGCAGCAAACATTTAGAAAGCTCTAGTTTTACTCTTCATCAAAGCAGAAGTGAGAGCAAAAACAGACCTTTTCCCTGAAAAGAAATTAATCTCCTAAACAGGGTGATTTTACCCTTTTCTTTAAATACTTCTAAACTCATGAGGGAGAAGTGCGGCATACATTATCCATCAGAATGAAGCATCATCCAGCGCTGCCGAGTTTCATTGACTTTAAGATTGCCCTCTGAGCTATATAGGCTTTTTTTTTTCTTTCCCAGAGCACAGTTAGCAGGGATATTTTTCTTTAAATGGCCCCATTTCATTTGCATTTTTAAGCTTTTACTGCAGAGAGGCGAAGCCCTTGTAAATGGTTCTAAGAAGGTGGCTGTGATTTCTCCAAACTCAGAGCTGCCCGAACCTTCTGCAATTGAGTGTCAGCTTCCCTCAGAGTAGAAAGATATTACTTCTTCTTTGTGCACGCAGCTCACTGCTCTGCTCTGGGTTTGATGGTCTCATTTAGCCACCGGCATTCTCTAGCAATGATTCCTTCTTCCCAATAAAATTAAATATCACCTTTCTCCCCCGTCCCCCTCTTTTTTTAATAAGACATTTTCTTGTTTAGGCTGAAGCGAGACAAGGTGAGAAACTGTGAGTTCTCCGATTCCTTTTATTGCTTGTTTTCCACAAGGAGAGAAGAGAAAAAAAAAAAAGTCAAAAGAGGGGAAAAAATATCTACAATTGGAAATCTAAATGGAAAGCTGTATTGAGATCATGGATTCCTTTGAGTTTGTTTAAGGTCACGTTGCAAAGTATTGAGAGTCTAGAATGTTTGACAATGTTGTAGAACCAGGGACTCGCTGATCAGCATTATCTCCATGTTGCTTGCCGTGTTGGGGATTACACCTAGGCTGCTCTACCACTAAGCCGAATCCCCAGTCCCTCCATATTGATTCCTGAGTTCACAGCACTTACCTCAATAATCCCCCAGTGAAGTCCACAGTGTGACCTTGTTNGGGGGGGGGGGGGGGGGGGGGGGGGGGGGGGGGGGGGGGGGGGGGGGGGGGGGGGGGGGGGGGGGGGGGGGTGGTCGTCTTGACTTTTCCCAAAGCACTTTAGAAGACCCCTGGCTAATTCCAGGAGGGAAGCAAGAAGCTCTTTGTAAGATGAAGGTCCTTTGGAAAATGAACAAAGAGAGTCTGTGATGAATGGATAGCTATTGTCAGAAGGTGTGACCACAGTGTCTTGATTGATCCTGTTCCTGAACAAAACAAGCTGAAACTTGTTTTCTGAAATCTGACTTAATATATAGACCATCTTTACCTTACTGATTAGATCTATGCCAAAGATTGCAAGCTGTTTCTTCAGAACCTGGGAAGCCAGTTTACTTGAAAAGGATCTTTTGATAGGGTGGTCAGCTTCCTTGGGCTGCTCACAAAAGTCCATTCAACGTGAACTGTGAGCCAGGTGTGCAGACACACCTGCAATCCCAGCTTCTTAGGAGACTCAGGCAGGAAAATACCAAGTTCAAGGCCAGCCTGGGCAACTAGGCTAGCCTGGGCAAATTAGTGAGTCTCTGTCTCAAAATAAAAATTAAAGAGGGGGGAAAAAAGGGAGGGGGTGCTGGGGATGTATCTTAGTGGCAGAGCTCTTGCCAACATTGAGACTCTAGGTTTGATCTCCAGTACCACAAAAACAAAACAAACGAGCAAAAAACCCCACATAGTATGTTGGCAGAAATGAATTGCTAAGAATTTTAATGGGAGCAGGGACTGGAATTCATGTGACTAGAGGAGAAAAGGTAGAAGGGTTTCTATTCTTTTCTCCTGGTTCTTGTGTCCGGCTATATGGAAATTTCAAAATAGACCCAGCTGGTTTTTGGTATCTTCTCTTTCTGCTTCTCTCTCTCCTGGTTGTTAGGGTCTTGTGTGGACCTCAAGGTGACATACTTTGTGGTTGGAGGGATGTTATACAGGTGAGATTCCTTCTACTAAGATTCTGGGATCTGTTCACTGATCAGCTGAAGAAGATTAGCGAGTCAGTCTGGTTCCCTCTCCAGTGACGTGGGATCAGGGCTATTCTTAGGTGTTCCTGAGTGCAGGGCCTCTGCAGAGTGACTTGGGTGTCCAGGGTCCAGGTCAGTGACTCCATCCCAGCCACCAGATTGCCCCAAGAGTAGTTTGCACATCTCCGGTTTGCCAGGTAGCTTCTTGTCCTGTACCATTGCTCTGTATTTTCTCTCATCTGATCCAGCTTTTACCAAAACTTTTATGTCATTTTTCCAGGATTTCCACAGTCAACAAACTCATTCATAATCTCAGCCTCTTCACTCACTTCTCCATTCACCTTTTTATCTGAATCTGACCCTTGACAAGTATCTGCTGCCCCTGTGACTGCTCCATCCCCCATCTGACATTTCAGAGTCAGCAGGAGGATTTGGCCCCATTCCTGCTTCTTACCACAGTTCCCCCAAGTGAGTCATGTAAAATTTCATCTCCTGTAAGGAGACATTGGCCTTACCTGCTGTCTCCTAAAGGCCCCAGTGAGATGCCACCAAGAGCAAACTGTCACTTAAGTGGAGTGAAACAAGCCCTGGAGTGGGTGGTGGGGCACCAGAGTCCCCATACGGAGGGGGATACACCCTATTTTGCTAGTTGGTCAGAGGTTTCAAGAGCAGTCTTCCAGAGAATCCAGATTTTATAGGAAGTCTTCTGATTTTTAAATGATGCCTAAGAATCCATCATAAACCATAAACATTGTGTCAGTTAAATAAATCCTGGCTACTGGTCAGACTTGGCTAGGAGGCCCCTGTGATTTGCACTCTGTACTTCTTCATCATCATCTAATAAGCTCCTGGTCATTCTCCCTGTTCACTGAGATTGCGTGTGGTACAGTCCTTCCTTACTGCTGCCCGCTGGCTCTCAGTCTGGCTGAACTTGGCCCTCCCAAGGATGCCCCAGAAGCATCCGTCCTGCGTCTTCTAACATCTCACCTGCACATGCACTCCAACAGAGCCACAGGTGTGCACAGCCCCAGCTGAGGACCTTTTCATGTCCTAGGTCACATCCCAATCTCTGAGCACCACCTCCTATCTTGCTACTTCTTTTACTTGATAAGTCACATTGTTTCTATTTTGTAACTAGAGTCTTTCAGATCATTCATCTCTCTTTCTATATTCTTCATATCTATGAGCCCCTTCCTCAGTCCCTCTCCAGATTCATTTTATTTCAGCATCTGTCTGGCTAAAATTGTTGCTCTATTGGCTTTCTTTCTTACTTGGCTGGAAAAACTCCAACCCTGTAACTAATTAGCTATTAGCCTTCTCTGTGTTGCTGTGTGCCATGGAGAAACCTGGACCTTGAGATTGATTTCTGGTTCCCAGACTCCTCTGATCTCCCCTGCTGTACTATCATGGGGTGTGGGACTTGACTGCACTCTCTCTCTGGTTTCCTAGACTGATCTTCTCATGCCCTCTCTGCTATCCTCTTCTCAAATGTTTGACCTTTACAGGGTAAGCATTTGACATTGGTCCTTTCTTCACAGAGAAAGTAGAAGCCAAAGATGGGAACTCTTGTCTTAACTCACCAAACCTACAATGACCTCCGTCTTCCTCTTTATTTCCGGTATTATGGAAGAGGAACCTAACTCTGGGCTACTTCAACCCCCTTCTTCTGACCTCTGGACTTTTCCCTCCCAGCTCCTCAGCAGTCTGGCTGAATCAATTTCCCTTCTTCTGTGCACATTCACCCAGTCCCTCTCTCTTTAGGCTTCTTCCTATCACACTTGAACATGTTCAAACCTTCTGCACTGCATATCAATTCCTTTCTGGCCTGGTGGCCCTTTTTAGCTACTGCTTTCTCTTTAAAGAGACATATATCTGCTTCTCTGCTTTTTTACTTCCCATTTTCTATTCTACCCTCTGCAATCTGGCTCCTGCTCTTATTACTCTACTGAAATTGCCCTCAGCAAGGTCATCGATGACTACTTTATTGCTGAATCCAATGGCAACTTGTAAGCCATTATCTTCCTTGACCTCTCTGCAGTAGTTGACACTGCTGGGCCTTCCCTGCATGTTGAAAAATTCTTTTCCTGGCCCTCCATGACTATATGCAGCCGCTGCATTTCCCTACCTCCTTAGATTCCTCTGTAGGCTTCTCTTCCTTTGCTCACTCTTAAATATTAGAGAGTCTTCCATCTCCCTGGTCTTATTTTTCCATGTTCCTGAAGTTATCTCAAGAATTTCTTGACTTGTCTGAGATTGAGATACAGCAAGATGATCAGGATGCAATTTTTTTTTGATGGGGAATACTGAAAATGAGGTCCAGGCACAATGGTACCAGAAGACAAGAAACCAAGAAGTTAGCAAGGAGAAGCTTGTCTTGCTGAAGTCGGGTCTAGATGGTTAGTATCTAAGATGCTAGAGCCTTCCTTCCTGTTGTGTAATAAAGTGCAGTTGGCCCTCCATAACTATGAGTTCCACATCCCTGAATTCAAACAACCATGGATCAAAAATATAGAGAAAAAAATCTGTGCCTATGCTGGAAACATATAGGCTTTTTTCCTTATCATTATTCCCTAAATTATACAGCAAAACTACATAGTATTCACATGACACTTTAATTAGGAGATGATTTAAAGTACCTGAAAAGATTTATGTAGATTATATGTAAATATTATGCCATTTTATATAAGGGAATTGAGCATCTGCAGGTTTTATCCTGGGGGGCAGATCCTAGAACAAATTTCCTATAGATATGAAGGACAACTGAATCAGTCCTTTTTTTTTTTTTGTCTTAGATTCCTGGGGTGGAGCTATAAATAGGCCCACATTATAAGAGTGTCTTTGTCATTCATGGTGAGCCCTTGGGACCACAAATGAGTTTATGCTTCCAAAGTGACCCATGGTGGGTCCATAGATCACTTCAATATGGGGACTGATTGTGCTTGATATTGGTCTAGCCTCCAGGAGGGGAGGGGACTAGAGAGTGGGTTTAATCACTCAGTGAATCCTGCATATTGAAAATCCAGAGAAAACTCTAAACAACAAAGTTCAGATGCACTTCTTGGCTGGTGAATCCATCAACGTGCTAGGAGGATGACACATCCTGAGTCCCTGGGGAGAGGTATACTCAGGTCCCTTCCAGACCTTGCGCCATATATGTTTTCACATGCTGGCCCTGTTCTGTATTCTTCATGATAAGATTTTAATCATGATCACAACACTTTCCTGAGTTCCATGAGTCATACTATGAATCGTTCAACTTCAGGGGGTTGTAGGAACCCCCCAATTTATAGCCAATTGATTGGAAGGGTGCATGGCCTGGGACCCCTGAACTTGATTCTGGTAACTGAAGGGAGGCACTTTTCTTGGGGGCTGTGTTCCTAACCTGTGAGTTAGTTCTAGGTAGTTGGTCTCCAAGTCACATTGCAATATTGCACCTCCAAGAATTGTTTCAGGAGTGGAGAGAACTGAGCCTCACAGGAAACTGAGGCAGTTGACTATTTAGAAACAGCGCCTCTGGTTTTTAGAGTAGGTTAGTAGTAAGGAGACAGAAAAAGAAAGCTCATTCACTTTTAGTCAGGTCCTATGAACAATTTTTGTGCTTTTGAGTTCTTGAATCTGCTCCTCAAAAATTCTAGAATATTGTGTATTTCCAAGATAAAAAAAACATGACTTTTTCTTTTGTACCCTAGAAAAGGCAAAGAGCAGCCCTTGGGGATAATAATGACACCATTTATGCTGTGCTCTCTTGTAGTTAAAATTGTGTCAGCCATTTTGACCCCTGGTGGGATTTATGGCGGCTTAGATCTCAGTTGGAGAAATAAGTTTCAGGCGGCAGACAGGAGGGAAAAGGTCTCAGGCTTGGAGCATATTATTTTAGTGAAATGGGGAGAAAATTCACTTGAACCTCTTTTTTTCTCTCTCTCTCTTTTATCTGCAGAATCTGACTGTGCGTATTCTATTACCTCTGTCTGCACTCTGACATCACTGGGCTGCCTCGCATGGGACCCTGAGTAGTTCTATTCTTAACAATAGCATGAGCTTCCAAGATGCATAAGGTCATACCGCGAGACTGGTCACTGTCACCTGCCCAGCTCTACAGACCCTTGCTCTGTTCTTCCTCCTAACCTTTGAAAATCAGAAACGTCTCCATTTTACAGATGAGGAGACTGAAGCTCAAGCAAGTTGAGTGACCCCTGCTTAGGGACCCGTGCTTAGCCACAGGGATCCTAACCCAGGCTGCTCCCCTGGCTGCACACATAGGCAAGCATTGAACCTACTTCTGGTGAAGAACAATGATCAATACCCAGTTCTTATCCCTCCAAGGAGTTTTCAGTTAAATCGGAGGAACTGACCATTATTCTGATCAAAGTGCTAGCTAATAGAAAGTGTTGGTGGCATGAAGACTTTAATACACAACCTATTGGTAAGTCTGAAAAGGTGGCCAAGGAAGGACCCAGCAGTGTCTTATTTAGAAATGGCTTGACTGTACTTTTTGAGCTTTCTGGTCTTTGTGTAACAGCTCCTGGCACTATGTTTTGCTCACAGTGGGAATTTAGTAAATATTTCTAGAATAATAGAGGTGATGCCTAAAAGCCTGGTTTTTGCATATTTGAATCCAAGTCAGTCATTTCCCGTCTCTGGGCATAATGGATTTCCGCACATGGAAAGTTGATTCTTGAGAAAAATTTTGCTTTGGAAGGATTTGGCATTCCAAATCTATTACTTAGAGTTTAGTCCCCTTTAAAAAAAATAAGAAAAAAATATTCAAAGCCCAAAGTTGACTGTTGGTTTGTGTAACTAAGTGACACATAATTTTTCTTTTAACTTCAAAAAGACGTAGCCAAGTAGGTGAGGCTTGGGTGAAAGAGGAATGTGTAGACTCAGAGATTATGCATTTTCATTATGTAAGAATTTGTAAGATTTACCATGGTTTCTGGTAAACGCTGGCACCGGTGTGTTTGGCCCCAGGCTCTGTGAAAGCTGCTGCCTTTCTAATGGTGCTGGCTTTTCTTTGGCAAAGGAGCAAAACGTAGCTGGGGCAGGGCAGGGCAGGGCAGGGCAGGGGGTGAGTGAAGGGAGGGCACCACTGCCCAGTTCTCTTCATCCCCTTTCTTCAGGTTCTATCTACAGTTCTTTGAAAGCATTTTGAAGCCTCACTGATTTCTACTGCATTGTGACTCAAAACTCTGAGAGTAGAGGTCTGGTGGGCTGCCCGCACCCCCCCCCACACACACACATTGCCAATCCCACCCCAAGCTCATAGGACTGAGCTCTGGTAGGGAGTGCTTAATCAGTGACTAAATGCAACGTCTGCCCCACATACCATTGTATAGGGCAAGTTCATGACTATAAACATATTGATTTCATAGGAATGATGGAGGTAATCATTATCCCCACTTAGAGATAGGAACACTGCGGCTCAGAGAAGTTAAGTGACAATGTCTAGCAAGTAAGTGTCTGGAATCCATTATCATCCCAGTCTCCTGGTCTCTCATCTAGGGCTCATGTCACTACCACAAAGGTGCCCATTTGGACTGGGGCAAGGTAGCAGGACACAGACTGGCCAGAAGATAATTCTTCTTGGAATGGGCCAATGAGTCATGAGGGGAGGTGCTATAACAAGGGTGCTGAGATTTCAGAAGTCAACTCTATTGTGCAGAGAATTGTACACCAGTCTTCCTGGGTGCCATGGTAGCTTTGTTCCATTCTGGGAGACAAACCAGAGGAGTCTGGAGGCTTTTCCTTGTACTTGGAGTTTGTGGGGAAAAAAACTCAGAGTAAACAGGCACACAAAACCTAACCCAACCTGCCATTATAACTCTGTGAAAGGCTAAGAAACAGTTGAAAGATGGGAAGAGAGGAATTGAGGGACTCTTGGTGTAGTCAGATTGTGGACCGCCAGCTTCTTATTTATTGGGTATGTGTCTTCCATTTGTCAGGCTGTAATGGTAGTCGTTTTTATGAGTAAGCAATTTTTTAATGAACTTGTTCCAAATGTGTATTCCATTCTTGGAACTCTGTGCTATGAAGCAGCTTTATAATTATTGCCTTCGATGAAACAGCCAGGCTCTATCTGGCTTTTATGTAAGCAATTTCTCTTGGTTTGCCTGTTTCTCTCTTTGGCTTCAGATAAGATGAAGAGGTGGAAAAATATAATAATAATCATAGCTTTTGGGGAGTGCTTATTAGATGCTAGACATTCTCCTCAATGTTCTGTATTCAGCTTTTAATTTTATCTTAACATGACCTGGTATTAGGGTATTTTTATAGCCCCCATTTTACAGATGAAGTAACTGTGGTTCGGAGAAGTTGAGTGAAGTATCTAAAGTCATCAGGTAGTAAGAGATGGAGATAAGATCTGAGCAGATGTCTGAAAGGCCTGCATTCTGACCCCTTTGCTCTATGGGGTGGACTAGTATGGCTTCTTATGTCAGCATTCTTCCAGGTAGAGCTGGGGGCGGGAAGAGGACCGCAGGACACTCATTAGTGCTGTGGAGTTATTTGCCATGTTGGCCCAGGCAAGAGGTATTGTAATTAAGTGCCAATGGCTCAGTAATTATAGACCATTTTTCTGGTCTTTGGCTTTTATAAAGAGAAACAGAGAAGTCAGGAAGCTCCCTAACCTTGTTGTTACCTACAGTAATGCTACCTTCTGTCTTGACCAATGACTGCACCATTTATCCTGAAGCTCAGAGATTTTTCACATGGTAAGTTGGCCTCATCTTTGTGATGTGGACTGTGTGACATGGACCCAACCAATGTGTAAGGTGTGCTAATAGTTAGGCTGTCTCTAGAACCCTGTCTTTTACTGCGTTCTTATTTCCAATATCTTTTTATAGGGTAAGCATGTAAAAGGAGCAAAGTTTGCTTTGGAGAAAGTCCCTCCATCCCTTTGGCCTGGGTTTTCCTCTTGGTGCACAGGCACCCCCCTCCCCAACCCCACCCCTGGTGTCCTCCCGCTGACCTCTGCTTCCCCAGAGCTCCACATGTAACACCTAGGCAGCCAGGCCCTCACCTCATGATTAGGACAGAGCTGGGTCCTTTACAGAGATGGGGAAATTTGCTCCGTTTTGATCCACAAGTGAGTTTGTTTCCCTCCAATTAGTTGGAAAATCGAACTTGATCTATGAAGAAGGCAGATTTATAGCTCGAGCTGATACATTACTGCCCCAGCTTTGCTGTAATAAAAGATGAAATCACTCCAGTGGGGACTTGGGTGGACATTGGGCTGCTTTCTAATGACTATGTTCCCTCCGATTTTCAGAGCCCAAGTGAAGCAGGCCAGGATGATCAAATAGCCCTTCGTAGGGGATAAAAAATAATTTAAGGAGCTGGGGAGGAAGACGGTTGGAGTGTTTTTTGTTGTTGTTGTTTTGTTTTGTTTTTTTCCTTTGCTTTCCGCTCTACCCCCTTTTCCAGAGATGTGATGATGCTCTTCCCCGTGGGAAATAGAACTGTTCTTGCTAGTTTTCAACCAATGTTCCTGTTGACTTCAATCTTCAGGACAGGTATAGGAGGTGGCGGCCACTCTGGCCCCTGCTCCTTCTCCCATAGAAAGCCTGTTTCTTGCCACCTTGCTTCTGATCCTTCCTCTCCAAGCCTCTTTCACTGTTGATTTACAGTTTGCTCTGTTTGGCTACATTGTCTCTTTGGCTTCTGTCTTTTGCTCTCAGTCTCCCGCTGTCTATGTAGATAGAGCTTTCTGTGCCCCTCCCCCACCCTGCCTTTCTTTCTCTTTCCTCCACAAACATCTTCAGCTCTGCCGCCACTGCATCTCCACTGCCTTATTTGCCTCCCTGCTCCGAGTGATCGTGTTTTTGGCACTCCTTCTTACCTCCCTTTCTCCCTCTGATTCTGGTTCACAGTATCTTGAAAGAGTGTTTGATAACGTTCGCCTGACCCTGCCTGACATCTCGCCAGTGATTCTCCTCGGGCAGCTTTTGATGTGATCTGTGCCTGATTGGTGAAAGCTGCTCAATTTGCTCTTCAAAGCTCTGTTTATGGAGAGCTTGGATGCATCTCCTCGGGATTGCTCTCTCTCTCTCTCTCTCTCTCTCTCTCTCTCTCTCTCCCTCTCTCCATCTTAAACAAGTCCAAATTACAGGATAAAACCAGGCCCCTTTCCATTTGTTCATCCTCTCAGACCCCTTAATGTCCACGAGAGAAGGAGCACATTGTACACATCTTCCTTTTAAAAATGATTCTCTTTCCTACGTCCTCATGACAGAGATTTTAACCTGCAAAAAGAGTACCTTGGATGAATTTTAATTCAAATTTAACCACTGTTAGCCCCAAAGAGGACAAATTTAGATTTCGACTCTGAGTATGAAAATAGAAGAAAAATGCTAATACTGAGAATACCAGAATCTGATCACATCATGAATGCTGGCTACTAAGTATATGGTCATTGTCGTAAAAGAGGAGCTAAAATCTCAAGAACTGTCTGTAGTTCCTGATTCTGGAAAGAACAGTGGTTCGAGATCTTTCCAGCTGTAATCATCCTGGATTCCAAAAGCACATGAGAAGATGAGGCATATTTTTACCTGGCTTGGTTTCCTCTAGAGCTGTTTCTATTTTTCAAGTTAAGATGGGGATTTATGCACCTGCTCTAGATGGCTAACACATTCAAAGGCTTAAAAGAGCGATGGGCAAAATAATCGGTAGAAGCTCTTTGTAGTTCTTAGGCTCCCTGATTCTGAGAATCTAATACTTGGGTTCTGATAAATACATTGCAATGGAAAGATTATTGAGTTTCATGCTAGAGTACCCGAGTTTAAATGCCGATTTGGACAATTACAAGTTGAATGATCTTCAATAAATTTACATTTTTTTTTCAGTTTTTTTCCTCAACAGCTTTACTGACGGATAATTTACATTTCATAAAATTCAGCCATTGTAAGTGCACAGTTCGATGATTTTTAGTAAATTTATAGCTGTGATATCATCACCACAATCCAGTTTTATATCATTTTCAATAGTTTTTTTAATCTCTATTTTCTTTGTCCATATTAAAAATTGGACTTACGTGGTAGATGGATTGCAAAACTGACCATAATTCTATAACCCATTGCAACATGACTTTCTTGCTTCTTCTATTGAGAGGTGAAGTTGGTTTCCTCAGTCCCTGGTTTGGGGACCAGCTTTGTGACTTGTTTTGGCCAACGAAGTGCAGTCTGATGGTGTGCCCTTTCTGAGCTTAGACCTCAAGAGGCTGTGCATGTTTCCACTTGCTTTTTGAAACCTGCTACGGTCACCATAAAGTTGGGCTGGCCTGCTGGCCCCATCAGCCACCCTTGCTTAAGCCCACTTAGATCAGCGTGCCCACCTGCTTGCAAACTGATCACGGACACAGAAACATCTTTCACAGAGACCAACTGAGCCCAGCCCAGGTAAGCAGCATTGGTCAGCCAGAGACACAGGAAATAGTAGAAGGTCATTGTTTTAATCACTAATCTTTAGGGTTGTTTATAAAACATCATTACTGTGGTAATAAATAACTGATACAGGGTGGTCATGGGAACAATTTTTTTTAAAGCTATGAAAACACTGAATATTCTGCCTATTATATAGAAGGTCCTCACTACATTAAAATGTTCAATTTAAAGAATATTTATAGAAGTCCTCATATGTGAAAAACACTTATGCTTGAAGTTGCAAGGGCTGTAAGACTGAAATGGTATAAAGCCCTAAGAATTCAGTTTCAGTAGGATACACAGCCATAATGTAGAGTGGTCTAACCTTCTATTCGACTTCTAATGTTGAAGTAGGCTCTCCATTATCTGTAAATAACTCTCGTTTTCTTGGTATGTTTCTAAACATGTTCAAGGTGCTCAAGGGATATAGTTTATCGAATACCCCCCAAAACATCACATTGATCACAAGTACAGTATTTGCATTTATTAAAAGAAAGAAGTCTATGTTAGAAGCTTGGCCATGTGAAATGCTTCATTAGTCCAGGAAACAGGAAAGCAGACAGGAAATCAGAGCCAGGCTGAGGAAGAGAATAAGAGAGCAGTGGGTGGCAAAGCCTTAATTTCTAAAATGACCAGGAGCTTTAATTCCGAGGATGCCTGAAGAACAGAGCATTGCCTTAGCAAATTGCTTTTGCTCACTTCTAAAATATTCTAGTGGGATTGGGGTAGGAGGAGAGGTGGAAGGAGTGAGTGTGGAGGCAGATCGGACTCTGGTACCAGAAGTCTTATTGGTTGATCTCTAGCAGCAGATTCGGTTAATTCATCAGTCTTCTTCAGGAAGCAGGTCACCTGGGGAGTCTGAGCACAGTGCAAAGAGCTTTGGCTTGGGAAGCAGGGTCTCTAATTCCAGCCCTGAATGGCAAGTGCTGAATAGTGACCATGGACAAGTCACTCCCCCTCCTTCCCCTGCCTCACTGAACTACATCTCCAGACCTTTTAATTTTGTATTTGGAGATAGGGTCCCATTGAGTTCTCAGGCTAGCCTTGAACTCAGCCTCCTGAGTAGCTGGGATTATAGGGGTGTGCCAGTGTGCCTGCTGATCTAGGTAATTCCTCACGTTTTTTTTTTTTCTATTTTGAATAGTTGATCTCTTCAAGTCTAATTAATCCACCAAAATGAAGAAGGAAATCGAAATTGGACCAAACCAAAATAGGTGAGAAGGACTTCTGAAAACATTGTGGACTCTTGGAAAATAAAGCTATTCAGAAAAACCAAAACAGGTCAATGGGTGAGCCCAGTGGCTATGGAAACTCTCCATCCACTTCTCCACTGAATGTTTGTAGTCTGACAATTTCTATCCCCAGGGGCTTCAGAGGTACTGAATGATTCCCAACCTGTGACCTGCTGCTGGGTGAATCCGTGGCCTCCCAACTGAATGTAGCCTTCCTTTCCTCTTAGAGCAAAGATATATAAGGCTTTTCTGAAAATGAACTTGAAGCTGTAATAAATCCTCTATTTAAATGAGGATACATACATACACCTAGTGGTCTCCTAGGAGTGAGAAGGTGGTCTTTTTTTCCAAGTTGTGGGAAACAGTGTTTCACTTTACCATGTGTAACACTTGGAAGCTGAGGTTGAATCAGCATTCCCAGTGCTGATTAGGGTCTCATTTAGGATGACAACTATCAACAATCTCAGGGAAATTTCTGGACACCTTTGGGGGAGACAAAATCCTCACTACTTCCTAAACCACTCCTGGGAGGTGGTGAGGGAAGAAGTAACAGAAGCCCTGGCTCTAGAAATGACGGTCCAGGCTGAAACCCCAGGAGGGGACTTCCCTCTCTTGCTGTGAGGAACCAATTCCTGACTGCAAGTTTTCAAATCAGGTCCACTGCAGCATTTCTCCAGGGAGCCAACTTGAAATAGACAGACGTCCCACTGTGAAGTCATTTGGCTTTCAACCGCAGGGACTTCTGCACAGTGGGAGTCTCCTGTCTTCCTCAAGTAGGGAAGTTAGGTGGCAGTAAAGGAGGGGCCATGTGAGCACCCAATAACTGCTGCTCCACCAGAAGCAGGTCCAGGGTCACCTGTGAAATGTGATTACATTGGATTCCTTTTCCATCTCAAAAGAGAAAAGAATTCAAACAGCATTGCTGAGGTCACTGTCCCTCTCTTGCAGTGCCACTCTCTGGTCTGGGCATTCCTTTCTTCCTTCTGGAATACCATTTGCTCCTGGAACACTGGATTGCTAGAAGGCCTGCCAGTCACAACAGATCACCCGCACTTGGTGGCATAAAACAATCTTTTCATTCAGCTCATGGATTGGATTCTGTGAGTCAGAGATTTGAACAGTACATGGAGGGACTGTTTATTTTAGTTCCACAATGCCTGCAGCCTCAGCTGGAGGGATTCAAAGGCTGGGGGGAATTCACGGTGGGATCCTTAGGAGACTGCTCCATTCACAAGGCTGGTAGGTGATGCTGGCTCTAAAATGGGACCTCAGATGCCACTGAAAGCTAATTTACCCACCCTGCCCAAATCCACTCCCTTTGCTTCAGCTTCCTCCCAATATGGTGGCTTCCATGTGGGGGAATTTCTTATGCAGCAGCTCAGGGTTCTGGGCTCCAAATGCAAATGCTCCAAGAAGATGAGAACTGTAAAACCATTTCCACCTACCTTTGAAAGTCCCAGAGAATCACCTCTGCCACATCCACTTCATTTCAAGGAAGTCAGTAGCCGGCGGTTGTAGACCTAACCCTCCCTAGGAGCGCTATCAAAGAATTTGAGAACATGTGAGGTTTTAAAAATTATTTTTCAATTTTCAATAGAATTTTTGTTTTGAGCAGTTTTAAGTTCACAGCAAAATTGATCAGAAGGGATGGATATTTTTCTTTCTACTCCCTGCGTCCACACACCTACTGCTTCTTCCATTATCAACATCCCCCACAGAGTGGCCCATCTGTTACAGTTGATGAACACACGTTGACACATCATTATCACCCAAAGTCCATGGTTTACATTAGGGTTCACTCTCTGTGTTGTTCATTCTATGGGTTTGAACAAATGTATAATGACACATATCCACTACTGTAGTGTCATGCAGAGTGCTTTCGCTGACCTAAAAATCTGCTGTGCTCTGCCTTTTTGTTTTGCAGGCTTCATAGTAGCCCGAGCTGCCAAATCTAAACTAAGCCTCACTATCACTCTCTCTCTCTCTGTGTTTCTCTGTAAGGAACTCCCTTCCCTTCACCTCTCAGGTGGAAGTGTATGTCATCCAGGACACTTTGGAGGTGATCATGGCAAAGTGATAATTCTTCTTGGCTCTCTGGTCCTTGTTGACTTTTAAAATGGCAGGTCTCTCCCTTCCCTCTGTTCTTCTTCCACCCCTAGCTCTTCTCTCCTAGCCCCTGAGCCCTCACTCCACTTTAAGATTGTTCTGTAGGTCCCTGGGTGATTCTGTATGACCTTGTGTGCCCTTGCAGAATTAATTAAATGCTAATGATCCATACCCAGGCTCCACAAGGTTCTCTTCCTTGGTAATGGTTTCATGCCAGACTTTGGACTCATGCTTGACTGAAATGGCTTCTCTTTCATGGGGTGATTTTGGGAGGAAAAACTGTCAAGCATGTTCTAGAAACCATCAGCTCCTGTGCTAAGCACAGGACCCTGAGGACTTGCTCAGTAAATGATTGCTTAATAAATTAACCCTGGGTTAGAGTAACCCCAGATGACTTATGGGCTCTGATTCCACCTGACTCACTACAGGAGTTGGGGACCTTGATCAGTGAGCAGTCCTGTAAGTATACAAAGGGGGCAGGCAGCATGCACGTTGTGTGTTGCCGCAGTCTGGCTGGGCACAAAGTCACGAGCCACTCAAGCAGGAACAAAGTTTATTTTTTGAAACTGCCGCCAATGTCCGGTACCACCCGGGAAGATTTTTTCCACCCACGCGGCCTCCTCCCAGACCCGCAGAGAGAGCTCCTCCCCCGGAACTCCCTCCTACTGTACTTCCCCAACCAATGGGAACTCTCCAGGAGTCCCGTAGCCGGCCTAGGTGAACAGCAGGAGTCCAATATCCATATGAATGCAAATCTTAACATAATCATATCATCTCAATGGCTAGCTGGCGTCACCTTTCGACCAAAAATGCCATGCATCATATACTTGGCTCTTAGCA
>NW_026000016.1:37336967-37382949 GCF_001458135.2 Marmota marmota marmota
CTTGACCTAACATGTTTTCTACCATAGTCTGGACCTCTAACAATTTACTTAACAGTCTTTCGGTTTGTTTTTTACTAGTTTCTAATCTACTATAAAGGTAACGCAACCCAATAAGATAGCATAAAACAGAACCGAAACAGAATGAAATAAAAACTGAACAAAGAATAGTTGTATCAATTTTCTCTTTCTCAGGGCCGAACAACTTCAAACCTTGAGCCAACCATTTTTCCCAGTTTGCCTGAGAAAATTCTAGGGATAGGCAGCTTGAAACAAAAACAAGATAAATCAAAACGAGAACACATTGTTTTTTGAAATGGTCACCCATTTTGTTGCCTTCCCTCAGGGGCGAGCAATTTTACTCACCTCCAAGCTTCAGGCGTTCCCCGTGCGGGCCGCCAGTTCCCGCAGTCTGGCTGGGCACAAAATCACGAGCCACTCAAGCAGGAACAAAGTTTATTTTTTGAAACTGCCGCCAATGTCCGGTACCGCCGGGAAGATTTTTTCCACCCACGCGGCCTCCTCCCGGACCCGCAGAGAGAGCTCCTCCCCCGGAACTCCCTCCTACTGTACTTCCCCAACCAATGGGAACTCTCCAGGAGTCCTGTAGCCGGCCTAGGTGAACAGCAGGAGTCCAATATCCATATGAATGCAAATCTTAACATAATCATATCATCTCAATGGCTAGCTGGCGTCACCTTTCGACCAAAAATGCCATGCATCATATACTTGGCTCTTAGCAGTGTGTGTGTGTGTGTGTGCGCGTGTGTGTGTGCACGTGCGCTAGTGCATGTGTGTACATGTGGTTTGCATGGCTGGGGATGATGGGTAGTGATGGTTCTATGGCAATATATTACAGGTTGGGACCAGCAGCATTCACTAACATGGTGGCTCTATGGTCTTCTGATAGTCTGCCCCTTTCCCCCTACCTGTAGCATTGGAACTTCACTGAACACATTCAACAAGCTCTCCAACTGTTGGGCGACTTATTAAGTTTCCTGGAGGCTCAGACCACTGCTGCTTCCTCTTTTCCTTCCCAAAGCATTTGGATAAACCATCAGAAACTCTCTGAGTAAGCTTGACCTCACTTCACCTATATGTAATACGGGGAGTCCAGGTTTGTAGAATCAATGGGAGAAATAATAAGAATATGTTAATCAATCAAGGTAATTAGAGATACTGGATTCCCAGGGAAGCTTTTAAGAATGACCTGCTTATGTTTCTCATTTAAGAAAAAAAAAAGAGGGCTGGGGATATAGGTCAGTGGTCAAGCACTTTCTAACATCCATGAGGCCCTGAGTTCCACCCCCAGCATGGGGTCATAGAAAGAAAGGCATTGGGGTTGTGAGAGGAAACTTCTGTCCTTTCTAGCAGTGCTGATGTTAATGGTTGGGACAATGTGTCTATGGAGAAAAGGGATCACAAACTGACTATGGGACATCATTGAACTAAAATGAGATTGCTGCTTTTTTTCTTTTTTCGTAATTCCTGTGCAGGTCTATGGCTCTAATGAATCAACTCTCTGTGCCCATGTGTCAGTATTGTAGAACAGAATGAACAACAGCCCACTGAGACATGGATTTCTCACCAGTCTGAAGGTGACAAACTTAATGCTCAGAGAAGCAAATTGTATTGCCCAGAACACACTGCCACCAAGCAGTTGACCCAGACCTTTTACTCATACAATAAACATACAAGGCTATGTATTAAGCTATGGACAGGAAATGAAGATGAAGGTGAGTCGGTTCAGGTCTACAAGAAGTTCATGGTCTAGGTGAGGAAGACAGGTCATTTGCAACAATGTGATAAGTGTGCTGATAGAGCCATCCAGAGGGCGTTAGGGTGCCATCAAGAGGCACCTACTGGGCAGGGTGATGAAGACTTCCTGGAAGAGGTGATATTTGAACCAAATGTCAAGGAGAATTAGATGTGGAATTAAAATATAGCAAGGAATGTGGAAGTAGATGCAGCTCTAGGACTGCTCTGGGTGGGGTTTATTCTGAGTTTGAATTAATAGGGCTTCTCCCGCTGTGCTCCTCCCCTCAAGGCCCTGATGCTGGACATCACAGCCTGTGTGGTACCTTTTGGTCCCCGAGCTCCCAGATTTCACTCTTCAAAGGTCCTTCTGGAGTTAGCAGAACCTGGGATGCGTTTACGGCAACTTCTATATTGTGACTTCCCTGGAAGAGTCCCCCTTCTGCACAACTCCGCCTGCTAAAACGAATAGGTAGCAGCTGTGTCAAAGGCCGTTGGCTCACTGAAGGAGGGAGAGTCCATTCCACAATGCTCTATGGCTGCCTTAGAGCATTTTGGAAAAAGTAGGCCAGAGATCACCAGGAAACAATGGCTCCTGGGTTCGCTGCCACAAGCAAGGTGTGATGAGTCAGAATGAAGCATCCGTTACATACACCAACAGGTCTAGTTGGCAGCAGGTAGAGATATTACCTCAGTGAAAAACCAGGCCTGAAAACGGATGCCATCTAACTGTGCCAAAGATCTGCTGAGCTCTTTGTTCTCTTTGTGCCCATAGTGATAGTTGAGAGTGGAGGAGAGTGGGCAGGGAGACATTCAATCATGCATTTATATTTCTACGTACTAAATAAATAGATCACTTTTCCTAAAGAATACTCCCCAAGTTGGCCTCACCATTGGCTCTTTGATTCCTCCCTTCAATAGGTCTTCTCCACAGAATGATTTGGAGGAGACCTGAAGACAGATACTTCTCGGGTCACGTCCCACAGCCCAGGCATAATGAAAATGGGTGGAGTTTCTATCCTGTTGGGAAAGATTCTATAGGAAGGATAACTGTGACCAGATATGTTAGGAAGAGCTTACCAGAAGCCCTTCTTGGTATTGGACCTGGGAATCATAGATCTAGGTGCTGGAAGTAACTTTTGTCCTTTTTCAGGTAAGGACAAATTACCTGACTTGAATTAGAGAATCAGGATGGACCCTGTCTCTTGCCTCCAAACCCCAACTCTTATACACACTGATCTGGACCCTATCCTATTGTTCTTTCCATTGTTACAGTGCTCAAAATACTATTTAATTATCTCTAAATGAATTTTGCCACAAAGCAGTGTCTACAGATTGGCTAAACAGCAAGACTCACACACATACGCGGTCTAACACTTCTAACATATCTATTCATATGATCTACAAATATGCATAAAGTGCCCACTCTGTGATTTTTCTTTACTAAAAGAAGACAAGTTGAAGTACCATGTTTTATTGGCATTTGTAGGCTCAGTGCCCAATATGTTGTCATTTAAGAATTAACACTAAGACAATTCCTTCTTTAGTACCAAGGGTTGAACACAGGGACTTATACACACCAGACAAGGGCTCTGCCATTGAGCTACAACCCAATTCTTCCCTGTAAAACTTATCCACTTGAATATGCACACAGAGACCCCATTAAGAGCTGAGATTTGGTAGCTCTTTTTGATTTAAGTTCATTTAGCTCATTATGAACAAGTTTTCTTGTTCATAATCTTGCTTGGCCCCTATTCAACTATTGCTCTATTTTCTGGGCAATTTTTTGCATTCATAATTCATGACAGTTAAATCCACCCATCTAATCTTTGCTTTACTTCTTTCTTTCAGGAGATCATCTAGCATGTCTAATAGACCAACAAGTCATGTCCTGTGGCTCCAGGCCTGCTATTTCACAGCATACCAAAATCAACCACAGCCTTTGCCTCTGACCTCACCCATGTCAAGGGCAGAGATGGGGCTGCCCCAGGGAAGGTGGAATTTATGAAAATGTGTATGTTCTTTCTTGTTTTTATCCAGAACTCCCCAGAGAAGTAGAATTAACTTTCAGTGAAACAAAGTCAACTCAAATCTAAGGAAGAATTGCCCTCCTGAAGTTTGCTAGAATATCGGTGAAATATCAACTCTTGCTATTCACTCATTCACCTGGGACTGGGGGAAAAATGTATAGATTTGCAGATAAAAATACTTAGGACAACATTGGTAGAACAAATGCTTAATAGCACACAGAAACTGCCATGTTTAAAGGAATTTAAATTCTATTAATCACAACCTTCTCTATAGGATATTCCAAGTCTGAGTTATTTATGTCATTCTTTTTTTTTTCACCAGAATTTTATTTTATTTTTTTAATTTTTTATTGTTGGTTGTTCAAAACATTACATAGTTCTTGATATATCATATTTCACACTTTGATTCAAGTGGGTTATGAGCTCCCATTTTTACCCCATATACAGATTGCAGAATCACATCAGTTACACATCCATTGATTTACATATTGCCATACTAGTGTCTGTTGTGTTCTGCTGCCTTTCCTATCCTCTACTATCCCCCCTCCCCTCCCCTCCCCTCCCCTCTTCTCTCTCTGCCCCCTCTACTGACATTCATTTGTCCCCCTTGTATTATTTTTCCCTTTCCCCTCACTTCCTCTTGTATGTACTTTTGTATAACTCTGAGGGTCTCCTTCCATTTCCATGCAATTTCCCTTCTCTCTCCCTTTCCCTCCCACCTCTCATCCCTGTTTAATGTTAATCTTCTTCTCATGCTCTTCGACCCTACTCTGTTCTTAGTTACTCTCCTTATATCAAAGAAGACATTTGGCATTTGTTTTTTAGGGATTGGCTAGCTTCACTTAGCATAATCTGCTCTAATGCCATCCATTTCCCTGTAAATTCTATGATTTTGTCATTTTTTAATGCAGAGTAATACTCCATTGTGTATAAATGCCACATTTTTTTTATCCATTCGTCTATTGAAGGGCATCTAGGTTGGTTCCACAGTCTTGCTATTGTGAATTGTGCTGCTATGAACATCGATGTAGCAGTGTCCCTGTAGCATGCTCTTTTTAGGTCTTTAGGGAATAGACCAAGAAGGGGAATAGCTGGGTCAAATGGTGGCTCCATTCCCAGCTTTCCAAGAAATCTCCATACTGCTTTCCAAATTGGCTGCACCAATCTGCAGTCCCACCAGCAATGTACAAGTGTACCCTTTTCCCCACATCCTCGCCAGCACTTGTTGTTGTTTGACTTCATAATGGCTGCCAATCTTACTGGAGTGAGATGGTATCTTAGGGTGGTTTTGATTTGCATTTCTCTGACAGCTAGAGATGGTGAGCATTTTTTCATGTACTTGTTGATTGACTGTATGTCCTCCTCTGAGAAGTGTCTGTTCAGGTCCTTGGCCCATTTGTTGATTGGGTTGTTTGTTCTCTTATTGTCTAATTTTTTGAGTTCTTTGTATACTCTGGATATTAGGGCTCTATCTGAAGTGTGAGGAGTAAAGATTTGTTCCCAGGATGTAGGCTCTCTATTCTGTCATTCTTTATTGCTGCAGCTGTCTGTACCTATCTTACCATTGGACTGGAAGCCGCATGAGGGCAGAATTAGTTTGACTTGTTCACTATCTGTTGTATACTCAGCACTTAGCACAGAGCAGGGATTTTGTGCTATTTGTAGATGAGATGAATAGATACATTAGAAGAGTTAGACTGTGTGTGCATGTTATATGTGTGTGTGTGTGTGTGTGTGTGTGTGAGCGCGCGCGCGCGCGCGAGAGAGAGAGAGAGAGAGAGAGAGAGTCTTGCTGTTTAGCCAATCTGTAGACACTGTTTGTGCAAATATGGTGTTTCCATGTGGGGGTTCAAGGACCTTAGATTGGAAACCATGGGCTTGGGTTGACATCCTTGTATCCAATATTTTATGTCATTTCCCTCCTAAGAGAGCTTAAAATGTTGGTCTCTGAGCGTAGAGAAAAATGATGACTTAGAGGTAGGAGCCTGGACTCTCTATAGTCCTTTCCAAAATAATGGAAAGTCCATGAAGAAGACAGAACTTGGAACTTAAAAGAAGGCTGAAACTTCCTGACATCCACAGGCACAGGCATGTTGATGACAGCTTCTCTCAAGAGCCAGCTTCTAACATTTGTAGGAGCAAAAAAGTAAGCTAATCTCCCGGAGCCCCTAGGCAGACTGGTTGTTATTTCAACCCCAAACAGGCCTGAAAGATACTTTGCCTGTTTCCTCTGTCAGCCTATTTGTGTGGAGTGTTGATAACTGAAGTGACACACAGTAAATACTCTTTGTCTTGTGCGACATTCTCTGGGAGTGGAGATGAGCAGGGAAATATAGGAGTTGAAAGAAAGAATGCTTAGTTTAAAATATGTGCATGTGTACGTGCCTCTCAGAGTGCGTGTCAAGGTTTCAAACGCTGACATCTCTCTTCCCTCTTCAGACAACAGCTCCTTCCCTTGATTCTCCCTGCTCCTTTTTATAGTCTCCAAACAAAGAGAGACCGATTCTCTCCAGGTGTGAACAAATCAGGGAGGTTTCCTGTTTAAGATTCAGAAATTCATAGCCCCGAGGAAATGAGTTAAAGAGAGGAGAGGACAGAGCCAGAGAGATGAAAAACAGAATCTTCACCACCTGCTATTTAGTGATTAGCTGGAGATAAGGGAGGCAAAGACTGTGCATTCCAGGAGCTCAGGACTTGCCCAGGCAGAGCTCAGGGTGAAGGAGGGCTTGGAGAAAAGCAAAGCCAGCAACATGGAGGGGGAGGCAAAGCTCCTCAGAGCACCATCTATTACTTTTTTCTCTCCCAGTTCCTCTGTTTCACAGAGTTCTTAAACATATAAGCCTTCACCCTCCTTTTCATTCAGTCTACCTCACCCAGAGGTTTATGGGAAGGAATCTTGTGAACACCAACTCTTGCACCAGCCTCACCTTCTTTCATATGAGTCTAATGACTGCTATCTCTTGAGTTGAAATAGCTGAACCCAAAAGCATCTTGAAAGGAGCCAAGGCCCTGATCCCTCAAGGCTGGGTAGCAGGAACCTTGTTGAGCTCCTGGGTGTTCCTCTGCTCTGGTCCTTACACCTGTGCACACCGTTTGACTAAACCACATGGGAAACCAAATGCCTATTTCTTTACTTCCTGAGAAGAAGGCTGTTCCATTATGGTGCTTTCCATTCTCAGTAGAAAGGGGTGAAAATAATTTACACACAGCCTAACCTTCTGCATGTGACCTTCTGTGACCACAAACATGACCCCAGATTCTGAACAAAGGGGCAAGATACAGTGTGCTTGTCAGGGTAGCATGGCCTCTTCCCTCATTAGCCTCGCCTGTTCCCTTTGTTCTTAGGATGTGAGTGTCTGGCCCTTGACAATAACAATGTGTTCAGTTTTTCCAACAGGGTGAGGTCAGCTCACTGCCTTCTGGCCTCCAGAGCAGGTACGAGCCATCAAGCCTTGACAGATACAAGATCAAGTTACTAATTCACCCTGATTTTCATTTTTGCATTGTCTCTCATAAAAAATTAAATGTGAAGCCATGAACAATTATGCCAGGGTAAAAAATAAATACTCTAGCGATTAAAAACTGGAAATCACTAGCTTTGAAATTTCTCCAAAAATATAGCCACAGATGTCAAGCAAATGCCAGTCAAACATGGGCTGTAAAACTCAGACTGTAGACGCTGCCTTGTAAAGCGTTCACAGATGTAGCAGCGGCAGAAATTCTCACAGCTTAGACAAGCAAGACTTCTGCCTTTTTCTTTTCTTTCTTTTTTTTTTTTCCCCTTGAGGGGGGTGGAGGGATTATGCATCAAACTGTTCATTTCAATATGTAATTTGCCTCAAAGAATTTCTGACTTAATTTATTTTCTCACCAACCTAAATCCAATTCAAAAAACATTTCTTGAAACCCGAACAATCTACTTTCGGTTGACGAGTGCTAATAGGTGCAATGTTGCCCCTGTCAGCTCCCGAGAGCACCTACTGAGCTTGGAGCCACACAGGGAAAAGGAAATTAAACTGGAGTTTGAATTTGTTTCCTTTTAAATTCTTGGCCATAGTTGGACGTGTACGGGGCGTAATGAGAAACAAATTGCATTGTGGGCTTTTCTTTGTTTATTAAAAAAAAAACTTTTAAAAGAAGTTTGAGCTGGAATAAATTCACATCTTAATGTAAGGTATACATCGGATACGGAGGAAATACATCTGCCTAAAAAACAATGTCCAAAAGTCTCTTTTTCGACACCTCCTTGCTAGTTCTTGGATTAAACAAATATTTCCACTGAAATATGACAGACACAGTTGTTTTTGGACTCTGTTTTATTTTTCTAGGAGATCTGTCTCTCTGCTCTTTTGGGTTCTGAGATAGGTAGATTCCTCCAAGAAACATAACATCATGCATTTTTATTTTGAGAGCTTTTGTTGGGACTTCTAATAGGCAGTGGGCAAGGGGAGCATATGAGTATATGTGTGTGCATTCCCTATATGTCACTGGGTAGTATAAAATCAGGTCCACACCACTATAACAGATTTTTTTTCTGGTGCTGGACATTGAACCTAGGGCCTTGCATATGCTAAGCATGACCTTTACCTTTGAGCAATACCCTTACCTAGGGCAATTATGAATTCCTTATTAGCAAGCAATACAAAGACCCCTACCTACCTGCAGATTCTTTGAATAAATCAGACAAGAGAGTCAAGATGATTGGCCCCGCACTATCTTCTTTCCCCCTTGGTCTGTAGTAACAAAGAAAATGTGGTCATTAAGTGTGGCCAATAGGGTTCATACTAAAGATCATTTCCTCTCTCCATTTCTGTGTAGATTACTCATGCCATGTCTATAAAGCACAGAGCTCGATTGCTTTTCAGTCCATTCATTCATGCATAAAACGGGGAATAGCAGAGTGTCAACTCTACACCAGTCAGTCTTCCAGGTGCTGGAGATACTACACAGAATGGGACATATGAGGTCCCTAACCTTATTATGAGGCTGATACCTGGCTGTAAGAAGACAGCTAATAAACAAAATAAATAAGATGATCTTAATTCTCTGTAATCATCATGGAGATTGCAAAAGCAGAGAGATGTGATAGTCAATGGATGGTGGTGTTTGGGTAGGGATACCAGAGAAGCACTATCAGTTCAGGATAAGAGACGTAGGAGAAGACGATGCGTGGACAGACAGTGAGGGGTTGGCGGGTGATGCGCAGGAAAGAGAGTTGCATGCAGAAGAAACAGGGAAGGTACATTACCTGAGAAGGCCAAGTTCAGCTTGAAGTGAGCTGTCCTGATACCGCATTCTATGGAGCGGATTTTCCTGATCCTTTCGTAAATAAAGAGGGAAGCTGTCTTCTGACTGGGATGGATATGAGGATATAGCAGACTTTATTAAGGAAAGCTGAAGTGTTGCTTTCCTTAGAAATGGAGGATTTACTGGACCAGTTGAAAATTTCATGAGTCTGGTTCCATCTTTGCAAGTTAACAGAGACTATATCACATAGTAGAAACCCCTTCCCTTCTTTGATTTCAGCTTTTTCTTGAAATATGGATGTTGGGTTGGATGGTATCAAACTCACTTCTAGAACAGACAACTCCTGAGCTGTCTTAGCTGGAGCTGCATTTTCCAGCCAAAGAGCACTGTGTTAATGCAAACTCACTTACTAGGAGGTTCAAAGCCACACCTTGGTTAGAAAAAAGCCTATGAACTTAGAGTAACACTTGATCAACTCTTTTTAGAGTCCAAACGAGCCATATTTAGACAATTAGCATCTTTTATTCTCTTTAATTTGATCTGTACTATGACTTTCGTTAGTAGGGAGACCTGACAAAAGAAAACCAATGGAGAGTTCCAGATCTCCTAGTGCACAGAAAGATGAGGCCTCCTGTCCATAGGCAACTATGTGAGAAGTGGCAGATCAGATGGCAGAGAAAGGCCAGGCAAGGACCCCATCCCTCTTAACAAAGGTCTTTGGTTAAAAGTAGCCCTTTACTGCAATCCCTTGGCTTCCTGGCATGAAATCAGCCTTCTATGAATCTGCAATAAGAAACAGAGAATTCTGTGATTATTTCCTCTTCTGTTGGGTCTGTTGCATGATGTTCTATCAGTTTAGGGTATAAAATATCCAAACCCAGAAAAGATATAGGATGGGATGAAAGGGTATCATTCATATACTTATTTTGAGCATCCTTATTTAGTGGAAGGAGGCACCTAAAGAGGCATAAGGAACCAGATATAGTCCTTGACCCCCAAATCTCCACCCCCTGGCAACCTAGATCTATATGGAAATACTTAACACTAATATAAACTAGAGAAAAAAGGGAATAATGAATGTGTTGAAAGGGGTGGTGGTGGGCGAGTTGGCATTTGCAATTGGTCTTCCGGATGATTAGGACTTCAAAAGACAGAGACAGGGACAAGGAAGGGCATACCCTACTGTAGGACTGAATGAGTAAAAGCCAGGCACAGAGTAGAGCTTCTAGGAAGAATTTCAGTTCATCTAAGCTCTGAGGAATCCTCAAAGGTTTAAATTTAAACCCAAGAGCATGACACAGAGGAATTCAGAGATCTGAGCCTTTGGAATGCAGCTACTTTGCTACTTTGACCCTGGTGTTTCTAGCCCCCTTCCAGGAGAAACACGGCAGTTTCCTTCACTCCTTATCCCTGACACGTAAGAGGAAGCTGCAAAGATGGCAGAGCTTTGATTTTTAATCACTAAACTTGCATTATTTGTAACCAGGGAAATATTTTAAAATTACATTGGTTCGGGGGTTCTGATAACTTATTTAAGAATTAGAAGTCATCTTCAATTCAGGATTCCTCCTTTTTCCTTTGCTGCAATTTCTAAATGTCACTTCTATCTTATTTTCCTCTATCCAGATGCAATTCTCCCTTTTAGACCACAAGTCTTTGGAAATTTCCCTTTCCTTTCTTATTTTTGTCCTTAAGACTTCCAGAAAGATCCACAGATCTGTGTTCTCACTCACCAAAATTTTTCATCCAGATGCTTATGAACAGAATCATACATTTCACCCGCCCCCAACAGCCATTCTGCTCTATCATCCACACATGGGGACAGCTTTGTCCCAACTTAATTGTACCTTGTAAAACTCATCCATGCTCTTTTTATCTCAGCTCTGTGCCAACCAATTGGTTCATAGCTACTTTTAATTTGGTATTTGATGATCACACAGAATTCCACTAGCTAGTTATGTTCTGGGCTACTTAGTCTGCCATTTCTATATTCCTTTTCTGGACAGTGGTAATGTCACTATTAACTAGCAAGGTTTCAAGTTCTCTTCTATGATCACATTTGTGGCCACAGAGTAACAATAATGGTAATAAACAATAACTTCTATCATGTAATATTTTAATAGAAGACTGTTTCCTCCTCAGTATTGAAAGCAACCTGCAAAGCAAATTATCCCATTTTACAAAGGAGAAATCCAAGACCATGAGCGATTAAGGTCACTTTGGTAGAAGAGATAGAAAAATAGGTCCATTGAATGGAGTTGGCAGAGATGAGGGTTCTTTGAATTCTGGCCTGGTTCACCTGTACTTTCCAGAAAGCCTTCAAAACAGAGATTCTCAAACACCAGTGGGTTTTAGAATTATCAGGGGGATTGTTTAAAATGCAGGTCCTCCCCAGACAATCTGATTCTGATGGGAGGGGGCTCTAGAGTTAACACAAATAACGCAGAACCCTGATGTTATTGATGTAGAAGCTTGTGTTGAGAAATTGCTAAGCAAAGTGGAAAAGCTTCAGTCTAATTGCCCCAAAATGCCTCATTTTCACTTACTGTTCATTGTATGCAAATTTTTTATTCAGAGAAAGACAGTTTGTATTCTGCTTTAGTTCTTATAAAATATCACTCTAATCTTATTTTAAATGGCTGCATTTCTGTAAGAGATCATTTTATCCCAAAGAGAATTTCATTTCTGATCATTTTGGATAGGCCTCTTATTTTAATTTTCTTTTCCCTTCTTTAAACATGACATCGTAATCCTGTTCACATCTAGATCTTGTGTTACAGTAGAGTTTTTTTTCATGGAATATTGCCAAGGATGGCATTAATGATGTAGGTGTCAGAATTATATTCTAAATGATAGTAAAATTCAAATACAGATCCAAATGGAAAATATGCCTGTAAATATTTCAAAAGACTTCTTTGCAGGGGGGGTAGTTTTTATTTTCAGCAAAAGGAAATGTTGATTTATATAAGTATCTTAAAGGATGCATTTTACTGTTATATGTACCATCTTAGGAAATATTCAGATATATCTTGCTTGTCAGAACTCCAAGAGGTCAGAGCATTGGATTAAAAAACGAGTCCAACTTTGATTTCCTTATGTAAATGTTTTCTTTAGGTATGTCCATTATGCCAAATGTAATGGTTCTAATAACCACTCCAGATCCATCTAATTCAATTTCATTCACCCCATCAAAAAATGCAAAACATCTATTTGAAAAACAGCGATTAGCTCTATTTCTACCACTAAAGGAAATGAGAAAGGTATTAAAGAGATGGGATCTCAGACAGAGCTCCAATATTGATCTCATCTCCTTTAAGTTTAATCTTGTGTACAGTCCACAGAGTGAGATTTGGTGTGAACATATGCTTTTGCAAGGCCCAGGGAAACCGGCACAAATCATCCATATTCATCCCCTCTTTGGGAGAAATATTCTTTCTCACCATTTTCAGATATTTGGGATTAATGCAAAGATCTGAGCTCCATTCTTACAAGCTCTCAGGTCATTGCCTCATAGTTATGTTTTTTTCTTTTTTTCCCACAAGCTATGGCTTTGCCCCCTTCTACACTGAAATAAGATGTCATATTTCACATGAATATCTTCTTTCCATGGAACAAAATGAAAACTGTTTCTTTATATAATGAGTTAGCCCTGACTTGAGAAAACTTAAGAAGCTGAGTTTTGGACAATTCATCTCAAGCCCAGTGAAATGCAAAAGGTATTTGGGTCATCCACACTCTTGCTCATACTGACAATTTCTTTTCCCACCTCACTCTTGAACTACCTTACAGACCTTTGTGGGCCACTTTCTGTCCACTCCTCCCACTTGTTGGCTACATTTATGGGGAGCTTGTGTAGGGGCTTTTGCATATTTGCATTTTCTTTAGGAACAATATTCTCCAAGGACAGGCAGGAAACAGGGGCAGTTGTTGAACAGTCTCAGTGTGTAGCAACTTGATTAAGCTCTGGGATCACAGAGAAGCATGAGATGGATTCTCCTTTCTTTTAGAATAATTAAGCTCTACTTAGAGAAAATGGACTTGACAAGGAAAGAAGTGCTGTTCACTGAGCACTTGTTCACTGGGCTGAACCCTTTTCCAAATGCAATTAATTTTCATCTTTTCAACAATCCTATTAATCAAATGCAGTTATTCCCATTTTTCAGATGAGGAGTTTCTGGGTCCTAGTTACCCATGCCCCTGGTGAGAATGCATCAGAGTCAACATTGGAATCTGATTTGTCTGTCATCCGTATCTCTTCACCATATCCTGCCCTGGATGAAAATATAAATAACAGTCGATGACTGAAGACCAAGAAAAATCAACAAGGAGAAAAAATTAAAAAGAAATTCATCTCCAAGGTCAGAGGGATTAAAGTAGAAGCTGGAAGGCTTTATCCATTCCGGTGTGGCAGTGATTCCTCTTTTAATGACTTCCCCTTGGAGGCGAAATTCTCCGGAAGAATGGTGTTGACAGCCTTCAATACATCATAAATAACATCCCAGGTGCTCCAACCACCTCTCTCAGTCACACTCCTCTGGGAGCTTTGCAAAGCCTTCAAAATTAACCCTTTTGCGACTGATTTTCATTTCTTGTCCATCATCGTGAACTCAGTATCACTTGGTCCTATTTGATAGTTGCTTTGTAAGTGCTCTTAAATATTTTCATAAGCAATTGTTAGCTCGAATGCGTGTTACTAACACAGAATCAGGCTTGTAAGTTATTAATGTCTAACAATTCTGCAAGTTTTCTGTTTGGTTGGTGGTGAGAGAGAAATTTTCCCTGAACTTTAGATTCTTTTAAGTCTGATCATGTTTTATTTATGTCTGCATCCTTAGCTTCTAGCTGAATAGGGTCTAGGACAGTTGCTCAAAAAGATTTGATGAACTAAATCAAATTTGGAGCCAACTGTCTTAAGTTCTGTGATGGAGAAATATAGATGACCTACAAGCAAATTCAGGAAAGACTTGAATGTAGAGATTAATGAAGGTAAGTGTACATATAATTATAACACAATGAAGAACAAGATAATATATCATAATAGGGATGCTAAGTTCCAGGGCACTCCAGAGTTTGGAGAGATCTTATTGACTTATCTAAGTGGAGGTATTAGAGGGCTACAGATACTACCACACAGATCACAGCCCTTGTATCTTGGCACCTGGGGGTACCAGGTTGCTGATCTCTGTAGCAGTGTAGGAGGTACAATGTGGGGAAAGTTTTGATTTATGCTTTCCTAGTTTAATGCAATCTTTTTACAATACATCCATTCCTCTTACAATTAAAATATGACAGAAAGTACTTTCTGGTGAAGCTAGCTTGTGACTTGGTTTGGAGATTTCTACAGGTGGGCTGAGGGCTGGTGAAAATTCCAGACTGAGGACATAGCACAAAAAACAGCACAGAGACAGGCAAAAATTGAGGGTTCAGGGAGCCATAACTGGGAAGTTTGGGTTGAAGTGCTAGGCATGGGCAGGGCCATAGTGGCAGATAAGGCCAGAGGGAAAGCTGGGGCCATTTGTGAGTGTAGAAAACACTATTGTTGGGTTCATTTGGCTGTGAGAGCTTCTGGGATCTTCTGAGCTGAGCGAGGTACCACTGTGGCTGGGCTTGAGGAGAGCCATCCTGTACTCTGCTCTAGACTTGGATGTGCACCTAGGGTACCATATGCCACGTGGCCTGGAACTCCTGTGCCAGCCCATCCAGTGCCACTACTCAAAGAAATGACTCATGGTGGGTTTTCCAGGAAATAAGACTGAAAGTGAAGGGAGGACTCCTTAAATCACCCATCAGTTCTTCTCTCTCTTGTGGTCATGAAAAACAGAGGTGGACCTTGAGTGTTCCTGTTTTACATGTTACTCCTTACTTTAAGAAAACAAAACTTTCTTCAATATTTGTATTCTTGCCTTTCTTCCCCATCCCACTCTTTTCCATTAAATATATCTCAAACATAAGCATATACACACTTACACATTCAACATACCCACTCACCCGCCTCCCCGCTCTCCTGGTTCTATAGGGGCCAATAAGGGCAAAAACTCAATTAATTTCTTTTTTTTTATAATTTTTTAATATTTATTTTTTAGTTTTCGGCAGACACAACATCTTTGTTTGTATGTGGTGCTAGGGATCGAACCCAGGCCGCACGCATGCCAGGCGAGCGTGCTACTGCTTGAGCCACATCCCCAGCCCCAAAAAACTCAATTAATTTCTATGAAATATCCATCTCTTACTCTAGTCAATAACAGAATCTGTCAGTCTTCTTCATAAGCCACCTCCTGTGGCTTTAATAATTTCCTATCATTTTTTGTTTGTTCTGTGCTATCCAGTCTGAATACCCAAATTCCCAGCCCATTACTTTTGTTTTTCAACTTCTTTCTACTTTAAAATGAAAATCCATTACCTGTTCCTTGGGCCTAAGCCCTTCTTTGATGCACTTTTATATTTCAAAATATTTCTTTGAGTAGCCCGTTTATTCTGGCTACTAAAGAATTTTTTGAGCAAAGAAAACCTAACAGCAAAGTGAATTCCCCATGGGAATATGATTCTATTGCTGCATAAGACTCAGAAGATCTTTATGATGGTTAATTTTATGTGTCAGCTTGGCTTGACCACAGTCCCCAGATATTTGGTCAAAACTTGTCTGCCTGTTTCTGAGGAAGCACTTTTTGATGAGATTAACTTTTAAATCAGTAGATGTTGAGTAAAGCAGATTACTGCCAGAGTTTTGGTGGGCCTCATCCAATCAGTCAAAAACCTTTAAATAAAAGACTCTCCCCAAGGGAAAGAGAATTCTCAAAGTAGTAGGCTGCTTTCAGACTCAAACTGGACTATCAGCTCTTCTTGGAGACTCCAGTCTGCTGAGCCAGATCCTTATACTCTCTCTCTCTCTCTCTCACTCTCTCTCTCTCTCTCTCACACACACACACACACACACACACACACACACACACACATCCTATGGGTTCTGTTCTTCTGGAGAACCACGATGAATTACATAACCATGACTAATACAGTCTTCATGGCTATGTTCTGTTCCTCTGGAAAGGTTACATTTTAAAAATCTATTCCCAAAATACTTATTGGACACCCACTAGATTCCAATATACAGTCTTCTTCAGTTGACAACCCCCCCCTCCGCCTCCTCTATGTCTTTTCCCCACAAGGAAATCCTCATATATGAGAACCCCTGGTATCACCTGGCTCTCACCCTGCTCCATAGCTTTTTCTCTGCTTTTGCCATCAGGGAGAGAGCACAGCTTGGCAGCTCTGCTGGCTGATAAAACAGATATTAACAGTTTTGAAGACCCCTGCCTGTTAGTTCAAACTCTCATGGCTTCTTCAGTGTCTCCCTCCTGAGATATTTGCTTTATGCATCTTCCTTTCTCTCCCTTGAGTCCTCTCTGAGTTGACTACTTGACTTTACTGGGACCTTCACTTTGATCTTGGTGATAAATCTGACAGGATTGCATTGTGTCCCTGGGATGAAGTCAAGTATTAGACATTGCCAAGTTTCCCAAAGAAATCTATTGCTAGGTGGGGGTGCATCAGCCTTAACCATAGCAGTCCTGACTACTAAACTACATGCCAGGCTCATTCTATGCTATAAATTAGAAATTTCAGGCTTATCATCTTCCAACACTTATTCCTCCTTTTCAATAAGAAATGGAATCTTTAAGTTTTAGCTGGGCATGCGGCCATTAGAAATTAAAAAGACCCAAATCTCCGAGCTCTCCTTGCATAGAGATAAGATCATGTGTCTAAAATCTGGCCAGTAGGATGTTAGAGGAGGGGCTATGTGGTAGCCTTGACTGGAAGGATGGAGCAATCTTGTTCAGACTGCTAGCTGCAAGTTGGACAAAGTACCTGGAGCCCCTAGTCATTCTGACTTCAGTGCATGTTGGAGAAAATGGCATAACCAGCTAAAAGGAGCCTGGGTCTGGGATGATTCATGGAATCACAGTGCTAGTCTGGAAACTACTTTCATCCAGCTTCTTTTTCACATTTTACTTAAGTCCCTTGGTGATTTAGAGTTTCAGTCACTTTTAGATAAATCTGATACTAATTGATTCACTAGGCTCAAATATTCCCACTTAAAAGAGAAAGTGAGGTTCAAAGAGTTAAATAACTTGCTTAAAATTATGCAGTTAATGTTGAAGTCTGGTTCTTTCTAATTCCAAAGCCCACAGCATGGAGTCTCTTCCTCTTAGACTCTACTTCCTGCTAGTGAGAACAGGACCAGAGGTGAACTCTCTTTTTCTTTCCTGGTCTGAAATTCTTAGTGAACCTACTTTGACCAAACTACCACTTTCTGAAGGGAGGTTCAGGAGCCCCTTTTACTGTCTTAAAAGATGTTGCAAGCAAACTCTGTACCCCTGACCACTCAGGGACCCAGAGAAACTTATTCCTTAATTACCCAATATTTTCCAAATAGTTCCTTCTTAAAATGCAGGGTAGGTCGGATGTCTTGCACACCCTGTCAGACCGCTAAGCCTGCTTGTCCAAACAAATCTACTCTGCTGTGATTTTATTGCCCTGGCGTGTTGGTACACATGCTTCCTGCATTGGGGCTTGGGGCCCGAGCATGTACAAGAAACTGAATGGCAGCAAGTTTTTCTGCCAAGACCAAAGCAAACATCCCTGGAAACAAGAAAAGTCTGAGTCTTGCTGTGAAGTGCCCTGGCTTCTGTGTGGATCTTCTGCCAGGGGTTTCCAGAAGCTTCCTTCAGATGCAGAGAGCCTAAAGGGTCTTCAAATGCTCAATAGCAGTCCATGCTACTATCAAACACAATTCCAGCAAGGGAAAATGTGCCTTGGTTTTGCTTGTGTAGAATTACAGGATTGCATATGCTGGCTGTAATCTAGTTTTCTGGGTGACCTTGAAGAGCACTAACATGGTGTGTTAAAGAGCACAGGGCTGAGATTCTAAAAGCCTGGCTGCTGGTTACAACTCTGACATGGAGTTCAGTCCTGGGCAAGTCATTTCACCTCTCCATGCCTCTCAGCTGGATGTACACACCCACCCACCTATCCATTCATCCATCCATCCATCCATCCACCCATCCTTCTGATTCAATATTTATCAAATGTGCAGTTTTCTAGTTTCTGGTTCCTGCATACAACAATGAACAAGATATGTCTTTCCTGTTAAAGACATACTCACCTACTTGAGAGGTTATAATAAATACAAGTGTTAAAGGGTGTGATGATATTTGAAAAGTCAAAGAGTTTTTCTTAAGTCACAACTTTGGAAACCTCAATTTCCCTTCTCTGAGATGGGAACCTGAAATGGGCCACCAAGAGGCAATGGGGAAATAGGCATAGACTTAGTACACTTGTTACTGAGATCACTAGCAATAGCTGGGTAATGTTTGGAGGCATCAGAGGGTGAATGTAGATCTGTCCTAGGAAAGCTATGTACTGAGAAGAACCTTGAAACTTTCCATCTTCAGGGATTCTGTACGAGCTCGGTATTTAATAAGATCTCAGGACATAGACTCTTATCCTTATGATTGGAAGATGCCTCTGTCAGCCAGGAGAGAAATTTCAATATTTTATTGAATGTATTTTGCAGGGGGAAATCCTTTTTTTTCCCTTGCTGGTGCCAGCATAATTTAACCATGATTTAATAGCTTCTTTCATTTACTTGTTAAATTATGCCTCTCCATCACCTTCCCTTCGGGTTTTCCCGCCTTTTGGTCCTACAACCTCCCATTATTTATTAATGCCCCATAATACATGGTGGAGGCGGGAAGAAAGCAGCCATTTCACAATGATTTAGGGGGCTCCTGGCAATGAAACAGCAAGAGCAGAAGCATATGCTCTGAGAGTCTCCCCGTACTTGCCATTTTGGAACCAAGTTGCGCAGTTCTTAGCCACCTGCTATGGAGGCCCTCCCTTCTCCTTCCCAACCCACCCGCTGGCTATTTTCCTGCTCTGAGCAAATTCAAAATACTTGGCTCAAAATGATGGATGAGTCACAGCTCATGTTTTTTTCCAAGTTCCAACTGCTAGAATGAGCATGCTCCTCAAAGTTCTGCTTAACCTAAAGAGACACTAAGAGATAAATTGGCTGTCCTTCCAAGGGAGGAGCCCTGGGTGGGATTAGGAGATTTCAGATAATTTGAATCTTTGGGTAGAGTCAGTTCTTGAAAGGAAGCCGGAAACAAAATGGGGAGACGGTCCTTGCAATTCTTCCTTGGAACAGTTTGGAACATCTTCATTCATAGGCTGAGTGTCATAGGAAATGGAGTCAGAATGAGTAGTGTCAGAAGATAGAAGGAAAGAAGGGTGTTTCATGACTTGCTCAAGAATACAGATTGGGTCACTTATGGAACTTCAGCACAGTTCTGCTTCCCTCGGGTACACATTCATGTACTTCCCAGACTTGGTTTTTTTCCTCAACACTTCTTGTGTGCTTCAGACTAGACTGGCCCATATTCTGTGATTCAGTGAATGAAGAATGAAGGCTTTGCAGGTGACAGGGGCAGAAAGACACCTGCAGAATTACAGGGGCGAACTGAGTAGCATGCAGTGGGAAAGTAGCAGAACCAGAATTAGACCACAGCTTCCTTTTTGACTGTTAGCGAATAAGTTATGATTTCATCACTGGGAGACAGTATATATTCCAGCTCTTATCAGTTTGCCTTTCTCTTACCACCAAATCTGATCCAGTGTTTCATAGGTGAGGCAATATTGTATGTGGACAGATCCTTGGAATGAGAGATGAGGACTTTCATGTAATCTATTTACTGATTGAGTAAACTTGGAGAAGAGTTGCTTGACCTCTTTGGGCCTCAGTATTATCTATGAAACCAGATGCTGGGGTAAGATAGTCTCTGAGATATTTTCATGCTGCAGCTTTGCTTCTGAGATTGCCTTAGTTGAAGTTGAGAGAGACTTAGGATATAGAATGGGAGTCCCAAGTCTGAGGCACGACTTGCACAAGTGGAATAAGGGAGCCATGACAAACTCAGAGAGAGTGAGGCTTTGCAATTATTGCTTAGGGTGATATTTAAATCAAACAGGAGGATTTCTTCTGCATCTTGGAAAGTCCAACCTCTTATTCCCTTTTTCTAGGATCTATATGTCTTTTTTTTTTTTTTTTTTTGGCACTAAGGATTGAACTCAGGGCCACTTACCCACTGAGACACATCCCCAGACCTTTATTTTGGTATTTTATTTAGAGACAGGGTCTCACTGAGTTGCTTAGGGCCTCACTAACTTGCTGGAGTTGGCTTTGAATGCACCATCTTCCATGCCTCAGCCTCCCCAGATGCTGGGATTACAGGTGTGTGCCACTGCACCCAGTCCTCCGTGTCATTTGGCATCCACTGTACTATATCCCCACTGAGTCTCTGTCTAGCTTTTGGAGGATCATGATCACACTGAAGGCCAGGCCCGCTTGCCAGTCCTCCTTCACCCTTGACTACACTCACCTGGCTCATCACTCCAGATGGTAGCGAGAGCCTTGGAGCATGGGCATGACCCCCTGGGGACATGTCTTGAGGTTCCCCAGGGGCCCAGGCAGCCATTCTCCATCTGGTGATCTAGAATTATAGCTCAAGGACAAGGGAAAGGAGCCAAGACACAACAATAGCTGGAATAGAGATTCTGTCCCTCCATGAGGTTACCTCCCAGCCCCTAGCCCTGCTTAGCAGAGGGTGGCAGGTGAAGGAAGTCTGTCTGGAGATTGGAGATTTGGACATCTCCTGTTCACCCTCAGTTCCATTCTCTGCAGCAAGCCTGACTTTGCGATGACCTCTGCAATCCCTCCATTTGCATTTCTGCAGCGCCCCGGGTTTGCAATGACACGCTCCATTCCTTCAGAAGTTTTCATTCTGTGTGGCGCCAAGGCTGGGGAACTTCAGAGGGCCAGGCTGCTCTGTAACTAACGGGAATGTGTAATCTGCCTAAGCCTTGACTAATGCATTCCTTGCATTATTAAACACAGATTAAATATATATGGATATTTAAATGTAATGTGTTATTTTCCTAAATCTAGTTTTACTCGATGTTCCTTTGACTTACGCCTTTTCAGTGCTCATAATTGTCTCAGGGATCATGAATTACAGGCAGCAAGAAGCTAGAGCTCCCTCAGCACCAAAGACTTTGCCATCCCATTACCTTTACCCTAGAGATGCAGCAATAGTTTTCCCGCCCAGAAAATTACTGCTGGGGTTCTTCATATGAGAATGTATCTTTCTCCTTCTTAGAGCCTGGTCCTTGCCAGTGATTCAAAGGCTAAGATACCCTGAGCCTGGCAGACTTGGGACTTTGTTCTGCGGCAAAACTTGTGTCACTGAGTTACAAATTCTAACAGTGTGTGCCTTTGTGCTGGTGGTACTGTCGCCCACTCTTCATCAGCTGTCCAGTCACTTGACCTCTATGGGTGCTTAGAGCTTATTGGCAAAATTCTTGCTTAATACCCTACCCAAATGGAAGGGGAACTGAAACCATCCATGAAAGAAGTATTTTTGAAGACAAGATGATCTAAATTACTCCACTCCTGTAGGTCTCTGTTTCCCTTTCTATAAGGTGCAGGTGGAAGATGGGTCTTGATACTTTCCAAAATCTCTGCACCACTCTCTGGACTTCTGAGGAGCCAGAATTCTGAGGCAATAAAGTCAGACACTGCTCTCTATGATGCAGTCCCTTTTCTTGCTACCTTAAAACGTGTTCCTCTTTGAATCTTGATTAAAGATTTTCTATCTGTTGCCTATCAGCCAATGGAGTAGGAGATTCTTCCTGTCTCCTATGTCTGCATCAGTGTTATTAAATCCAGTGTATAAACAACCTGTCTTCTGGAGTCAGTTCTTAACACTCAGTAAGAGTCAACTGTGCACATCTTCCCCTCTCTTCTTTTGGTGACCTTTTTCTGGGTATCTTAAAAACCAAACATTGTGGAATATTTGCACCATAGGGATTGGCAAAAGCAAGCTAGAAGAGCAATTTTAACCTCAGAGAACTGGTTGTTAAATTTACCAGCACATCATTGCAGAAGGTGCATCAAGGCAATGACCAATTCTTAAAACTCTCACACTACTAAACCCATACCAGAGTCTACTGAAAGTGGTGTAGATGAGCACAGAAGACATGTCAAGTCCTAGATCTTTCTCAGTGTGACTGAAAATAAATGATAATCTCTGTCAAGTGCCACATTCTTCCAAATTGCTTCTTTTCTGAGTATTACATATTAATGTTACTTATTCTCACTGTGGAGACAGGCTTGATTCTACCCCCATTCATGCCTCCCTGAGTGAATTCTCCTTCTCCTCGGTGCATTAATCAGACCACCCTGAATTAGGAATCATAGGTATTGTTTAAGAAAGGAGACTTGTTTTGCACTGGGCCCAGGAAATTTGTTTCCCTTGGACTCAGGACACTTTTTTTTTTTTTTAAATGAGGATTGAACCCAGGGGCATTGAGTTATATCCTCACCCTTTCTATTTTTTCTTTTGAGATTAAAGTCTCACTAAGTTGCTTAGGGTGTTGCTAAATTGCTGAGGCCTGGCTAGGACAATTTTTTATAATCTCCCTCTTCCAAATGGAGAGTGATCAGAGCAAGTGACCTAAGGGTTGGATGGGAGGGATGAAGGGATCAGATGTTGGGATTTTGGGTGAGAAAGAGGAAATTTGACCTGACTCCAGCAGGAAATCCACTCAGCTGTTCTCATGAAACTCCAAGGAAAAAGAAAGGGCCCTGTTCAGTGGTCATAACCTACGACATTCCCTGTGTCTCCATCAGCATCAGGTGGAAGCTCATCTTTCTCATGCCTCTGGACTTGGGAGTTCTTTCAGCTTTTCAAACAGCTTGTTCTGGGTTGTCTTCCATAAACACCTAGTCTGCAGCTTGAAGCGTAGTAGGCACTCCGTATGCATTTATTGAATTAGTGAACAGTTTTATTTGATATCCACATTTTCTAGGTTTGGGAAATGATTGTGGCTTGCGGTTGGAGGAGGGGGAGGGTGGAGGGAATTTGTCCCTTTCCTGAACCTGCTTTCTTCTATACACTTTTGTCAAAGTGGCAACCAGGCCCCTCAAAGGAAAGGAGGGGATTGTCAAGATGTGAGGATGCAAACATAAGAGAAAGGTCAAGGTAGGAGGGACCCCGGCCTTTGTGCATTGCAGTTCTAACTTGAAGGGGCCTTTCAACAAAGAGTGCCTGCAGCTCAGGTAAGCAGGGAGTTAAGGTCTGGGGAGAATGGAATTTTCCTTGGGGTGGTTGAGACTTGTTTTAACCACAGGAATGAACACAAGATTCAACTTGCTCCCTCAGCTATTGTCTGGAACTCCTTTCCCTCTGGCCGCTGCTGGCAGCCAGAGGTTTTTGTGTGACATTTTTCTAAGTATTATGAGGGCTCTCTGCCCTTCTCTTTATAGCTTTTCTGCTTCTTCCCTCCCAGACTCTCATCTCCCTAGCTTTCAAATGCTTTCCAGTAAGCAAGTACTTTTCTGTCTATTAGGCAGGGGAAGACATGTGAGTTTGTTTTGTTTATTTATTTAAAAAATGTGTGCCACCTCTCCTTCCAGGGTCACCACCCTGCAACTCTCCTACTTGCAACCAGAGAGCCCTACCCTCGCCACTTCCCAAAACCCAAAGTTGATGCAGAGGCATCTGCAGGGGAGGAAGAGAAATTCTTAAGCTGAGGGGCTGCCCTAGCAAGTGCTATCAACAGCCTCTTCAGCACTGGGAAAGACAGGCACATTTCCTCTCTGTTAATTATTGCTGCCAGACCCTAAGCATTAAGTCCTTCCTGAGCCTAAGTTGGAGGTCTTATTTTAAGGATTTTGCTTCAGATTTTGTGGTTGCTGCAAGGTTTCCCTCTAGGGCCTCTACCAAATCCAAGCCCATTACCACTCATCTTTAATACCGGGGAGTTCAGAACAAATCACCCCCAAATGGACAGACAAGGGCTGTGAGGAGATGGGTTATCTACAGACCTTTTCTTCCAATGCCTTGATATTCTTCTCACTGCATTTTCTTTACCCTTTTTCCTGGTTCCTGAGTTCTCTGTGTCCTAAGATGACAAATGACAATACAAATGTCAGCATGCCTGGGAACCTCCAGCCAGCTGAAATCTCGGTACTCACTTCTCCCTGCCAATATTGCAACGAAAAGCCTTCTTGCAGATAATTTTTTAAAAAATTTTGTTTTAAAGCAGCATTAGAGAGATTGAAATAGATTTCTTTTCAAAGCAATCCCTTTTGATGGGGTGCAAAAAAAGGTGAAGCAAAAGCCAAACTTTGGTTTCAAATATAACACACCTTTATTCTAATTATAATCACAATGATCCAATGTATTTGGGATTTAATTATTTGGAGTTAGAATTTATAAAGACATCCTGTAATTACCATTGAACTTATCTTGAGGCATAAATCTAATTATTAAACACTTTCAGATTTCATTCAGTGAGTAATTAAAACAGAAAAAAAAAAGAAACCCACTGTGGATTCTTTTCCACCTTTGTAAGAAAAGTTCCTAAAATTATCAATGGGTTTCAGTGGAAGTATCTCAAAAGTATTGTGTATAAAATATAATTGCAAACAAAATAATAATTTAGTTACATGTAGTCTTCTCCCTTGATGATCAGGATATTTGAGTAGGTGAGAAATGGCTGAGGGAGATGGATCACAATGAAAAAGATTTCCTTCAAAAAGAGTATCCTGTGCATAAGTTTTACTTTTATTGTGGACAAGAAAGGGAAGCAGGCACTGTGCAATTTTTATGAGAATTAAGTTCTGTTCTCTGATCAGTTTTGGCAAAAAGTAGCAGTCCATATGCTTTTCCCTCTTGGAAGTGAAACATGGGAATGAGGTTTGGCAGAAGCTGATATTCTAACATCCAAGGGGGAAGGTCTTGGGAGACAGCATGCTTAAGGGAATGGAGGTTTGTTTGTGGGCCTAGTCCCCAAAGGAGAGCAAACCAGACTCATCTGCCCTGCACAGGGCAGTGGAGAAGCTGTTGGTGGGGGGCAAGATGCTGCTCAGGTGGCCTGTCTTCTGCAAACTGAGATGAAACCAAGCTACTCCTCCTGGCTCTCACTGGGAACAAATCAGGACATTGGCCTTGGTCAGAGGGCAGATCAAAAAGAAAAAAAGGAATGAGGGCTCATCCATTAGTTGCACGGCTTACCTCACCGGGTCCTTACCTCACCGGGTCTGCATGGGTTGAGATAATCTTTCCCTAATCTTCCATGACCCTTTGACATTTCAAGATCAGTTAGTCCCCTGTGGAATGCTGCCTCCCTAGGGATGGCAGTGCATTAGATAAAGAACTCCACTGATGAATGCTTCTGGAACATTTGCACTTAAAGAGAAAAATTTAGAATAGATGCAGGCAGAGAGGAGTTGGGAGTGCCTCTCAATAACAGCAATAAAACAATAACACTAATGGCACCTTCCTCATGCTTTCTCCATTTAATCTTTATATGGATCCTGTAAGGTGTACCTACCTCATTCTGAAGAAGTTTCTAAGATCCAAGAGAATGAGCAATGAGTTCAAAGATGTATGTGTTATCAATCCAGAGACTGGATATGCTATTAACCACTGCAGAAAGAAGGTACTCCCACGATCATCTCCAGAACTTCAAACGTAGATTTTGCATCTTATGCCAAATATACTGGGGACTAGATAAAAGAAGCTTAACCAAGAAGTTAGTTTGAGTTTTTAGAGCCAGACAACCTGGATTTGTTTATTACCTGGTAAACTGTGGCTTAGGTTCATTAAACTCCCCTGAATCTTAACTCCTCATCTGCAAAATGGGTATAATTAATGTATCTGCATCATACATAGGGTTATGCAAGACAGAAAATGGGAATAAAGGGCTTAGCATGGTGCCTGATACACATTACATGCTCAGTAAAATCAAGTTCTTAATAACTGTCTAAGGTAAGAAGTCTGTAACTGAAATAAATGGAGGATCTCAGAGAATATCGCACATGTGATATTGCTTCATCTTGGTCTTACTTTCTGTTTCCGCTCCCTGATTGTAGACACTACTTGAGTTCTTGTCCTTGGTCCTTTTTTGTTTCTATACTTTGGGCACCTTATCCACTCCTATAATTTTCATTCTTATTTATGTGAAAACAACAACAACAACAAAAAAAACCCTTAAGTTTCCTCTCAGGCAAAACCCACTTTCCTAGCTTCTATTTCCCTGCTTCTGATTGCTACCGGCTGCTTGCTCTTTCTGGAATCTCCATGGCAGCTCATCAGAAAGGGGTTCTCCAGTGTTTGTTCCTTTAAAGGTCCCACCATATCCAAGCCACTGAGGATGAGTCCTCTTTGACATCTCTGTCCCCTTTCTCGCATCCAGTCAGGATGCAACTTAGGTCAATTTTATTGACTCCAGAATTAAGACTGTTCTTTTCAATATGGACAGTTGCAATTACCTTTTTAACTGGTTAATAAATGCCCTCTAAATTGTGCTATGCACAGTTACCAAGTTGATCTTCCAAATGATAATTCTAATAATATCAGTTTATACTCAGAGAACTTTGGATTCTGAAGATTTAAAATTTATAAATTAAAAAGTTTCTTTTTCTATTGTGTTAACAGCTCTGCTGAAGACTTACTTTCTCTGGACACAGCCTGGTTTTCTTTCCTGTATCCCCGGCTCACTGGGTTCCCTGGGTCATGCCTGTCTTTCCCACAAGCTTTACCTGCTGGACTTTGACCTTTTCTTTAAGCGGCTGAATATTTCCTCCTTCATTAGCTTTTCCTGGTGATCCAGGTTGACAAGACCTCTTCTTTTTTCTCTGTCCCGTGGAAGTATTTTCTGTGTGTCCCTTTTATGACAGTGATGCTGTCTTGTGTTTCAATTTTAACCAATTAATATAAGCACATGGAAGCCAGAGACCTTCTCTTATTCATGACACTTGATCTCTTAATTAATCTGCAAAACAGCATTCTTATGCAGGTTGGTGTTTCTTATGCAGGTGGGTGTCTCTACATCTTCTAGATAAAGCAGCTGAGGCTCATGACTGTTAAGTTGACATCTCAAAGGTTTAAGAGAGCATTTCAAAGTTTTCAAGCATACAGAGGCATTAGGTGGAAGAATAATTTCAACCCAAGTTCATTGGGTTCCAAAACCCCTATAGAATGCTGAGAGGTATGGATGAAGGAGAAAGAAAAAGGAGAGATAGGAATATCAGAAAGATGTTCTGGAAGGCTTTAAATACAAAGCAGGCATTGAGTTGGTCCTAGATAATTGTGTATTCACAAAGTGAGAGGAGGGCAGGCTGGGCAGACAGAAGAGCACAAAGGTTTAGAAGTTGACCCTTGATAACTGCTTGTGGATAAATGCACTAAAGACAGGTGTGGCCCCCTTTCCAACTTTGATAAGGAATGTCCTTAGCAATGGGGTTTCCCCTTCTCCAGTCCCATGGACTCTCTACATTTACCGAAGAGCAAGAAAAGAGGATATTCAGCATGTAGTTCCTCTGTTTAAAAAAAAGTTCTGTGACTCAGATTTTCAACTACTTTCATCTCTAAATCTTCAGGTGTTCAGAGTGCAGCAAAACCTGTTTGGTCAGCAGAGTCCCCTCCAGCCCAACCTGGCCCTCCTGCACCAACAGCCCACACAGAGTGAATCCACAGCTACCCCTCCAGGTGAGGCAGGCAATAGGTCAAGGGTCTCTGGCAATAACTTCTCCAGGTTCTATTTTGCTAACCCTTCACTCCCAACTCCTCTTGGGCTTAGGCTGCTGCAGTACATCTTGAACCAAGAACTCCATTTGTGAGAGTTCCCAGAAATGTAATTGCTGGGCCAATGGCAGTGACTGCTTTTAAGCTTTAAAGGAGTATGGTTGAAGAGCCCTGCAGGAGGTTTGTGCCAATTCACAGTCTCCCCTGCAGAGTTGGAAACAGTCTAGACCCCATCACCTAGAATCCCTGACCACACATCCCAGTGATGCAAAGAACAGGACACACTAGTGACATGGGAAATGAAATGAGACTGCTTCACCACGAGAAGCAGGAGCTGAGTCATATTATCGCAACTGAATAGGAAGAGGTGGGAGGTGGTCCCTCCTGGAAGTCTCCCTCAGTTTAAAAAAACCCAACGAAATAGGACCTCACTCATAACCCCAACTGGAGATGTGCTGCTAAGGCTTTGGACACAGCTTCGAAATGTGCTTGTTATTTTGAGCCTGATATCAGTCTCCTGGGGAACTGCATGTGTGTGTTCAAGTGGCTGCCTTAATGAAACCTTTCAGCAAATGCCTCTAACATATATTTTAGCTGAACAACCTAGATGGATTAATAACACTACCAGAGAATATTTATATAATAGGGTAGGTAAGGCCCATAATACCATGAAACCCTGATAGGAAGCATGAAACCTGAGGCAGATTATCGATATAAAATTTTTATACTTATATTTATATTTTATATTATGTATACTATATACATATATATAAAATATCAATTTGACTACCATACACACACCAAAATGAAAACCCTGTGCAACAGAAGTTCAATAAAGGGAATTTAAAAAAAAATTTTTTAAAGTGTTAAACTAAGAAAATTATTTGCAAATATTATCATATATGACATGGAGTTAATATACAGATTTATCAAAACTTAAGAAAAATATAAGCACTTTAATATACAAAGGACCTAAGGTGGTAGGTAACAAAATAACTGTAAGAAAATAAAACTATGAAAAATGTTCAACCTTATTGGTTATCAAAGAAATATGAATGAAAACAATAATGGGATTTTAATTGAGTCTATCAGTTTGGTGGAGGATGGAGCGTCTGATCTCTGCCAGGGTTCTGAGAACACAGGGCGACAGTTTCCGACTCTGCAGGGGAGACTGTGAATTGGCACAAACTTCCTGCAGGGCTCTTCAACCATACTCTTTTAAAGCTTAAAAGCAGTCACTGCCATTGGCCCAGCAATTACATTTCTGGGAACTCTCAAAAAATATCAGACAAATATACAAATATGCATAAACAAGGATGTTGATAACAGCATTATTTGTGTGTACTGGAAACAATCTCTGTGCTCAACAGCATTAGGGTACAACATCAAGATAGAATATTGTACAGTCATTAGCAGGCTGATGTATAGAATCATATCTGCTAATGTGGGAGGATGATCATATTAAATCATAAAGTGAGAAAAGTGCATTGGAGAATACTTATGTTTTCTTTTCTAAAGGACATAATGAGATACTTTGCAAGTGGTTATAGTCTGCATTTTTGAATTTCATCTTTGTGGTGTTTTTAAATTTTTTTCTATAATAAACATAGAGTATTAGAGTTAAATAAACCAATAAACCCTGTGGGAGACAGAATAAGGGTCCTTTCCCCAAAATGTCCATGTCTCAATTCCTATAATCTGGTAATATGTGAAATTCCACGGCAAACAGGCTTTGCAGCTGTAGTTAAGAATCTTGAAGATAAGCCTGGGCAACTTAGAGAAACCCTGTTCCAAAAGAAAAAATAAAAAGGTCTGGGGTATAGCTCAGTGGTAAAGTCCTTTCCTAGCATGCTTGAGGCCCTGGGGTCAATCTCATGTACTAGAAAAAAAAAATGTCCTAAAATGGCAAAATTATTCTGAATTATCTGGGCTCGTCTAGTGAAAAAACTGTGGTCCTCACACAAGGGAGGCAGGAGGGCCAGAGTCTTAGAGGCATGAGGATGCTCTGTGGCTGATGTTGAAGATGGGGGATGAGGTACCAGCCTAGGAGTGCAGGGAGCCTCCAGAAGCTGGGAAGGCAAGGGAACAAATTCTCAGAGCCTTTAAAAGGACCACAGCCATACACTGACCTAGTTAACTGTTTCCCTCCCTTCAAATTCAGGAATGTCAGGGACACATGTTTACTTTGTTCACCCCACTACCCCCAGCACCCAGCACCAAGCTCAGGAGCTAACTCACTTTTGAATGGACAACTACACACTGAAATTCTGGAAGTTTCCACCTACCCTCGCTAAAACACATCTTTCGTCTGGCACAGAAACTCAGGCTGATTCCCTTTTCTTCTTAGGCAGATGGTATGGAGTTTAAAGCTAAGTGTGCCCTTTTCCCTGACATTTGGATTTTTTTTTCTTATAGATTTCAGAAGCCCAAGACTGAGGGGTCAGCCTTTGGACACACACTCACCCACATGCATGACCAAGGCACTGAAGCATTAGTTGAATTCTTGGTATGTTGGAAGTACACCTATAGGCCTCAGTATGATTCTAGTTTTCAGTGTGTTAAGAATGCCATGGGATGGCCTCTCCAAAGGAAAGTTCTACGTCTCAGAAAAGGACAGCCCTGGCACTTGTGCAAGATGGAGGTTTTCCCCAACTTCTAAGGTCAGTTGTCCCCAACATCCTTAGACAACCTTCTTTCACAAGTCTGGAATCCTTGGGAGCATTTGGAGGGGATGGATGGGGTTGGTTTTGTTTGTACCATCTCTTTGTAGAATGTTGCCAGTTCCCTATGGAATCCCTCCAGAGGCTGGGTAGGGCTTCCACTGGTGTTCTGTGGCAGAGAGGGGCAAATACCCACCCACAAACACAGCATCACTCACACACTTTGGTTTAACTTATAAAGGGATGGAAGAAGAAAGAACTTTCTTGGGACTGGGAGGTAGCTCAGAGACAGCACTTGCTTAGCATGTGTAAGGCTCTGGGCTCTATCCCCAGTACAGGGGGGAAAAGAAGAAGAAGGAGAAGGAGAAGGAGAAGGTGTGAGCCTGTATGATACAGCCAGTTGGCAGTGACTTTGTGAATAGAATCTAGCCCCATCCAGAGATGGAGTCTTTGTAAATCTTTTTCAGATTCTGTTTCAATCCTTACTTCTTGAGCAAGGACGTTATAACTTCATGAGTCTTGCTTACTACTCTAAGCGGTAAAGAAGTACACCTGCAGGAATGTTCCACCTGCAAGAAAATTTTTCATTCTTCTTCTTCTCCAGCTCTGGATGGGGCTAGATTCTATTCATAAAGGCTGCGCCAAGTTTGAATTGGGGGACCCCATCAGCCTTATTTAAAGGCTGGATCATAGGCTCATAGTAAAATCAGATCATAGTTAATAGAGGAAATAGAATTTTGACCAGAGTGGGTAAAGATAAAATTAAAGAGCTTAAGAAACATAGAAGGGGGATAAAGAGAGAGTAGTTGGCAGAATAAAACTCTCTGCATCCTAAATCTATAGAAATCCTAAATCTGCAAAGGTGCAAAAATTGCAAAATTAGTCCGTAAGTAACAACGTGGCCAAAATAGATGCACTTCATTTCTGCCAGTGATCCAGGAGGTTAGATTATGTGGCCTCTGTGGCTTCTTCCAGAATGAATTTTGCATTTCTTTAAATCGTCTAATTTGTCTGTATTTATGTAAAGCTGGTTAATTCTGCATCCCCTGGTTTAGCCTCTGTGCTCTCAATACCAAGGAACTGGCTGACTCTGTTAACCAGAGGCACTATCCAGATGGGAGGGGCAGGGGATCAATATTTCCATATTGTATCTCTGTTCCAGGAGCTGTGCGAAGGGCTTTAGCATTTATTATCAAATGCAATTAAAAGTCATTCACCATATCCTCTCTCTTTATCCCACAAGGGACTCCAGGAATGAAGGGCGTGAAATTTGGTGTTGGATGCTTGCCTGTTAGCAACTAACTACAGCCATTAGCTGTGAGAGGACAGAGATGTCATTTTCCTGCCTAGTGTAGCCAGCCACATTGGAGTTACTTTTTCTGGGCATTGAACTAGACAGTATACCTGACCAGGGGTCTTTTGTTATTTTAAAATAAAATCTTTTTACTAAGGTGTAATGGATGCTGGTCATGTTTTGCCTGTGACTCTTCTAAATAAATTAACAGACTCAAGTTGCTTGCTTATGTGGAAATAGCTAAAGGACAAATGCTTATGTGCACTGGTTGTCAGAGATGACCAGATCCAAATCTCCCTTGTGTTTTCTCTTCTTCTGTGACATTCCTCCACTTTCCACACCTGCATACTAAAGACTCTTTTAACTCAGGGCCTAAGGGCTTTTCATGTATTTCTGAATTAGGGAAATGTTTAAGGGACTTCTTTCCCACACAACCCTCCTGTTCCCCAGTTGGATCCATAATTTAAAAAAAAAACACAAAACTTTAAAAATGAAGTTATTGTTTAACTAAATGTCTATCAAACATATCATGTTAACCAACTCAGAAACAACTCAACTCTTAGGAACTTGTAAATTTCCTTAGTGTGGGTTGTGGATGTGTTTTAATAATTTTGATGTGATGTAGAATACAACCTCTAATATAAGCTTGCCTGAAGTCAAGGGAAGTTTTCAAGTCTTCTCATTGCTTTGGGCAGGCTCCCTCCAGCCCCTTCACAGCCTGCCATGGACACCAGGCCTTCAGTAGCTTCTCCTGGGCCTGTGTTCTGAACACTGGGTGGCAGCACGGAACTTCCTAAGCCTTCTCCAGAGTCTGGATGCAAACCTGAGCCATTCCACCTTAAGAAGGGCCATGCACAGAACCATGCAAAAAGTGCAGTAATTCTTGGACGTGGCTAATCTCTATAATTCACCGGATTGCAGATACAAGTGACAGCTGCAATAGGGGTGATGTTCTCTCATTCTCTGTGTCACTGGGACGCTATTTCGAATCTTCCTGAGATTAGAAAAAGGATTACCATTGCCCCCAGGGCCTTGCTGTGTAATTTTTATCAGTCTTGATCTGTGAGTTCCCCCAGGTAGTGCAAGCACCTGTGTGTGTGTGTGTGTGTGTGTGTGTGTGTGAGAGAGAGAGAGAGAGAGAGAGATGAATAGCCCCCCCCACGATGCTATATAAGACTCCTATGGACCACACAGCTGTGTTTTTCACCATTGGATTCCCATGGGGCAGTACTTTCAACTTGTTCCTAACTCCAAGACTCTTGACTTCTCACTTTGGTTCATTCCCTTGCCCTGGGTGGTGCAGTGACAGCTTCATGGCCATGCCATCTGTGCAGTTGTACATGGCGTGATGCTTAGAAGGTCCCTATCTTTGGCTAATGCTCTATCATTGTTACAAAAATCTTAATAATTTTTGAACAAGGGTTCTTGCATTTCCATTTTGTCTTGACCTGTTACATCATGAAGCAGGTCCTACTGTGAAGAAACATAGCCAGACGTAAATTTTGATCTAAGACTTGACTCTGCCCTGTTCTTTCTCAGCCTCATTTCAGTGGGCTTGGCTTAGAACTAAGAATGCAAAAAGAGTGCGCTTTTGATTCAACCTTCGTGGGAGCCTGCCACTCACTCCCTGTGTGACCTGGAGCACACCATTAACCTATGCAAAAGCCCTGTCATCTCTCTGGAGGGTACAGTTCTCATTTTACAGGGCATGGCAAGTAGTAAACACCGGGAGACACACGGAATGGCCTGGCACACTACAGACACGGGGAAAACCCTGCTTGTCTCCTTTGTCCCTGGTACTCCTGGAAGCCAGCATTGATTCTTTCCATGTCTTTTTCCTGCCTAGTGTAGCCAGCCACGTTGGAGTTACAGCTTGGTTTCCTTTACAGTAGGACAGGTTTCGGCCAAACTTTCAGTCCACAATCCAACTCCCTGTGCATTAAAGCGGTTCCTTATTCTGCTCAGGTCTCTGTTCTGAGCAAGAAGTTCATGGGCAAACTGTAGTTATGATTTCCACACTCCAGGAAATGCCGGCTTTTACAGAGCAACCTGATGATTGGGGAGCCTCTGAAGAGAGCTTCTGATTGAAACATCATCTTTAAGGAATTTTGCTTTACTAATGAGTGTAATATGTTGTACTTTTGTAAGGCCTTTTCCTCCAAGGATCTGAGTGGACACTTGGCAAACAACATTAATCCTGGCTTCCTAGCTGGATGTCAGATGACTGCCAATGACACATGCATCTACCTGCCTGGGTAGGGCCGGAAGGCCCCATGTCCTGTGCCTGCCTCTGCTCAGGACTTTTTATATGGTCTTAAACGATGTTTCTGGACCTCAGTTACTTAATGTGCAAATTGAGGTTAATAAGTTCTGTTTGGAAATTATTCCTATGAATAAATCCTATGAAGATGAATTAGTCCCCAAATGGAAATATCCCTTTAAAAGTAGAAATAATTTCATAATGCAAAGGACTGCAATATTACATTTTGACAGTTAAGTTCAAGTTTAAAATCCAGTGCTATACCAGACAATATGCTATCCTAGGCATTGAAATTTCCTGTTGCTAAAACTGGGGTCAAATGTCTAAGAGGCAAATGGAAAATTCCTTTGAACACTGAGATGTTAATTGGCTTTATAATAATGTTCTGCAAATAGCCCATTTACCCATAGCTAACGAAATATTGAGGAGATAGCTGAGGCTCAGTGAATTTTCACTGGGCCTTTTCAGAACTTCCTTAATCATTCCTGAAATTTTCCTTCCACTCAGTTTTTTGCAACTTGCAATATCTAACATGCTCAGGTGGCACTGAGCACAGGCAAATATGGGTTGCACTTGTGAGGTGAAACAGTGACCTGCTTCCTCATCTCAACAGGAAGCTCCTTGAGGGGGGTGTGTGGGATAAAGTAGACACTTGCCAATGACGCTGAGCACAGTGCTCTGCACCAGTGTCCCTTCATAGTGACTTCCAGTACAAGAGACTGGCTGAGTTAGTCTGCAGGCTCTATGTGTACTCAGGAGTTATGTAAGAAAGCAGTCTCTCTAAAGGATCTTAGTGTGGTCTAAGCAACTGCTATAATTTAAATCTTAAATGTCCCCTAAAGGCCCATGTGTTAAAGTCTTGTTCAACAGTTTGGCACTGTTGGGTGGAGGTGGGCCTTGCTGGGCACGATGGTGCACGCCTGTATCCCAGTGGCTCAGGAGGCTGAGGCAGGAGGATCGAAAGTTCAAAGCCAATCTTAGCAATTAAGTGAGGCCCTAAGCAATTTAGCAAGATCCTGTCTCAAAATAAAAAATAAAAAGCGTTGGGGATGTGGCTCAGTAATTAAGTGCCTCTGGGTTCAATTCCCAGTACCAAAACAAACCAACAAACAAAACAAGGTGGACCTAGTGGGAGGTCCATACTCCAGTCACTGGGGGGATACCCTTGAAGGGGACTGTGGGACTCTGCCCTCTCTTTTTTAATTTTTGCTCTCCAGCCATGCAGTGAACAGCTTTGTTCTATGACATATTCCTGCTGGGATATGCTGCTCTCTCCGCCAGAGGACCAAAAGCAATGAGCCTGCCCAATCGTTGACTGGAACGTTCCAAACTGCCAAGTAGAAGTAAATCTTTTTTCTCTTTATAAATTGATTATTTCAGATATTTGTTACAGTAATGAAGATCTAACACACCAGCCTGCACAGTCTTTCCTGTGGATACCAGACAAGGAATGAATTTGACGTTATATATTACAGGCCACTAAAAACCAATGCTATCTCTCATTTAATGAAAGGACAGAGCTATTTACAGTATTGATGAAAAGATTAATTTAGTGTGTATCCTATAAGTTTTAGGAAAAGTAGAAAAGAGACCTCAAGCCTTCTGTCTCTAATTAATTAATCTGTTATAATAATTAAAGCCAAGTTCTTTTTTTTAAAGTTGCCCTCTGAAAGGAAGGCCTAGAATCCCATGATATTAAATGTTCCCAGGGGCAAAAGACCAATTTCTTCTTCTAGCCCCAAATCATGAACCCCTTCAGTATTATCACCATCTTGCTTCTCATTCTGTGTCTCTTCCTGGAAAAGGAAAGCTGACCTTGACCTGCTCCAACAGCTCTCACACTCTGCTGGAACTGGAGCTGACTTTGTCATTGAAATCTTTCAATGGGAGGGGGAGGAATTTATTTTAGGTTGAAGTTTTCTGGAAACTATAAAGCTAATGATCCCTGGAAACAGCTTGACTTCACTCCCAAGCTTTGAATGATCTACTTCTGGTGGTAAAAAAGAAGCCATAGTAAGTCATTCAGTCCATTCCTCTGTCTCTGTGTTATATATAAAAAGTTCCAGAAAGGCAGAATAATAACAATCCCCATGCCTGACAGCACTTTAGTGTTTACCAAGCATTTTCCATACATCATTTCATTTATTGCTTTCCCCCAATACTTCAAATTAGTTATTACTATCTCCAGTTTACAAAGCAGATTGAAGGTCAGAGAGGTTGTAGCATGCTGAGAGTCGTGCTACTTCTAAGGGCCAGTGCCGGGGCATGGAGCTTACCAAATACCCTTTCTGCAACATTACTGCATCAGGCTCTCTGGTAGATTTAGGCTTTTTCCCAAACGAGAAATTTCTACCACTATCTTTTAGGTCCAACAGACCTCAGAATTGCCCAATATCCATTTCTCCTTCTGTATCTGAACCCACATATTTTACTATCTTCTAAACGATTTCCATACTTCAAATAACATATATATTTTTTGCAGTAATGAGGTTAGAACCCAGGGCCTCATACATGCTAGGCAGGCACTCTGTAACTGAGCTATATCTCCAGGCCCTCACATAATAATCTTAGACCAATGTAAAGTTTATAAGTGCTGGTCACCTGGTCCTAACTTCTCCAGGTTGAATGTACTAAATTTCTTCAGCTGTTTCTTTCACTATCTTGGAAGTCAGCTTGTTCTGCCAAGGGACAAGGCATGCCACTGACATACCTTCTCATTGCAGTGAGGGGATGACGTCACATACCTCTCAGGTTTGTCAGAAACGAATCAGAAAATACACCTAGAGTGCACACATGGAATACACGACAAATGGATGCATTGAAAATGTCTCTTCCTTTCTTTCCCTCCTTACTTGCTTTTTTTGGTTGTTGTTGTTGTCCTTACAGATCCCCAGAGAGAGGACATACTCCCTAGTCATGGGCATAAATTGGTAGTCTGTCATTTTTGTAGGAAATGGGCTCTACTTTCCATAAACTTTCCCGGACAAACCATGGAGAGAATCCTAGACATACTTGAGGACTCATTAGAGGTGAGTGGTCTCTCTGTTCACTTAATGCCTTTTATTCCTGTATAATACGTGCACACCAATTATAGGCCTAAAACACAGCCAGGAGATGCCACCTAACAGCATTTGATTTATTAGTTTTATTAAACACAGATGCCTTTAATGTGGAGTTGTTTGTAGCCTGCACTGCATTTCTAGCTACTTTATCGCATCTATTGGCCAATGTATGAATTATCTTCAAAGGACACGGCTCTTGCTTTTTATCACATTTTTCTCTCCAACTACCAAGGAAGAGGTCACTTGGGAGGCGCATCCTTTCATGGCAAGAAAGTGGCCTCGTAGATCAAACACGTGTTTGTTGTGGAATGGCAAAGCCGACAGGCCAGGCCTGCAGGAGGGGCCTGCGTCACTCAGAAATCCTCATCAGTCTCTCACCAAATGGGACCTGCCGCAGTCTGGCTGGGCACAAATGCCGCAGTCTGGCTGGGCACACAATCACGAGCCACCACACAGCTTGTAGATTCAAACAGCAACTCTTTATTCCCGAACTCACACCAGCCGTCTACAATCACGTTCTGGGGAAATCCACGTTCTCTGCCCAAATTCCACTACCAGTGGGCTTCTGTCTCCCAAAAAATACTGTCTGAATCCCGTGAGAACTCAAGGGGAACTCAGGCAGCAGAATATGCCCTATTCCCAGCAGGAATAATCTTAAACCTGGAACGCCCTAAACCCGATTATCCTAAACTGGGAACACCCTAATCCCGGATCCGCCCTGGTCCTTGAGCAAGGTCACCTAACTGCAATGTCACTGCAAAATGTCCTATTTCCACGAGTCCTTCCACTAAGCAACATGGGGTACGCTGGCAAGGAAATTGTCATACCTACTTGGCTAATGGCTCCCAGCAGGGACCCATGGGTGAGGCTTTGTTGGGAGATGCGTCCAGGGAACAGAGGCAGTGGAGAGGGGGAGGGAGTGCAGAGAACTAGGAGGTGCACTTGCTATGGGGCTGGACAGGGTTTCAAACCCTGCCTTTACGACATACTAGTTCCGTGACTTCAGAAGCAAATTGTAGTACCTCTTTGAGCTTTAGATCCCTTGTTCTTTAAGTGCTTTCTCTCAGCATCTTTGTAAGTACCCATGGGATTATCAACCGCTATCATGAATTCCCTTCCCCTTCCCTTGGCTAATTACAGCCTCAGCTGCAGGTCTTATCCGGAAGGGTGGGTGTTGGTAAAGGGACATTGGCAGTGGGAGGGGTCTTTGTCTCACTGCAGGTTGATGTTTCTATTGGGCTTAGTCCTTTTAAAAGTGAAAGATAAAAAAGTCTTTCCTGCAATTTGTGTTAATATTAAACACTTCATTCCTTCTTCCAATTCTTTATACTATGTTTTAAGTTGCCTGAAAATAATTGCCTTGGTTTTATTCATTTTTGACTTTTCCATAATACCCAGCACATAGGGTAGGAGGCCAGAAAATGTTTTCAAGTTAAAGTAAAATATTATCCTTTTTGCACCTCTGTGATGGTTTACTTACATTCTGGTCCAGTTGACTCAGGAAGAAGTCTCTAAGAGTATTGGCCGCAGTGATTAGTCTTTGAGTTCTAGGCAGTAGCTGGGTATTTTGAAAAATATATTGAATAGTGAATCAAGAGGCTGAGAATGCTGGCCTCTTGTCAGTCAGTTTGCATTCTGGATCTGTGTGAAATTGGGAAATTTACTTAACCTCTTCGAGCTTCAGTTTCCTCATCCATAAAGTGAGGATGAGGATAGTAATTTCTCTTTTAAAGGTGGTGGTGCAGATTAAGTGAGTTACTGTATTTAAAGCCTTAGAATAGCACCTGGTTATAGTGAATGCTGTTAATGTTGCTACCTCTATCTCTAACTAGTTGTGTGATGGGGAGAGCTAGTTGTCAGGGCTAACCTCTTCTAGCTATAATATTCTGCAATTGATGAGTCCAAAGGCAACAGAATAAGACAAGAAATGGGCCAGCCAGAGAGGCAAGGCGAGGCCCTACCTGTGTGCTCTGGGCTTCAGGATGAGCCCATCTTCTCTATTTGGCTTGGAACAAGGTGTGAATGAGTGCATGAAGATGCTGTTACCCAGGATTTAAATCTCTGATGACAACACTTGTCCAAGTAGTTACTCTGCCTTTGGATTGGGTGGCAGAGATAAGAGATGAGACCTGTGACAATCTCAGCAAACTCTTTTGTCTTACAGAAATCTAAGCTCATAAACACGGTGGTGGTGGGGGATGCGAATTCCAACCTCCTTGAAACTGTCAATCAACTTCAAAGATGAGAGTCAAGGACGGAGCCCTTCTCCCAGACATGTTCCAGAAGGTTGGATGTCTAGAGGATGAGGGTTAAACCTGTGGCTAGAATGATTCAGGTTTTGTTATTCCAAGTAGCCCCTCCACCTTGAGGGGAGAATGGAGCCAGAATAGAAATATGGGCTCAGCTGTCATCTTTGGCTTTTAGCACATTCTGTCATCAAATACTAAATACTTGGGTAAATAGGAGGCTGAGTGATTGGGTGGTGGGGGCAGGTGGGGCTCACAAAGCTTCTTGCTTGGAGCAGCAACTGTCTTTGGGATGGATGCACCCTCAAAGGAACAGCAGAACTTGATACCTACCAGGGAGCGGTGGAATGCAGCCCCAGGAGAAATACCTACAGAAGGGTGTTTATAACTGTTGTGGGGTAGGGGAGGAATAGAGTAATTTATTGCTGAGAAAGGAATGTTTTTCTTCCATCCAAAGTAGAATTTATTGTCTGAATAATGTGTGTCATATCCAGATTAGAAAGGCAGCAGTTTTTTTTTTTTTTTGTTGTTGTTGTTTTATTTTGTTTTTTAAAATGCTTTGCCTGGAACATCTACTCTAGACACCAGGATTAAAATATTAAAATTAATTATTTTTATTTAAGTTAAATACAGACTATTAGAAAATATATACATGGAAACATAAGAAAATATTAAAATATTTCATAATTGAACTACCAAAGGTAACCAATTAGGCTTTTTAAATGATTTTACATATTTGCCATAATTTTGAAACATGGTTAGAAATGGCACAAAAACATTTTAATTTAACAATTAAGCATGAGCCTTTTCATGGTGTTAGAAGTGTTCATAAAATGATTGTGATGGCATTATAATATTCAATTTACTTCTGTATCTGAATTTACTAAGCCCATAACAAGGCCAGCAAACCAACACTTCATGTTCCTGCCTATGTGCCAGATACTGTTCTAGGACTTGACTTACATTAATTCACTAATTTTCCAAAAAAAAAACAAGATAAGGTTTTACTGAAAATAATCTCCACTTGAAGGAAGAAGACCTTGAAAGGCCAAGGAATTGCTGGAGGTCATTCAGCTGGTTAGTTACGTGGCCAAAATTTAAACTTAGACTGTATAGTTCCCCTACACTATTCAGTCACCCTACTAGTGAAGTCACTTAGATTATGGCTGATTTTTAAAAATTAAATTGGTATGAAGGAAGTATCCTCCTTTCATTAAAAGTGAGAACTTGGGCACTGAACCCAGGCTGGCTCTTGGAGGTAGGGTACAGGGGTGATGGGGCTTCTGGGTATGTGAGAGACAGGATTCAAACCCTAATATAAAAACCAGATTGGTGGTGGCAGAGTCAGAATTAGAACCCCTTTCTCTGATTCTTTCCTAGTCTTTTTCTTTCCACTGTTTTTGTGTGAAAAGACAAACACACATACATACACACACACACACACACACATCTTTGTAATGAAGAAAGACAATGCAATCTTTTTGAAAGATCAATGTCTAGGAGGAGCTTTGCAGGCAGAAGCGATGGCTTAATAATTATAGCAGATTATTTTCTCTTTATTTCCATATTTATGACCTGTTTTAGAAAGCATGGGGCTTCTTAAAAGCTTTCTAAGTATTGCAAAGGGATTTTGTAATCTTTTTGCACTGGATCATGAGAGTAGGATACATTATTTGATTGTGGACATAACAAAGGGCCAAGGGCAGAGGGCAGGGTGGCTTGTCCCCTTCTATGACTTCTGAGCACCCATGTGCACTCTTTCCTATGCCCCTGCTTCTCTGCAAGAATGCCTAGCTGTTCTGGGGTTCCTGGCCCCTCTGGGCTCAGCAAAGTGTGAGGCAAACCACTGGCCTCCAGGAAGCTGGCAATTGGCAGGTGAAGTCAGTTCTTAGGAATCCATCTACTTCAGCTGAGCCCCAAGGATTAAGCATGACAGAAAGCTTTAAGAAGTCTGATACTGATCACAGGTCTAAGGTTATCCAATCTAGTTGTACCACCAAATAAGTTCATATTTGGATTTCCCTATGCTTCTAGTGCCCATTTCTCAATAGGGTCAGAGATCCATAGGCAGAGGTGTGGGATTAAAAGTTTGATATTTAAACTCAGCCTTGACCTTGGTCCGGGGAGAATTCTACTGAAAATTGAGAGAGAATCTACTGGATCTCTCTGAAACCTGTTTCTTCTACTTCTGTGATGCAAAATTCTGGCAATGAGTGGTAAGAGACAGAAAGAAAAAGGGTGCAGAGGGGTGTTGCCCATAAAAGAACTGAGATTTACTCACAGGGAGAACAAAAGAATAGAGATGGGAGAATTGGGGGAGAAGGAGGAGAGCTGTGAATTCACACAACCAGAGGACTCTTAGGTGAAAAGATTCGATCAGTTAGGGCGTTTGAGACCTTAAGAATCACAGGAATAAGAAAAGACAAAGTTTTACGGGGGACTATGAATTGGTCCTTCTACATTTTTATTAAAAGAAACTTTAGTAAATATTAAAATTCTAAAAAAAAAAAAAAAACAAATCAAAACAGATACTTGATGTTATATCACTGGGTAGAAGGAGGAAGACACCTTCAGATAAGTATCAGCTGCACAACAGAAAGTTTCAAAAATTTTGGCAGGAACCCCAGTCAGCAGTTACATCTGCATTCCTGATGTTGGGTCTGTACTATTTGGAGTCTGGGACTCGGCAGATGGACCATTTGCCATGTGTCTGCTTTCTGGCTCCTATTTTCCAACAGCCCTGGCTAATTTGGATCAAATTATTAGCAGACCTGACTCCTCGGCACTGGACACTTTCCACAGATAGGAGTTCTTATCCACATGGTTTCTGGTTATCATTGTAAGGACACTGAAGAGTAGAGGAAAGAGGTCCTTCCTCTCGAGTTCCATGTGGTATCCCTCTGCCCACCTGAAACAGGCTTGGCTCTGCCTTGGAGCTACACCGTTTTTCACAAGGTTCCCAATGCTAAGTGAACACTTAGCAGTGCGTTCTGTAACAGTTTGGAGATCTAGAAAATTAGTCAAAGATCCATGCCCCGACCTTTAGGAACTGGATGTTAATGTGGGTATTAACGGGAGGTGAAAACCTACTGAAAGGTCTTGATTTCATCTCCAAAGCTACAAGGCAAGCAATCCAACTACACATGGTGCACACTGGCTGCTGGGGGACCTCACGGATGGAAAGGGCATTTTGTTCCAAAGAATGGCATGGCTTAAAGGAGGAACAAAGACAACACATGTGTAAGTTCAACCTCCACAAGAACTTCCAGAACAGACAGCCTGACAGCAGGCTCCTTGGCTCTCTTTGGTTACTTCACAGTGGTATACACTTCTACATTATGGAGTCCAAACCTGGCTCAGAAAGGGAATCCTTTTGTGGGAGCATTGCAAATCCAGTGTGTTCCCAGTTGGGTTGAGTGATTATGGAGACCATGTGCATATGGCCCTAGGCGTGTACCCAGTTGCCTTATGCTATCATTTCCATTTAAAGGAACAACACAAAGTTGCATAGAAGTGCAAACCTAGTTGGTTTAGAGGATTCTTTATGGCCATGTGGCAGGGATTGTCCAATGGCAACATAATTCAGATTGAGGGAGGGCTCAGCTCCCTCCAGTGCATGCTTGAGGCACTTGTTGGAAATCTTTCACTGAGCTGTGGTCTTGGGGTTCCATTTCTCCCTAGAGACTCAGCCAGAAGCCAGGCATTAAATTTCATCCCCAACTCTTTGCTCACGAAATAGTTACAAGATAGATATGCTTTTAAACCTGGAAAATCAGTACGTGGGATAAAGAGGGATTGTGAGAATTTCTAACCTTAGATTACCTGAAATATCTGGTGAAGAGTTTCAGATTGTAAAATAGAGGGGAGTCGGCATTTTGCTTAGGGTTTGGGGAAATGTAGCCTTCTGGGTTTCAAACAGGGAAAAAAAGTCTCAGAATCTCACTGCAGACTTTATATCAACATTTGGAGTTGTGAGAATGAATCAGACAAACAGGGACCAAACGTTCCTGAAAAAAGCAGAGGGCCTGAAAATGGAACTGCAAAGTGTTTTGGCAGTTTGGGATTCTAGAATATTATTAGCACCCTCCCACCCCAAACACCACCAGATAATTGACTGTCTGTATTCAGCTGCTATTTGTTTGCCTCTGAGACAAGTGATTTTGAAGCCTATTCTGAGACACATTTCCCTCGAAATGCTTTTTTTCTCTTTTATTTTATTTTTTATTTGCAAAGAGTAAATCAGAGAGAGTTTAGTCCATTTGGAGTGTGATTTTGGTTTTAAATCTTCCAGACACACATGCCAAGATCAAAGCTCCCAAGAAAGGGGCCATTGCAGTAATAGACACAAGCCTCATTTCTTGGACTTGGTATAGGACTCCAGGAGAGCAGGAATCAGGGAATTCAGGAGAGACTGCCTTCCTGAGTTAGATACCCATTCCCAGCTTTGCTGCTCACATGGGAGTGTTGGTTATTGATCTCCTCCTGTCCCTGCCCATCCTCCCACCAGAAGATGACTTGCAATATGGGAACCCGAGGAAATTGTATTTACTTTTAACATCTGCACAGAGTTCAATATTGAGTTACTGAACCCAATGGGCTTCTTGTCTGCTTTATTCTGAAAAGTAGATAGTCAGACCAACCTAATGCCTGGAAGTGACCAGTAGGTGGACACAAAGACAGCTTGTTGTTAGGTCGCCTGGAGCAGGAGAGAAACCTCAAGAAGGTCCGGGAGGGCAATGTCTGGTCATACTGGGAACATACTGAGAATGGAAATTGAGAATGGGGTACTCCAGTTTCAGGGCAAAACACACCACACATGTCCCCTACCACTAAATATCCTGTTCTTTTTCTAAGGATACAATGGGACGCTGTTGACTCAATTAGGCCACCTAGTGGTGAGACATAGCCATCACTGTCAGCATTCCTGAACTGTGGGGCTGGGGGTGGTAGCACTTATTTCTGAGTTTCCTAATTCATTTTCTCAGTTCCTCCCATCCTTTTTTCTACCTTTCCTATTTTTCCTTTAGGAAATCGAGTCCACCATCTGCACCTCTTCTCAGCTCCTTTGCTCTCTCCAGCTGGTTTTGGGACCCATATAGATTTCTCTTTTCCATTTGGAAATCGCACATTATTGCTATCTACACATTGTCACCAAAACCAATTTGTGCAAACTAACAGGCTTATCAGCGCCGCTGAAATGAGATTAAAACTGCTTCCAATGAAACAGATAAAAACCAGATGAATGAAGCCCGCTAATAAGACATTAAAGATAACGACAAGAATGATTAACTAGCATGATATATTGAGCAGTTATGAGGAGTTGGATGCCCAGATCAGTAAACTAATAAAAAGAATCTACCTTTAATTCCCTTTAGTCAGTGAGATATAATCACATCAACATTATGATTTTTTTGGTTATTATTTATCTGTGAGAGCAATATCACACCTTTCTTCCAAATTGCTCCAAGCTTATTAGCAAGAAAAGAGAGATAGAGAGAGAGAAAGAGAGAGAGAGAGAGATTGCTTGGGAGGGGGGAGGGGATTTCTCATTTCAGCTCTTTAAGAATAAAAAGGAATGCTTAATGCCCTGTTTGCATTTATACACTGATTATGCAGACACCCTCTCATTTGTGTTATATCTCGGAGAGTGGCCTATTTGTAGCCAGACTGCTTTACTTTATATAATCAGATCGTCAATTATTATATTAACAAGTCACATCAAAACAATCTGAAAATTACTTTTCTACTGGGCAACCCCGTGGGGGTTGGCTGTGGCCACCATCGCCTTGGAGCTGACTCTTCTTTTCATTGAAGGGGGCCCTTCTGCCATCTTTCAGCTGGGTTGATCTTTCTACCTTGCTGGGTTGGAATTAATGGGGGAAGGGACTTGAAGGAGAGAGAGCCGTCACTTACAATTCATTTAAAGTGTTTCAAAGCTTACTTGTGTGGCGGTCCCAGTGCTGTGCTCCAGGGAAGCCAGAACTTGACTCTGCCCTCAGAAGCTCCGTGTAGTGGGGTGGGATGGGGTGGGGGAGGTAGAGTAAACAACAAGCCCATGTGACAGTTGACTATATGATTAATGTATGGCATCATGGATGTCTTCAGGATAGCGCTACTCTCCAGAGAAGCTAGCAGTACCTTCCAAAGGAGGGTCCCTTTGAAATAGGTACCAGAAAAGAGTAGGGCTTTGCTAGAAGGAGAAAAAGGACAGGGCAGAGATAAAGTATGTGCACGAGCAGTCCTGAAGAAGGATGCTGTGTTGTGAGAAGACATGCTTGATAGGAAGTCGGGGAGACCCTGATAAAGTAGTCTGGGGACAATCAAAAAGAGCCCTGTATTCCGTGGGTGGTGACATGATTAAACCTTTTGAAAACATAACTTTGGTGAAGCTGCAGAGAATGAATTAAAGGCAGAAGAGAAAAGAGGCTAGGAAGCCCTGCCTGGGTCACGATGTGGTGAGAAACACACACGGAGGACCGAGGCATGTGTGATTTGTCCCTGAACTAGCAATATCGATATCTATTTACTGAAGTTATTGGAAAGATTGAAAATAATACAAAATAAAGCAAAAAGGGCAAAACACACAACACATGTCCTCTACCTCTCTACGTCCTCTACATAAATATGTAATACATACCATAGTGATAATTCTCTATTAAGCGCTGCTGTGGAAGGCGATAGGGTACTCATAAGATATGCATGTTGTTTTAGCCAGCATTTTTTTTTTTTTTTTTTTTGGCTGCTGTTTTTGCAGACATTTCTTGGGCTAGTAGGTATGGAGGAG
>NW_026000016.1:37382962-37384558 GCF_001458135.2 Marmota marmota marmota
GTTTTTTTTTTTTTTTTTTTTTTTTTTTTTTTTTTTTTTTTTTGCTGCTGTGACCAAAAGACCTAACAAGAATTGCAGAACATTTCTTTGGGGCTAGAGGGTATGGAGGAGGAAAGCAATACAGGACTTGGCACCAGGAAGTAGAGATATAGAGCATTCTCCTTTCACTGAGGACAGAATATATACTCCAAAGACATGCCCCAGTGACCCACTTCTTCCAGCCACATCCCACATGCCTACAGTTACCACCCAGTTAATCCCTGTCGGGGGAGTAATGCACTGATTGGGTTAAGGCTCTCATAACCCAGTCATTTCACCTCTAAACTTTCTTGCATTCTCTTATGGAGGACACCTGATATCAAACCTTAACACATGTGCTTTAGTGTAAGGCAAATGGATGAATAAAATAGTACTTGAATTATAACATTCTGTTGAGAACAGAGGGATTATAGAATAAAAATACATGTTCAGATGGGTATATTATTTCTGCAATGGGTTTACTTTGTTGAATGAGATTGTGTGGATTAGATATTTTTATGATATTTAAGAGAGATGACAAGTTACAAATATCACCCACCTCACAGGGCAGCCATGAGCATTCCACATTGATTGTGTAAGATCCCTTGATTACCAGAATGTCAGCTCCATGAGAATGGAAATATGTTCACTGTTACCTCCCTGACACCTGGAACCCAGTCAAATAAATATTTATTGAATGAATAAACTAGATTTGAACTGAGTGCAAAAAACAGTAGAAATACTAATTTGACTACTAGTCAATAAGGTCAAAATATCCAGCTTCAGTCTTTCACTCTTCTCCTCATCAACAAATATCCTGCTCAATTCAACATTTAATTCAACATTTAACATCAAGTATTGAGTCTCACTAAGTGCCCTTGGCCTCTATATGCTTCTGGTACAGAATGAGGTGCTTAGTGGTTGTTATGATTTGGATATGAGGTCTCCCTCAAAAGCTCACATCTGAGACAATGTAGGAGTTCAGAGGAGAAGTGATTGGATTGTGAGAGTCTTAACAGGATCAGTGAATTAATCCCTCATGGGATTAACTGAGTGGTGACTGGAGGCAGGTGGGGTGTGGCTGGAGGAGGTAGTTAATTGGGGGCGTGACTATGAGGTATATATTTTGTATCTGGAGCTGAAGTCTCTCTCTGATTTTTTTTTGGTGGGGGGGGGCGGATACTGGGGATTGAACTCAGAGGCACTTGACCACTGAGCCACATCCTCAGCCCTCTTTTGTATTCTATTTAGAGACAGGAACTCACTGAGTTGCTTAGTGCCTCACTTTTTGCTGAGGCTGGCTTTGAACTCTCTATCCTCCTGTCTCAGCCTCCTGAGCCGCTGGGATTACAGGTCTCTCTGTTTCTTGATCATCATGATGTGAGCTGCTTTCCTTCACCACCCTCTCCTGCCATGATATTCAGCCTCATCTCAAATCCCGGGGAATCGAGCTGGCCTTCTCTGGACTAACCCCTCTAAAACCATGAGCTCTCAAATAAACTTTTCCTCCTTGCAGTTGTTCTGGTCAGATCCTTTAGTCACAGCAGCAAAAAAAAAAAAAAAAAAAAAAAAAAAAAA
>NW_026000016.1:37384573-37425951 GCF_001458135.2 Marmota marmota marmota
AAAAAAAAAAAAAAAAAAAAAAAAAAAAAAAGCTGACTAAAACAGTGATGAATAATACAGACACAGGCTTTCCCTGAGACTACAGTGTGGTGAACATGGACATCTGAGTCTCCTGAAGGCTATTATATGTGGGCTCCCCCTTCTCCACAGCAGCTCTCTATCATTCCAGCTGAGAATTGAATGATGGGTTGACATGCAAATATGCTAGGTAGAAGGCAGTACAGGGAAAAGCAGGTAGATATGTCCTGGGCTTATGTATGATGTTGCCTCCTGACTCCACTACTTACTGGGTATGAGAGTTTGTCCTAGTTACACAGCCTCTCTAAACTAAGAGAGCCTCATCTTTAAAAATGGGTATTTTTAAGTAGAAAATAGTAAAATTAGGTGTGCCAATCACTTGGTACATAGTAGACTCTTGCTATTATTTTTACTTACTAATACATTTTATTTGTAGACAGGATTGATAGCTAAAGAAAAAACATTGTTTCTCAAAGAACAGAAAGCTCTGCTCTCCATAGGTTGCTCCTCCTGTCTGCAAAATATGTCAGAGAAGACAATCAATTAACTCAACTTTAAGCAGAAAACAGAAAAATCTTCTTTTATATTCTTGAAAAGCTCTGAAAAATGCTTACTTTTTCTATTATTATTTTTTTAAAAAATCTGCAATCAAGCCTAGTTCAGAAACTTACATGTTTTTAGAGGGGCAATGCTCCTAAAAATTTGCAGGCAGCATATGCTCCAGTAAGGAGAAAAAGCTAAAAACAGTATGTTTAAAATACTTCTCTGTTTAATAACACAATCGCACTGCTGAAGACACCAAAGTTAAAAACTTAAAAATGTTAAATCCGTTGTTTTTATGCTTACTGTTAAATTTTATAATTGTTTAAAAAAACATTATTTCTGAATTTTAATAGATTTCAAACACCTCTTTTTGTTATTGTCTTAAAGCTCCCAATCAAGTTTTCTCCTTGTTCCAGCCAACCCATACTGTCATCTATCTACACCCTTCCCGTTCATGGAGAAGGTGTGTTTTCGTAAAAATTTCACATATTTTGATGGACTCCAATTTTTATAAGCAATATGTTTAATTCAGAGATCACATTTAGAAACAATATATTCTGCAAATGACTATATAAAAATACATTCCAGCTGGGCATGGTGGCAGATGCCTATAATCCCAGCAGTGTGGGAGGCTGAGGCAGAAGGATCGTGAATTCAAAGCCAGCCTCGGCAACTTACCAAGGCACTGAGCAACTCAGTGAGACCCTGTCTCTAAATAAAATTTATAAAAGGGTTGAGATAAGGCTCAGCGGTTAGGTGTCCCTGGGTTTAATCCCTGGTTTAAAAATAAAATCATTTTTACAGAAGTAAAGCATGATTGCAGAAAATAAGTTTTTCAAGTGGGCACTAAGTCTTGTAGGAAGGCCTGGAGCCTCCATAAAAGTCCATTTGCTATCATCGTGGTCAAGAAAGAATTGTCCCCCTAGATTCCAATGTTCACCCTTTGAGAAAAGGTAAGGACTATGTTTCAGCATTATGCAGATTCAGGAATGGAAGTTGCAGTGGTAAAATGGGTTTGAATTGTGTTGTCTTTTATGTTTTCTTTTAACTTGAAATGTACATTTCTGTGAGTTTGTGGTCTAAGGTTAGGATGAGGCAGCAGCTAGGGTCACTCTCACTTTCTGGGAAGTCCTGGAAGCAAGAAAATAAACCTCCAGGGGAGGGAGCTCTGAGATACGAGCTGTCCATGGGAAATAAGAACTTGTTCATGAAGTAAGAATAAAATCAGCAGAGTGGCTGGACCCAGAGGTACATGCCTGTAATCCCAAGTGGCTTGGGAGGCTGAGGCAGGAGGATCGAAGTTCAAAGCCAGCCTCAACAACTTAGCAAGACCTTGTCTCAAAATAAAAAGGGCTGGGGATGTGACTCAGTGGTTAAGTGCCCCTGGGTTCAATCCCTGGTACAAAAAAGAAAAAAAATCAGAGCAAATGGAAGTACTAAAATAACTTATGTTATATAATTACCTGAAGTTTGTATTATCAACTTACAGAATGAGTTTATTTTATGGGAGAACATATAAATTAGTACCTCTCCATAATTATTTTCATAAATAGAAAAATTGATAAATAATAAAAGTAACATATACATTAAACTAAATAAATTTTTGTTATATTGACTGTTTAGACACTGAAAATAATGAATAAATAGTCATTTTTAACATATCTTACTTATTTAAGCTCTTGGTTACATCAATCTCTAATACTATGACATTATTTTTTTGAAGAAGCAATTTTGAATATGGCTTATTGTTCATTTTTTCTCATAAAATTGATTGTAGTCTCCTTGAAAACTACATTTTTCTGATTAACAAATTTAGAATTGTTGATAAGTTCCACTGACTTTTCTTTGTAGATGTTGCTATTTTTAGTTGAGAAAATATTGCAAGTATTGAGGTAGGTGGTAATCCTGGAGTATGTTCTTCTGTATGAAAAAATTCTTAAAACCATTAAAAATATAGATATAAATGCTTTATGTCAAATGTTTTCAAATGTCCTATCTTTTTGTCTCCATTACTTAAAAACAAAAATGAACAAACAAAAAGCAAAACAAAACAAAAGGCAAAATTCAAAATTTATACAAAAAAACATCAAGGCTGATGATGTGATTCAGTGGTAACACTGACCTACTATGTGTCAGGCTCTGAATTCGATCCCCAGCACTGAAAAAAAAAAAGCAATTTATTTGCAAAATTTTAAGGTTATCTCAATATAGTTCTATTTCAGTACAGAATATAAGTTTATTCAGTAATAAAAAGGAGGCTTAGAGGTCATATATTCCAATGTATGATTGTAGCATTTCAAAATTAAAGGTTTTTTTAAAAAATTTTACTATGTTTAAGCTGAAGAAAAAGACACCCTTTTCAATAAATGGTCGTGTTCTTCTACATGTAGAAGAATGAGATTAGATCCTTATCTGCCACCCTGCACAAAAGTGAACTTCAAAGAGATCAAAGACGTAGGAATTAGATGAGAAATTATGCAACTCCTAGAAGAACTCCTAGAACCTCCTGTCAAGGACCAGGTTACTGTAAATGCTTGGATTTGTCCCTGTGTGTTCTATTCTGTACTGTTGGTTTATGCATCTGTCTTAACATTAGTACCACGCAGTTTTTGTTACATTAGCTTTGTAGTATAATTTGAAGTCAGTTATTATAATGCCTCCAGCATTTTTTTTTTCCAGCTTAGAATTGCTTTGGCTATTCTGGGTCTTTCATTCTTCCAAACGAATTTAGTTTTTTTGTTCTAGTTCTTGGTATTACAATAGGTATTGCATTGAGTCTGTATATTGCTTTTGAAAGTATGGCCATTTTAACTATATTAATTCTGCCTATCCATGAACATGGGAGGTCTTTCCATCTTCTTGTGTCTTCTTCAGTTTCTTTCTTCAATGTTCTATAGTTTTCATTATAGAGATCTTTCTCTTCCTTGGTTAGATTTATTCCTATGTATTTTTTTTTTTTGAGGCTCTGTGAATGGGATTGTTTTCCTGATTTCTTTCTCGGCAGCATTATTATTGGTGTATATAGGAAAAGCTATTAATTTCTATGTTGATTTTGTAACCTGATACTTTGTTTATTTACTAGCTACAGCAGTCTTCTGGTGGAGCTTTTTGGATCTTCTAAATACAAGATCATATCATCTGAAAACAGTCATCATGCAACTTCTTCTTTCCTATCTTTATCCCCTTGTTTAATTGCTTTGGCTAGAATTTCTAGTACTATATCAAATAGGGGCTATAAGAATGGGCAACCTTGCCTTGTTCCAGAGTATAAAGAAAATACTTTCAGTTGTCCCTCATTCACTCTAATGTTGGCTTTGGGTTTGTCACATATAGCCTTTATGATATTGAGGTGAGTTCCTTGTATCCTCAGTTGCTTCAGTGTTTTTATCATGAATGGTGAATTTTGTCAAAGGCTTTCTATGTATTTATCAAGATGATTATGTGATTTTTTTGGACCTTAATTCTTGTGGTACATTTATTGATTTGCACATTTTAAACCATTCTAGTGCCCCTGGAACAAAACCAACTTGATTATGATTACAACCTTCTTAATGTGTTTTTGAATGAAACTTGCTAATTCTTTAAGGACTTTAATATCTAAGTTCATAAAGGATATTGGTCTGTAGTTTTTTTTTCCCTTGATTTTTCCTTATCTGGTTTTGATATGAGAGTGATGCTGGCTTTATAGAATGAATTTGGAAGTGTTTCTATTTAATGGAATAATGTGAGGAGTATTAGCATTAGTTCTTCTTTAAAGTCTGGTAGATTTCAGCTGAGCTCCAACTGATTTGGGCTTTTCTTTGTTGGAAGCCTTTTTCTTTTTTTTTTTTTTATTGCCTCTGTTTCAGATCTAGTTATTGGTCTGTTTAGCTTTTTTATGTCCTCTTGATTCAATTTTGGCAGGTCTTATGTGTCTTAAATTGCATCTATTTCTTCTAGGCTTTCCAATATTGGAGTATAAGTTTTCAAAATAGTTCCAGATTATCCTCTGGATTTCTGTGATGTCTGTGATGATTTCTCCTTTTTAAAAAAATACCTAATTTAATTTGGATCTTCTCTCTCTCTCTCTTTTTTTTTAGTTATTTTGGCTAAGGACTTATCAATATAGTTTATCTTTTCAAGGAAACAGTTCTTTCTTTGATCCTTGTCATTGGTTTTGTTATTCTCAATTTTGTTGCTTTTGGCTGTGATCCTAATTATTTCCTTCCTTCATTTAGGATTGTTTTGTTCTTGTTTTTGAAAGTCTTGTAATGTACTATTAGGTTGTTTATTTAGGATCTTTCTGATTTTGTTATGTAGGCACTCATAACTATAAATATTCTGCTTGGAACTGCCTTCATAAAATCCCCAAGATTCTGGTGTATTGCATCATTATTCTTGTTTAATTCTAAGAATTTTAAATATCTCCCCTGAATTTGTTCATCACCCATTCATTCATCATTTAGAAATGTATTGCTCAATATACATGTGTTTAACATTGTTTCTATAGGGTTTTAAAAATTTTACTTCTAATTTCATTCCCTTATGATCAAATAAGATGCAAGGAATTTTATCAGTTTTTTTGTATTTGCTAAGTTTCTCTATAGCCTAAAATATGGTCCATTTTGGAGAAGGTTCCATGTGCAGCTGAGAAGAAAGTGTACTCAGCTATTGTTGGATGAACTATTCTACAGATATTTGTTAAGTACACTTGATTTGTAATATTTTTATGTATGGATGATCTATCTGTTGGTGAGAGAGGTGCTTTGAAATCATCCAGTATTATTGAACTGAGGTCTGTCTGTGTCTTTAAGTCCAGTAGTGTCTGTTTTATGTAGGTGCACTGAAGCTTGGGGTATAATTATTTGCTATCATTATATCCTGTTGGATTGTTTCCTTTATCAGTATGAAGTAACCTCCTTTGTCTCTTTTGATTAATTTTGCCTTGAAGTCTACTTTGAGATGACCATAGCTGTCCCTGCTTGTTTCCAAGCTCCATTTGTATGGCATATCAATTTCCTTTCTTTAATTTTCTGCCTGTGGCTATCTTTAAATATGTTTTTCTATCTTATTATCTAGTGTGTTCTCTTTCTTTGCTTTGATTGCATTATATTTTATTATATTTCTGCTTTTAAGGTTTTCTCTCAATATTACAATTTGCTATACATTTTGAAGGTTGAAATTTGGTATTCCACTAGTTGAATATTTTTATTAAAGGTTTTCAACTTGTAAACATAAAAAAAATTGCAACTTCTTTCAAACAACAAAAAAAATTATTTTAGAGGACTGCTTTACCATAGCATTCACTATTATTGTTGGATGCTTAGATTGATCTACAAAGTACGTCTCTAAAATGCAAACATTTAGGGCAGGAATGTAGCTCAGTAGCAGTGTGCTTGTCCAGTGTGAGAGCTTGAGTTTCATTTCCAGTACTCAAAAACAAAAAACAAACAAAAAAAAACCCAAAGTCTGATGTTAATAGTGTCTTACTTAGTCTGTTGTCAGGGCTGCTCTAACAAAATACTTTAGCTGACAGGCTTATAAGCAATAGAAAATTTATTTCTCACATTTCTGGAAGCTCCAAATCAAATCCCTGGCAGGTTCAGTTTCTTGGTTCACAGATGGATGGCCATCTTTTTGTTGTGTGCTTACATAGTAGTGGAAAGTGGGAAGGATCTCTCTATGGATTTTTTGATTGGTTTGGTTTGGTTGTTCTGGGTACCAGGGATTGAACTCAGGGGCACTCTACCACTGAGCCACATCCCCAGAACTATTTTGTATTTTATGTAGAGACAGTGTCTCACTGAGTTGTTTAGCACCTTGCTGTTGCTGAGGCTGGCTTTAAACTCGCGGTTCTCCTGTCTCAGCCTCCCAAGCTGATGGATTTGTTTTTTTTTAAATAGGGAAATAATCCCATTTATGTGGGCTTCCCCCTTATAACCCAATATCTTCCCTAAGTCCTCATCTTCTAGTACATCACCTTGGTGGTTAAGACTAAAACATATGAATTCCAGTCCATGTCAGACAACAAAGAGAGAAAGCATGTAGTGCCATGCTAAGTACTTTTTTAAAATGCAATGTGAATTTTGTAACAAATGTTTATAACTTAACTGCTTTAAATAGAGCTTCTATTTTGATAAGTAGATATCAAAACTTGTTTGAACTCACTTCACGAATAATATGTGTTCTGCAACAAATTCCAACTAAAGTTTTGTCCCATAGGTTTCCTAATTCAATTAGAACGTTGTTTTTATTACAATATTGAGCTCTGCCAAAGATTTGAACCTTATCATTATAAACACAAGTAATTTTATCTTGAAATTGAACTTTTTAAAATATAGATTTATAACATTTACAATGATATTAAACATTTCCCCAGGTGAATGAACTCCTAAAATTTTACTTTGTTTTCATGACACAGTTTTAAAAGCAGTATTGCTATTAATGGATTTTCTACTTAGAATCTCATGACACTAATATAAAACTGACAAACTCTAATTCTTAATGAAGTTCTCCCAATAATAGAGCCAATACTTTTACTAGCTCTTATTTAATATTTTACCCACATACAATAAAAACTTGGAATCAGTAGTGCAATTAATTTAGAAAAATACTCATTGATCTAAATAAAAAATCATGCTTTCCAGCATGTAATTGCAGCTGTACTTGTTAAATTGAAATCTTTGGGAATCGTCTGCTTAAAATAGTTACTGACTTTTGAAGTAGATGCTGATGTTCTTTCAGAATATTTTTGTCTTCCATGGATGTCAGGGAAATGCCACTTGCACTTTCATCACCAAGTTTATTAAGACACAGAAATTCACTATTTAATATTTCACTAAATGCACATTCTTTTAGGTTATTTGCTTAAAAAGAACAAAATAAAATTAAGCACCACAAAACAATGAAGTGCATATGTAATTGCAGATTTATATCATATAATCATCAGTTCTTCTGAACAAGCATTCAGAATACTCTTTCTGTGATCCATGGTAGGGCAGGAAACTGTATATTGTCAGCACATATTTTACATATTCTAAATCTATGATTCCTATTCATTGATTGGCGGCTTGATAGCTTCATGCAATTTGCCGGCTGCCCTGTCCTGGTCACAGCAGATCTTGCTGCTCATACACTGACTGACCAGCAGGGGCAGCAATGCTGAATGACTTTTCCACCTCTCCTTGAGACCAAAGGAGTTGGCCTTCTGTGCAGCCTACTCTGAGCCTGCTTTTTTTTTTAATCAGCAGGTGCATGCTGTCCTTGACAAGAAGGTGTTGGCAGCATGTGCCTTGAAAGGAAAAGAAAAAGTAGGTTAGACTATTATTTGTCATCTGTTAGATTTTACCATCAAAAAAACATTCCTTGTATATTATTAGACAAGACTCTGGCAGAAGTTAGGTGCACAGAAAAGCAGAATTACCAAACTCAGTTTATCTTAGTGCTTTGTTAAACATAGAAAATTCTAGTAGGATTCATGTTAAACTCTACAGGCTCTATGACAATAGATTAAAAACTGGAAATGTTTCATGCAAATTAGGATTCATGGCCACCCTAATAATTGGGATTGTTTACAATTGTGTAAGTTTCATAACTAATTAGTGTCAGTGACTAAATAAAGGGTTAGAAATTTTAAAGATGCATTTTACCTACACAAATAAAAAAGGATCAGAAAAGTGCAAATATTAGACTACTTATTGGTAAATCCTGTAGTTCTCAGCGTTTTGTGTGCGTGTGTGTGTGTGTGCAAACTACAGGTTTGAATACAAAATAAGTCAGCAGTAATTACAATGGTTGTTGGAGTAGAGCAGGGTCTCCTGGTGTCTATTAAGTCATTCACAGTTACAGCTCTATTCACTTGGTTGCCCTTTAGCATGGTGTTACTTTTTGAACTGAGTGGTTTCCTTCCCCAGGTGTACTTGTGTTCTCCTTGAATACCCATGAGACAATGTTCTCACACTTTCCGGTACATATGCAATCTTTCCTTGACTATGCACTATGGCTCTTACCCATTACTTTCCTACAGCTGATCTTTTTCCTTGCTTCACTTATGCCAAAGCTCCATCTGACCTGCATTGTGTTCACGTCATGTGTAGCAAAGCCAGGTTTTACCCATTGATAAAACTTGCTGCTATACAGTGAGAAGAACCTGTATTTTAGTCTGAATCGATTGGAACAATCCAACTCTCATTCCTCTGCCTCCTTGATCCCATCTAAAGCAAATGTATATCTTTAGGAGGGGACTTATCCTGAATGAATTTGTCCTTCTGGGAAGTCTGCTTAACCTGAATGGCTAAGGTAACCAGGGGGGATGAGACTGAGACTATGAAAGTTAAGCTTAATGAAAAAAAACTTCCTGGATTCATGCTAATTCACCTCAGAATCTGAACACTGAAATGATATTTGTTATGCGTCATTATTGTAGGTGGTAGCCGTTTGGGGACTTGTACATACCTTATCTTTTATAGGTTCTTATATCAAGTTCATATTTATTTTTAGAACAAAATGTGTAAATTATTCTTTATAAATTTCAAATTTTGTTTGCTAGGACACATGAAATTTGTATATCACTAAGGGCAACCCGTATATTGCCACAATTCTGTCACTGTATCTATTCAATTCATTCATCATTCAACATTTAACACACATTGTCTGCCTCACCCTTGGCAGTCAGTGTGCCACTGCAGGGGTGCAAATGTGAGTAAAACACAACTCTGACCTCAAGGAGTTTAGATTGGCAGTAGATAAGTGAGAGCTTCCCTTTTACAGGGTGTGCCCATCACTCCAACCTCACACTCCATGTGAGGCACAAAGGGAGGGAAATGCCTATATCTCTGGGAGAAGTTTTCATTAGTGCTCTAAAGAGTGGAAAAGCCCTAGAGTTGAGGATTTTGTCCCATTTGGTGGATGGCGGACCTTCCAATCACAGCAATAGTAAAATTGGAAGTTATTCACAAAGGCAGGTGGGAGTTACTTCTGAGGACCTGACCTACTCCTTCCTCCATCTGGGACACTCGTTTCCACCCCACCTTAGCCTTAGTGTAGCTAATTCATTCTCATCTTCCGCGTTACTTTATCCAGTCATCCTTCCATGACATACAAAGTCTGATTTCAATGCCTTTTAAAGTGTGCTTCCATAATGCCCTGAACTTGTACTAGCAGTGCAAACATAAATTTAGATTTCAAGTTCTAAATGCTAATTTCACCCATAAATTTCAAGTTCCTTGAGGACAGGGATGAGAAGTCCATTTCCTTCATGGTTATTGCCTTGCTACCTGGCACAGCCTGTGGAATATAATAAACTCTCAGTATTTATTGAAAGAATGAATGAATAAATAAATGTATGGAGTCAGGCTGTGTAAGTTGAGAGATAATTTCCCCCCAGAGCTGACCAAGGTTCTTTTGGAATGCTATTAGCCATGACTTTTATATATATACACACACACACACACACACATACATACACACACATATGTGTGTGTGTGTATATATATATATACATCCTTCCTTTTTCATAAGATTTGATGTTCTCCAAAGAACATTTATAGGTATTTTTAAATTTTTCTTGAGATGGCAAACCAAGGCTTTTCTCCTCATAAGTCCTTATCAAAATGATAGTTTGAAAGTATGCAGAACAATGATCACCCAGTGGCAAAGGTATGGGAGGTAGGCTGGTCAGTTGGGAGACGTCAGCCTGTTAGGATGGATGGAAGCCTGTTAACAAGTGAAACAGGGTGGGAAAGCTATTCAGGCTCCATGATTTCTTGTGTGAGGCTGCAGCAGCTGTGAAATTGGCCTGCTGAAGACACCTTTGCAGATCCGTATTTGTAAGTCAGGAGGGCCAAAGGGGGAAGTAGTTGCAAAAAGGCAAATTAATCCAAGACTTATCTGTGGAAAACTGTGACAGTTGCATCCACCCTTCCCATTCTGGTCCTGTTTGTAGAGTGACTGGCAAAGTCTCTAGGGAAACACCTAGATGTTCTTCTGTAAAGATGAGCTTTCAGAAATAAGTTCATTTGGAGTGGTGGCTCAGAGTAGAGTCTTTCTCATTCTGGCACCTATGGAGGCTGCTTATTCTCCCATTCTAATTTCACACAGCTGAGGGTGAGGCGCTTGTGGATAAAGCCCTTCCATGTCCAGAGACGTCCACCTCCCATTAAGAAAGAAGCCTACCAGGGCTGGGGATGTGGCTCAAGCGGTAACGCGCTCACCTGGCATGCGTGGGGCACTGGGTTCGAGCCTCAGCACCACATAAAATAAAAGTGTTGTGTCCACCAAAAATATTTTTTAAAAAATTCTCTCTCCTCTCTTTCTCTCTCTTAAAAAAAGAAAAAAGAAAAAGAAAGAAGCCTACCAGGAGGACCATGCCCGCAAGCACACAAAGACCACATCCTCTCCATCTGTGCAGAATATTCAGCCCACTTCTCAATTCAGTTCTCTAATAAATAAGGATCTCCAGAACATAAAGGAATAACAACATGATTGAGAATGACAAAGATCACTAGGAACCAGGGTTCAAAATAAAACTGGCTTCAGAACTGAAAAAAAAAATCACCAAGCTAACAAAAAATAGTGCATTCTATAGAAAGAGTGATTTATTCATGAACAAATCAAAAAAGTAGATCCTGCTGGGCGCAGTGGCGCACGCCTGTAATCCCAGCAGCTGGGGAGGCTGAGACAAGAGGATCATGAGTTCTAAGCCAGCTTCAGCAATGGTGAGCGACTAAGCAACTCAGTGAGACCCTGTCTCTAAATAAAATACAAAAAAAGGGCTGGGTGGGGGTGGGCTCAGTGGTTGAGTGCCCTGAGATGAATCCCGGGTACCAAAAAAAAAAAGAAAACAAAATACCAAAGTAGATCCTGTACAAGGAACAATTTGGGGATATGGTTGAGCTCACATTTTTTTTTTTTTTTAAATTGTGATTGCTGGGGCTGGGATTGTGGCTCAGTTGTAAGTATTTGCCTGGTTTGTGTGACACCCTGGGTTCAATCCTCAGCACTGCATATAAATAAATAAAATAAAGACCCATTGACAATGAAACAACTTAAAAAATGTAAAAAATGTGATTGCTGTAACAAAGATTGTTAACACTTAACAGCTGAGTATTAAATTTGGCCTCCCTCCCCCAAATATGCAGACATTTTGGGAAAGCAGTTGTTTAACCAGGAACAATGTTTTATAGTACACCTTCTCCCCTCCCCAGAGGGAGAAGACAACCATACCAATGGGATGTGAGCAGAAGGGATATACGATGCTTGAATATTAAGGCTGTTGATAATTAGATTCGCTTATTTTTCCTTCTCCTTCTGGTTGAATGCAGGGAACTGTGAGGCTTTGGGTCATGGCGGGAACAAAGAATGGAAAGAATCCAAATCCCTAAATCTTCTTGTAGGAAAGCTTCTGGCTGAACAGAGACACCTAGGTTTGAACAGCTACACTAGCATGCAGTTGATGTTTATTTTGGTAAGCCACTGAAATCTGGAGGCTTATTTATTACAGCAGCACATAGTGTTGCCCTAAATAATGCAACTGGCAAGATTTAGTTTCTAAAAAGTTATTAGAAGAATAGAAAGATAAGTTGAAGAGATCTAGCATCCAGAACAATTAAGGGTTAAGAGAAAACTTATAAATGACATAAAGAATTGATCTGGAAGTTTTATGCACTAAAAGGGTTTCAAAAAGGAGCAATCCAGAAAAGTGAAGAAGAAAATTATCAAAAGATACACTAGAAAAAACTTTCCAAGAGCTAAAAATGAGGTTTTCAGATCTAAAAGGATTAATGAAGTCTTATTAGGGTAAAACAAACAAAGAAAGACCAGACTTAGACATATATTAAATTTTATAAGATTAAGGTTAAAAAGAAGATCCAAAAGTCAATACATGTAAAAATAAATTTTATAAGGGAGAAGAATTAGATTATCTTTGGATTTCTCAGCAGTATCATTGGATGCAAATACCCCATGGGAAAATTGTTTATATTATATAGGTCTCTCTCTCTCTCTCTCTCTCTCTCTCTCTCTCTCTCTCTCTCCACAGTCTCACTCCGTTGCCTATGTTGCTCAGGCTGGCCTCAAACTCATGATCTTCCTACCTTAGTCTCCCAAGTAGCTGGAACTACAGTTGGATATCACCATGCCCAGCTCTAATTCAGAATTTTGAAGATAAACATTTTCCCCACATTTTTATTAGTCATTATAATTATACACATAGTGGCATTTGTTGCTACATATTTGTACATACATACAATATAATCTGGTCAACAGTGTTCTCTGATAGCTCTCTTTTTCCTCCCCTATTCCTTCCCCATGGTCCCTTTCCTCTACTCTACTGGTCTCCCTTCCATTTTTATGAGACCCTCCCAACTCCATACATTTTAGGGAAAACATTTTTTCAATGTAATTTTTCCCCACTTTTTTTTTGGTGTATTATAGTACATAATGATGTGATTTGTTGTTACAAATTTGTACATGCATACAATACATCAATGAATGAATGTAATTTGGCCAATATCACACTCCAGTATTCCCCTCAACACAGATTTTTAATGCAAATTTAGCCAATTATTAACTGTAAATTTAGCTAATTTTCAACTATGGAGATAAAAGAAGCGTACTTCTAGACATTCAGAAATATTCAGTTCACCTGTATATTTCTTTCCTAATGTTACAAGAAAACCTTTAGAAAATTAAGTTCAGCAGAGTTTAATTGAGCAAAAATTGATTCCCGAATGAATAGTCCTCAAAACCAGAACATATTCAGAGCATTCCAGCCTGCAAAGTGGTCAGGCAGCATTTGTAGATAGGAGGCTGAAGTGAGGCACAGACAACTCTTGTGGATTTTAGCTCCAAGTTTGTCCTATTTGAACATGGTCTGATCAGTTGACCTTTTGGGATTGACTGAAGCTCAGCTACTGTGATTGATAGAGACTGAGCCTAAGTTAGGCTTGGTTATGGTTTGGATGTGAGGTGTCCCCCAAATCTCATGTGTCAGACAATGCAAGAAGGTTCAGAAAAGAAATGATTGGTTTATGAGAACCTTAGTCCAATCAGTGAATTAATCACCTAGTGTGATTAATTGAATGGTAATTGAAGGCAGGTGGGGTGTGGCTGGAGGTGCGAGCCATTAGGGGTGTGGCTTTGTGGTATATATTTGTATCTGACAAGAGGAGCTCTCTCTCTCTGCTTTCTGATCATCATGTGAGCTGGTTCCCTCTGCCACACTCTTCCGCCATGATTCAGCCTCACCTTGAGCCCCAAGGAATAGAGTCTGCTGTCTATGGATTGAGACCTCTGAAACCCTGAGCCCCTAAATAATCCTTTCCACTTCTACAGTTGTTCTGGTGGAGTCCTTTAGTCACAGCAGCATAAAAGCTGACTAAAACAGGCTTTAGGTTAGTTTACATATTAAGTTGCAGTTTCCTTACATAAGGACTCAAGTATGGAGTCATCCTAAGGCCAAACAGTTTAATTTAACACTAATTATTTTAGCAAACAGAGAACAAAATCAAGGAAAGGGATGATGTGAGATGCAGAAAACAGGAAGCATTATGTGAACCAAGAGAATCACAGAGATTCTTATTAGGTGAGATGATTAATGTGTCTATTGTTTAAACGTTTTCAATTATGATTTCCAGGCATTCATATCTCATGGCATCCCATGCTATATAGAGGCTTTCTCTAGAAATCCAAACTCATTGTACTAACATAGGTCCAAACCACTTTAGATCCTTTCTCTTTCAGAAAGAGTAATTTCCAGCCTATCTAAACCACTCCTGGGATTTGGGATCAGATTTTTTTTTTTAACTATGTCTTTTTGGTAGCATTAACTTCCTGTTTCCTGGGCTCAAATATCAGTCCCAATGTCCTCTATTATTTCTCCTACGAAACTTAAGAATCTTCATTCAAAATGTCCCAGGTGACTATGCCATTTTCCAGACTTCTTGATGTAGGTGTGCATATCAAGTTCCTAGATTTTTCCCCTTCTCTGTGTTTTCCAGAGCTTGTAAAACAACAGTCCCTCAAGGCTCCAGGATAAAAACTGTTGTGTGGATAATGCTCCCTTCTATTCTCCTCACTTGGAGAATCATACACTACATTAGCATACTAAGAGCTCTGAGAACCCCTGAAGTAAAAAAAAAAAACAAAAAAACTTGATTAACTTTGTTTAACCCAGCATCTTCACAATATAATTGACCAAAGAATCCTCTCTCCCACTTATTTTCTCCCGTAGGAGAGAAGTAATTTTTCCCCATTGCTAAGTTGATGGATGAGACCCCTATAAAAATAGACAGAGTAACAAGAGAAAAGCATACAGATGTATTTAATATAAGTTTTATATGACATGGGAGCCTTTGGAAATGAAAACTCAAAGAAACAGGAACACCTGTGACCATGCAGAACTATGACTGGGGGACAAAAAGATAACAGCTAGTGGTCCTGAACTGGAGGGAACTCAGCAAAGCCTGCATGTTCAGACTCTTCTCCTTCCTTTCTCCTAGGTATAAGAAGGACCCCTCTGGAATGAGGGTCTTAGGATGTTCTTTAGAGAAAGGTCAAAAAATCCTTCTTAAGCCTGCTTCAGGAAGAAAAATGAGAGAAGTTTAGAAAGAGCTTCCTGCATCAGCCCTTTTCTCAAATGGCAAGGTGTCATATTTGGGGGTGGTGTGTCTTGAACCCTGTCACTACTTACATCCTTCAACATACCAAGGAGCAAGGATTTTATTTGAACACATTTTGACAAAAGCTACTTTAGCACCCACCCGAATCTCTGGAATGGCTTATGTGCCCACTACATGTTCTACTTCTGGTGTGATTTTTTTTTTTTTTTATTGTAAGCTACTGCATATGCCAGTTCATTTGGTTCCACATTATATTTGGGAGAAGCAGCCATTGGGTCATTCCCTGAGGTCTCCCATCACCAAGACCCACCAGAATTGTTACTACCAAGCACAGAGAATAAGAAAGGGGCCCACTCTGTGAGCTCAGAGAGTTCTGGATGTCTTCAGCACTGAACCTGAAGATGTATAAAGATGATATAAAATCATGTCAAGCAACTGCAAACAAATAGTGTGAAAATTACAGAAGTGCCAAGGGAGCAAGAATAAATGGGCTGAGTAGAACAATGTGTATGTAGAGGCTTAATAAATATTTTGAATGGTGACACGATGATGATTCAAAATACAGATGCTCCGATGCCGGGATCCCGAGGGAGTGCAGTAGGGGCAGGGCACTGGGACTCTGACAGGGAGACAGTAGACTGTGAGCTTGTGCTTGTTTTAGAGAAGCCCCTGGCCCTTGCCTTCTGGCCACTCTCACAGTGGCCATCCTGCCTCTCCCCTGGTCTCAGAGGGAATGGGAAGAGAATGTGTAGAATACCTGATGAATGAAGGAGACAGGGGTGCTCTGGTTCTGCCCTTTCCTTTGAAGCTGAATTTTAAAAGGCAAGTTAAGTGAATTAAATGATGTAGGACTTTGCTGCTTTCTTTAGGGTTCAGGTATTTGCTTTTTTAACAATCAGTGGTCACTGAGCAATTTGCTACTTGACTTTTCTGTTCGTGTGTCCGTGAAAGGCAGAGGGCTTGGTGGTTTGAAGAAATTGCGGTGTACGACAAGACTCTTGTTTGAATCCTGCTCTGTCAATTACTTGCTGTAACTGAGCTAGTAATTTGTCTAACCAAATAGATTTTTGTGCCTCAGTGTACTTGGTTATAAAATGGGATTAGTATCTTCTTCATAGTGGGGATTAAATAAAATAAGGGATACAGTGTACTTTCTACATTGCCAGGCAATTCGTACCCAGTTAATGGCAGTTGTCATTAGTAGTTCTTGTACTATCTCCCAACTATACTATTCCTTGAGGGCACATTCTCTGTCTTTAATCTCTTACCCCAAGACAAGAAGCCTTTAGCATAGTACACAACAATTAAAAGTTAATTGATAATCTAAAATTATGCTGACATAGTTTAAGGGAAAATATGGGCATTTATCCATTTAACCTAGAAAGTTTAGTCTCCTAAATGAAATTTTTGTTATGGTCTAATTCAGTTACCTGCCCTGATTAATGCCTAAATAATGGCTACATCTATCATTTTTGATACATATTGGTGCTTTTGCCACCTATTGCATATAAGCAGATCCATTCCTTTGCTTCAGTAACCTGGACTCTATTCCCCACCCATTACTTATATGCCGTGTGGGGTGAGCATGGGAATGGAGCACCCCTCAAGGGAGGAGAGTGCTCCAGGTGGGCACCATGTTCCCTGAGTTGCAAAGACCCCTGGTTCCTCAGCTCACTCTGTCAGTACAGGCAGCCTGGCCTGCTGGAATGTATTGATGAAGAGCTCAAAAGTCAGTCCATCACCTTGACAGCCACACATATCCACAAAACAGGCAACATGTAGAAAAGCATGGCTGTGTGACGGGCTGCAGTTTTCACTTTTCAGCTGGACTTTTGCATGTCACGCAGAAAGGGGCCCCGGGGACTTGCAAAGCAGCAATCGATGCTGCTGCTTATATGCCCAACCCACCAGGGAGTGGCAGGGGAAGTGAGTGGCAGGGGAAGTGAGTGGCAGGAAGGGAGCCTTCTTGGAAGTCTCATGTACTCTTCTGTCTGCCAATCACCACAGCAATGTGGCACCAGCCACCCCCACCCAGCAAGACTTAATGACCGCATGCTGACTTAAAAACATAGTCCCAGGGAAGGCATTAACATTCTGAGCTCAGCTGTGTCATCTGGGTTGCCATAGCAATGCTGGGAAATATATTTTGTGTCCAATGGTTATTTCTCCACACTAATGAAATGGACATTTTTCTTCAGTGAATTGAATCAAAACTAATTGAGTAGTAATCAGCACAGACCCTGAAGTTCAGAGAAATGTAGTCTGACTAGTGCTTTGTAGAAATGCAGAAACCATTAACTATCTTCAAATGAGATTTTTTTAATTAGTAGAATCTTAGTAACCTATTACAGGCGGGTGTGAGTGTTATCACACAAAAAGCTCCTCATTTGTTTAGTGCTGGGAGGGGAAATTTATTTTCAATTAATTCACGTGCTGATAGCATGCTAGAGTTTGTTGTGCCCTCTCCCCCAATAACTATCGCAAGCTGAAGTGTGCTCCTAGACGGACTTCAAAAAAATTAAAATATATGTATATATATGTATATTGAATTTATAATTTGAAATCTTAGATATTTTTAGAAAGGAGTGCTTTATACTGAGACCAATTGTTCCTTAAGTCCTTTCAGCAGTGGAGATGACAAAGTGATATATTCCCCCTGCCCCAGATCTCATAAATCTGTCCAACTTCAACTCTTACTAGGATAGAAGACTAGACAAAGATATCTGGAAGCCATAGAAGGTCATCATCTGTGTTGTTGGCTGTATCTACACAGTTTCCCTGATTAATCTAATAGCTGATTTTTCTATAGCTGTTTGATTATGGTATAAATATAAATACAGGTTATAAATTCATCCCTTTCTAAGAACATTATGTTGTATACTATTAGAAGTGGGCCTAACTCATAGCAAGGAGTCATTTGGTTATATGCTAATGACAGTTGCTTTTCTTTCCTGTGATAGACTGGAAATTTCCCCTGAAAATTTAAGACAGCTGGCTGTCAGGTGTGGTCGACCAGCAGTGGACTGGGGATTGCTAAATGAGTTCCTGCCTTCAGATGCTCTGATTCTCTTACTTGTGGAGTCCACTGAGATGTGACAGAGCTCCTCTGTGCTCTGGGCTTCTCCATGTCACCAAACAATGAGGAAGACAAGAGTGTTTTCATTTGCTCTCCACTGTGGGAAGTTTCAGAAGGGAGTTGCCTGACCTTGGTAGGAGCAGGTCTAGTAAGACTGTCTTCTTGAGGTCGCGATGGGAGCCAGGATAAGGCAGAGAGTATTGAGGAAACTCTGACAGTTGGCAAGTGGATAAACAGATGAGCTATTTCCCTGGGACTCAGAGTCTAATGCTTCCAACCAGCACTAAATTCACATTAAAAATTGATTGTGCCATAATTTTTAAGAACAGCCAGACCTGATGGTGCATGTTAGCATTTCCATGAGGTGAGATAAAGCTACCTGGAGTCAGTCTCTCAGTTTTGGCAGGACATGGTAGGGCAGAAGGAGTTGGTAGGAAGTGGGAGCAGGGACTCATCTCTATCCCCACCCTCCTTTTTTATAGCCTGTGGGCCTCAATGTGGGAGAAGACATGCTCTTCCATCACCATAGCAACTTGAGTGTATCACAGTGGGATTCAGGGGACTGAGAGGTAAGGAATGCCATGTTTGGTGGAGTTACGGGCAACCCAAAGTAGATGGACCTTTGCCTGGGAATAAACACAATAAGGAGGCAGGACGCTAGAAGAGAGTGGATTTATGGTTTATGACATTCCTAAAATATCTTTATTTAATAATGAAAACTTCATTATCCTGGCCTGGGTTGAAGTGTTGCTGTGGGCCCTCTGAGGATCCCAGCAAAGATCTTTCATCTTGACAGAAGTTCTAAATTACAACATTAGTGTTCTAACCGAGAGGCTGTTATTGCCTATTTGGTCTGTCCAGGGAAATGAGACGCACATTGCTGGAGAGTGGGTTATTGAAATCTAATAGCTTGGAATATTAAAAATGGGGGCTGGGCTAGGGGGACATCTCCCTCTCTCTTTCTCTCTCTCTCTCTCTCTCTTTCTCTCTCTCCTTCCCCATGAACTGGGGATAAATTAAGTGATAAACTTGGGATGTTTACCCAACTTTCATTATTTTTCAGGAAAAAAAAAGTAATTCATCTTTATTATAGTCTAAGCCATTATTACGTTTCACATCATTAAGAAACCAACATAAGGAGACCCCTAAAGCTAATTTTCAGATCAACTCTATGAACCAATTATGCCTTTATTTTCATCTCAGGTAACTCTGCCTTTTCAGTTATGCAGCCTGACCTCCAAAAAAAGTGTTTAGTCTTCAGATGTTTCAAAGACAATTAGGTCCAACTGGCTCCCGGTGTTTGACTAATGGTCAGAACGGATGGCTCTCCAGATCACAGTTCAATTTCCACTCCTTCTGGCAGGGTTGGAAAACTGCCTACCTGGGCCAGCGGAAAGAGAAGGGTGTCATGTGGGTGGGCCTGGGGCTTTGAGCACTCTTTTGTTTTTCCTCTTTGTTTTCTCTCTTCTCTCTCCTAATCTCCCTACCTCCCACCAAAGCAAACATATTCACCTTCCTTTACTGATGGTCTCTGAGGCCCATCTCACAAAAGGGAAGGCAGTTGCCTAGGCAGTCTAATAACAGCAGTAAAGGAGTGGGTTTTGTAGATGCTGGACACTTTGTTAAGTGCTTTGGAGGTGGTATGTCATTTAAGCTTTACCCCTATCTCATGCCCTACTATTATCTTCACTTTAAAAAGAGGAAGAAGGGTCAGAAAGTCAAGACATACAATTAACACACTCCAGCACTGAGTCTCAAACTCAAGTGTTTTTATTCAAAAGCACAGACACAGACAGGGTGTGATGGTGCACACCTGTTATCCCAGCTGAGGCAGGAGGACCCCCAAGTTCAAGGCCAGGCTCAACTACTTAGCAAGGACCTAAGCAACTTAGGGAGACCCTGTCTCAAAATAAAAAATAAAAAGACTGGGGATGTGGCTCAGGGGTAGAGCATCACTGGGTTCAATCCTCATTACCAAAACAAAACAAAAACGTGGACATGCTGCCCTGAACCCTAAACTATATGGCTGCTCAGATATGGTAGTGTTAAACATTTCCTCCTGCCAGCTGAATTGTCCCCATATTCCATCAAGACTTGTCTGAAGATGAACCCAGTATCAACTTCTCCTTTACCTTATGGAGATTTGAGACCTTTATAAAATGGAGTAGCAGGTTTCCTGCCTAACCATGGTCAACAAGGACACATCCCCTGTTGAGTGTGGTTAATACCGCACACCAATTTGGCTCTTCCCGAAATACTAAATAAGATGTGATGTTGAAAATGTCTTTTTAAACCATGGTAACCACACAGGGCCATATCCTTACATGCAAATTATCATTATGATTATCTGCAATATTTTTTTAACCAATCCTTATGTAACTGTTGGTAACTTATTTGACTAGAAGGTAGCAGGGGCCTGAGGGATGGCAAAGTGGGTCAGGCCAGTAGAGGTGGAGAAAGATCAAGAAAGGGCTTTAGCCTCTGTGCAACTCGGAACATGCTTCAGAGATAGTGTCTTCACAAAGTGACCTAAGGAAGCAGAGAGATGGGCCTTGGGGTGTGCATCTGTGTGTGTGCACACACGAACATGCGTATGTGCTCATGCATGTGTACAAATGCCTGCTCATGCAGCGGTTGGATGTGGTTTGAGAAAGAGGAAGGGGATAGTGGGAAGGGAGAAGCACCTAGTGGCTTTGACAACAAGCAAAGGGCATGCTGAGGACAAAGGACCCTCCTTTTTCATCCAGGGCAGGCCCTGTGCTTGCTTGACCTGGAGATTCAGAAGGAAGACTTGAGAATCTTCCCCTGAACTGCTCCGGGCTCTGATTTAGCAGACCAGAGTTAGCTAGAAAACTTGCTACTCTGTCCCCAGGAAATCCTTTTCTGTATTACAAGGGGTCTTCGATGCCTGGGAAGGAGCTAAGCATTCAGACATAAATAGCTTTGTGGGTGATGTTCCCTGAGTGCTCCCCCACCAGGCCCAGGTGAACACTCTGACTGCGTCGCTCTTCATTCCACACACCTTGCCCTCCCTCCTTCTCCATCAAACTGCTCCTGCTTTGTTCCGTTTATCTCCAAACTCTTGAGGTAAGTGTTCCTTCCCAGGGCTACCTCCGGAGCCTTGTCTGACTTTTGTTTGTCTAGGCACTTAATATTGGGTCGTGAAAAAGGTCTTATGAGCTTGGTGCAGTGGCACACACATAATCCCAGAGGCTCAGGAGGCTGAGGCAGGAGAATCATGAGTTCAAGCCAACATCATAAACTTCATGAGGCCCTAAGCAACTTATCAAGACCGTGTCTCAAAACTTAAAGAATAGAAAAGGCTGGGGATGTTAGCTCAGTGGTTAAGTGACCCTAGGTTCAATCCCCAGTACAAAAAAAAATGATAAAAAAAGGTCTTATGAATTACTGTAGATTATGATTTGGATATGATCCAGTGGTCCATGTGTTGGGAGCTTGGTACCCAGTGGCTATGTTGGACCTTTAAGAAATGGGCCTTACTGCAAGGTAATTAGGTGATGAGGGAAGTGATAAATGTTGGTCTTGAAGAGTAAATTAATTCCTACAAGAGTATGTTGTCATAAAGAAAGCAAGCCTGTCTCTTGAATCTCTGGCTTCCTGTCTTATCATGTGATCCCTTCTACACATACTGTCTTCCATTATGCCAGGGGATAACTTGATAGGATGGCCCAATTTTAAGACTTTTAGCCTCCAAAACTGTAAACTAAATAAATCTCTTTTCCTTACAAAGTACCCAACCTCAGGTATTTTGTTATAGCAACAGGAAGCAGACTAATATATTATGTCTGTGAAAGGAAATGAAGAAGTTATCTGTCTTCTGCTGGTCAAAATTTGACCCAAGAGACATGAACTTACTTCCCAGTACTTCTTGGTATCTTAGGTAGGGCCAGAGGCCCTGTGGGTTTTATCACTTCCACTCTGAATCACCCCAAGAACTTCACAAATCCATCACCTTTCTTCCTTCTGTCTTGCTCATCTCTTGGCCTCTTTTAATCTTCCTAGAGCACTGCTTTCACTGTCAGTCCTTTGTTCTCTTTTTCATTCTATGGCAACTTGAAAATCCTCCACCTGCCAGCCAAGACCCTCCATCATTCAAACCACACTCCCTGTTCAACTTGGTTTCCACTTTAATTGGCTGGCTCCTTTTTTGTCCCATGCATTTGTTTTTGCTCATTCTAAACTCCATGTCCTTTTGGTGTGTCATTTCCCTTCCTTAGAACACAACACGCTCTGTCCTCACCACCTATTCAAATCTTTTCTGTCAAGATCCAACTTTAGAAGCTTTTACTGTCAGTCATCATCAACATCATCACATCACCACCATAGTGGTTATCATCTTCATCCTTTCATCAGCTTTGACTGGCAATGCTGGAGAACCAGGCCAACAGAGGTACTGTCCCTATTCAATAATGCCCGCATGAAATACACCCTGTTCACCACCCCTGAACAGCAGGCTCTGCAGAGCAGAGATGCTCAACCTCCTTCTGCTCACTCCTGTGCACTTCATATGCACCTCAGCAGTCTGCCAAAGAAGGACTTCTCCTCTTTCAAATTATGTCTCCTGAGCTCTGTGTCTACCAGTGGAAGACCAAGTAACATGAGTTTCAAGCATTCTGTAGAGCTGAGCCTTTGGACCTGGCTGGTTCAGGACACTCAGCCAGGTGCACTGTCCAGTCCTGGGGAGTTTGCTGGGAGAAGTACCAATTAGGCTGTTTGCCAAGGAGAACAATCCTAATGAGAGCTGACAACTCTCTAAAATACATGACCTGCCATTCCCGAGAATGACACCTCCCTGAGTGAGCCTGACTCTGCACTTCCTCTCAGGGAAGAAAGGCACCAGCTCAGAAGAAGAAGCGTGATCCAAACTGTTGGAGTCTTCAGGAATATTCAGGTGGCTCCTTCTTGCCCCAAATCTCATAGCTATTTCAATGAAATAAAACAAATAGATTCCTTGCAGGGAATGAACTTTCTCCTTCCTCCCTCCCTCTCTCTCTCTCTCTCTCTCTTTCTTTCTTTCCCTTTTTTTTTTGAGTCATCAAAAGGAGGAGAGAAGTAGTAGGAAGGAATTTTCAAGGTTTAGGAAACTGAGCTATATTTTGGAAGGCTTGGGTTATACTTTTCCAACTGCATGTTCATATCCTGCCTCTGCTACTGGTCTTTCCCCAGGAAGAGATCCTGGTGAGGTTGGGGGATACAAGGTGAGCAGGCCTGAGAGGTATCCCCCGCTCCCCACCGCCCCCCCCCATCCAGATGGGGAGATAATCTGATGATGCCCTTAGCTGTAGAATTTCTCTAATCTCAGATTTCTCACAGGCTGTTTATTTGTCTTAATTTTCTGGTAGACCAGGAGATAGAAGATTGATTGAGGACTGACTCTCCTGAGCACAGGGACTCTCATTCTAAGACTGTGTTCTTCAAGCATTTATAATGCTGTGCAACCTGGTAAATCTTTGCAACCCAATGGGCCACCTAATATCCTGGGTTATATTTGTACTGCTCTCCTTTGAAACTGAGAAGGTTGTGTCTTACCAAGTGGAAGATGAGATGAGTCACGGTGAGTAACAGAAAGAGACGCTCTGCCTTTCAGATGGATCCTTGCATAAATGAGCTTATAAAGCCAAGACTAATCTCTTAAATGATTTCCGAGTTTCATCTGGGGGCAATGTAGAGGTGCACCTGAAAAGATGAATCTAACAACAAGCTTGATAATACAGATGGTCTTTGGAGCTGAGTTTTATCTCTGTTTTGGAATGAGATAGAAATGTGTTGACCTGTTTGTACAGACCTATCAATTTTCCATATTTTAGTTAAGTAAGTGAGTATATGAAAATTAGGGATGACACTTGTCCAACCCTGAGGGTGAAATCCTCCTTAGATTTTGCACCCTAGATACCTCTTTTTTCTAGCCCTGTTGAAAATGGCCAGCATGAGGTTTGCCATAGAGTAGATAATCAGTAATAAAATTCCCCTCTTCTCCTTTCTTCAATCTCAATTGGTTAAATTGATGAGATCCATTTACGCCTTCTCCTCTCTGTGCCATCCCAGGCCTTTCAAAGTTTCCATTCTACTTCTGTGGATAGTATGCACAATCAGGGACCCAGCCAGTGCAAATTCACGTAAGGATGAAGAGAATGAACCCTCAGTTTTTTTAGGAAGAGCTCAAAGCAATGCACAGTTTTATGATGAGCTCTAGAACACCATCCCTCTTATTTCTTCTGCAGGATGAGCCACCAGGTAGGAGATTTTAGCTGTGGTCCCAGGGGAGAAGGCCATTTTGAAGAAAACTTTAGGAGCTCAATTTAGGTGTTTAATAGCCTTAAATTTAGAGTACGCTACAGGTACTTAAGAATACAGAATATAATTCTGGTTCTTTGGAAACTCAGGTTAGGGGAGGTGGGCTTTTTAAGCACTTCTGTTGGGTCCACTTAGAATGAGCCTCTCCCCTTAAGTGACTTAGGAGAGCTAGACTGCCTGTGCTTAAATTTGGGGTTGCCACTCACTCTGTGACCTTGAACATGTTGTATGATCTTTCTATGTCTCAGTTTTCTCACCTGTAAAGTGCAGATAAAATAGTTTTCTGTTTTACAGTGAACATAAGGAGTACACATCAAGTACTAGAACAGTATACATAGTAAATTGTAAGTAAATGGTATTTAGTGACATTATTAGTGAAGTTGTCCTTTGGTGTCCATGGGGAATTGGTTCCAGGATCACCCTGTTTTGTTTATACCAGAATCCTCAGATGCTCAAATCCCTTACAAATAGAGGCCTACTAATTGCATATAATCTATGCATATCCTCCTTTAAATCATCTATGGCTTACTTACAATAATTAATACAATGCAAATGTTATGTAAATAATTATTATACTGCACTGTTTAGGGGATAATAACAAGAGAAAGAAAAGACTGTATGTGTTCAGAACAGGTGTAAATTTTCCCCAAAAGCTTTGTTCTGTGGTTGGTTGAATCTTTGGAGAGAGAACCCTTGGATATAGAGGGCAGCTGGATTTCAGTGACCACCCAGAAGAGGAGGTCTATAACTCAGTTCCAGAAATCCTTTTGTACAGCAGTCTATTCCTTTATGCACACTTATTTTGGGCAATAGGGTACTTTTGCTTCAACAAGAGAATGTAACACAGAGGAACTTTAAATAGCATCCCCTCCACTGCATTTCAGATATGACTCATTTCTTCCAAACTCTTTTACACCCTTTATTTAGACACATGCCTTTTGGGTTGAGCAGTACACACCTGCAGTACATATCAACAGCATCCTCAGCACAAGCTCAAGTTGAGAGACAGGAGGAAACCAAGAGTGCTAACATCACTGGAGTACCAACCACATGCCAAGGGCTCCGCCTACATTATTTAATTAATTCTTTTAAAGAGTCATTTAGGGAGTCTATTTTTGGGCCCCTTTGATAGATGAAGACATCAAAACTCAAAGAACTAAAATTTTCCAAGATCAAAAAGATGGGGGATTGCAGAGCCGTGACTTGAATACATTTCCATTTATTTTCTCAGACCATCAAATTCTTGGCAAAAAAGAACTTGGTTTCTTTGCATAGTCCTTTCTCGCCTCCCTCTGGGGACCCCACTCCTAGTGTTAACTAGGCCTGGTCTCTCTAGACTTTTACTCCATGACCCTCCTGCTTCTCAAAGGAGAAAAATAAGCCTCGTAAGCACAGGAACACATTCTTTGGGGATGTGGGAGAACAGTGTGATGAACAAGAGGGGGCAGGGCTGCAGTGCTGTGGGGCTGTTTAATTAAATTAGCTTGAGATAATGGTATCCCCTGAAATGGGAACACATCCATTAATGCTGTTAGTATTATCAAGGACAGGAATGGCCCATTGAGGATTGATGAGAGAATAAACCATCCATATGCTACGAGCCATAAGGAAACAATTGATAGGAGAAACCTCAACCAGGAACTTTGGGATCGATTGATAATGCATCCCTCACAATAAAACACCCCATACACACACAGTGGAAGAGCTGTATGCTTGGCATCTGGTTAATCAATGAACTGTGAAGGGACTGAGATAATAAAGTGAGCAGGTTTCACATTAATATTATAATATGATATGTTTATAGGATGGGGACATTCAAAAGTGATTCCAGCAGCAATGTATAGGAACTGCTTTAATTGAGTTGGTGTTCTGCAACCGAAGCACAGACTTCATCCCTCACTCCAAGAAAGGGGTCATAAGAAGGGAAGGTTCTGAACTCATTTTTTCCCTATAAGTGGCCTTTGCTTTTTTATCAAATATAACCTATTTAATGCATTATTTAGTCATTGACTGTTTAGCCAGGGAGGCTAAAGGACAGCAAGCCTTGGCTTTCCTGTGCTCAAAGGATGATAAAATAAAATATGCATATCTTAATGCCTTCCTGAAGCCATCAGCCTGTTCTGGTTCACTGGGGATCCACGTCTGCCTGTATGATCTATGGTTTTATGGACAGAGGGGAGCTGCATGCAACCAATAATACTCATGGAGCAAATCCTGGGAAGAAGAGAAGTAATATGGGCTTAAGGAATGATTTGCTGCAGAAGGGGATTGCATTAGCCCAGGAAAGGGTTAGAAGGAAAAAGTTCATAGCATATGGGTGCAGACACTGCCAGAGAATGTCAGGAAGGACTGCCAAGGGTGAAACAAAGGGGATCTCCCCACCTGGAGAATGTTCCTCCTGACAGCAATCTGTTCCAAGTGAAATCAAATGTTTTGCAAAAATGTACTGGGAATTGCAAATGTAGTGTGTGGTTGGGTTGAGAAATTATTCAATGATCAGGCCTTATACAGAGTCTGTGAATGGCTAATGAGTGTTGATTTTTGGATCCTGATGGGATCCCATTGGCTTTGCTCTTAGGTCCATGGATCAAATTGAGATATTCTCTTTGAGCCTATTTAACTGAATGGACCAGGGCCCTCCCCACTGTAGGTGCTATCCTCTGCTGTCAAGCTCTGATGTGTCTTGGGAAGTAACTCAGCAAGGACTCCTCTGTTAATTTTCTCCAGTGGCCTTGGGTAGGTTGAGTGTGGAGGGACAAGGGACTGCTCTGGAGAAATTCATATTTTCTCTACTTCACATTTCCATGGAGCAGGGAGGATTTCTTTGCATATCCCAGGAGGAAGCACTATGAAGGAAATATTTCTTGTCCTTCTGTCACATCTTCATTTTCACTTCCTTGTTGAAGGAGTGATTGATTGACCTGATTGAGGACAGTGATGTTCCCTCTCCTTCCCTCTCCTCTGTTCTCCTCTCCCCATCACCTTCTCCCTTCTTCTTCTCCTTTCTCTTTATCCATCCTGACTTCCCTTGAGCATGCCACATTACCTCTGCCTTTATTCTCGTGAGATCAGCACAAAAGATCTCTGTTGTTTCTTGTCAATCAACTTTACAGGCTCCAGCTGCTCTCCCCAGACATTCCCACATCCTGGGAGACCTCACTAACTGCAAATGTATCCCCCGCCCCACATCATCACTGGTTTTTATCCTCAGTTCATTTACCTATTAATTTTATTCAATCACAAAACAACCACCTTGGCACTCCCTGCATTATACGTTCCTTTCCTTGACTCCCTACTCTTTGCCTTGAAGCAAAGTTCCGAGGGGAAAACAGGAAAGGACTATGCAAAGAAATCGAGTTCTTTTTTGCCAAGAGTTCGATGGTCTAAGAAAATGCACACAGAAGGAAATGGATTCAAGTCACAGCTCTGCAGCCTACCACCCTTTTGATCTGGGAAAATTTTAGTTCTTTGAGTTTTGATGTCTGCATTTATGAAAGAGGCAAAAAGAGGGACTCCCTAAATGACTCTTTAAAAGAATGAATACAAAGTCAACTTCTTTAAATGTTGTCTCATGTGCTCCCACTTCCCAGCCTCAGCTCTGCAATACTTGACTTCTCTGTCCACTGTAGGCAAACTGCACTTTGTTCTCATTCCCACGGAGCTCTTACTTCTACTCTTGGTTGTATTTGAACTTGTTCTTTTTAGATACCTTATATACCTTTTTAGATATACATGATAGTAGAGTGTATTTTGACATATTATACGTACATGGAGTATAACTTATTCTAATTAGAAACCCATTGTTGCAGTTGTACATGATGTGGGGTTACCCTGGTTGTGTATTCATATACAAGGATAGGAAAGTTATGTCTGTTTCATTCTACTGTCTTTCCTATTCCCATTCTCCCTTCCTTCCCTTCATTCCCCTTTGTCTAACCCAATGAACTTCTATTCTTCCCCTCCCCAGCCTCCCTTGTTGTGGGTTAGCATCCACATATCAGAGAGAACATTTGGTCTTTGGTTTTGGGGGACTGGCTTATTTCACTTAGCATGTTAGTCACTGGTTCCATCCATTTACTGGCAAATGTCAGTTTTATTCTTCTATAAGGCTGAGTGATATTCCATTGTGTATATGTACCACATTTTCTTTATCCATTCATCTGTTGAAGGGCACCTAGGTTGGTTCCATAGCTTGGCTATTGTGAATTGAGCTGCTATAAACATTGATGTGACTGCATCACTGTAGTATGCTGATTTTAAGTCCTTTGGGTATAAACAGAGGAGTGGGATAACTGGGTCAAATAGTGGTTCCATTCTGAATTTTCTAAGGACCCTCCATACTGCTTTCCATAGTGGTTACACCAATTTTCAGTCCCACCAGCAATGTATGAGTGAACTTTTTTCCCCACATCCTCGCCAACATTTATTGTTCTTGATAATCGCCATTCTGACTGGAATGAGATGGAATCTCACTATAGTTTTAATTTACATTTCTCTAGTTGCCAGAGATGTTGAACATTTTTTCATATATGTTTTGACCCTTTGTATTTCTTCTTCCTAAAGCACAAGAAGTAAAATCAAGAATCAATAATGGGATGATATCAAACTAAAAAGCTTCTTTGTAGTGAAGGAAACAATCAAGAACGTGAAGAGAGAGCCTACAGAATGGGAGAAAATATTCTCTACCTGCACCTCAGATAGAGCATGAGTCTCTAGGATATACAAAGAACTCAAAACCCTTAACACCAAAAACAAAAACAAAAACAAAAACAAAAAAACACCTAAATAACCCAATCAATAGAGAAGCAAAGGAACTGAACAAGTACTTCACAGAAGTAGAAATATGAATGGTCAAAAAATATATGAATTTGAACTTGTTGATCACATCCTCTTCTGTTCTCCTTAGTGTATCTGACAGCTCTCCTGTTCTTCGTATTTCTCCCGAAGCTTCTCCTTCATTATCACCAATTACATACTCATCTCTTAAATGTTTGTGTTCCCTAGGTTTATGCCTCAGCCCTCTTCTCACCTGAGTCTCTCATGGATTTGACCACTTGTCACTAATATGCTAGTGATATCTTGTCAGCGCCATATTCCTGCTGTGGGACTTCATGTCGAGACCACTGTGGTAGCCTTCTAACGGTTTCCCTGCCTTGACTCTGTTTCCTCCAATGTACTCTTGGTCCTGCATCCAGTGACATCTCTCTAAAAGACAACACTGGTTATGTTGGACCAGTCCTTACCTTTCTCTAATGGTTCCTCTTGGGCTTGTGAACACCTGTTTCTGGCTAGCCTGTGCCTATCACTGACTGAGTTGTGTGTTTATATGCCAACTAACTATGGGTGCACATTCTCTGTGCCGGGCTGCATGCTCAGTTCTGAGAATATCATATTGCCTAGATAGACTTAATCTTCTGCTCACAAGCTTGTTTATGTTAGTGGTGGAAATGGTTAAATCCATAATTTTGGTAAAGGGCATTAAGTTGTAAGAATGAAGGATTTGAGTTACTATGGGAGCAGATGGCAGAGCCTCTTCACCTGGAGGTTGAGCAAGGAATGCTTTCCAGGGTAGTAACTATGTTAAACTAGGGGGAAGAGGAACAATTTCACAAAATTGCTTGTCATCATTTCAAAGGGCAATGCTATCTTTTGGTCTCTTTCCACACATTTCCTGTGCCTCACCTCTGACCCTTTAGCCATAAGGAAACCCTTAGAGTTCCTGAAAAGGTCATGTGCATCTTTGTTCCTTCTCAAGTTAATTCCTACTAATTCTTTAAAGTTATTTTTTTAATCACATGGTTTACAAAGGTCAGTTTGCTTGGTGATGAGTGTAGTATAGACCAGGACTCAGTCCAATTTTGCCCCTAAGTTTTGCATCTTTGGGCAAGTTATTTAAATTTGCTGAGTCACATTTTTTTTTAACTTGCAAAATAGATTTAATAGTCACACTTACCACTGGGTTGTGAAGGGACCCAATAAATGGTGGTCCTCTTTCCCACCTAAGTTTCAAACAAATTGAAAACAAAACAAGTTAATAAAGCAGGTAAGAGACGGAACATCCCATCCCTTAAGCTGATGGGAAAGAAAATGGCTACTGTATTTTATTGATTTTAAAATGTACTTCCTGTTCCCATTTACCGTCTTTGAACAGAGAATGCCTTTCACAATCAATGGCATCTTACAATTGCCATTGGCCAGGGGGCAGTCATGACATAGTTGTTAGTGCCTGCATACACGTGCACTTTGGTTATTCTTGGTGGCAAAACCAGGCCACTGCACATCTTGATGTTTCTGTCAATAAACTATTAAGGACCATTTAAGGAAGGAATATAAGTTCTGGTTGTTGTCTAAAAAACCTTCTTTTGACACCTTCTGTAAGATAAAGTGCTAGCAGAATAGATGCCTGGCAGCTTGGGAGAAAATTCCAGAGCAATATGAGTTCAAAGCTATCTCTTAATGGCAAAGAGGAAAATGCTTTGGTATAAATCATGGAGACATATAACTCTGAGTCAAAGTATGATTCCAAACAGACTCTGAATGTAAATTTTTTCGACATATATTAGCCAATTTATTTTCTTTTTCATGTATACAGAAGAGTGATATGTCTGTCATACACATGCATGTCTAAAAGAAACAATTTTATTCAATAAGCATGAAAAAATTCAAAGTGATAGAATGGAATACATTGCTTAATTGTCAGTGTTTTTTCTTTCTTCGTGGTGCATAAAATAATGCCACTTTTTATTGATGGTGCCTTCCATGAGATGAAATATAGCATATCTGGAAGCAAATGGGCTTCCAAATGTTAAGCCATGGAACCAAGCAGATATGGGCAAGAGATGAGAGCTGAGTGCTTACTAGTCTGCAAAGGCAGAGTGCAAATGTGTTTCCTGCAGGAATTTTGGTCCCAAGAAAGGGGAAACAAGAGCAAGGCATGGGGGGGGGGTGCACATATCCAGTGCATTTTTCCAAACTCACCAGATTAAGCCAGCCCTTCTTCCTGGAAGGGTATGGACAGAGTTCAGAAGATGGCACCTGTGGGATTTCCTCCACATGGAAAGAAACACCAGAAGAGGGAGGATAGACCTACCAGGAGCTACCTCATGGGTTTGGTGTGAAAGTAAAATAAAATGGATTATGCAAAGTATTAGTCAACATCTTCCTGCATTCAATGTTCCTGATGAAAAGTTTGGATATCCTGGTTCTTTTTATTTTATTGATGATCTGTTTTATTTTGCTTCCCCCACCCTCTTGGGTAGAATATTATCTTCTCTTTAGCCTTAGTATTTGAAAACTTCAGAAAGGTCTGTCTAGCTGGTGGTGGTGGTGGGGGGTTGATCTTCATTTTTTTATGTAAACCACTGAGGATTTCACTGGCTCTGAGACTGCATCTGTTCTGAAAAATTCTTCTGTTAATTACTTGGGTATTTCCTCTCCTTTGCTTCTTTGCGCTAAATTTCTAGAACTCCTCTTAGACAATGCCAAATCTCCTGGGTTGAATGGCTGTGTCTCTTATCTTTTCTATGTCTTTTCCATTTTTAATTTTTAAGCATTTTTTGAGACTGTCCAATTCTTCAATTTCTAATACTTGTCTTCTTACTTTTTAAAAATATCAGATCTCAATCTTGTCTTATAGGTGCCATATATACTTTTTAATCTCTCTGAAGATTTTGGCCAGGCAGGAGGAAGTCAGAAATGTGAAGTCAAATGGGTTTGGTGCTGATATGGTGAATCAATTCTATGGCATGGTCCTGAATGCTTCCCCTGGTGATGTAAAGATTTCTAGTATCACTGCCTCCTGCGAAGACATCTTGTGATGGCAACTTAAAAAGCTATTTCTTCCCCACTGAGGGGATAGCTCAGAGTTAAAAGCTCTTTCCAAACATGTGTAAGGCCCTGGGTTTGATTCCCAGTTCTGGGGGAAAAAAAAAGAAAGAATATATACTGACTCCTTTCTGATCCTTCTTTTCAGGGAAATCTGGATTAGAATGTTCCAGAGACTCTCTTGGTACTCTATATTTCCCAGTGTCTGTACAACTGAGTAAATACTGTGTGCTTGAGTCTCTGCTTTTGCCCTTGCTTTGACTTAGCACCTGGATCAGACGATACATTCAATAAATGCTTGTTGAATGAAAGATTTCCTTTTATTGAATTTCAATAATTATTCGCTAAATACCTCTCATCTATGTGTCTCATAGCATACAAAGCACCATGTGTTGTTCAAAACAAGAACCACAGCATCAACAACAGAATAATTCCCATCATAGCCAATGCTGCTTGTAATTTAGAATCTAGTAGAGAAAGTAAATTAGCATGTGGGACAAAACTCAAGTGCAAGTTCAAGTCAGTAGTTCTGATGAGGGTCAGGCTGCGGACTTCAGACTCTGTGTTCTATAACACAGAGATGTCACTTGATATCAGAGTATTTGGAGCAGACTTCAGGGGAAAAGAGACCTTTGAAGGAGCCATTCAATTCAGGGGACCACCAGTGGCAAAGCTGCACAGGCATGAGGACACGTGGGCCTGACCTCCTCTCACTTGGGCCCTCCTGCTATCCAGGCAACGCTACTGACATCACATCATCTGTGTTTAGCCAATAGAGAAGAGGAAGCAAGTTCCAGGGTAATTAGTATGCTTTGCCACTTGTTGGATCCAATACCTAAAGGAGAGGTGGCCTTCTACTTAGTAGTCTTGTGACCTGTGGCAACAGTGGTTCTGTGGGATTCTGACCATTCTTTTTTCTCCTCCCACTCCTGGTTCAATTTCCAGGCTGCCTATGGACCCCTCGATTGCCCAGCTTTTTGATTTGTCTTGTATGACGCCTTGTTACTTTTCCTTTGTTTTCCTTTTCTACATAATGACAGGTGGCAGTCACTTGGACAGGGCTTAAACCACTGCTATTTCTTCTTCGGCAGAGATTTCTTCTATTATTCCTACCAAAGCTATTAAATGTTGCTGTTGACATTTTCTTTTTGGCCACATGACAATAACAATATTCAGATCTCCAGCCAAACACCTGCTCGGGAAATATGTTACTGCGGAACTTGAAGCCTTCCTTTTTCTCTGTCATTCTTATCTTGCACCCTCTGTGATATGGCCTCCCTCCTTGGCATGGCTCTAATGTTCATACTTCTTGGCCTGCCACTCACAGCCTTCCATGATTTTTTTCTGTGCCACGTGTCCCTTCTCACATTTGGACAGTGATGTCTAAAGTCAAAAGAACTGAGTCAGATCTAGAACACAGGTCTCTGACTTCTGGAATGAGGGTCAAGATTCCTTATACAGCATGCATTTTGTCCTTCTCTCCAGCAATGGGTATATTTCTCCTTGATCTTGAAGCATGTATTGACCATGTCTCTCAAGAGATATTAATTCAAGTAGGGTTTTGAATTTTGCTAAACTTCATCTTAGATTGATATTCAGCTGGTGTTGGCATATATCCAACATATAGCTACATATATAGCTATGTAGGTTGTTAAAATATCAAAAGACTTCTCTGGTGGTTAGGAAATAACTGTTATTCTGAATTCTGAAGTAAACTGCCCCGTCATCTTCCTGCTATAATGGTCCCTTATTTGGGAGCTCCTCATACCTCCTTGTGATCTAAGTATTAAGACTAAACACTTGGTGCAATAAGGACACTCTATACCCCTAATTGAATCCTATAGCTGGTGTTTGTTCTTACTGGTTAATGCCCATATCAGATAGGTTGTTAGAAATTTTGAACATCAGTCATAATGCTGTTGAGTGTGTTATCTAAATGCCTGCAGGAGTCATCAGCCTGTGTGGCAAATGAGATGGCGCTAATATGCGTATCCAGCTAAAGGGCCTCTACTGGGAAAGTTACTAGATGTCCACCATCTCCATTCACATTTCTCTTGCCGCAGTACAACTCTGTGCACACGAACTGGTCTTCATGTGCTACTGCTCATGCCACTACTCATTGTCCTCTTAGCCACAGCTTCATGAGTCTTTGCAGCAGCGGTCACTGTGGGTGCATTTCCCCAGCTGGCATCCTCCTGCCTCACCAGGCAGGAGCAGTGCTAACTGCCTGTGCTGCTGCTGTCAAGCACCTCCATCCGCAATCTTGTCATTCTTCTTGGGTTGGAACATAAAGATGATGCATCCCATTCTTCAACCACTGACGCTTCCTTCTATGGCTGCATTCGATCGTTCCATGTTGGGTTGGCCTCATTGCTCAAGGTGCTCCCCATGGCTGGTCCCTCTGAGATGCTGAGAGCCCCTCCTATTTCACCCCCCCGGCTGTCACTTCTTCCTCTCAACAAGGTAAAAATTCCTTCTTCTCTGTTAGACTCTTTTCGACAGCCCCCACAACAGTGTTCCTTGGATACCTAGGATTGGAAGTGTGTTAATGTCCGTATATGAGCTTTTGTTTTCTTGGAACATGTGTAGGCTTCCAGGAGTCCAAACTCAGCAGGGAATTTGATGTGCCCCAGGTGACTGTAGAGCCAGTCTCTTCTCCAGCCAGGGTGCCATGATGCCAACACCAGCTCATCATGCCTGACAGATTCTTTCTTCTCAGAGTAGATTGTCCTCCAAGTTGGATCCCACACTTCCCCATTCAGTTTGGGTTTCATCAGATTCTTTCTCAAACCTGCCCTGGTCTTTCAGAGAAGCCTATTTCTCTCTGGATTCTCAACATTGAGAACTGAGGATTTTCTTTTTTTCCTATAGGGAGGACCCCATTCCCACATGAATCAATCGGTGAGCAACAGGAAAACAAAGTCACCAGTTTCCCATGAGCTGTTTCTGCTTAGATTGAGCCAGGACCCCTCCCAACAGTTTTTCAGATCTCTGTAGCTTTCTAATGGATAGGAAGTGTCCTTTTTGTTTCATATTTTGCCATGTCATCTCGTGTACGAGTAGGCACCTTGTAGATATTTAATATAATTTTGACTAATGAATGTATGAATGGATTAAATGGAGTCTTCAGTGCAGCTTACATGAGAGTGCTCATGTTTGGCTGTGTGTCACGAGGCTTCAGGGATTTCATGAGCCTCCTGAAATTATAAGCAAAGATTCTGCATATATGAGGCTTTTTTTTTTTTTTTGGAAAGGGAGAGTTTTTAGTTCCCCCTGCTCTGGATTTTCAAGTGAGCTTGCCCCTCTACCTTTGAAGATTTCTTTAAGGTATATCTTAAGGGTCTTGAAGGGGTTCTCTTACTCAGGTGAGCCTTGGTGGTATTTAGTATCTCAAGTCTGACGACTGAGTCTAGAAGAACATGGAAGTGGGTGACAAAGAAGAAGTATCCGAATGTTCCCACATCCTTCAAGAGTTCTGCAGTTTCTCTATCTTAGAAGAAAGGACCCAGAATTTGCCTACTTGCTGGTCAGTATCCTCCTGTCTTGGTCTGATCTTTCTGATGTAGAATCTCCTTTGTGACAGCTGTCCCTTGTCTTCTTGGCTGTCCACTGACTCACGTGAATTTCCTGGGCTGTGCCCCTGTGATCAGTGTCCCCATGTATTTTTTTTAAATTTTTTTTTTATATTTGTAGATGAACAGCATGCCTTTATTTTATTTGTTGATTTTTGTGTGGTGCTGAGGATCGAACACAGTGACTCACATGTCCAAGGCAAGCACTTTGCCACTAAGCTACAGCCCCAGCCCAACCCCGCCCCCCCAATGTATTTTTCAAGTATGCTGTTTGTGCTCGTTGTTTAGATCATCTAAGACCATCTTGTATTTTGGGCAATCAGTGGAAGGCTCCTCAAACACAAGTCTGAATCCTTCCCATTGAAATTGAACACTTGGAGAGGGCCTAAGCAAAAAAAGGCAAACCATATTCATATTTGAGGTCACCCTCTGGATATCCTGAAATTCTAAAATAGGCTTCTCTGAATTCGTGACATTCTCACTAAGCCAGGATGTTGCACAAGTCAAGTCTTCAAAGTGGAAATAAGGATGGGGTCTTCTATGGTGAAACATCTCATCAAACTGATGTAATAAAGTACTCTTGACATGAGAACTAGCTTCTCCAATGTGTGATTATCATGACCTGACATCGTCCTACCCTTCAAAGCAGTAGGCGACAGTTTACTTTTAGAGCAACTAAAAATAGTGTAAAGCACCCCAAGTGTAATGTCAGATTTGTGGGACCCCAATAGACCTCCAGGAGCTGAATCTGATGCAATCACACAAGAGTCTTTACTGCAGGCTCGAGACTGGACTCACAACTGTTCCTGACGCAGTAGTCCCATGGAGTGAGTCCTGGTCCTTTGTTCAGTGAGATTTTATAGGTTTGGGGGGGATACTCTATGCATCACAACATCACACAGCAAATCATTCCATACTATGGGAAAATCAAATAGTAACTCTTAACATTGATTAGCACATTCACGGGCGGGAACAAGTTGGGTAGGAGTGATTGGTTAGTACAAGAGGGGGATTCGTTTGAACTGATTAGTTTAAGCCACGAGGGGTGTACGTGCTGAACTACATGGTTTCCCAACATGTTATCAACCACCATAAACTACTGGGGTGTCATCTGGCATCCCAGGTATTTTTCCTGTCTCATGCTGATTGGAGATTGCTAGGGGGTTGCTATGGGACCTCACCTAGTATAACTGAGTCAGGGACACCTGGAGCCACAGATCTCTCCTGTTATTTACAGACAAACAACTCAGCAGGGTGGGTATGTGCCTAGGAGTGCTCTGTGGGGTTTTCCCAGGACAAGGGTCAAGCCCCCTTCCTTAGGACAGGCCTTGAGGTAGAAGCTGGTTTCTCAAAAATGGAGTCACATTATTTTCTCACAAGCTCTTCAGGAGCTGAAATAATCACACCTTTCCTCTTACAACAATACCTACAACTCTTTAGGCAGTCATGGGAACTTTCATTGCTTCATTGAATTGCATGGAGCAGAAGAAAAAAAGAAAGAAAAAAAGAGAAGCAAGATTGTAGTCAAAGAGCTCAGCAGAAGGGAGCCCTTAGTTGGAGCCTCCCTTCTTTTGTTCCTAAGAGGATGCTATCTGGATCATAAATTGCCAGCCCTAGGGAATCAGTGAGTCCCTTTAAGGCTATTAAAGGGACCAAGATGAGCTGGATTCCCAAATGAGCTTTGAGGATTATTCTTCCAGGTGGAAGGTGACTGCCCACGGGGGGAAAGAAAAATTGGTTTCTAGTATATCACTTTGGAGCTGTCCAATGTTAATCCCCTGGCTGATTTAAGCAGGAGGAATTCAAGATAGAAACCGTCAATTGGCTATTGCTATTTTTTGATAACAGCAGGAACTCTCAACAGCAGCCGCTTATCCCAGGGATGGAGAATGTGAAAGGTGGTAGCCTTGGACATGGGCATGATGATTAGGGAGTGATGCGGGTGGCTGCCTGGCAGGGGGTGGAACAGATTTGGTGAACGAAAGTCTGCCCTCAGCCCCCAAACAGAACTGCCTCTCTGAGACTAAGTCTTGGGAAGAAAGATTGGGCCCTGGTCTTGTGCAGCAGAGGGACTATAGCTTCAGGGCACGCTTCACTCTTCAAAGGCAGGAGCTAATTTTCTCCCTGGATTAAGGAGAGATTCATGAGGTCAATGGTGTGGGCTGTTCAACCCACTCTGCCGCTGTCCTGGAAGCATCAATCAAGTCTGGGGACCAGGAGTCCAATCTTGACCATTGGCAAATGTCTATTTTAGGTTGACCCCATCCTCGCTTGCTGGAGGCAGGAAGTGTTATTCAACGTGTCAGGGAACTTATTAAACTACTAGATAGCAATTTTTTAAAATTAACTTTTTAAAACATGTCCTTGGCATCTGAGCTCTGAGAGGATACTGGGATTGTTTTCTGACAGGTGAGAAGCCCTAACACAGGCCTTTGGCTGGATGTGGATGATTTAGAGGTGTCCTGGGCTCTCACCTGGACCGTTGTAATACCCCTGACTGGCCTCTGCCTTGGAAGTGTCCCCGCATCAGTCCCTCCTGTGCACAGCTGTCAGTGTGTACTTTCTCAAAACAGCAGAATAATGAAATACCTCTGCTTAAAAACCTGCAGGGCTTCAGGTGTCTATCACTGATACATTCCTAGCTCGTCCGCATGCCTAATACCTTATTCATAATCCGATTCCAACTTTCTTTTCCAGCCTTATCTCCCATCACTTTTTGCATTGAACGTTCTACTCCAGCCACTAGAAACCACTTACTTTCCTGTGGGTGTATTTTTCTCCTTCTTACTTTTGTTTATGTTGATCCCTCTTGCCAGAATCTTATGTCCTCCACCCTTGCTATATGGCAGGGTTCTTGCTATGCCCAAGAACCAGTTCTAAAACTACTTCCCTTGAGCGTGTCTTCTACAGCAGATCTCTCTCTCTCCTTCCTTCCTGACCCAGAAAGATTTAATTGCTTCCTCTGTTGGTTTTCCAAAGCATTTCTATCACTCCTTCTAGAACTCTTACCCATGTTATACAATTAATTGTAATTTTTGTTTATATGTCCATGTTCTTCATCAAGCTGGGAGGGTATCTTCAACTCTTTTTTTTATCCCCATTTGGCTTCAGCATCTAGTACAGTAGCTGCAGAGAGCTCAGTAAATATGCCACAGGAAGAAGAAATGAATGAACAGTAGAAAAGAATGGAGCACAGAAACAGAAATCTGGAATTTATGCAGAGGAAAGGCAGATAGAAGCTCATGCAACCTCCCCACTCCCACCCCCATGTTCCTCCTCCAAACATCTGCAGGCAATTTGCACCTACACTGTCCTTTACTTTTCTGTTCCATCATGACTTGTTGCCCTCAATCGCTGCAGTCTGATGTTGACCCTGCATGACAAGCAGATCAACTCCTAATCTGCCAGAGCCCCAGTTTTTCTGGGACGTTTGCAAGCCCCTGACAGAGCCCCTGGGAGAGTAAAACTGTCAGCCCTCACTTGTCAGCTCTCTGAACAGCCAGGCCAAGGCTTAATTTGCACCTTGAAATCCCCTGGGGCTGTTGAGACTCTGATTGCTGGTTTAGGCTCCTTCAGTGGTTTCTCATAAGGGATAAGTAGGATAGAGGGATGGAGGTTAAGGAACATTACCACTCTATTCTTGCATCTCCAAAAAAGCAGCTGTGGAGTAGGTGAGAGGGGCATAAGCAGGGGAATCGAAAATGAGGAATGAATAGACTGCTTTTACATTTCACATCAAATTGGAGCACTAATGGGGAAACTGAGTTGGGAAACATTAAAAAAGAGACACAAAGATGAGTCAGTGTAAACAGCACCATCCAAAAGGAGGCAGAAGATCCTCACAGGGAGAAACGGAGAGTGCTAAGCTTGATAATAAAGTAGGCAGCTAAAGCAAAGAGATCTCCCTAGTCTGCTGGGTTTCTATCGCTTAATCAAAACTGACTCCAACTACTGCAGCTGCAAAAAAATGTTCCCAACCTTCCATTAATTTCCATACAATAACACTCTAATGGGGGAGCTGTACAGGGGAGGAGGGCAATCAATCTGGCCTAATGACACACCCGAGACCTAGGGAAAATGCAAACTTGGAGCAATTTCATGGCAGGTGCAACCTTGGAAAGCATTACCATTTTTCTAAGTTAATTTGTTCCCTTGATATGTTTGAAATCCATATTTGTACTTTAAAGGTCTAAAATGCAAGATGATTAAAAAATATAACCGGATTTTTGTAAACCTTTCAGCAGTAGCAAGTGATATATTAGCTGTCTCCATCCTTCCTCTCCCCTGTGAGCAGGGATCACTTTGCCTTCTTTTTTCCTTCTCTGTCATCAGAGGCCACTGTAGAGTCTCTGTTTTGTTTACTATTCTTAGGTTTTCCCCTGGAATGCCGGAGCCCTTTTGCTCTCTGGGTGGAACTAATCCAGGAAATTTCAGTCAGACTCTCCAGGTTGGGTCTCAGGTCTCTGATGGGAGAGAGCAAGGAAACCCTGTTCCCAGATCTGTTATGGACACTGCAATGTCTTCATGGGTCTCTTGTTCCTCCTCCCTGCAGGCTTATCTCCCAAGCCAGAAGAAGAAAGTCCAGGTAAATAGAAACAAACCCGGGCTCTTGGCCTCCATTCCATCCCTTGATTTCCCAGTTTCTCTAGTTCTCCTGTCTTTGATGCCGGTTAGACCCTGCAGCCTGAAACTGGCCTTGAGAGAGGCACCGATGCCCTTTCTAAGGGTTCTTGGCAAGTCTTTTCCTCTTAGAATTTGGGCTCTCGGAAGTAAAAGGAAAAGCAACCTCTCCTCCACTAAATGCATGTGCTGTCTCTCTTTGCCCTCTATAAACACACTTTGAATACAATGATGATGTGAAGATTTCTGTTCCTGTCTCCCATCTTGTCACAGTCTTATAGACTAGCCCTATTATGGGACATGTGAGTAACTTCCTTACCACCCCTCTACTTTAATTTGGGGAACTCCAATCTGAAAGAAACTGTAGACTCTTGGGGATGCCTCTTCCCAGTCTTTCAGTGGCTTTTTCCATTGTCAAGCAGAAGCACATTAGAGTCCTGGTCACCTCTCATCGGTAGGGCATTCAAACAGCCAGAACTGTACAAGGTCTTCTAACCTTTAGAAATAAGATGGCATTTCCTTCCATTTAATTTCAGCTTGAAATTAATGAATTAATGAATTAATAAAAATTAATGAATTAATCAAAAAATTCTCTGGGAAATGAATTTGCCATCATATTTGAGGATTTGGAGATAACTCACTCAAGGATCTGTGCTTCGAGTTTGAAGGTGGTGTGTGGCTTAGCTTCCTGAAGTGCTCTGGGTTGAGTTGCCTCACAGGAAAGCACATCTTGTAGGGCCAGAAGTTAAGGCACAGGTTTTTCTCAGTCATCACTAATTAGTTCTTTGTTTTTTTTTTTTTTTTTTTTAATTT
>NW_026000016.1:37425975-37442021 GCF_001458135.2 Marmota marmota marmota
TTTTTTTTTTTTTTTTTTTTTTTTTTTAATTCTGTGCTCAGAAAGAGGGAATTAGCATTTGCCATGGGCTTAGGAAATACTCTTTACTATCCTGAGATGGTACTATTGCCCAGCTCCTTAGTGCAGCAGCCATGAGAATGCCCCATTGCCAACCTCCAACTCCAGGGAGCATAGTTGACCAAAGGCCCTAGTTGCCCTCCTAGCTCTATTGCAGTGTTAACATTAAGGCCACACCTCCACAGGTGGATCCGGGATGGTGACTGATGTTGGAAGGAATCCAAAGGCAGAACGAGTCCTGGGAGGCACCAAACTCTTCAGATTTTGTCTTGACGACCCCTGGTAGTCCCAATGAACCCTCTGGACCTGCACTGTGGCCTAGAATTCTTTGAACCAAACCTCCTTCTCATCTCCCTTCTTTGTAAGTCTCACACTTGCGTAGAGGTTTGATGACTCTCTCAACCTTTCTGGCTCCCCTCTTCCTGTTTTCTTATGCAACCATTTCCCCTAATAAGATTTCTTCACCATGTTTAATCTCAGCCTGATATCTGCTTCTCAGAGGACCTGGAACTGACAACGTGAAGTCCTAGGTGCCAGAGAACTGTATCTCCTGGATGATGAGGATTCAACTGGTTGAACTGTACTTTCCTCCAGGAATTCAGACAGCATTATTCATTTTGCATTTAAAGGTAAGCCCTCAGGTGTAAAATAGAAGAACCTGTTGAATTCCTAGATTTTTCTCTTGATTTTGGAACCTTCCATCTGTGTGCAAAATTCACTTCATTCCAGGAATGTGTTGCCTTTCTACTTCTCACTATGGGATCTGTGTATAGCACTCTAGGTAACAGGATTTGACATTTATTGTTAAACCTGCCTCTTGAATCACTCTGAGGGAGACTGTAACTGTCTCAGATGTGATTCTGTATAGAAACTTAAAATGGCAATGTTATCTAGATGTGCAATTATGATTCTCCTATTCCTTTCAAAAGATTACAAATGCTGGAAAGAGGCTTCAATCTTCTTCTTTGGCGAAGTGGGGTGAACAGTAAATTCATACAAGCACTGTAAGGTTATGAAAACATTGTCCTGGCCCAGTTTCTGTGACCAACGTTACTTATCAGAAATGCTTCCCTAGATCAAGAGCTAAAATAACCTGGACAGATTTCAGTAATTGTAGAAGGTCTTCCATCTGGGGCAGTTATGTATACATAAGTTTTAATGCTATCATTTAACATTTTACCTACCACACACAACACAGTTTGGTTTCATATACTATCAGTACACTATAACTTTTAGCTTTCCTATCTGTTTTGATATTCTATCACTTGTTAACATGTGCATGAAACAAGAGATGTATATATAGAACTGTGTGTTCCGATTTCTGTGTTTTTCTTTCACCAACCTCCCCTTTTTTTAAAAAAAATATTTTGTTGGAATAGGCAGTATTTTATTTTGTAGCAGATGCCAGTATTTGGAATATTCAATCAGAGAAGTTTTATTCATTCATTGCTTCTTTCATCCTTCTAGATAGAATGCTTCTGACATAGTTTTCTTCTTTATGAGATAAAAAAAATTAAAAACCACTTTCCTCTTTCTTCTTCTTATTACAGAAATATTGCATGTCTGATTTCTGGGTTCTAATATATCAGCAGCAAACAAACTTGTTAGCTTGAAGCTATGGTGCAATTTGAGTGTCCCCCCAAAAGTCCACATATAAAGGTTTGGCCTCCAGGGTCTCAGTATTCAGAGTTGCTGTGGATCCTTAGGAGGTAGAGCCTAGAGGGAGGTGTTCAGGTCATTGGAGGAATGTCCATGGAGGGGATTGTTGGACCCCATTTCTTCCTCTCTCTGCTCAAGTTTGAGATGTGACTGCTTGCCCTGACATACACTCCTGTCATTGCCATCTGTTCACCAGAAGCCAAAGCATTGGGACCACTCAGTCTTGGATTTGAACACCCAAAACTGTGAGCTAAAGAATCCCTTTCCCTTTATAAAGTTAACTATCTCAGGCATTTGTTGTAGTAACACAAAACTGACTAATACAGTCACTCTGAGTGAAAGCAATAATAATTGCTGGTCTCTTAAGTTTATTTATCTGGAAGGCAGATCTGAGATTCCATGCACTCATCTGTTTCAAAAATACTTGTTTAAATTTGATTCAACAAGTATTTATTGAGTATCTGTCATATGTCAAGTGCCAGGGATGCCAGAATAAGCAAAATGGACAAAATTTTCAAGCCTCACTGAACTGTACCCTAGCAGAGAACTTAGATAATGAAAATCAGGCAAAACCGACAATCTTTCTGATGGATTAACTGTGTATTAGCCAAAAAGGAGTGGAAGGTGAGAGTAAGAAATTTAGTTTGTGGTAAATTTATGGAAAAGAACATTCGGGAAGATATAGGCTTGGTGGCTGTGTGACTGAGAAGTTGGTCAAGAACTCTGTTTTGGACATGTGAAGTGTGACATGTATGTGAGATATTCTGGTAGAGATATCATGGAGGAAATTGGATGTATAATTCTAGAGTTTAGGTATAGATTGAAATGGAGCATCATATATGCTTGGGATGGTACTTAGAACTTTGGGGCTAGATGAGAATTTCAACAGTATATTGATGGAGAAGGTAAGCATTCCAAAACTAAATGCTGGAACTCTCCAATATTCAAGAATCAGGCAGAAGAAACATTCATCAGCGGAGGCAATTAATCATATGCCAGGCACAAAACTAAGTATGGAGATACAAAGAAGACAAGACAGTAGCTGTAAAAGCTCTTTGAAGACATGGGGTATGTTCTATTCACTTCAGATTTCTAGACCCTAGCACAATACTAGTTACACAGGACTTTGTTAACAACAACAACGAAATGAATGGAGGTACGATACATAGTCAATCTCATGCAATTCTGTGCATGAGATCCTATTAGAAAAAAAATCCTATTGTCCAGGAGATAGTCAAAGAAGACACTGTAGCATAGCATGTTTCTAAAATGACATTTTGTACCAGAAGTCTTGAGGATATAAAGGAGGCATAGGTATGTCTGACCAGGCTGGCACCAGAGTGGGTGATGCTTCCACGTATGGAAGAATGAATAGATTCTCACCAGGCAGACAAGACAGAGGCAGACAAGAGAGGATGTTTGCTAAGTTACTTGAAGTTCAACAACTTTTTGTGTACTTTTGTGTCACTATTTCCTGAGTGAAGTCAAAGTCTCTACAAGAAACACCTGATATCTCCCAACTTTGACTTTATGATTAGCCCATTTTTCACTGCAGATATGTTGCCTATTTTAGAAATTGATTTAGAGAAACATTTATTTACTGCCTGCTTTGTGCCCTACGTTCCTACCTGCTTCCAAGAAACTCACAAACAATGGAATGAGAATATTGATAGCCAAGCACAAGCCAAGTGAAGGAAGATAAAAAACATTCTAAACAGAGATCTGAAGATGTGTTACAGGTATGTGTCAGAATGAAGAAATGGTTCTGACCAAGGATCAAGGAAGGCTGCAGACAGGAAGTAACTGATAAGTGGGATTTTATAGGGTAAGGGAGTGGAGTGAATTTCAGGTTGAGGAAATATCATGAGCAAGAATAAAGATAATAAAATGTTTGGTGTGTGAGGAGCCCTGAGGTGTAATTGAATATTTGGAAGGATTTAGAGCTAAAATGTTGTTTACCAAAAATTCATGGAGGATTTCAGATACCATGCTTATAAGTTTGGACTTTACTTTGTAGGTAACAGGGATGCTGTTTCGCATGAGAGAACATTGGGGCAACCCCTTAAATATAAAACCAATAAGCAAAAATCCTAAGTAAGGTTTGGAAGATTTTTTTATACATAAGTGAGAACATTACATCCTACTTTTCCACTGGGGGGGGGCGCTTTTTAATCAGTCATATCTTTTGAAATCCCATTAAGTATTGCTTCTGGTTCATTAGTTTGGGGATGTTTGACTGACATTTTTAGTCATGTGACCTCACAATGCTTTTAGTCCCATATTCAAAACAGAAAACTAAAAATTCAGCCTAACCATTAGACTTTGGAGTAAGAATGGGAATTGATAACACATTTATCTCTTCTCCTTACTCTCACTTCCATGAAACTATCATAAAGGAACCAAAGAGCAAAGCAATTGGGGAAAGTGATGAGAAGGGATGGGTGTAAATTCCATGTTTATTTGCTTCATTCCCTTGGAATCTGGCATAAAGCAGATAAATAATTTCTGAATTATCAAACAAGTGAATACAAAGAATTGGCTCAGCTCTTCCAAGATGAAGAGCTCATGAAGGAGTGACAAGTGGATGTGGCAGCGAGGAGGTGGCTACCAACCTGTGATGTCACAGAAGGGGAAATATTGGGAATAGGAAAGATCATGCTCTATCTTTGTGTCCTGTTGCCTCTCTGGGGCTGCAGGGTATAATCCTGTTGTTGTTGTTAATCCTGTTGCAGTCTACCCTTATCCGATTCTATATGCTCCTCAGATCCAGAAACAGGCATGTTATGTCCTCGTGAATCTGTTCTGCCTGGTTAGATATTGTCATCCCTACCCAGGAAGAATGCATTGGATCCGGTAAAAGCTTTGTGTTCACTCTCAGCTGCAAAGAGAGTGGAGCGTTTCAAATGGGGACATCCCAGAGCCTGCCTCCTGGGCTTTACTGACTGTCTACAAGAAACCACCCTCACCATTAACCTCTGTGTACCTTTAAATCCAAGAAAGGTGTTGCTAGTTACTCTGGATATTTTCTCTTATGATCTTCATTATTTCCCTATGGAGTCTTAAAAATATTCTTCTCTGAGAGTTAATGTAGTAAAACCCATACATAAATCTCCATTTGTAGAAGAAACTGGAAAGATACTCTGTAGTCAGCTGAGTGATATGGATACAATATTGCGGGGAGGCTTTGGTAAGCTGGTCTTGAATGCAATTGACTTTGGAAAGTGAAAGCCGATGAAATAAATTGGTTCTTTCCCAAAAGAGACCATAGCATGGTGTTTATGAGTATGACCTCTGGAATACAGATCTGGATTTAAATCCTTGCCCATCTTGGGTGATTTTGTAGAACACTCAAGCTCTATGGGAATCAGTTTCTTCATCAATGAAATGGAGATAATAGGTATGTCACTGGAGTTGTGTGCTGATTAATGAGGCAATTTCTGTACTGGTTAGTATAGTATGTGGCACATTTAACAAGTGAATCTGCATGAAGCTGAGAAAAGGGCACCAAAGGACCAAATTTTTCCTTGCTCATTTAACATCCTCAGGACAAAGACTCTGAATGGGAGGGAAATGAGTGTTCAGGTCCCTGGGGAATTGGACCCCAGTGGGACATGTGCAGTTCATCAGATTTCCTACAGCCTCTAGGAACTATCCTGCAAGGCTACCCATTATCTACTCCATATATTCATCAAAGCAACACTGTGGTAAGTAATTTAGCTTCCAAGTTTCCTGCTGCCTGAAATAAGAAGCTCTAAATATTGGATTTCCATATTCTGGTCACTTAGCAAAGAGTATTCCTATTCTAACCGCATGAATGGCAATTTGATCTCTGCTTTAGTTTCTTGTGAGTTTAGTTTACAGGAGTCACCATCTAATCTTGATCCTGCCTAAGATAAACTCAGTAAGTGAGACCTCCTGTGTGGAATCATGGTTTTCCCCACAATGTCTCCATTTCATCTGTTCTTTCCTTTCCCTGGATCATCTCCTGCATCTACAAGACACTGGTTTCTCCCTATAGATTCTTTCACCATCTACCTGGCTCTATTCTGAGGCCAGCCAGACCATCTATGGTGCCTGGGGTTCCTATTTTGCTCCATGATCCCTAACCAGACAGGAAAAACAGCTGTTTTCAGGGCTTCTTTAGCTGTGGGGAAATCAGTGATCCAAAGAGACACAATGAGCCCAAATATGTCTGCTGTCTGACTTTCCCAAAGCACGAATATTTTTGTCTGTTACTTCCATACTACTAGCCTTAAGGGGTTAATTTATTATGGAATTGAGGTAGACTTCCTCATGTAGGAAAGGAAATAAACATCTTATCGCGGACCCTTTGAGAAATTTCTCTCTGAGACTCAGAGCCGAGCAAACTCAACAAAAATTAACATTTATTTAGTTTTAGAAAACTTTCCAAAAATTTTTTTTATTTATTTTCTTATGTGAATAAATGTGATTCTATGTAGGAAACAAGAAATCCTTCAGCTTCTCCCAAGCGTTGGCTATTGTACCTCGTCTCCTGACAGTTAATTCTTTTAAGTTTATCAGAATTAATTGTACATAATTTCACTTTTCTCCTGATTTTGAGGTACTATTTACATGCAATAAAATCTGTCTGTTCATGTTAGGAATACAGTTTGGTGAATTTTTAAAATCATATACTGTTGGGCTGGGATTGTGGCTCAGCGGTAGAGCACTCATCTAGCATGTGCGAGGCTCTGGGTTCCATCCTCAGTACCACATAAAAATAAATAAATAAAATAAAGGTATTGTGTCCAACTACAACTAAAAAAATATTTATTTTTTTTTAAAAAGCATATACTGTTGTGTAAATCACCACTATAATAAAGACGGATCAGGTTCTTCACTCTAGAAAGTTTCCTTTCTCTGCTATTTTTTAAGGTGACTAAAGTCCTTGGAAATACCATCTGTTTCATACTTCAGGATCTTTTATAGTAAACATTTTAGGGGAAGTTTTATTTAAACATTTAATCTGGATGATGTGTTCAAAATTTTGACATTGGAAGACTTCCAGATCTGATGCTTCAGTTGTGTCTCTGAGCATTTTCTCTCAGCTAAGGGCCACATTAGCCATCTATATCTGCCATTGATGTAGACCATCTTCACAGATGGCAGATGTTTTAGGCAAAGACTAACCCACTGGTCTGATCCCTTCTCCATCCTTGCTATGACATTAAAAAATATATGTGTATACATATATATATATATATGTGTGTGTGTGTGTGTGTGTGTGTGTGTGTGTGTGTGTATTTAGTTGTAGTTGGACACAATACCTTTATTTTTTTTTTATTTATTTTTATGTGGTGCTGAGGATTGAGCCCAGCGCCTTGCATGTGCTAGGCAAGCACTCTACCTCTGAGTCACAACCCCAGCCCCTGGCTATGACATTTTAACAGTCTTTAGTTGGCTTCTCCATTTATCCATTTATGTCTGGACTTTTCCTAGCCAATAAAGTAAATAAAGTGTTACAGATCTTAGTAATTTTGGAAAAATGTGCTGTCCAAAAGTTGATACTTTCTTTAAAGAGTTTGTTTGACTCCATTCAGCATCTTAGGTCTTTATAAAGCAAATGAAAATATTCTTTAATTTTTCCATGCTTCTTTTATTGCATAACTATATCTGTTCATTATGATCATGTATGATCTTAGTAGCATAATTATGCCTCACTGGATCTCCTTTTTCTTTCTTCATCCATCCATCCATCCATTCATCCATAACCCATACATCTATTCATCCACTCATTAGTCAACAATAAATGTGATCCTTAAAACAACACTGATCCCACATTTGGGGAAACTAGGTGGCATACCTAAGGAAAATGATGACCAGCAAATGGATAACATCATAACTCAAGATCTTACATGATTGCCAAGACTGCTCTCTTTCTTGCGGTCTAGGACAAAGAAATTCAGGAGACATTTGTCATTGACATATGGATGGTCTTAAAAGTTATGCAGAGGTGATATTACCAATAGAGAATAAAGAGATGAGATCAAAATTGGTGACCTAACTTGAGTCACAGCGCAGACTCTGTCTGGTTCTAACACTCTACACTACTTTGGATCCCACATATTTATGAGATTGCTTGTCTCCATCTTCTGTTATAAAAGTTATTACATAAAAACACGATCACAGCATTGTCTTTTGGTGTCCTTTTATTACTCTGAGACATCATGTTTTAAAGATCAGAGTACTGATTCCTCTCATTCAAGGAAAATGGGGAGATGCACATAGAGTTCCCGTCCTCCATGCACCCTGGCCTCAAGTAGGTTTTGAGTCTGACTTACCCAGATCATGCTCATCTACTCACCTACTAGGTCAATTGTGTGTATCGTCTTCTCCTCATCAGTCTCCTCTATTGTTCAAGAAAACTTCCCCTGATCCAAGGAGGCATTCCTGTCTTCCCTGATTTAAACTGGACAAAATTGGAATTTATCCTAGGTTCTAGGAAATACTGAGTGGAAACCCCCCAAACATAGACATGGATGTACAGATTTTGGATCCTAGTTTTGTTTTATTCTTTATTAAATTATTCATTTATTCTAATTTGTTATACATGATGGCAAATGCAATTCATTTCATATTACATACATAGAGCACAATTTTTCACTGACTAAACACAAAGTATTTTACACTTTTTATGTCTGCACACATGTACTTAGGGTAATGATGTCTAACTCATTCCACCATCTTTCTTACCCCTTTGCCCCCTCCTTTTCCCTCGCTCTTCTTTGCCCTATCTAAAGTTCCTCTATTCCTCCCATGCTCCCCACCCCCCATTGCCATTATGAGTCAGCGTCCTCATATCAAAGAAAACATTCAGCCTTTGGTTTTTTGAGATTGGCTAACTTCATTTAGCATTATATTCTCCAACTCCATCCATTTACCTGCAAATGCCATGATTTTATTCTCTTTTAATGCTGAGTAGTGTTCCATTGTGTGTGTATATATATACCAAAGTTTCCCTATCCATTCATCTACTGAAGGCCATCTGGGTTGGTTCCACAATTTAGTTACTGTGAATTGTGCTGCTATAAACATTGATATGGCTGTGTCCCTGTAGTATGCTGTTTTTAAATCCTTTGGGTATAAACCAAGGAGTTGGATAGCTGGGTCAAATGGTTCCATTCCAAGTTTTCCAAGGAATCTCCCAACTGCTTTCCAGATTGGCTGCACCAATTTGCAATCCCACCAGCAATCTATGAGTGTGCCTTTTCCCCCCACATCCTCACCAACATTTATTGTTGAGAGCGGCCACTCTGACTGGAGTGAGAGATATCTTAGAGCAGTTTTGATTTACTTTTCTCTAATTGTTAGAGATGTTGAACATTAACCCAATCAATAAATGGGCCAAGAAACTGGACACTTCTCAGAAGAGGATATAGTTTTGTTTTGTTTTTTTTTTTGATAATGTAGACAGAGACTTCTTTATCTGTTCCTTCTTACAAAGTCTGTCCCCAAACCCATGCTTGTTCCTTCTCAATACTGTTTACCAAGACCCACTTCAATTCCATTTTTAGAATTTTGGGAATTCTTTCTCTAAGGTGCCCCTGATTCATTCTGTATTGGTTTGGTATTAGTAACAAGCTGCTAGCTGAACAGAAATTTTTTTTTTTTTTTTTTTTAGTTTACACTTCAGACTCTTGTAGATCACTAATTGGGCTATTCATCGCATCCACATAGATCCTTATATATCAGAGGTGGCTGAATATATTTAGTTACCTCAAAGGAAGGTTAGGGCCAGATAAATCCTCAGTCCTTGAACTATGCTACACACATAATTACTGTTAATTCTGGAGGAGAACTCAGTAAAACAGAGGACAGGAAATAGTTTTGTATTTCCTTAGAATGTCCTGGGTTATATGCTTAGGAGAACTCTTTGACCCTGAAGAAGAGTAAAACTGTTGAACACAAGGGGATTGTGGCAGTCCTTGTTGGTATTTTTATTTTTTAAAGGAAAGAAAATAAATCACTTTCCAAAGATAGTTTAAATGTTATGCTGCCTGGAGGAAGGGCAATGGGCTAAATGATTCCTCAAGGTCTTTCTTAACCCGAGGATTTTATAACCACTCATCCGCAAAATGTACTCTCTGGGTAAAAACCAGCTCACTGCACACTTCTACATGAGAACTCTGAAACCTTACTTCTGGATAGTGTCCAAATTTCAGTGATATGTGCTATTATTCATGACAAACCCCAACACCTTCTCTTCAAAACCAGAAACTTCTGTTACCAGTACAAGCCAATGTCCATTTCCCTGGGACACTTGGATGATGCCCAGGCAACTCTGAATAAGTCATGAGGTTCTCCCTAGATATTGCAGTACCATGAGAAATAACTGAGAGAGTGTGTTCTTTCTGGTTCAGGAGGGAGCAATAGATATCAGTTGTTTAACTGTTCCTACAACAGGAACCTGGAATTTGGGCCTGGATCAGCTCTCAGCTGGTTGTGGCACAAGTTTCTGTGCCTTCTGGGCCACAGAACAGAGAGGTTAGGAGTACAGATGCCAGAGTCCCATTTATTAACTAGGTGACCTTGCTTAAATTACTTAAACCTTTTAAACTGTTTCAGGTTGACCTTCTGTACAATTTTGATAACAGTGCCGACTTAATAGAAGCATTGTGAAGATTAAGTGGGAGACTTTATGCCTATTGTATATTCAATGACCTGGTATCATTGTAGGTGCTCACTACCTATTAGATATTGCTGTTAATGTAGTTTTATTATTTGTAGGATGAGGGAACTCAGTGAAGAGAGGAGATCATCATTAGTTTTCTGAGTTTGAGTCATTTATTACTTTTTTACAGGGACATGTGTTCTGTCTTGTATGTTCTCTCCTTCCACATGGGGTCACCACAATCTCCTCTATCGTGACGCCCATGGGTACGTTGCTGACTTTCCACTATCCCATAGGATGGGGCTTCTTGCATGCTGCTCACTTTCCACATGGAGGTCCTGGGTTTGATGAAGGATCCTGTCAGATCTACAAGTGCACACCCTCCTTCTCCTTGCCCATCAATCCCGCCAAGCACAGAGCAGCCTTCCTCTCCTGCGAGCAATCTGCGAGACTGTCTGACATTTGTAAGTTCCAGAGCTGTTTTTCCCCCTGAAACAAAGTCATTTCCCAAGTTTTACATTATAGATCATCTTGGAGCTTTATTTTCACCATCAGTGAGCTGGAAAGAGGACTAAGATACCCCTTATTTTCCTCTGCCTCAAAATCAGGCGTCTTAAATAAAACCCCTTTGATTCTCATCTTTTCCATTTGCTCTCCTAATGCTCAAATGAAAACGAGACTTTGCCTTTTGATTTTTACTCCTTTGTCAATTTTCCAGTGGTTGCCAACCCAGGAGCAATGGGGACGAGCTTCAGCAACTCTGCATGGGTGAGAATGGGATGGTGGCAGCTCTGTCACCAGGCAGACAGGGCTGCCTGGGTGTTCTCTCGGTGCCAGTTTTACTAATGCCCCAGGACTAGTTTGACTAAATAGCTTTTAGAACAGCAAAGTCAGGGAGGCAGTCTGCGAGCTAAACTATTCTAAATAGCACGTGGGGGTGTATGTATATGGGGAAGGCAAGAACTTCAGAAGCTGGGTTTGAAGTCCATCTGCTCTCTGGCTTCCTATGCTTTCAGGATAATGATCATTCAGCCCTCCAGTCACCGTAAGAATGTGATCCTAATGATGTCCTAATTTATGGAAAGTTGATAATAATTTATGGTGTTGACCCTACCAAGGGCATTTGCCATTTGAGTGAAGACCGCATGAAAAGTATGTTTAATCTCTAATATGTTGCTCTAATGATGGAAATTCAGGCAGGCTATTAACTGATTGAGAAAAATAAATTTGCTCTGGAGTATCTCTCTGGTATTTTTCCAATCTCATATCACACTTGTAAGGTAGCCACGAGACTCTAATTATATTTCAGCCTAATCATACACACATGCACACATGCCTTGGGTGGGTTCATTTTCCCAGCCTGTCATTGCCCCATGTGATGGGGATGAAGCCGTAGTGACCTAGACTGGCAGAAGCTTGTTGTTCTATTACTGTTACTAAGCTTTGTTTTTTTTTCCCTTTGAATTTTTGAGAGATTGGTTTTTATTCTACTCGGCTCTTCACTGAAGGAGAGGAGAAATTTATTTGACAGGTGCAGTTCATTGTCTTAAAATTAAATTGACTTTATACTTTTGTCTTTCCCTCGGAACCATCTATTTACATATGTTTTCAATGGGTCTCTTACCTGACTTTCAGGCTTTCCCTCTCCCTTCTTCCTCTCCCCTCCTCCATTTCTGCTGTTTCTTTCTCTCTCACATGTGCATGAGTACACACACACACACACACACACACACACACCCCGTCTCTTCATTAGTTGAATCTCTTTTGTCTTCATTTACATATAATTCCTCCTGCCCTCTCTATATGTTCTGACGCTCAAGCCGTGTCACTTTGATAAGCTACAAGATCACTATGACCTCATGGGAGCCAACTACAGTCTATATATGGCTATTACGGGTATTCCTACATCCTGAGATTTTTTTTTTTTTCTATTTCATTTCCTTTGCTTAGACTTCAAGTTCCTATGTGCCTGGGAAGTTTCCTTTAGGGTTTTGTTGACTCCTATTTTGGAGGTTATTCTCATGGAGGGTGACCACTTGTATACTTGAGATTGAAAATTTTGCTTAACCTTTTACAATGATTTAGTGTGGCAGAGTGAAAAAGTAGAGATAATTCAGATTTTGTGGGGCCTGAAGCAAACACAAGGGAACGAATAGGAAATTACAAATAAAAATTTGTATTTAGGGACTTAAAAGGGACACATGAAAGTCCAGAGCTCTAAAACTTAATTTTCACTAATTTCATGATAAATAGATTTCTTTGAAAGTGATGACCTGGTTGCAAGACCCTGAGGTATTTTGCTAGTCCGAGGGTACTACGAGGGTACTACGTGCTTCCCCATCATTCTTTAAGATGCACTTAATCATCTGTCTGTCATGCATCTGTTTACATCCAAAGACAAGGCACAACAGCCATTTGGTCCTTGAGCCCATTGTTTATCGGAAATCCACAGGGCTACTCTAGCCCTCTTAGCACATTTTTTTTGTTGTTGTTTTCTCTTTCTTATTAAAATTGTTTTATTTTTATTGGTGTGTTGTAATTACATATAATCCTGTGATTTATTGTTACATATGTGTACATGTGCACAATATAAAAATAAAAATTTTGTTTCCCAATACCCTCCCTTTCCCTCAGGCCCTTCCTTCTTCCGGTCCCCTTCCTCTATTCTATTTACACGAGATACTCCCCCACCTTTCCTCCAACTCCTGTTACATTTGTTTCTGACTCATGATTTTGGGTCCTGATAGGCCAGTCTCTGGCCTATCAGGTCTTGAATCTTCCCTTCTATTTGTCCTCAAGTTCTATCCTTTCCAATCTTTCTCTTTCTGGTCTGGATTGAATTGCTGTACTCTCTTCATAGACTCAGGTAAAAATTCCCTATTGTATTCTCAGTGCCAAGGAATCCAAATTCTGCCTCAATGCCATGGCGTGGGGGTAGAGTTTAGATAGAATGCATCAGGTTGTCTGGTCAGAATGGAAGGAGAGATTTCGGCAGTTACATAGCTTTATTTCCTTTTCTTGATCCCATCTATCTCATTAGTCATAGATCAGTTCTTCCACCTGAATAGAGAAGAGCATCATTTTTTTTTTCTCTTTACCAAATTTTGCAGTCTTATCTCATGTGAGGGCAAACCAGCTATGTCGTATCATTGCAATAAAGTTTCTTCCTGGGGGCTTGAGAGCACAAGGTAGGGAACTTACCTCACCCTACAGATTCGGATGGTTTCCAGGAAGAGATCACAAAAGAAGCAGAAGGCCAACTCATCCAGGTAGAACTCTGTGTTTAGGAACATGGAGTCCACTGAAGGATGGTGAGCAGGGTGAAGCCTTCACCAGTGTTTCCTTTCAAACATCTCCTAATAGCAGCTCACAGGATATGGTCTGAGGAAGCCCTTCTGGAGCCAAGAAAGATAGTTGAATGATCTCTAATCCAAGAGAGAGACTCGGATAGTGCTGGCAGGGAGGGAGACGAGGTAAAGGGCATGTGGAAGAGAGAGATGAAGCCTTCAAAAATATTTAGGCATCAGAGTAAGTGAACAGAATAACTCAGAGCTTGACATTCTAATCATAGTGTCTGGTGGAGCTGCATAAGGACCCATGATTCCTGCCTACTTTGCCTCACCTCATCCTTTCTCTAGTTTTGATAGAATATGGGAGAGGGGATGGTGTGCTTCAATTATTGGTAAGCTGAGCTGGGTTCATTAGGTAAGTTGTGTTACCAAGTATAGCCCTTGGTAGGTCACAGGTGAGTTAAGAAAACTCTGTTTAGTGGGACCTCAAATATTAAAAACCTGGGTGCAGCTGCCATCGCTGGGGGGAACCCTCTAGCTGTCTTCTGTGTCAGGCTTGCCTTCGCTCCCAAGGTACTGATTTAAGAGCACGGCCTTGCCTCTCCCTGGTGTTTATGGTGCTGGGTGAGACACCCCTGAGAAGCACTGTAATTCACAAAGCTTATGACTTGCAGTGGATGAAGCTCAAATATATAAAGCCTGGCTTGAAAAACCAAGGCCTCCTGGATTCTAATCAGACAGGCCTGATTCCTCGCCTTCCAGTGGCTTTTATGACCCATCCTTGCCTGAGATGACGAAGTTCCTCATTGTCCACCAAAAGGTAAAAACCCGTAAGAGGCAATTCAATTTCACAGGTCATAAAGTTATATGTACACTTCTTGCACATCTTCTTCTTGTTTATTATGGTGGAAAACTTCTGAGTTCACCATCTATATTTTGTCAGTGGGTAGAAATTGTTTTACCTTACATGTTTCTCTTTCCTCCTGCCACCCTCTCTCTTCACCCTGGCCTTGCTTGTATCTCATCCCATCCCTTTACCTAAGGGATCCTTAAATCAAGGTTCACTACTTCCTGGCAGATAAAAGCAATCTGCCTGTTGCTGAGACCAGGGATGCATTCCTTCTGAATGATGGGATTTTTTGGTGGAGAGAAGGCACTTAGAATGACTGAATAGGTTTCCTTCTTCCCTTGGCTCTCAAAGTTTTACATATACAAATACAACATTCCCGTCCTGAGTATGGTAACAATCTAATTCCACTGTTTATTGTTTCCTTATTACATTTAAACCTTGTACGGAGGTGTGTTTCAGTGTCAACCTTGCATACAATCCCTTGAGGAAACAGCCTTATGTATCACATGACTTCTTGTCACCATGGCCATGGCTGATGGAACCAGGAATAAACCTCCACCAAAAAGGTAGTCCACCAGCTTGTCACCTGACCTCAGATTCATCTAGCCCAGCACAGAAATAACCTGGGACAATCAGATTCCCCTTTTTGGAAATGTGTTCTTTTACCACCATTTCATGATGAGAAAATTCAAACACTTACAAAGATTGAAAAAATCACACCTTAAATATCTACAAACCCACCACTAGATCCTTTTCTTTTCTTTCATATATATCTGTCCATCTTTCTAGTAACCCATCAATACATCTCATTCTTTAACGCATGTCAAAGTTAAGTTGCAGACACCACTTAGAGACATAGGGGTGTAGAGTCTGTTGCTAATTGGTGGAGAGGGCCAGGGCAACAAGTTTGTGTAGGCTAGGAGGAGGAGGGGACTGCATCTGAGAAGTGGACAGTGGATAAGTGGATCATTTGTGGGGAAGAGGAAATGGATGCATAGAGGAAGGCAGAAGTGTGTAACTGTTGTGGAACATTGAGATGCAAAAAAACCCCTGCTTTGATTAGAAAACTTTTTCTAATTACTCAGTTGTAATTCTCATGAGACTCAGATACATTTTTTTTAAAAAATTTTTGATACAGTGAGATTCCTAGGGTCCCTTAAAAACTCTCCTTTTATTTGAGTTAGTTTTTATGCTTGGCAACTTAAGGATTCCCACTTTTAGTACCATGCTTATATCAGTACATAGCAGCTCTGCCTGCCCAAGTCACTGTGCTAGGCACTCCGAGGACACGGTTCTCTCTGCCCAGAGTTCCCTGGCCCTGTGACCTGCCAGCCAACCTCCTGCTCTTCTTTTAATGGCCTCATCTCTAAACTTTCCCTGACTGTCCAAGACAGAAGGAATGAATACCTCATCTGTGCTCCTGGAGACCTTTGTAGATACTCATACTAATTTCAACATCATGCTATAATTCATGTTTTATGTGTGTCTTAGTTCTCTGTAGAATTCAAGCAGCAAGACAGACAATGTATTAATCATGGTGAGAGAGAGGGTGGGGGAG
>NW_026000016.1:37442044-37476456 GCF_001458135.2 Marmota marmota marmota
ATCGAGAGTGATGAGTAGAGAGGAGAGTGTGTGTGTGGTGGGGAGAGGGGGAGAGGGGGAGGGAGGCAGGCAGAGAGCGGGGAAACAAGGAAGGGGCCAGCCCAAGATATAATATCAAGGTCATACCCCAATGACCTATATCCTTCATCTTTTTTGTATCATTAAACTAACAGACTATTTGACACACAGTAGGCCTTTAATAAAAGGAGAAAGTGTGATGTATTTTTTATTTCACTGAATTTAATGAGCTGGAAAGCCCTCTTGGCCTGTCCTAAGCTAGAGGATTGTGGCAGGTGTGAAAGCACATTGCTCAGATCAGGACAGAAAATCTCCCATGAGTGCCCTAAGTTGATGGTCTCCAGCCTCAGTGTTTTGGGGCTCCTACATAGTATTTAAGCTAGAAACCCCATTTCTCCAGCAGCTCCAGCCCTAAGCGCAAGGGTATGTGTGTTGGGGGACAAAATAAAACTTAGCCTTTTCTGCCTAACAGAGGTATGTTGGCCAATTTTTCATTACTGTAAACAAAATACCTATTTCAAACAACTTAAATACAAAAAAGTTTATTTTGGCTCATGGTTTCAGAGGTTTCAGTCCATGGTTGGCAGTCTCTGTTGTTCTGGGCCTGAGGTGAGGCAGAACATCATGACGGAATAGTGCTGTGGAGGAAAGCTACTCAAGTCATGGCGGCTGGAAATGAGGGGATGGGCAGGGGTAGGGAGCATATGGTCCCCAAGGGTATTCATCTAGCGACCTACTTCCTCTAGCCATGCCTCCCCTGCTTGCAGTTTCTACCTCTCCCTAGTAGTCCATTCAAGTTATTAATCTATCAAGTGGATTAACTTACTAATGAAATCGGAGTCCTCATGATTCAATAACTTTCCAGAATTCGACCTCTGGACATCGATGCATTAGGGACCAAGCCTTCAATGCTTGAGCTTTTGGGGGACATTGCAGACCCAAACCACAGCAATGGAGCAGGCCAAACTGTACTGCAGTCTTCTGCGGTTCTTCCTATCTGGTCCTTCCTTCTTCCCACCTAATCCATTTTCTTTCCCTCTCTACTTTCAGGGCCAATTGGCTTGCGTTATGATCTGAAGCTCACCCTGCTTACACCATCTCCTTTGCTCCTTTTTATTTCATAGTTATTATCTCTCAACAAATCTCTTGCTTTTTAGACATTAACTTGACATTCATTTCTTTGAAATGCCAAACTGACATGGTTGTTGCTGGAAGTGGTTCAAGAAGGCAACCGGTAAGATGGGATTTAGAAAATGAATCCCTGACCACCATCTGGCTTTGGTATGTTGTTCACAGACAGTTGTTAGCATAAGGTGACAACCTAGCTGGGAAAAAAAAACTTCCATTCATTTGGACTTTGGAAAATGTCTCAGTGAATGGGGGTGGACATCCTCCTGTCAGTTGGCCCTGTAACTTTGGGCCCATGATAGGCATAGCATCATCCAATTTCCATATTTGGGAATTGGAAAGATACAAGGGAACAATACACACAAGACAAGTGCCCTTGACCTGCAACAGTGAGATGATGAGAAACGAAGGGTAGTTAACAAATAACCAAAAATTAAGTGTGTTGGCCAGAGTGCTTCCTTGGTTGCTTAAACATAGTTCATTGTCTCCTGAAATTGATGCATGAACAAACAGCATCTGACAGAGAGTGAGGGTCGTGGAGCTTCCAATATTTAGTGCTCAGCCAAAGGTGTAATGTTAAGGCCAGGGCCCTTCCTGGGAAACTTTGGACCTTAAAATATGGTTTCTGAAACAATTGGGTGGATCCACATGGATTGTGTTTATGTAGATTCCCTTGAATTCTTTTACTCTGCAGAGGTTGCCTACCCCTCTTTAATAAGAGTCAACACCTCCCTTATTTGGGAAGACACCACAAAAGATTTGCCCCACAAGGCAATAGATGTGCCTATCTTTATATGTACCTGTACTGATTTCAACATTGTATCATAATTTATATTTTATGTGCCTCTTTTTCCAGTTGCCAGACAAATGAAATTCCAGAATAACTGACATGAAAAAGTGTTGAACCTCATAAAGGAAAGAAAGAGACCATATTCCACAGGAGATGCAAGAATTACCATCTATGGAAATCAGAGGAGTGCATGTGAAAATGATTATTAAAGGTGTTCAGGGATAGGAATCACTCACTGTCTCAGGATATGGTTTTATATCCTGGAAAATATTTTAGATTTTGGTAAAAGCTCACTGCTAGAATAAATCTTAGAAAACAAAGTTCATTCTGAGCGAAACAAAAATGACCTAGTAGCTGTAAATGATAGTGTTGTGGTTTGAATCTTAAATGCCCTCTTCCATGCATTCAAAGCTTGGTCCTCAGCTGATGGAGCTTTTGGAAGGTGGTAGAGCTGTTAAGAGGTAGGGCCTAATGGAAGGATGTTAGGTCACTGAGGGTATGCCTTTGAAAGGGATATAGATACCTTAGCCCAGCTGCTCCCCTCCTCCTTTTCTTCCTCTTCGCCACAAGGTGACAGCTTTGCTGTACCATGCACTCATCACTATGATGCTATGCCTATCATGGGCCCAAAGTTACAGGGTCAACTGAATTTGGAGTGAAACCTCTGAAATCATGAGCCCAAACAAGATTTTCCTCTTTATAAGTTGAGTTTCTCAGGTATTTTGTCACAGCTATGGAAAGCTGACTAACACAGATAGCAAAGGAATAATTAGAAGGCTCAGGCTCAGGGAAGTGACTGTGGTAGATTGGATGTATAATTAGAAACCAGAAGATCCACCTGCTTCACTCTTCTTACTAAAGATTGCTTTACCTATTCTGGGTTTCTTATTTTTTCCAGATGAATTTCGTGACTGCTTCTTCTATTTCTATGAGGAATGACATTGGTATTTTGTTTGGAATTGCATTAAATCTGTATAGTGCTTTTGGTAGTATGGTCATTTTGACAATATTAATTTTGCCTATCCCAGAACAAGGTAGATCTGTCCATATTCTAAGGTCTTCTTTAATTTCTTTCTTTAGCATTCTGTGGTTTTTGTTGCAGAGGTCTTTCACCTCTTTTGTTAAGTTGATTCCCAAGTATTTTATTTTATTTTTTTAGGCTATTGTAAATGGGGTAGTTTTCCTCATTTCCCTTTCAGAGTATTTGTCATTGATATATAGAAATGCCTTTGATTTATGGGTGGTGATTTTATATCTTGCTACTTTGCTGAATTCATTTACTAGTTCTAGAAGTTTTCTTGTGGAATTTTTTGGGTGTTCTAGGTATAGAATCAGATCATCAGCAAATAGCGCTAATTTGAGTTCTTCTTTCTTATCCATATCCCTTTAATTTCTTTCATCTGTCTAATTGTTCTGGCCAGTGTTTCAATAATTATGTTAAATAGAAGTGGTGAAAGAGGGCATCCTTGTTTTGTTCCAGGTTTTAGAGGGAATGCTTTCAATTTTTCTCCATTTAGAATGATGTTAGCCTGGGGCTTAGCATATAGATAGCTTTCACTATGTTGAGATATGTTCCTTTTATCCCTATTTGTCTAGTGTTTTGAACATGAAGGGGTGCTATATTTTGTTGAATGCTTTTTCTGCATCTATTGAGATGATCATATGATTCTTAAGTCTATTGATGACTCTACTTTGTGTACAACTAGAAATATGAAAAACTGTGCTCTATATGTATAATATGAATTATAATGTATATTCTGCTGTCATACATAACAAATTAGAATAAATAATAAAAAGAAACCAGAAGATCCACCAAAAGATTATGTTCCATGGAAAGACCAAGAGAACACTATTGATGAATATCATCAAGAATGTGATCAAAAGTGGAGGATAGCCTTACTAACAATTTCAAAGATAGCACTCCTCTATAGGAGTAGTATCACAAAACTTGACTTACTGATACAGTGGAAATAATGAGGTCCCAAGGTAATGAAAGCCAGATTCAAGTTCCTAACATTCAAAGCTTGAGAGCCTTGATTCTATAATGACTGGTAAGATTAGAGGGGCATCCAATGTGCATTGATTTATGATGATTTAAGAAAGGGGTTAATCGTACCTGGAATCTGATGGACAAGCTAGATGGGCAGTCAAGGTAGGTGTTTCTGAATATATATAATCAAAATAGGGCAAGAATGGAAAAGTAGGAGGCTGATGCCAGTTTCATCCATAAAATACCATGACCCCTTGCTTGGTTTCTGGACCTGAGCCAATTTTTAGACCAGAAGCAATTGAGTGAAGGCTTGGGAAAGTCTTCTGAAGTATGGTTCCTGTAATGTCACTTGATAAGTATAACACATTGAATATTCTTTTAGGATTTTTTTTTCAAAAGATACATTTGTCCATTTGTTTGAATGACTATATATGGGAGAAAAGAGGAAAACCCAAATATTTTTATAACATTGAACAGAATCTGAGGCAACACTGATATTCAGAGACACAGAGTATTATCCTGCCCCTCGTATAAAAATGGGAACACACAAGGACCAAAAAATAAATGAACACAGGATTAAACCTGGCTTACTGTGGATCCATTTCTTGATTTTCTTAGTGAATAACTGGGAACAAAACACTTGGAAGTTGGAGCAACCAACACACTGTCTCCTTGACCTGTAGGGTAAGAGCTACTGTTCTGCAGAATGCCAAATAGAAGCTTTGGAAACTGTCCCTCACCCACAGCCAAGAACAATATCACATTCTAGATTGGACTGGCAGAGATTTAGTGCCATCCTTGAAGATCTAAAAGACACAGGACTGGTAGTTTGTATTTTATCTCCATTTAATTTGCCTCTAGACCCTCAAAAAACCAGATGAATTCCTGAAAAATAACTGTAGACTACCACAAGCTCCACAAGTAATAACCCCGATGGCATCTGTCAGGCTTGATATGGTACTATAGACACTAACTTGGCAAATTCGTTTTTACTAATCAGGAAAGAGGACCAGAAATTATCTACATTCATACAGAATGAACAAAGATATTCCCTTTCAGTTTTATCTTGGGGATATATTAACTCTCCCATACTTGCTGATAATATAATCTGAAGAGATCTGTACCATCTGGACACATCACAGGGTATCATATTGATCTCATACATCTATGACATTATGCTGATTAGACAATGTAAGCAAAAGTGACTACCCTGCTGGAGGTCTTAATTAGACAATATGCTTCAGGGGATAGGAGATAAACTCTATGAAGATAAAGAGCCTACCTCTTCATAAGAATTTTCAGGGGATCAGTGATCAAGAGTGCACCAGGAGTCCTCCCCAAAGTAAATGAAATTTTGTATATTGCATACCATCAGCAAATTAGGAAGCACGATTCTTTGTAGGATTCTCTGGCATCTGGAATTTCATATATACATTATACACTAAGGAATATCTCTTTTTGTCATGTCCCAGGAGATGTGGAAAGATGTCAACTCGGAGCACAGGCTAGAGCAGGAAGGTCTTTGCAATAGATCCATGCTTAGTGCTGCCTCTTGGATCCTATGACCTAGCAGACCTTCTGATGTTGGATGTGTTAGCGGTAGGAAAAGATGCAGTTTGGGATTTATGGCAAGTTCAAGGGGAGAATCATGATACATGTCCCAGAGATTATGAAAGTAGGCAATGTTATCTACAGAAAAGCATTATATACCTTTTGAAAAGAAAAAATAGTGCCTGGCATGTCATTGAGCCCTATTTGCCATGCAACATTAGAACATGAAATACAAAATGGCTGTTTGTACAGAACTTAACATTAGTTGATTTCAATCAGACCAAATCATATTGTTGGGTAGGCCCAACAGAAATAATCATAAAAAGAAAGTAGTATAGCCAAGATTGAGCCCAAGTATGACCAAAGGGCAAGTAAGTGACATGAGCCAGTAGCCCAGCCCCCATGCTACCCACCAATGGTTGCATCAATACACTTCTTCAACTCTGCTTCATATGTCTGTCCACCTAGGGTGAACCAGGGTTTGTTCTTCAGCAAGCTGACAAGTTCTACCATCTTGGCATAATTCACAGCAAGATGAAAAGACAGAGGGTAGATTCTCTGCTAACCAGTAATCTAAACTTTTCCATTGTGATCAGTTATTAGTAAATATTCAGATCCCTCCCACATCTGAAACATACTCACGCCTTCCCATGAACTTCCCAAGTTACATAAAATTATAAAACAGTTCAAATTCCAGGACCTCACATTTTATATGTACCCTTTGATCTAGAGACCTATCTATTAAAAATAGCAAGTTCATTGTCCATCACACACCCAACATTAATTCAACATTGATCAAGAACAACACAACCACAATACACACTTCTATTTTAAAAAGGGAAGAATAGGGGACAAAGAAGCCAATGATCCTTAGCCTTCTGAAATGTTAGAAAATGTTTCATTTGTAAGTTCTGAAAATTTTAGATTTTATGTTTTCTCTTGATTCTGTTTGTACTAATGCCAGTTCTTTTTGGAACTCATTCCTCTCTTGTAACATCTTATTGCATGTAATCAGCAGGAACCAGTTCATATTACTACATCTTGTCTCAAAATCCCCCACTCAACTTGACCTGTTCATTAAGTACATTTTTTTTTTTCTTTCCAGAGTATCATAAGAGACTTTTTACCAAATGCTTTGCCATCACATAGCACAACCTGCCATCTCTTCAGCTTCATTTAACAGTTTCCTTGAGCCAGGCCCATATATTTTAGGTTTTTGCTAATATAAGCACTCATTTCTGGGTACAAATTTCTGTAACAGTCAGCTGTCACTCATAATAAACCACCACCAAATTCAGTGGCACATAATAATAAACATCATTATCATGGTCACAAATCTGTAGGGCAGTCAGGCAGCAGACTGTGCCTGTAGTTTTGTCTCGATGACTTTGCCTCAAGCAGCCAAGGTAGTTTTATTCCATGTGCCACTTTTATTGTGAACCAGTGAGGTAACCAAGGTGATGGCAAATACCAAGCAAACAGGCACATTGCACTGACACATTTTAAGACTTTGCTTATGTGGCATTCTAGAACAAACACTCCATTGGGAAATTAAGTAATGTGGTAAAGTCCAACCAACACAGTGGAGAGGGAAAGCATACCCTCTCAGCCATGAAAGGAATAGAGTTGATATTTTCTGAATAACAATTGAACTAGCAACAGTATACTAATTTGGGGAAGTTTTATTGGACATCTGAGCAGAGAACTTGGGTGTATATATGAGTTGAATTTCAAGACAGGGGTCTAGGCTAGAGAAAAAGGTTTTGGAATTTACAAAATATTGATGATATAAAGTCATGGTGCATGGTTAGACTGCTAAGGGAGTGTGTGAAGATAAAGAAGAGATTCCCAAGACTGAGCACTGGGGCACTCTGACTTGCAGAGATTGATAAAAAGAGGCAAAAAGAAAGCAGACAGGGAGACATGATCAGTGATGTAAGGGCAAGGCCAGGAGAGCTTGGAGTTTGGGAATATTCATAGGATTCATCTAAAAATACACTTAGGGGAAAACCTTAAACCTTTATTTAATGCCACCGCCCAACAATGGCGACCAACCCTAGGGCTTTAGGCTCTAGGCTTCCGGGTTCTTCTTCCTGTCTAAGAGAAGGGGCCCACCAAAAGAGCCCACGAAAGGGCCATCACCAGCCCAGGAGCCCAATAAAAAACTGACAACAGGTACGCCAGTCATAACCACATACACTTCCCATGGGGGATGATTTAAGTCCCTAAAATCATACTCCTGCTGCTGCAGACGCTTCCTCCTCTACTGTAGCCTGGGCTGAATAAACTGGACGACATAGTGTGCTCCTTCACTGAGTGGTTGGGGTCTTCAGGGGTCTTCACTTATGGTAGAGAAGAAAAAAATGACTGGAAATTAATAAAATCAACATCCAACTTGAGAAGTTAGAAAAAAGGCAACAAAAAATAAGCTCAAAGAAAAGACTCAGGAAAATGATAACTCTAAACACAGATATCAAGAAAACAAGAAATAAGGATGCAGTAATCAAAAATGTGTTCCTCGGAAAGACTAATACAATTGACAAAAATATGGCGGGTTTCACCAGTCCTAGAGAGAGAGGCTCAAATAACCAATATGAAAAATAGAAAAAAAAGGCAAACTTATAAATGTCACAGAGATAAAAAGGAAATTAAGGATGTTATGGTCAATTTTATGACAGTAAAGTTGAAAATAGAAGAAGTGGGGAAAAAAAAGCCCAAATAAGTTATAGAATTTGAATTGAAAAGAAACAAAAAATTGATTAGTCCTGTAAAAATTAAAATATTGGATAGATAATAAAACTTACCCATAAAAAATTCAAGTTCCTGAAATTTTTCCTTACTTTTCTGCTAAATTAAATCATTCAAAGAAGAAATGTGTTGATATTTACCTGAACTATTAGAGAACAGAGAAAAATGGGAACAAATGCTTCAACTCGTTTATGATATTATCAAAAAATTAGGTTTTTTAATTGTTGTCTTTGTTAATGGGTTTTTGTTCTGTTTGAGATGGGAGTCTCACTCTGTTGCCCAGCTTGGTCTCAAAGTTATGGGCTCAAGTGATCATCCCACCTCAGCTCCTAGTAGCTAAGACATATATGTATATGCCACTACATTCAGCTGATATTACCAAAATGTTGAAACCAATAACTGGATAAAAATATGAAAATTATTATTATAGGTTAATATCTGTTATGGACATAGATGCAAAATTTCTAAAAGAATATTAGCAAAAAATATCCAGTGATGCATTAAAATTTAACATATTGATGGTAACCAGATCTTTGGTTAGATCACTGTAATGAAAAATTGGTCAATATTAGACTATCACTATAATTCAATGCATTGACAAAGAGTAAATTAAAAATCAAGTCATTATTTTAATAAATGTGGAAGTATTGTATAGAATTGTATACTCAGAATAAAACTAGAAAAAGAAGGAAATTTCTTTAGGAATTAAGGGAAGTCCACAAGAAACCTAAAGTAACTATGATATTTACTGGTGAAATGTTGAAAATATTCTTAATTAAATGGATAAGACTAAGGTGTTTATTCTTATCATTTGTATATAACATTGCACTGAATGCCCTAGCCAGAGCTGAAGGGTAGGAAAACATAATAAAAGGTAGAAGAATTAGAAAGAAACAAACAAAAATGTGATTTTTTTCACCATTATCTAATTGTATATGTAGAAAACCTGTGATGCTCTAATTTTTTCAAATAAAGAAGATAATTAAGCAAAGATATGGGATCCAAATCAATAGATGGACATTAATTGCATTCCTGTACCTAGCCACAAACACTGAGAAAATGTAACTTTCAGATGAGATCGGGTGCATTCATGATGGTATGGCCATAGACAGAAAATGTAATTTCAAAAAGACATCGTTTATTCTGGTTTCTAGTAATAGTAGAATAGCTAAGCTATTCTTGTTTAAAATAATTACAAAATATATAAAATATTTTTAGAATTACCCAGCTTTGGGGGGAGTTCCTGAAGTTGAAAGAGACTAATGGGGAGTTAACACTTGAGAGATGAGCTGGGAAGGGTACATTTTGGTTTGTGGCAAATGCCATTAAGAAGAACACTAGGGTATCATCGCCTTGATGTTTTAAAGAACAGAATTTGGGATTGATAGAAAAATGGTGGAAAATTAGGCAAGAAATCATAGAAAGTAAGGGTCTGTGGAGGGATGAACCTCAAAATCTGCACACAAAAAATCTACCCAAATCCTTGGCTGACCATTAGTTGTCTTTGTATAGGAAAAATCTCACAGTGAGAAGCAACATGTGGAATACACACACACAAACACACACACACATACACACACTCACACCCACACCCACACAAATAAACAGTGAATGATGGAAGAAATGAGGGGAGATTTAAGGTTTTTGTCCACTGCAGGAGAGTCAAAATTTGATTTTATTTCAGCTTTGCTAATGAAAATCATTCATCAGAGAAAATAATAGAATGCAGCATGTATACATTTTTCATAATGCCCATTGTCAATGATCAATAGGCAAGCTAAAAATAGAAAAATGTGAATCATAACTAGGAATGAAAGAAGTTGATAGAATATGGTAATGCAGAGACTGAGATTTTAAAGTAGCTATTTTGAACGCGTCCAAGGACTTAGAAGAAGATACAGTTATAATGAACAGATGGGAGGTATAATCAGGAAAATTAAAAAAAAAAAACACAATGGAAAATCAGAAGATGCAAAGAGTCATAACTGAAATGAAAAATTCACTGAATGAGTTTAACAGCAGATGGGAGATGGCAGAAGAGAGTCAGTAAATATAAAGCAAGAACAACAGAAATTACACAACTCAACAATTGGAGGAAAAATATTGAATAAAAAGGAACAGAGCTTCAGAGACCTGTTTGGCAATATTAAGCAATCTAATATACATGTAATTGGACACTCAGAAGAAGACACAGAGACTAGAGCAGAAAAAAATGTATGACGATATATTGGATGAAAACTACCAGGACAAAATAGAGAATTCAAAAATAAACCCACTCACTCATATGTGGAATGTAAGAATATTGATCTCATAGAAGCTGAGAATACAATGGTGGTTACCAGAGGCTGGGAGAGTGGGGAGGAGTGAATAGTACTAAGGGAGGAGTCAGAGATACTAAGTCACAGTCAGATAGGAGTAAGAAGTACCTGTGAGCTAGCACCCAGTAGGGTGACTATAGAAAATGATAATGCACAACACATTTCAAAAAGCTAAAGAATGAATTTTGAATGGTTTCATCATAAATAAATTACTAAAATTTGAAGAGATAAATATGTTTAACTCTATTTGAATGTTACACAACATATATATTTAAAAAACTATGTGGCACTTCATAAATATGTATGGTTTTTGTGTTTTTATGTGTCTAAAAAAATAAATTTTGAAAAATGGGGGGAAAAAAACCAAAAAGATACCCTCGGTTGGCAATTATGGAGTCAAGTTCCCCTGTTCTTCAGGGATTGAACTCAGGGGTGCTTGGTCACTGAGCCACATTTCCAGCCCTTTCTATTTTTTATTTTGAGGCAGGGTCTCACTAAGTTCCTGAGGTTGGCCTTGAATCTGTGATCCTCCTGCCTCAGCCTCCCAAGCTGCTGGGATTACAGGTGGAGCCACTGTGCCCAGCTCAACTGAGTTTTGACAAGGACACCAAAGCAGTTCAATGGAAAAAGGCAATTCTTTTCAATACAGCAATAAGACAGCTGGATATCTTTATGAATAAAAAATAAATAAATAAACTTGAAATTATTACCTTACCATACAAAACATTTTACTTTAAAGGCCAAAACTACAAAGATTTTTGAGAAAATGTAGGAAGATATCTTTGATATTTCTTAGGCATTTAAAAACTACAATTGTAAAATAAAGTAACTGACAAATCAGATATTAAAGTTTTAAAAATAGCTCCTTAAAATAAGCTGTTATGGCTGGGTGTGGTGGTGCACTCCTGCACAGACTGCCCAGAGGAGGATCTCAAATTCAAGGTCAGCTTCAGCAACTTAGTGAGACTCTGAACAATTTAGTGAGACTATCCCAATATGAAAAATGAAAAAGTTTGGGGATGTAGTTTAGTGGTAAAGCACCCTTGGGTTCAATCCCCAGTACCAAAAAAAAAAAAAAAAAAAAGGAGAAGGAGAAGAAGAAGAAGAAAAAAATCTGATATAGAAGTGAATAGGCGAGGACAGACAAAACTAGAATAAAAATTCAAATATTTTAACTTTCAAAGTGAACCATAAGGGTAATGAAGGAGACAAGATAAAAATTGGGTGAACATATTTGTAAAATACATAATTGTCAAGCCATTATAACCTAAAATCTGTAAAGAATATCTTAAGAACAACTCAAATATCCATAAAAATGAGTAAACTGAAAAAAGACAAAAAAAATTCCAATCAGAAAATGGGCAATCACTTCTCAGAAGTACCAAATCAGAAAAAAAGATTCAATCTCTTTAACAGAAAAATACTAATCAGTATCATAATTAAATATTTTACCTTCAATAGATGGACAAAAATTAAAACGTCCAACCACCTGAAGCTTGTTAAGAATGTAAATCAGTCAGAACTCTGATCCACAGCATGTCAATGAAGATTGATCTGGCTATTTTTTAAACTTGATATTTATTTATTTTTGTGAAAATCCATATAGCTTTTGAGCTAGCATTCCTGTTTCTTAATGTATACTAGAGAAACTTTGGTACATACCAACAACAGTCTTGCCTAAGAAGGCTCACACTAGCATTCTTTGTGATCTTTGTGAACCGAGTACTAGAAACAATCCAATGTCCATCCATAATAGAATGAGTAAATGTATTGTTGAATGAATGGAATACAATATACCAATAATAATAAAAAAAAACTATTACAAAATACAGCAACATAGATGAATCCCTAGAATGTGAAACTGGATACACAAAACAGTAAGAGAGAATCATAAAATGTAAGTCTATTTGTGTAAAATTTAAACACATTGTTTAGAAATAAGAATATATGTCATAAAATAATAATGAAAAAGAAGGGATTGAGAAAACACAAAGAAGTGGTATCTAAGAGAATAGGGAATGGGTGAGATTGGTGATGGGCACAGAGATGGTGCTTTGGAATGAAAATACATTTGTATAGCTCTTGGTAATGGTTGGAGGCCTCAGGAAGTTCACCACAATGTTGGTGTCCGAATGTGAGCTGCCAGAATGGCTTAACAGAAGTGTATATAACAACCCCTTTTCTCATCTCTTAGCCTCATTTCTCCTGTTCCATTTTCCAGCCCTTATTTTCTCTTATGGACATCCTATGACAAAGGACGTGGGCATTATCAGGAAAAAACATAGATGAAACTTAAAAATCAACCCTTTCTCTCCAAGGGTTTGTTTTGAGGTAGGCTTATTTTCAAGGCTCTCACCAGTGGTAGTGTTGGCCCTTGATGCAAACTGGCCAGTCAGCATTTGAAAATGCACACTGGGGTGGAGGCTTTTGACCTCTTGGCCCCAAGCTATAGCACCATAAAGGTCTTCTTGAATGCACAGCCTCAACTGAGGAGGTCTACGTCATAAATAAAAAAGGGGAGTGAAAAAAATCAGTTGCGTTATTAGAAAGGTCCAAGGAAATGCAGGATATTACCAAATATTCCCATTTCATAGGTAAGGAAATGCAGGGTGTTTAGAAGATATAAAGGTATTGCTGTGTTTAATAAATGGAAGGGGAATGTAGGCCAAGGTTTGCTGTTAGCAGATATTGTCCCCTTAAGCAGGTTTGATAACAGATCATCCAAGTTTATGTCTTTTCTAATAATCCCCCCACCCCTTCCTCTCAATCTCCTTGAATGTAAACAGAAGATAAGGAGGGCGTGCCTTACGACCTGGGCAGCTCTAGATGTTCTGCTGCTCAGAGGTAGAAGAAACAGCTCTGGCACCAAAGAATGGAAAACTATTAAGAGTGAGAAAAGAGGAAGTGTTTAATCTAGATTTTTCTTTTGACCTCTCTATCCAGAAGTGTGACCTTCCAGGGAAAATAGAACAAACCTAGGCAGGTAGAATTAAATCCTGAGAAAGCTATAGAGCAAGTCGGGGGAGACCCTCAATGGCCTGAAGGGTCAAGGTTCAACATTCCAATGGAGCTCTGAAAGAGTTGATGTCCCTGCTTCATGTGGGACCAAAACCTCAACCACTCACACTTGAAAAGTGTGAAAACCGCTTACTAGGAGTTCGTGAGAAAAATTAAATGTTATTAGTTGACTGCCAGCTGAATATAAATCAGGCGTAATAATAGACATCAAAATGACTAATGTCATGTTACGCTGTGCTGACAGAGGGTGATGCTGAGACAAAGAATATGCAGTCCCATTCTGTTTATTTCTGGCTTTTTAAGAGAAACATTGATAAGCTCAAGTAATGCTCCAAGGAGATTAAAAAAGATTGTGCTGGAGACAGTGTCCCAAGAGTAGGCGCTAGCTGAGTCTGTAATCACAGGGAAAGGCAAGCCCTAGCTGTGAGGGAGGAGGGGCCCAAGAGCTGTCTTCCCACACTTCAAGGATGATAAAGTACTAGAGTGATGAGACTTATTCTGCATAGCTTCAGAAGGCAGAACCAAGAAAAATGTCGAGAAGTTATAGGGGAGGAAATTTCATTCAATATAAAAAAAAATATCTAACCGTCTCTTAGATTTATATAATATGGCAGAATCCACAAATATTCTCAGGTGCATCATCTAACTTAAGGAAGAACTCCAGAATAATTAATGACAGAATGAGCTGCCAGGCATGTTTAAGCAGAGACTAATGAATCACATGAGACTAGATGAACTTGCAGACTGTTTCCAGCTCAGACTCTGAGTCAACTTGGAGGGGCTTCCAAGAAAGTAGAAACTAAAGTGAGAGGGCTAGCATCCGTTCATCTTTGCCTTCCTAAGCCTGCTCTTTTCAAGGTGAAATAAGTGAAGCATAAGTCTGTATTCACCATACACAGACAGCACTGGTTAGGTTTGGCATCACAGGCTTTTAAGGTTATTCAAGGGGGTATATGCACTGCCTCTCTCTCCGGAGATTTCTGCACTGGGTGGGAAGATGGACCACATGACCTCAAGACCCCCATCTAATGCCAAGATTCTATGAAAGCTGTATTTATTTCTTGGTTCTGCTACTTTCCAAACTGGCTTTAAAAAGGTCATTTTCAATTGTCTTTCCTATTATTGGATTCTGTGATCTTTAAGATTCTTAGAGAACTCATGTTCTGTGACTATAAGAATTTATGGGGGATTTGTGGAAGCTTCATTCTTTCACATTCTATCAAAATATAATTGATTCTGAATTCTGGTACTGGTGAGATCATGGTGACAGCGCAGTTTATGAATCTTTCTAAAACTCCTCATGAAAACCAAATGGAAATTTGAATAATGTTAGAAAATGTGTATGAGATATATTTTTAAATAGTAGGTAGAAACATCTCTAAACCCTAAAATGCTGGTAGGTGTGGTCAAGACCACAAGTAATGCGCACACACACACACATACACATACTAATAACTTAAAATTGGAGGCAATTTTAAGAAAAGAGTCTAATGATGACATAAGCTCTGATGGTTTCAAATACAAATAACAAAATTGGGAAAGCTAACAGGAAGAACAGTAGTGTTCACAGGTTGCTAGGTGGTTTCAAGGTGACGATAAGTCCACACTGCTTGAGGCTGACAACTGAAATGGCAAACTTGGGCCTTCCTCAGCTGCATCACTAAGGCAATATTAGCATCAGCTTGGATGGCAGGAAGAAGAGAGGAGAGGAAGAGTGTTCAATGAGACATTATATAAGGAGCATTAAATAAAGTGATTAGGGTATTAAGCAGTGATGATCTCCAGAACAGAAACAGAAACCTTTCTAGGTGTCAAAATAAAACAAATCACAAAGTAAAGGATTTTGCATGTGCATTATGTATATTTATGGACATCAAAAGTCAGATATATGTAAGTACATATATGTTTGATTAAAACATGAAATTGACATTTTCCTGTGCCATCAACAATGGAATTTCAGTCATTTTACATGTTTTCATTTAAAAGCAACTATAAAACAATATGACAAAACTGTGGAAAAAATATTATATCCGTAAGTATAAATGGCCTTTACGTGCCTATGAAAGAAAAAAAATCTTCCTGATTTTAACAAAAATCCAATTCCATGATATTATATAAAACATACCAAGGGGGAAATGAGTCAGAAAGGCTAAAAATAAAGATATATCTAATGATGTACCAATCAAGAGAAAAAACAGAGAAAGAAAGCAGAGGACATAATTTGGACATCAGAAAAGCTCAGATTTATGCCAACAAATATTGAAAGAGATAAAGGCCACTTTATAAATCTAAAGAGTACAACTCATAGTAAAGATATAATAATCAGTAATCACTACACAGAAGTTAAAAACTGCAACTTTTCCAAATATAAATTATGGGAGATGAAAGGAGGGATAGGCATATATGGATAAGGTATTTAAACACACCTCTTTCAAGACAAGGGGATTAAAATATCAAGAATATAGGAGAGCTAAAACAAAACAAGCAAAACCAGTATGATAGTCTATATATAGCTATATTTTGACCTCTGAATTCCAATAGTAAAAAATATACTTCCTTTTCAAGCACATTTTTGGTCACTTACAAACTTTTATTATGTACTAAAACACAGTAAAGCCTCAGCTCATTTTAGAAAATAATAAATCAGTCCTTTTGACCCTAAAAATAGTATTTAAACCAGAAATAGTTAAGAAATGACCAAAACCCTTTCTTAGAGATGCTTGGGACAAAGGAAAAATGCAAAATAAAATTATAGAATTTGTACAAGTGCATAGAATAATAAAGATATTACATATTTGGAAAACTTGACCAGTGAAAGAAACTGCTACAAACAATAATAGAATTTAATAAGACAGAAGTATACAAAATCAATTGGGAGAAATTACTAATCTTATTTAATACAAATAATAACTAGTTCAAGGTTTTAATGGAGGAAACCACTTTCTTTGTAACAACTACAAAAATGTACCTCTGCATAAATTTAATATGCAAAACTTATATCCAGAAAGTCTTCATCATATTTCTAAAAGCTACAGAAGTATATATAAATAAATTGAAAACTACACCATCAGAAAAAATGAGGAAAAGAAGGATAGACATAGTCAGTACAGTTAAATCTTCACAATTATTGAATTTAAGGAAGGAGTACATAAAAATTCATTATGCAATCCTCTCTATGTTTTTGTATGTTTGAAAATTGTATAATAAACTAATTTAAAATAGTTAATCCTGGTATTAAAAATAACGGCATTGAGGTTTTAGCTTCATAATATCAAAGCACACCTAAATTACTATAGAGTTAATTACAATGATTTGATTAAATTTCTTCAGTCAAACTTAAGGTAAATCTCTTAGAAACCTCAATTTATTGGAAAATTAATTGTATAAGAATATTCTGGACGTTTTAAAGTGACAGCTGTTTTTTTCCGCTGTCTCTCCAACTTTGGCTGATGCCAAACAAGGAGTCCCATTTCTCCTTCTTTCAGTTCCTGAGGATCATACAAGGTAAGTTGAGGTTGGAAAGATGACAAACCAAACTGCCAGGATTATTGACAGATGTGCTCCAAGGTCCCAAGAGGGTCGGGACCTTCCCAAACCATTCTATGCCCGCTGTAGCTTCTAGATGAGATAGTGGAGAACTTAGATGTCTTTAGTTTTTGTTCATTCTCCAAGATGTTACTACAGAAAAAGGTAAACCTATTCAAGTAATCTTCAAAGACAAGCTCAGATCACATTCCATTTATCCTCACTGACATTTTTCAGAACAATTTTAAGTTGCTCTCCTTGAAATACTAAGTACTAAGGATGTTATCATCACCTTCGATAGAACAAATCAAGGCAAGACAACACAAAGCAAGGCTTCTAGCTCCTATTGGACAAAGCCCAGCCTTCTCCCCTGGTAACCTGGCTTTGAATTCTTGCCCTCTGGGGGTGGCTCCAATATACCTTTCTCATTGATAGTGTCTATCATAACCCTACAAATTTCCTGTAATCTCAACAAACAAGAAAGAAAATATTAGAAAGGCTAATATTTGTTTAATGTTGCTTAGTTCATGGAATAAGTTTTTTAATATATTCCTCGCTCAATAAAACCATAAGGCTACAAATGTTTACCTTCCTTTTTTTAATGAGTAAAGGGGTTCTGGAGGAGCTAGAGTTCTGTACAACATCATAAATCTCATTAATGATACCCAAATTTTTATTTTGAACTCTGTGCTCATCCTATAATAACATGCTACCATGAGACACATTCTTCACCCTTTGGAAATTCTGAATTGAACCTCTTGATCATCTTGCTACTAGAATGTTGTCTCAAGGAAACCCCATTTTCTTTCCATTCAAGAACTTTTAAATACAAAGTTTTTCTTGATCCCTTGAGGCTATATGTGCCATCTTTCCTCTGATCCCTTAGCATTTTAGGACATTGGTGTGGAGTTATACTATGCATACTTGTCTTATGACAGGGTCTATGTCTTACTCATCTTTCTGTCTCTTCCAAGTTGCAAGTACAGTGGGCTCATAGTAGGTATGACACTTAATAAATGTTTGGGGAACTACATGGGATTTTGCTTAATCTAATTTGAAGCTTGCCTTCTCTCTGAAAGAAAGTCTTTATAAAAATGATTCCTATGGTAAGTAGAAACCATTTTTGTAATAAGCAGGCAAATTCATGTGAAATATAAAAATACAATAATGCTATTAATAGTAATAATCAGTGACATAATAATAATGGTAGTCTTATAACCTTGAATTATAAGGTTCTTCCCTTTCAGATTATAATAATTTATTTCAGTCTCTTTTATTTTCCCAATATGCCTCTAAATCAAGCAAAAGGTTGTCAGTGTGGTGTTAAAAATGGGAACTTTGGACTCACGGTTGTGTAGGAGTGCCAGTTCCTTCACTTACTTGAACAAGCTATTTAACCTCCTGTAGTCTCAGTCACCTCTCCACTTTTTACTAAATAGAGATATTAAAATGACAAAATTCACAAGTTTATCAGGAAGAATAAATGAGATGAAATAGGTAAAGTTCTTGGCACAGCATCTGGTGCGTAGTAAACACTCATTAAATGGTATCAGCAATTATTATTATAATTAGTAATGAAGAGAAGTGAAGAGAAAACACGAGACCCAACATGATTATGTAACTTGCTTAATATGATATGATGAAATCTAATAGTACTTGAGTCTTTGCTTCCTGGGTGACCTCATCAGCTTCTTCCATTTTTCTGCCCCTTACTATCCTGTATCCATTTTAGCCTCCATGTAATTGAAACGAAAAAAAAATCAGCAGGGCTTTGTCACCAGTTCCTGGGTTGTTGTCTAGATCCTTCAAACTTCCTAAGGAGCAGAAACATCTTTACCATTGGTGGTACTCACTCCCTGATTGGGTGCAGTTGTGAGGTCACTCATAAAGGGGCCCTAGGTAGTAAATGTTAAGGAACATCTCAGAAAAGAGGCTGGACATGCCATGACCAACCATGAGGTTAGAGTGTTGGGGCTTCAAGTCACCTTGATTATCAGACCAGCCTTTAGGGGAGGGAGGGAGCTACAGGTTGAGGGGAATGGCTGATGGTTTAATCCATCATGCTTATGTAATGAAGTCCTAGTAAAGTCTATGGGCACAGAAGCTCAGCTGAGCTCCTTGGTTGGCAATACTCTGTATTGTCACCCATGAATGTGTGAGGAGGGTGATGTCTCCTGATTCCACAGGGACAGGACCAAGGAAGCTTGGCATTTGGGACCTTCTCTCACGTGGCTATTTGTGTTTCTCCCTTTGGTTGGTTCTGATGGATTCCCATTCTTTTGCTAGAATACAACTACAGTCATAAGTATAGTGTTTTCCTGAGTTTATTGATGTGTTCTAGCAAATTATGAAACACTATTGGAGAGTGTGGACCTCTGAATTCATAGCCAGTCGTTCAGAAGTGAAGAAAGCCTTGGAACTCCAGAATTTGAATGGGTATCTGAAGTGAGAGTGGTTTTATAGAGGACTTTGCTCTTAACCTGTGAAGTTCAGCCCAGCTCTAGGGGTTTGGTCACTGTAAGTCCCGTCACCACAGAACCTCAGCAGGGAGATTAGGTACTTCAGGTACAAGTCTCAGACTCACAAATGAGATTTGCTAAAAAACTATAATATTTATATTTTATGTTTATATTTCCTAGTGTTCATTTTGAAATGGGATCACCTTGACCCTACGTATGCCATCCTTTAGGTAACAATCATGTTGAAGTTAAAAAACAAAACCTGTGCAAAGTTATTTCTTTCTGGTACTCACCTGTCATATACTCTTTTCTTACCAAAATTCTTTCTCCAGTCTCTAAACAAATTAATTCATCGGCACAGCAAGAGGAAGAAACCAAGTAGTGGCCTCTCCATCATGAGAGGGACAATGGGGACATCCAGGAGGACAGCTGGGGTGCATCTGCTGGGGGAATCTCTCTGCCATCAACAGTATGGAAATCATAATTAGCACCCTGTAGTGACTTAGGGCTTCAAATGCCCCGGAATCAATTTGCCGCATTTCATAACTTACCGAGAACAGCATCTTGCATTTAGGTAACTGCCTCCCGTCAGCTGTCTGCTCTGCTGGCCCTAATGTGTTTAGATAGATTCTTCTTCTGTGAGGCAGGGCCCAAGTTCATTAGAATCATGTGTTCTGCTTCAAATACTCCCTTAATCTCCCTAGGTGCTCTTTGGGCTTTTCCAGTTGTATTCACTAACCTTGGACATGGGTATTTAGGAACAATGCTAATGTTCTTAAATTGCTTTGCAGTCTCCTCTCCTGGATTATACCGGCAGGCAAAAGAAAGAAATACCAATTAAGCCCCAAGAGCCATTTTGTAAATGTTCTTTCCCTTAAACCAGGGAATGTCTAACTGCGAACCCAAATGGAAAAGATGCAGGATGGTACTGTGATGTGTTATGCATGTTGACTCTTTTCTTTCAAAGGGATCTAATCTTTTGGAGTGGGCATTAGGTAATGCTTTCAGTGGAGTATTAAGGGCCAAAAAAAAAAAAGACACTTCATACATTTTGGATAATAACATGTTGGTGCTTTTATAATGCTCATCTTAAAAGGGTATTTGTTATTCATTATGTACAGGGCATTTCGGAATTCTGCTTGCCATTAACCCCTTGTCTGAGCAGACAGTGGATAGTTTGAAAATCTTTTTGTTAGGAAAGCCAGCCTCAGCCTGGATTTCGAACATGCTTGGTTATTAGGGTGACTTGGGTGCTACAGTAGAATGGTGGTAAATAATAATACCGGTAGCCTCCAGGCGGGGGAACACATGATTTGGAGACAGGAGTAGAAATTAGGTATTCTGTTTATTAATCTTATTTTTGTACTCTGTGAATGTATTACCAATTTGAAACACACACACACAATGTCTAATTTTTTACAAAAAGGAAAAAATGTTGAAGCTGTTGGGGAAATAGTCTGGCAATTTCTTAACGAATTAAATATAGAATTATAGTGATCCAGTAATTCTACTTCTGGGTATATACCCAAGAGATTTGAAAGAAGATTCAGATATTTGAATGCCACACCCACATTCCTAGCATTAATTACTATAGCCCAAAAGAGGGAAGCAACACAAATGTCCATCAATAGATAAATGGGTAAACCAAGTATGGTACACACATACAGTGGAATATGACACAGCCTTAGAAAGGAGGGAAATTTTGACACATATGACAGCATGAATAAACCTTGAAGACATTACATTAAGGGAAAGAAACTGGTCACCAAAAAGACACGTGATTCTAATTATGAGATATCTAGAGAAGTCAGATTCTTAGACATATACAATAGAACAGTGGTTGCCAGAGGAATAGGGAGTTAGTGTTTAATGGGTAAAGTTTCAATTTGGGAAAATGAGGAAGTTCAAGCTATGGATGGTGGTGACAGAATAATATCAATGCATTCAATGCCACAGAACTGTACACTTAAAAATGGTTAGAATAATAAATGTTAAGTTGTGTGTGTGTGTGGTGGTGGGGGGGGAGTATTGGGAATAGAATCCAGGTGTGCCCTACCACTCAGCTGTGCTCTAAGACCTTTTTATATTTTATTTTGAGGCAGGTTCTCACTAAGTTGCCCACGATGGCCTTGAACTTATGATCTTCCTGCCTCAGCTTCCGGAGTAGCTGGAATTACAGGCATAGGGTACTATTTATATTTTACCACAATAAAAAAATAAAAGGTATGAAGTATTTGTGGTCATCCTCATTGATTGCCACAGCCGCATCCCCTGTTTTCATCCTATGTGGGAGGCAACCTTCACGATCTGTCACTCTTCTCTTCCTGAGCCCTCAGAAAATACATCTCATGCTAAGTGGTAATAAGTGTTCTGACTAAAAATAAATTTGAGGTTGGAGTAATTGCCAGATGTGTGTGTGTGTGTGTGTGTGTGTAGGGGTATTATCCACACTCTAAAGAGATAATTGCAAAGAAACTATGCTTTTGAGATGTTTGAAGAGTCACCCTGCTGTAGAATGATAGTGTGAACTCCATCCCTGGTGCTTTTAGTCTCGAGTTCTAGAAATTTCACTTCTCAGCTCAAGTGATTGTTTACTAATTATTCTATGGCTATGAAAAAATAAACTCAGAGATCCCATGTCATTTCCCTGCATGGTCCCTTTTGTGCCTTCTTTACTGGAGAATGCTCAGCAGGTAGCACATTCCAACACCAATTCTCTGACACCAATTGGACACCCAACAATTCGATTCACTCTTGATACCAGCTTCCAAGAGTTACAATCAGATTGGACAAGGTAAAGGGCAAGGCCCCCAACAAGACTGCCCTTTCTGCAGATGCCAGTCACAGTGGTTTACAAGATACCACATTTCTTCTCCATCAGCTACAAATTCAGAGTTTCCCACAACCCTTTCAGAACTTAGAAAAGCCCATGCTTATAATTATTGTCTCATTATAAAAGATGCAAATGAAAAGCTAAATGAAGAGATACATGGAGCATGGTCTAGGATGGTCACCCGGGTAGGAGTATTGATCCATGGAGTCAGGGTACACTACCCTCCTGCTCACTGATATTTTCACTAGTTCACTTGTGGGGTTTCATGACTGATTACTTAGTGATCATGTGGTTAAGCTCAATATCCAGACCCTCCCCTCTCCCTGGCATTTGGGGTGGTGGGTCTATAAATCACGTGTTTCATCTTTCTGGAATGCTAGCCCCTCTTTTGCCCATTGCGGTCATCCTGTTAGCATAAACTCAGAGAAGGTCAAAAGGGGAATCTTGTGAGTAAGAGGACACTCCTGTCGGAAAATTCCAAGGGATTCTGTAGTTCTGTGATATAACTAGGGGCAACAACTATGCATGTTCTTTATTATGTTTAGGTGGCAATAAGACTATCTCAAATTTTCCATCTAGTGCTTACATAATGTTTATAGGATTGGTTATATTCTATCAAGGATAGAGAAAAAATTGTCTTTTCCAGTTCTCAGCAAAAGATGTCAGGAAACCAAAGCTTCAGCAAAGCCTTGCGATGCGGGTGGTATAAGATCTGTATGGGAAAATGTAATGGAACTCTATCCTCTGTCTTCCTGGCTAATGACCAGCCATGCAATGTGAATAAGAAGTCTCTAAATTCAGTTCTTTGAGCCTGCCTTCCTGCTGGTGAGCTCTGGCATTGCCTTCTCTTGGATACCTCTTTAAACATAAAGAAAATATTTAATGAAACATTCTCACCTGTTCTCTTTCCTTTTTCTTGGTCAGTGGATTAGCCAAGATTGATTTTTCTGCATGGCTGGGGAAGGCCTAAGGTTAAAAGATAAAAAGGTAGATTCTTTTTAAATGTAATTTAGATTCCCCACTCCCCAGCATTAGTTCTGATATCAAGCACAGAATCATTTTGATGTTCCAGAAACACCTGGTCCCCACTATAGCTTCCTGGACTGGGCAGACCTGGCTCCCAGCACATCACAGCTGGAGTGGTCCAGGCAGGTTTGCCATTGGGTGCCATCGCTCTCCAAGCATTCTCTCTCCCATCTCCCATTTTATCTTCCTCTCTCTCTCTCTCTCTCTCTCTCTCTCTCTCTCTCTCTCTCTCTCTCTCCAGTTCTTTTTGACAAATGTGGGCTAGAAAACACATTTGTTTATTCTGGTCCATTATTTCAGGTCAGTGTGTATTTATCTTTTGCGAACTAAAGAGCTCAAGGGAAAACTGTTTCTGAATGTACCAGATGACAGGAAGAACCAATCAATTCAGCCAGAAAGCCTGTCAATTCAGTGGAACACTGTTGGCAGCAGCGGTACCGTGGACAAAGCAGGCACCTAATGGACTCCATTCTCCTCCTTTGCCAGGTTTCTCTTTGGCAGCAAATAGACCCTGTCCAAATGCTATGCCAGGTGTGATCAACAACCCACTCCAGCCCTGGGTGCCTGCTTCTGCTCCCCTTAGAATGTGCCCCAGCAAGCCTCTCTGTGCTGAGTATCAGTGAGAGGTTTTATAATGCCAGCTTCTTGCTCCCTGGAGCCCAAGGCAGAGTGGAAGAGACAACGGTGGGAAGGGAAGGAGGTGATGTGATGCAGACAGAGTCAGAGAGTTCGAGAAGTGCGGGAAGCAGGGATGGAGGTGGAAAGTCAATGAATGGTGCTAAGCAGGGAAAGAATATTTGAAAAAAGTAACAGTGAGAACTTGAGAACAGGGTGACTTCAAGCTGAGCAGTGCTGAAGATGGTAGCATAGGTCAGATTCTCACATTGTCTTTCACATACCAGCTCAAAAACGCCTTGAGCACGTGTGTCCTAGGAAGGAGCCATATGACATCATGACATAGGATGTGGGGGTAAGCGGCAGGAGTCTATGCCCTGCTCTGTCACTCTTTTCTCCCTCCCTCCTTCCTTATCTCTGATTCCTCACTTCCTTCCTTCATCCAATATTCCTAAAATTGTAAGGGACATTTGTGTATTATTTATATGTTCCTCAATCACCCTCAGAATTAAATTCAGAGTTGGCTTCAGTGCAGCCAGTTAGTGAGAAGGGTTTAAATGCCCCTGTAGGATTTATAAAAGCTGGATGGCAATTCCTCATCCTGAATCTCCACTACTGTTGGGTCAATAGGTGGAGGTGCAGAGAGAATTGGGACAGTTTATCAAACCACAACGAAGCTACAACAAAGGAACAAATTGGAAGCCGTCATACTGTAGGACTAATCAGAAGATAGAAGCAGACAGACCAACTGGAAGAACTGAAGAGCCCAGAAAAGGGAAGACTCTGGATTAGCCAGACTCCTCCTGATAGCAGTAATCTAAAACCATCTGTACAAAGCATGGGTGAGAAAGAAGTTTATCATTGGGTCCAAGTGACAAGTCCAGGGTCACACTAGCTCAGGCACCCTGGAGCAGGTTTGTCAGTGACTCCTGTCCCTTTCTCCTGGCCTCTTTCTTAGGCACACTTTCCCTGCAGGATGATGAGATAGACCCCAGCACTTCCAGTATCTCTTTAGAGTCATGAAAATTTCAGGGTGAGCTGTCATTGCATCATTTGGGGTCCATTTTCTTCTCTGGACTAAATACTGTGGCCAGGGAGACAGAATGTGCTCACTGACCATGCCTTGGCCAAGTGCTCACCCCTGGAGGCAGAATTAGGGTCGGCTCCACCCAAAGAATAAAATCTGAGAGCGTTGCCCTGCCTGCTCTCCTCACCTGCTCTTCCTGCTCTTTCTATTGGGAAAGACTGCAGTCTTCTTTACAAAGAGGAAAGATACTGGCAGGCAAACACAACAGATGTCCACCCCAGATGCCATCAAGAAGCCAAAGTCATAAAAATGAACTGAGTACAGATATGTACCAGTTTCTGCAATGTGCCGGGACTGGGTCAGATCTATAGAAGGACTCAAGGCTTAATGACAATAGCTTAGACCACATACTCTATGAGTCTCTCTCTCTCTCTCTTTCTTTTTTTCTCATCCCTGGCTTTGCTCCTGGTGCTCTTGAAAGAAAAATCCCCTGATTGCAGACCCCAAATCCAGAAGGGAATCACATCAGAGGGTTCAAGGGAGTCCTGTTCTTCCCATTCTCACCTCGTAAGCTCATATGTCCTCACTCTCTCTACCCTCCTCCCTACACTCCTACGCATTGGCATGTTTTCTTTTGGTCCTACAGAGTGATCCAAAAAGATCACTTGCCCTCGGGTGCACATATCCATTGACACAGCCCTCCTCTCATGGACAGGATACCTGGGGGAATGAGTGGGAGTCTAACAAAGTAGCTCAGCATGGCAAGAAGAAAACGGCAAGGTACGACAGAGGGAGGGAGGGAGGGAGGGGAGGAAGGGAGGGAGGGGAAAAACAACATAACAGGTTGCGTTTATCCAAATCTTAAAAGGAAGGCAGGAAAAAAAAAAGGCACACTCATTAGAAGAGCAATCTTTGTTTAAACAGCTCACGGAATTAGTGGTCTCACCCGTATGCCAAGCGCTGACAAAGAAAACACACCAGATCAAGCACAAAAAGGGAGAGTAGAACTGTGGGCTCGGGTGCAGAGAGGGCTAATTATCAAAGCTCTGTCTCCATCCCGTTGATATCAATCCTGGCAGGGTATGGTGGCTGCTGCCAACGGAGAGGAAAAAATTACCCAGGCTGACGCCTCCAAATAATTGATAATTTGCCTAAATGAACAAATCAAGTAAGATTTAATTGTTGGTGGGGATTACCACCCAGGAACAGCAAAGTATATAATTGCTTCAACATTACACATGGCATTGCAAGCCTCCCCCACCCTCCCCCTTTCTTTTCCTAAACCAAGTATAATTGTTTAATGACATTGATGGGGAATAGACTTGTGACATTATAAATGACACTTATGACAGAACTGTCAGTTGGTGACAGTTCACTGACAGCTCCGGTGAGAAATTAATCATTTTAAATGCTTTATGATTTGTTCATTTAATGTCACAAATAAGATCTTGCTAACTAACCGCATATAATCTCTTCACTACAACCCCCACCCCGTCCCCATCTGTGCCCAGGGACAGTTTAGTTTGGTTGTTTTCCTGCCACTGGGATAGAGACTGTCTGGGTGGGTCCTGGGGTAAAAATTTGGGGAGATATTTGGTGGTAGTTCACCTGCAGGAAGTAGCTAGAAATTCCCCGGAGGAATTTGCACCTGAGCAGAGTCCGAATTTAGTTTTTCTCACTTGCCACTTGTTTAAGGAAGCTTTCAAGGGGAAAGAGCTAACCTGTTGGGACTGATGCTAATAAAGACAGAAAGCTAAGGAAGCAGAGAGGCTATTTTTAGCTGGGTAATGGGGAGTAAATGGGGCCACCCTGTGATATGCTAAGATATGCCTGCACTCATTTCTGCCTGGAACTCCCACACTCTCTGCTGGGCAGACATCTGTTAATTGCTTTCTGTTGGACTTCACTTTGACATTTGGAGAAATGGAAGGAGACTGCCTAACCATTTTTTTCCTAAACGATGTCTCTGTGGAGTTTTGGAGCCAGGGAGGAAGGGAGGTGAGGTGAGTTTGAAGCTTGCTCTCTGCTCAAGTTTGCTGAAACCTTTAACACAATGTGCCTAAGGCACTTTGACCTGGATTTTTTGGGGAACCCTGTATGGGGCTCCAGATAATCAGAGTCACTGAACTTTTTTCTTCTGCATTGCATTGCCCTGTGCTGCATTTAATCAGAACACATGGTTAACCCTCTACTCACCTTTCCATACATTTTAATAACCTTGTAGGTACATTCTTAAAATACAATAAACTTTTCAATTTATAACAAAAAATATTCTTTATATCAGCATGAATGCATCAGCGCTTTCTTGATGAAGCATCTCTTGTCACCAAGGAGCAGAAAGCTGAAAATCAAGGTTCAGGGACTGAGGTGGTAGTTGCTCTGGTACCTAATCTTTTTTCTGTCTCTTTCATTTAGGCGCTAAAGTTTGGAGCCTTTTACATTGGATTTGGGTAAGCCGACTATGTGGTGTAGTGTGGTTAATGGCCACTAGGTGGCGACAAAGGACCTCCTGGCCTGATAATTGGAGGTGGACAGTGACTGATTCAGGTGAAATGGGCTTGCCTTCTGCTAAAACAACATCAGTAAGAACTTATTGGATGGATGCTAACCTCCTGGAAGGCACAATGGTAAGTGCTGTTTACACACTGATGTATTTATCTTTTCAACCATCCTGTGAGTCTCTCAGGGGTAAAACAACTAACTTGACCAAGAAAATATACATAGTAGTTGACAGAGCTGAAGTTCAGCTCCAGCTGTGACTGATGACAAAGACTGATTGTTTTTCCCTCCCTCAGTACTGGGGCTTGAAACTACGTTCTTGTATTTCTAGGCAAGCACCATACCAATGAGCTACATTCTCAGCCTAAAAGACTATGTTCTTAGATGTTGCTCTGTATCTTTCCCTGAAGACAATACCCTTCTAGTGTGGAGGAAAAGTTGAACAGCCATAACTAATGCCTAATTCTCATTGAGCTTTGAAGCTTCTTCATCGCCCTTGGAGAGAAAAGGGGCCCAGAAAGAGCAAACGTACTTTGGCACACAGAATCATAGCACTAGACAATTCTTAACTATATAGCCTTTCCCCCCAATCTAATAAAGGAATCTGCCTTGAACCAGCCTGAGAGAGGATCATGTGGTTTCTGCCAGGCTGCTTTTGGACCAGGTGGCCAAATGCAGGCAGCATGTCTTTCTTCTCTATTGTCCCCGGGGCCATCTTCCTTTTCAGAAAGAGAAATTCAAAGGAAGAGAACCAGACCAAACCAAACCAAAACCCAAACCAGAACAACCTTTCACAGTCTCTATTCATTAAGACAATTCTAGAGAACTAGCAGGTGTGATGGTTAATTTTACTGTGTCAACCTGACTAGGCCATGGGGGGGGGACCTACATATTCGGTCAAACATTATTCTCAGGGTTTCCAAATGAGATTAATATTTGGATGCAGTGGCCCTGTAAATCAGATTGCCCAACCTAATGTGTTTAGGACTCAGGCAGTCAATTGAAAAAGGCCTGAAGAGAACAAAGAGGCTGACCCTCCCTGGACTAAGAAGAAAAGCTGACTGCCTTTGGGATGGGACATTGCCTATTCCCTACCTTCAGGTTGAAATCTCAACATTGGCTTTCCCCAGGTCTTGAATCTCCTGGCACTTACCCTGGAACCTACACTATCAGCTCTCCTGAGTCTCTAGCTTGCCAGCTGCAGGTCTGGGGACTTCTCAACCTCTCTGTTTGCATGAGCCAATTCTTTACAGTAAATGTCCTCATCTGTATATGGTATATCATCCAATCAGCTTCATTTATTTGGAAAAATCCTGATTAAAAGAAGGGTCTAAATGAAAAAACAATAAAACCTGAATCCTTGTTAGATCTAGTGTTGTGATTAAGGGTGGAGGGCTGTGGTGTCACATGACCTGGTCTTTAGTGCTGTTCCTTCTCGATCCTGGTTATTTGTCTTATTTGAAAGCTTCTATGTCCTTATCTCTCCAATAGGAATAATTATAAGTAACTGTAATGGGGATAATTATAAATTATAAGTGATGCAGATACAATTCTTAGCACAGTGGTGGGCGACTAGATAAGGGTCCATTACTTTCATTAGGCATCCTTGCTTCATGTCAATCAGTTACTGAGTAGTCTTGGTAAAAATAACATATTCTACCTTCTCCATAAATGAAAAAAAAAGGAAAAAAGAAAAAAAACTGGAGGGAGAAAGACTTCTTTTTATTTTTTTATTTTTGGAAGAGATGTGTGAAGTCAAAATAGATTAAAAAGGAGAGAACGCCTTGATGAATAGAAATTCTCAGAACTGCTTGAAGGTCATTATTCCTCAGCTGAGTGACCAGACTGAGCCGCCAGTGAGTGGGCACACTGGGCAGCTTTAGATTTAAAGTCATGGTCATTTGGTCAGCAAACTTCAGAGGGAGAGGAGAGGGACTTTCCCAGAGGAGCTCAGCCAGTGGGGACAGCACTTATTTCTGGGTCAGAGTTCTTGGTTTATTTAAACAGAAAGGCAGAGTGGAATGCAGATTTCCAGGCAAAATCATTTTTAGGAGATAATATGCATGGTTTTGTTTCTTGACCATCTGTTCTTGCAGCCTTCTTCAGTTTTCAAAATCATTTCTTTCTGGGTGCAGTGGTGCATGCCCATAATCCTAGCGGTTCAGGAGGCTGAGGCAGGAGGATGGTGAGTTTGAAGCCAGCCTCAGCAAAAGCAAGGTGCTAAGAACTCCGGGAGACCTGTCTCTAATAAAATACAAAATAGGGTTGGGGATGTGGCTCAGTGGTTGAGTTCAATCCCTTGTGTTCAATCCCTAGTACCCCCCAATCAAAAAAAAAAATATTTCTTGGACTAGGGAAGTGGCTTGCTTAGCATGCACATGGCCCTGGGTTTGATCCCAACAGTGTAAGAAATAGTCAATAATTAACAAAAGTTATTTCTTAAGAAAGAGTCCTCTCTGATGTGTATATAAAGCTCATTCAGAAGCACCTGTACCTGGTTAATAGCATCTGATGGCGGAGACTTGGATGTGGAGGTTGAATGAATGAAGCCAGCGAGTTCTCCTTCTGCAGTTCTGATTCTTTTTCACTCTTCTTTCCTGTCGCTGGGGAGTTTGTACTGTCTCTCCAGTTCCCTGGCTTTGGCTGATGTCTCTCAGAAAGCAGAGTCTCTTCCTCATGCACACAACTCAACAATAGGATATTTCCACCAAGATGTCTTGAATGCGACATGTTAAAGGTGAATGCTTCTATTTTAATCCTTGAAGTTGCTGACTGCCTCAAAACCATGTTTCTGTCTGAAGTGTGATTCCCTGTCCCTCCAGGATCCTCCATGAGACAGTCTGAAATCATGTTTAACTCACCCCTCCTCTCATCCTTTCCAACCATGGCGTGCTTTCAAATGGCTCTCTGATATACCTTTCTCAGTTTCCACAGTTCTGGTATTAATACTGCATATCTGATGCCTTCAGCCACCTTCTGGGAGTCTCCATTTCTCTTCTGTCAAATCAATCTTTAAAAATGCTTCTTAGGTCTTACCCTCCTCCTGCGACAGACCCCAGCCACCTCTCACTGCCTCCTCCCCAGATACAAATTCCTCTGCCCACTCTCTGTGTTATGCTCCCTTATGGTCTAGTCAATAATTTCCCCATGTTTTCTGCCCTCCATCAGTTAGAACTCTTTGTCCTGCACTTGTATTAGGTTTCCTTGGCTCCCTGCCTCTGTTGACACACCCAGCAGGTGTATGATGAGGGCAGGTGTGAAAGGCACAGGACTCACTGCACATTCACGTTCTTGCTCTTGACCTCTCCTGCTGGCGTTCTACCACCCTTGACAGTGCTGCAGACTGCCCTTGTGTTTATCTGCACTCTCATCCCATTTATTTACTTATAGTTTAAAGGTTAATTGCACAGGTGATATAATTGACAGGTCCTTTAAAAGCAAACTTGGACAAAGCTAAGGTTCCCTTTGACCAGTCAGGAAGGTCAATCCTGGCCCTTCCCATGTGCCCTGGTAATGTGCTTGTGGAATAAATGTCTAGCTACTTGACATATATAAATACACATGGGCATGGAAAGTATGGAGTATTTTAATTGTATGCATTCATTTGTAATGTATGTGACATCATAGCTAATCTTTTGTAAAATCCCTGGGCATCTCTTTGTGTTAGCTCACTGGGGTGAGCCTTGCTCTGGTTAAGCGGTACACACCATCACTAGGTATCTAAGCAATGCTTCTTTGATGGTCATTAGATTGTTATGGTATTTTGGCTTACAAACACTTCTTCCTAGAACGCAACACCATAGAGAATACCTCTTTCGCACAGCATGAACTGCATTTGCTGTTCCATTTTCTTCTCAGATGTATGCAGTAAGATGAGAAGAAAAGATGATACTTATAGAAGAATCCCTAAGTAGCAGGCACTAAGATAGGCATTTATTTGTTTTTTTTAAAAGAGAGAGTGAGAGAGGGAGAGAGAGAGAGAGAGAGAGAGAGAGAGAATTTTTTTAATATTTTATTTTTTAGTTATCGGCGGACACAACATCTTTGTTTGTATGTGGTGCTGAGGATCGAACCCGGGCCGCACGCATGCCAGGCGAGTGTGCTACCGCTTGAGCCACATCCCCAGCCCTAGGCATTTATTTGTACAACAAACTTTGAGCTACATCTTACCATTCCCCATTTTATAGAGGAGCAAACTGAGACTTAGGTAAAGTGAATCAGGTTTTTCAATCAGACTAAAGTTCCTGCTCCTAGCAGTTCCTTATGCTGAGTTCTTTCTAACTGCTGTGACTTTCATGGCAGAAGCTGCATGCTGTATCTCTGTTCATCCTCTAATATATCCTGGGTACACAATACATCTCAATAAAACTTGATTGATTATTTGGGAGACAAATTAGTGCTATCATCTCAACTAGCAGGATATTTTATTTAGGTATTTTAGCAACCATAAGAAGACACTGGCACCCTAGAATAGCTGGTTAAAATATTATTAGAAGTTAATTCATATTTTAGCAGATAATTTCTAATTAATTTGCTGTAGTTATCTTGTTAAATGTCAATTAAATCTCTCCACATCCCTTACAGGTTCCTGCTATTCATAAAATGTAATTATGCAGCTATTGCTCATGTACTCTTTATTGCTTATACAATCTACCAGTTAAATACAAGTCAAAAAGATTTATCTTCCAAGTTCTTAATAACATCACTAAATGTTCTAATTAATAATCAATAGCCATTTGCATAATTAATTGGGGGAAAGACTCCTAATGGAATGGTGCCTTGCAGCTAGCCAAACTCAGGCTGGAACTTTCATCTCCTGCAGCAATCCCAGCTCAGAATGGAGGAGTTTATTTGAGCAACACTTTTCCTTCAGGGAACAGAAAAGGGCTGAGCTTAGCATTAATGATGGGTACACAAATAATTCTGATGGGAAATCCTTATTTACGTGGTTTCTTAACAATGTGTAGCATTAGTGTCTCCATGGAATGTAGCCTATCTGTGGGATATGAATTTACACCAACACAGGCCCAGGTGAACAAAATTAAGTTTCTGCATTTTCCTAAAAGGTGAAGGAATTTCCTGAATCAAAACCCTCATTCCACTTGATGAGAGTGGGACTAGTCACTTTCAGGAATGCTTAGTTCTATGCAGTATCTTCTTAGGCAAATGTGGCTAAGATTCAGTTTATGTTCTGAATGATTTTTAGCTGGGGAAGAAGGTGGTTTTACAATGGTCCTCCACCAGGTTGTCTTCAACTGACCATTTCTCAGGATCCCCCTGGCTTGGTCCTAAACTGTCATTCTTAGATGTAACATGAATTTCTCCCCCCCACCACCAGGAGCTAAATCATCCTCATACTCTATCAACTGCATTACTGATGTATTTCTGTATTTGCTGTAAACTCTCCAGGATCATGGGGTGGTGGTGGGGGGCTCTTCATTTTCCTTGTTCCAACTCTCAGTCCCCTGTGTATCCATTAGAACATTTTCACCCTTCCTACCCTTCTCTTGAGCTTGGAGATCACTTGGTTCTGAGTCTTTGACCCTAAAAATATTATATGGCAGTAAGGGTTCCTCACTCTGCCCCAACACACCTATTTTGTTGTCCACAAGCCCAGAGATGTAGCAGTCACTGAAGGAACACTGCAGACTGCAACTGTGGGTGGGCCCAGAAAGTCTCTCTTACCTCAGAAAATCAGTGGTTCTTGTTGCTATTCCCCTCTTCCAAATTGTCCGGGATGGTGAGTGCATGAACCAGGATGGAACCACACTTCCTGGATTCCACTACCACTCTTCGTCCTCTCTCTTCTGGGTAGGGGAGGTAATCAAGGTGGAGGTGGTTCTACATAGCAAATTCCTTCTATTATACTTTCTATTTTGCATTGGAAATCTCAACTCTTTATCTTAGAAGCTGGCAGGTGGCATCTTTGTTCTCCAGCTCTGGGGTTGAAGGTGGCCCCTTGTCAACAGATGGAATAGGGCTGATTACAAGAGAATGGAGAAAACAATAAGCTAGGTAACATCTCAAAGTCTTACTCTTCCACCATCATCATGTCAGAACCAAGGCTGGGGATACTGGAAAATACGGAGCCATCTGATGTTCACCCCAAAGAAGAGCAGCCCAAACCAATGACACAGAGGCAGGGAGGCAAAAGGAAGTTCCTGAAGTTTCCATGAAGTTCAGCCAGCTGTGCAGTTCCTTCATCTTGTCTATATTCAGGAGTGAGTGGACCTCTGAAAGGGACTTGCAGTTTCCAGCAAGTTTCCTGTACAAAGAAAGAAAAATGCTTCTCTGGTTTGTTTTTCATTGCAATTCTCTGGCTTCACTTTAAAAAATAAGTTTATGTGCTTGGGACTGAAAGTTTTTAAACAAGCAGGCCCCTCCCCTCTAAAAGGGGATTTAAAATAAAATCCCATCATTGTGCTTCAATTGCAATTGGTAAATAATTTTGATATTTTGATCCAGAAGAAGAAAGCAGCTTCATCTAAGTATGATGTGAGCCTCTTAGACACAGTCGATTCTCTTCAGACAACATTGCCAGGATGGCCACACGTCAGATCAACCAGATGTGTTATCACCCCGCTGAAAAGACGATCCACCTGTCACTTTTTTTTATGAATTGTCTCCCCCTTTTGATTATCTACAGCAAGGAGCTTACCCCTGTATTCCTGTTTATTCTTGTTCCTGGCTCCTATCACAAGAGAATTGCTTTTCCACAGTGACCCTGCTTACAGACAAGAGCTGTTTTCTCCTTCCCAGATAACGGATGGAAGATGAAACATGATGTGTCTATCTTGGAAAACTACAAATGGATTGCCAATCAATTCAGCACCAGGACATTGGACAGCAGCCTGGGAGCCCCCCCCC
>NW_026000016.1:37476481-37506592 GCF_001458135.2 Marmota marmota marmota
GCCCCCCCCCCCCCCCCAGATCATCTTGTCCATCTTCTGTCCTTTGGCAAGATGCTCTTCAATTCAAACAAAAGAGGTCTCTCCCTCACCTTGAAAATTTCCAGGGAGGAACACTTCTCTTCCTGCTATTGATCATGACAATGTTTTATATTTGAAATGTTAATGTCTAATTGAAATCTTTCCCCATGCATTTTGCTAACCTTCCTCCTCACCTGGCTTACCTATAACAAGATCACGAGGAGTAAAGGTTGCTTTGGGTACCTTCTCTTACTTTCTCTCCCTCTTTAATGCATCCACCATTTTTTTCCACCTACCAGGCTTTCAAAGGAAAGCAGATGAACACAGTTTTACTTTTTCCTAAGACTTTAGTTCCTTGCAAGATAAGCCTTATAAGAAGAGAGCAATGTTTAATACAAAAATGATAAATTATTAATGATGACATTTCAGGAACTTCTGAAAGAGAGATTGAGGTTAGAATGAACTTTGCCTGCATCTCTCAAATAATGTCATGTATGTAAGATTAGCCATTTTTATAGAATCAAGGCCACCAGCATAAACTTTGGGAGACCTGCATTGGGCTCTCTTTAAGAGCCATACCACTCCAGTCAGTTTATTAAAACTCCTTAACCTCATTTTGCCTATCTGCAAAATGGTGGTAATTGGCCCCTTCATAGGCTATTGTGAGAATCCAATGAGATGAGGTAGGTAATGTACTTTCCATAATTCTTGGCAAATATGTTGTTCTTAATACAAACTGGTTATCATTATCATCCATGATTACTTTTTATGGATTCAAAAAAGATTTTCAGATAGGCCAGTGGAATAAAAAAAAAAAGTGACTCTGGGGAGAGGTTATTTTTTTCTATGGATATATTTGATAAATATTACCATGTAACCAAAAATATCTCTCCCCACACTCAGGGTAACATAGTCTTGCTAGTAGTGAAGCAGGAGAGTTATGGGAAAGTGAGCCACTCCCCAGAGCACCCTAGGAGTGGCTAGCCAGTGAGGGTGATTCAGGACAGCTCCCTATCTTCTGCCTGCCCTATACATTTCCTGGTTCTCAATAACCGGCGTGAGTGTCAGCAAGGGCTGGGAGCTGGGCGGATCCTGTGCATGCTTTACATCTCCATATTTTATATTTCCCAAGGCTGACTCGTATACAATTCCTTTCATTCTAGGAGAGGTTTGCTTAGCATACAGCCAGGTAGATAGACAGGTCGTGATTTGGTGAAACCTGGAAGAATTATGAACTGTAGCAAAAATAGCCAACTAAGGAATAGCTAAGGCACATTTTCCTTTCCCCTGGACGTCAGTGGATATGTGCATCTTCAAGCATCACAGAAATAATCACCCACTCCATATATTTTCCTCTGTTTATGATTTTTATTGGTATAGCAACATTATTCAAGCTAGGCTCTTCCATCTCCCAAGCCAATTTCTTTTGCATCTGTGTTTATATTGATGCTTTTCAAACAATGATCCTCCACTTCCCCTGTCAGTTTCTATCCTGCAATTCACATATTATGAACTTATTTAAACAAAAATCATTCTCTCCAGGTACATTTCTTTCCCATCTGTGTCTCCCCTGCCCCAGACTACCAATTTTCATTTCAAAGCCACATTGTAATATCATTTATTGTTATACACACGTTATTTTCCTAAGCTGCTTCTGTAGCATTCAAAGTGGAAAAGGTGGTGTGGGGAAATATATAGCATTACTGATTCATAGTCAAGAAGATGTTTCTTACTCAAAGTATTTTTAAAAGGGTTCCCATCAAGTTTTAAGAGCCATGAAATCTCAATAATGACTTCATTTTATAGTTGTAAGTTTTTAAGTGTACTTTTACTAAGTGTTATTTTATGGACTTTAGGAAGGAAAAATTGAAAAAAAAATAGGTTGTTATTCAGATCATTGTAAATATCCAAATTTGGGGCAACATATGGCAGATTGGGCATTAAGATGTTTGTGGAATTGTTTAACCTTCTCCTAAATACTTGATATTGTGGAGATTCCAAAAATCATCTATTAGAATCAATTTGAGACAGTGGGTGGGTGAGAATTCTTATTTTATGGAATAATTTAAACATGGAGGGTTGAGTCTGTCTATGAATGTAAGTACATTTTTGGCTTAGTAGTATTTTTCTCATAGCTCCCATTGATACAAGAGATTGTATTGTTTCCCAGACTCATGAAGCCCTGTAACAAATACTCAAATCCTTTCAATAGCAGGTATCTATTGTGCACTTCTACCCATATAGATTTGTTGGGACCAGGAGAAGGAACTTATTCCCACAATCTGCCTACAAAGGATGAATGTTCTTCCTTCCTCTGCCAGCCTTGCTCAGATGAAAGATCCAGATAATTCTGCCTGCTCCTGAGGCCAGCTGTGAGAGATCAGCTGAGATTTTTGAAGCGAAATAAGCCTCTGTGGTCTTTGAAGAAATATCTGTGGAACCCACACTCTTGTAGACAACTTCCAGAGCTTACTAAAACCTGCATGAAGTTTCTAACTCAACATTTATAAATGGGCCACATTTTTTTGTCTTTGAAAGGACAGATTGGGTAGGCTAATATTATCTTGAAGAGAACCCATCCTTGAGATGAGAGATGCTTTAATGATTTAGAGGTCTTTTTCAGGGGTTCATGCGCTATGTTAGAATTTCCAACATGCAGGAACAAAATCAGTGAGAGGTTTGTCTTGTCTGATGTTAATCCTTCCTGCTGTCCAGAAGACCAATTCTCCTGAGTTGAACGTTAAAGCCTGCCCCACACTGGAGATCCTTGCTCCACTTTTTGCTAGTGAAAGAAACCAAGAGGCTTCCAGTGGCTTTTAATCTGTGATGGTTTTATAAGTGGGGAAGAGTCCATAAGTCTCTTTTACAGTTCATTACAACTGAGGAAAACTTATTAAGTCAAAGGAAGTTGCTCTCTGGGGAATGGTTACAACTAGCAAGGAGTAAAATCTTTTGAGGTGGAAAACATCTTCTACATGTTACAGAAAACAAAACCAAACCCACAAAACCACTACCTAATACACCTTCCCATTGGTGAATGAGATGGCCTTTGCTTTTTCTCAACTCACTCCCTGTGAGTGTCTTTTCAGTTTGGTTTCTGCTCTTCTGTCCTTGTTTCCCATTCTCCCCAGGTAGGTTTTCCCCAGGTCTGGTTCCAGTTCCATAAAAGGGTTGACTTTCTTCAAGTTGGAAGACCCAAAGTTAAAATGGACTTCCTTACATCAGAATCCCTGGAAGTTCCTGTGAAGTCCTTCAGAGGGGGTGGATCAGCAAATCTGCCTCAGAAAGGAGTTGACTTCCCTCCCAGGAGAGGTCAGCATCCTGGTGTCTATAAATAGGTCATCCCCATCACAAGCCAGTCACAAACATGACCTTTGTTCCTGAAATCTTCTTCTCCTGTACTTTATCCTGGTGTCTTCTGGTTTGAAATGAGTCTCTTTCAGGGGCTTTGAGGTCTGTAACATTGACTCTGTACCCAAGTGTGGCTTCTTTGCCCAGTCTTGATAATATTTTGGCAGGTACTTTCCACTGTCTTGATCAAATATACTTACAAGGATGAAAGTAAAGGGTTTTTAAAAGTCAAGAGATTTAGCCAGGTACAGGGGGGAGGGATGAGGCAGGAGAATCATGAGTTTAAGGCCAGCCTCAGCAGTGTAGTAAGAATCCGTCTCAAAATTTAAATAAATTAATTAACTAAAAGGACTGGGGATGTGGCTCAGTGGTAAAATGCCCCCAGGTTCAATCCCTACTACACCCCACTCCCCACCCACCAAAGGAAATCAAGAGGCTCAAGGATTTATTCCTGGTGTACTATGAGCAACCATAAAAATCAGATCAGGATTTGGAGGGCTTTTGTAGAGTTTTTCAACACTGGATGGAAATTTAGACTTTTTGCCTGAAATCTCCATGTCCAGTCTGAGAAATCTTTGTGTGAACATCACTTAGACATATATTTACTGCCATTTGAAGAATGTCTGAGGATGTTCTGTTTTCAGGCAATTTTCAGCCCCTTATTATAAGTAGGTTCTTGGTTTATATCACCCTTTTCCTAAACTCATTTTAAGGTATAAGGGGCCAAGTCCTGGTTTTGGAATCAAAAGTGTGCTTTCAAATGCTCTCTCTTGGGCTACCCATTGTGTGATCTTTGGGTGAGTCATGCAGTGATTCAGGGCTGGTTTCATATTTGGAAAATGTAAAAGTGGGGCTGAATGGCCTTGGAGGAAGCCAAGGAGCTGGTCTAGCACAGATTTAGCTTATTGTCCTTAGAATCAACTTCATAGGCTTTGTTGGGTTTCAGAATCCCTGGGGTGCTTTATTTAAGGATCTATTTCTGGGATTACCCTGACACATCTCACTTGGTTGCTTTTGAGAGAAGCAGTTGAGCCAACGACATGCTTATCAGTGCCCTTAGGGATGCTGATGTGCGAAGTCCACCACCACACTTTGAGAAGCACCATCCCGGGAGGTAGAATTCAGAGGTGCAGAGAACCTTACCCTCCATCTCCTCACTGACACTCCAAAGACCCTGGTGGGGTACAAAGACAAGACTTCTCATTAGGCTTAAAGCTCAAATGTTTGAGATGAAACACAATCACACTAAAAGTATAAGCAAGAAGCATGAGTCCTTTCCAGAGCAGTCTTTGATGGGAGACACCCAACTTAAGGGGGATACCAAGAACGGGAAAATGGTAGAGGAAGAGGCAGGAAGACTCACAGGCAAACTTCACTAACTTTATATTTTTGCCACAAGCTATTTCAGAGATATGGATGAGCTGAGAGTTAGGGGGATATAGAAAGTAGTTGGTGAGACTGAAATAACACATCCAGAAAATTAATGCCTGAGGGTATTTTTGGAAAGACACACAGGTGAGAAGTATGTGATTAAGAGATGACTTGTTCCAGCAAGTATCCTATGGTGCTCGTCGGTGCTCTGAAGACACAGGCAGAATTATTTGATCATAGAACATCTATTGAGTAATGCTAACCATTAGCTTTAACTAGCCAGAGCGTGTGTGTGTGCTGGACAAGCACGTCTGTTGGAGATGAGATGGGGAGGGTGTGGTGCATAGTAAGTCCTGGAGGAGAGAACAGAACTAAGCAATTCAACCATCCTGTCCTAGTTTCAGCTCCATTGATGCAAGGACAGGGCACTAAAATTAGCCTTCAATCTGGTTTATTTGTTGCTATCTAAATTCCAATTTATTCTTTTAGTCAAACCAGTCCATTTGCATGCAAGGTGCCTAGCTCTAATCTACTCTGATAATGACTTGGGTAAGCAAGTTGAAAATTTCTTACTCCTCCCTAAAGACTCACAATGTGGAAAAGAAGAAGAGTAAAACAGCTTTTTCATAATTAAACAAGGAAGAAAATGACATCATTTTTTAAAAATCCTCCCCTTTTTTTTCTCCCCATCTCTTACAACTTTGGAATCTGAACAAGGCTTGGCAGGACATGAGCAAGAAGAGATGGGTGACCTGTTTCTTGGAATTCAAACTTCTCTTTATCACGAAACCTTGGTAAGGCTGCCCAGCCAATTTCTGCATTAAACAAACACAAATTAAAGGAGAGGAACATTATTTAATCTCCACAGAGCCAATATCCATTAATAATCTAAAATTTCCTGAACCTAAATCTTATAGACAGTTCATTCATCTTTTTTCCCCCCTTTAAATGTTTGATTTTTCTTTCAGATTTATTCTCAGAGATGCTTGACTGTTTCAACTAGTGGAAGGGATCACAGTGACAGAGCTGAAATTATACCTTCTCCTGGCAAAATTCAGCAACAACCCTTTTGACTCCAATCCATTTCATTTAGTCCAGTTTCATTCTGTGCCTTTCTTTCGTGCCTTTCATTCTGGACATCACTGGTTGAGTCACCTCTGGAACATAGTAACCTCTTTGAATGCCTAGCCCATTTACCAGGGTTCCATTTTGATGGTCTGGGTTCAATCTCTGCAAGTGTTTACTCTTTAACCATCTCTTTCATCAACCCCTTGTCCATCCTTCCCAGACACTAAACATGGAATAACCGAAATGCATTTAAGAAGCTGGTGTTGTGGTTTGGATGTGAGGTGTCCCCCAAAAGCTCATGTGTGAGACAAGGCAAGAAGGTTTAGAGGAGAAATGTTTGGGTTGTGAGAGCCTTAACCTAATTAGTGGTAACTGAAGGCAGGTAGGCTATGGCTGGATGAGGTGGGCATTGGGGACATGCCTTTAGGGGACATATTTTGTATCTGGTGAGTGGAGGCTCTCTTCTGCCTGATCATCTTGTGAGCTGCTTCCCTCCACCACACTCTTCTGCCGTGATGTTCATTTCAAGCCTCATTTCAAGCCTCGAGGAACGGAGCTGGCCATCCATGGACTGAGAACTCAGAAACCGTGAGCCCTCAAATAAACTTTTCCTCCCCTAAAATTGTTCTGGTCAGATCTTTTAGTCACAGCAGCAAAAAAGCTGACTAAAACAGTCTGGGTCTGGTTGAATGACAGTAGTGGGGACATCACCGGAGGCAATTAGCAGGAAGTAGAGCAGCACAAGGAAAAATCTAAAATAAGTAAAATTCATTTAAATGTATTTAATCTCCCTTTTCTTCCACATTTCTCTTCCCTTGCTTGGCTCCTTATTAAGTCCCCCTTTCTCTTTTCTGGCTCCCTGTGATCCTGGCAGAGGTGTGTGTATGTGTGTTGTGAGTGACTCCATCTGGGAGGTTGCCTGACCCCCCTCACCGAGGCAGACCCACTGACCCTGGCTTTCATTTCCTACTGATAAGCTAAAAAGTGCTGGACATGGAAGGATTCAAATGTTCTCTTCTCCTGTGAGTTTCTGAAATTTCAAAGACTTCAGAAATGATTTAACCCCAAGGAATGAATCTCTTTTGATAGAAATCTAGACACCTCCATAGAAAATTTTTGAGTTGAGTGTTTGTTCCTATTGTTCAGTACCACCATATATATCATTTTCTATCACGTCCTTAATTAAAGTCAGTTCTAGCTCTGGGTCAGGGAGAAATTCTAAACAGGGACCTGAGTGAATTATGCCCTTCATTCATTTGTGCAGCCTATAACCATTGTTTGTTCATGTAGCAGGTATTTACTGAGCACCTACTCTATTGCAGTCTGTGTGAAGGGCCTCAGACACAAGTGATGAATAAGACAGCCTGACAGGTAGAAAAATCTGAACACCCAGGGTTCACTTCCTGACTTCTTCTAGGCCAGCAATATATGCCAAACCCATTCCATCTATCAAAATAGAAAAAAAAGAAAAGAAAAGAAAGAAAGAAAAAGAAACTAGAAAGATGGGGAAGATGTAACACACACTTGAACTTAATCCATGCAGCTCTCTCACTGTGGCTCAAGAAGAAAGGGTTTGGAAAAGCATGATAAATACTTCAGTCAAGCAAGCTGGCTGCTGAAGCCTATTCAAAAATCAAATTACCATTTTAATAATATGCATCGTTTCCATATCAAATGATGACATTACTGGCAAAGACTAGAAGGTGACACAATTTTGTTTCAAGTGTCCCAACAATAGATGAAGCTATTTTTATTTCTAATATTAATTTTTTAATTGTAGTTGGACACAATACCTTTATTTTATTTATATGGGGTGCTGAGGATCAAACCCAGGGCCTTACACGTGCCAGGTGAGTGCTCTACCGCTGAGCCCCAGCCCCAGCGCTGGACAAAGCCACTCTGCCATCTGGAACCCAGGTTCCCCATCCTGGTGGGGTTAGGGAAAAGAGCACTTCCAACAGTCAAATGGAATTGGTTCCCACCTTGAGGATACACTCTGAGGAGGGCCTACTCTGTCATCCCATCCAACATTCCTCTTACTCTGACCAAAAGGGGATGACTTCCTAAGCAAGAGTCCTATAAACATCATTTTTTTTTTAATACCAGGGATTGAACACAGGGGCACTTAACCACTGAGCCACATCCCCAGCCCTATTTTGTATTTTATTTAGAGACAGGGTCTCACTGAGTTTACTTAGCACCACCCTAAATTGCTGAGGCTGGTTTTGAACTCGTGATCCTCCAGCCTCAGCCTCCTGAACCATTGGGATTACAGGCATGTGCCACCACACCAGGAAAACATACTATCTTTTATTATTATGAATGGACAAGTTTTCTGTAGAAAACACAGAACAACATAAAGTTAAAAAAAATGGAAGTCATTCATAAAACTTGGAAATAGCCAATATTGATATTTCAGTGTATATCCTTTTGATCTTTTTTAGATTCCTGTGTGCCTGTGTGTGTATGTGTGTGTGTGTGTGTGTGTGTGTTTTCAAAATAAAGCTGAGATCAATTGTAGCTATTTTTCACTTAATTCAGGGCTAGCTTCATGAGCATGCACCCTGGGTGCTGGGTTCAATACTCTGCTGTTGCCACCATGAAATTATTATTATTATTATTTTATCTTTGAGCTTGCATTTTCTAAGTGAAGTCCAATGGGACATGAGCACAGGTGGTATATGAGTGACTTGTTCTCACTGTCCTGTTTGCATATAGTATTCACAGTGTTCCAGGAGCATGGAATTCTGCTGGGCCCACAATGGAGGAACTTTCCTGAGACAGAGTGAGTAGAATGTAAGCAGTTTACATCTACATCTGAATGCCCAAAGCGTCCAGAGGACACATGTTCCCTTGGAACCACAACTTGCTTCTAATGCAGAAAGAAGACAGTGGTGTTTTCAAAAATATGAAAGATGGAGAGAATTTATCCTACCATTTCTTATTCATGTTGCTTCCCTGCGAAGTTAAATGAAAACAGTCAAATTCATTTTGTGCACCATTTCCATAGTTCTAGCCAGAGAGAAATATATATATATGTAAGAAGTTCAAAATAGAAACTGCATAATTTTGCTGGTTCGGCAAATGAGTTAAATGGTTTTATTTGCATTTAAAGCTTGCATTGCACAATAGAGAGGAGAATGGTACAATTCGTGCTAATAATTTAAATTTTAAACTTTTGTTTACTTTGAACAACATTAAATAGCAAAGAAAAATGCCATGCCAAGTCGAATGAAAGCCCTTTGAAGAAAGGAAAGGTATTTTTATCCTCCTTAGGGATTCCATATATTCATTTTCCATTGTACCCCGCAAATTATGTAGCCAACTTGACTGAATGATATGTTATCATTTTTTTGAAGTCATCAAATACATTATTTATTTATATGCATTTAATAGATTTTTTTAGGAGCAGTTTGAGGTACAAAGATTTCCCATAGGAGCCCTGCTCACACATATGTATAGCCTCTCCCACTATCAATATCCCTCACAGAGTGATACATTTGTTGCAATCGATAAACTTGCATTGATACATCATTATCATTCATTATGACTCACTCTTAGTGTTGTACATTCTATAGGTTTAAATGAATTTATAGTAACATGTACTACTCTCATAGTATCTTGTAGAATAGTTCCACTGCCCTATAGATCCTCTCTGATCCATAAATGTGATTTTCAAAGATTATTGCGGCTGAGCTGGGGATGTCGTTCAGTGGTGAAGCACTTGCCTAGCATGGAGGAGGCCCTGGGTTTGATTATAAGCACCACAAAAACAAAACAAAAACAAACAAGCAAAAATGAGTATTACTAACATCTGCATAGTAAATGCCTTCAATGGATGAATTTATTTAACTTACCTCCTATAACATTTGGGACATTAAGATGGCTTACAATGTCTGTACAATTAATTGGTTATTATGATATGATGAAAGTCTCTGAACATAAGTCTTTATATACATACATGGAAACAAAGGGAATTCCAAAAAGTAGGACTACTGAGAAAAATGATATGTACAGGGCTGGGGATACAACTCAATGGTGGAGCACTTGCCTAACAGGCCCAAGCTCCAGATTCAATCTCCAGCACCACTAAAACAAACAACAGAATGATATGCACATTTTTTAGAGTTTGGAGATATGTGACACTGCCGCAGTCCGACTGCAGCAAAATAACCGGGGGGTGACAAGCAACTTGTGTAGATTGATACAGCAGGAGTGGGAGCCGTTTATTATAGGACAGGAGTGGTATATATACATTACACACAGCTTATCTTAATTAGCATAAACTAGATACAGCAGTCAACCAATAAGGAATCTCCACACTTAATGGCTCGCTGGTGATACTTCACAAACCACTCCCTCTGGCAAAATGCCAGGCGCCATCCTGATTTGTTTACAGACTCTAACATGACACATTGTTCCAGGAAAAGTTTGTAATAACTTATAATTTTATATAACTTAATATAGCAAAGATAGTTAGTTTCCTATCTATCCTTCCCATTCCCATTCTGTCTTTGGAATTCTTTCATCCCCTTATTCATCCACCAAAGATGTCCTCTATGTGCAGGTACCATATCAGGAAGGCACTGGGTCTGTATGGTGAGCAAAGTAGGACCTGCCTTATGGATCTTACCGCCAAGTGGGAGGGTCCCACATTAAGCAATCCCACAAATGCATACATATCTGAAAACTGCTATGAGTCTTGTAAAGGAGAGGGGCAGAAGATCTGTAGAGCACTGAGCTGAGCACTTGAATCAGCCACAGCATCAAGAAAGAATGCCCAAAGGAAGTCGTATGTAGGGGAGCTTCACAGAAAGAGGAAGAATGAAGAAGGAAAGGAAAAAGGTACTAGAAGCATCACAGAGAGAGGAGGATCTGCTTGAACAAAGTCCTGTGGCAGTAGTGGGCATGGCAGAGTCCTGGATCCTGAAGGACAGTGTGGCTGGAGAACAGAGAAGAGAGGGAACATGGTAAGAGAAGAAGCAGAGGTGGTCATCATGGACTAAGCCACGGATCAGCAGCAAACTGTGGCCCCTGAGCCAGATCCCACTTGCTGACTTTTTATAATAAAATTAGATTAGAATAGGCATGCATATTTATTTTTGTATTGTCTGTCTATAGCTGATTTTGAGTTCCAATGGCAGAGTGCAGTTGTTGCAACAAAGACTCCAAAATACAGTGCACAGCCTAAAATACTGAATATTATCCTTTTCACAGAAGAAGTTTGACAACGGCTAAACAAAACCATGCAAGGCCTTGAAGTCAGTGGCAAAGGTTCAGCCTTTACCCGAGAGCACTCAGGGGCCACTGAAATATTGCAAAGAGCTGATGACAGAGAGACACTTGGAAAATGAAAAGGAGAGGATGTAAGATGATGGGGGAGGGAAGGTGACTTCACAAATTACCCCAGGTTTCTGTAGCATAATTGCCAGGACTGGGGTGCATTTTGTAGCATCGAAAAGGCTGGAAAAGACCCATCAGGACATTTGGCAGGTCCTAAGGAGCTCATGTGAGCTGCTTCTGACATACCCAAGGGGATTTCTGAACAGGCAATTAGATAAAGGCTTCTACAGTTCAGAAAGGTAGTAAATATTTCCCCATTGTAATTTGGCCCAAAACATGCTTAGTATCTCATTATATATTTTATACTGGGTTTGTATTTGTCATTGATTTTCAATGCACAGAACATTTATCTACTGTCTATTACATGCTAAGCACCTGTGAGTTGCTGCAAAGGGATACAAATATGAATCAGATAGGCTTTTCGCATTAAGATTACATACACTAAAATACAAAGCAGTCAGTGATGGAAAGTATTATTGTTGAGCTGAAAAACGTTATTGGAGCAAGTTGCAAAAATAAAACCCCCAATGATGAGGGAAGCATAATTAATTCTGTCAGGATGGGGACTCCACTATGGAGATGTCATTGGAAATTTGAAGGGCTGAGATGGTTTCAGACGGTAAAGAGAGATTAGTACAAAATGCACAGAGGCAAAGGAGCCAGCAGGAGCTGAGGAGTACAGCTGAGAAAGAGCAACCACTATTCACGGGCAGTGTGGTTCTTCTATTCTTACCAAACCCAGACACCTTCTCCTGAGCTTCACAATGCTCCTGCACCCTCATTCTGTTTGGTTGACTCTAATCTCTAGTTCCTGCGAGCATACAGTGCTTTGCCACCCACATTGTAGATAGGAGATCTTATCTAACTGATCCCTTACTCCCACAGCAGAAATAATTAATTGCTTTCTCCTTTGCACTTTTATATTGCTTTATCTGTTATGCTAAAATTGCCTTTGTCACACACTATTGGGGTTAAATACATATAAGTCTCTTTATCTACCCAAACATAAACTTCCTTAGAGTTCCTATTCTGCCTTCTACGTCTTTGGCCTTCCAGAGCCCTGAACAGTGCGTAATGACAACAACCACAATAACCACCAGCAGCCTCAGCAGATGTCTGCAGAATCAAATTGAACAGAAGTGAAAAACTTCTGGCCCCAATGCTGGCAGTTTGAGTGATCTGATGAAAAGTCCCAGACTACACGCTGGTGAGGACTGGGAGCAAGAGAAGAAATTGAATTTGAATAATTGAATTTTAAGAAGCAAGCATATGCTTCTGCTGTAACCTCCCCACACCAGACAGCACAGCCCAGATGCAAGTCAAAATGCATTATGTATTTAATGTGTCTCCTGGGGTTGGCATCTGAGATAATAGGAAGAGGAGGCAGGGATTATAATAAAAGTGGCAACATCTGAAGACATTTAGCTGGTGGTGAAAGGTCAGGGCATATTGTTAGATATTTAGTCTACCTTGTGCTAGAGAAGAGTGGATATCATTGAAGGGTGTGTGTGTGTGTGTGTGTGTGTGTGTGTGTGTGTGTAGACAGTTTACAGAGAAAAGAAACTAAGTAGCAGAATCAGGATCTCTGGGGTTGCACCAGTTGAATGTCAATTCTGATTGTTGATATTGATCTATGGGACTTGAACTTGGGAAGAATAAAGGTCTTTGTCCTGGGAGACTATGCATTGTTTATCAATATTTCCTGAATTTAGGGGAAAATGAAATGGTATTTTGAGGAAACAAGAGGGAATTACATTATCAGGAGGAGGGAGGATGTCTAACACTCAGCACGTGCCAAACACTTTATTTTTTCAAATAGTCCCTCAACAAAGAAGTGAGGTTTGGTCTCACTTCTTTGTTAGAAAAAATGGAGATCAGAGAGGTTGCATAATATCTTAAGTAGTGAATACACACTACTTAGAAACTGGCGAAGTTGGGATTTCAAAGCCAGGTCTGACTAATTCCAAAGACCAGGATTTTATCACTACCCTCTCTTGCCTTCCTAGATTCTGATGTCTGAAAAGAGGTTATGACAATTTTGTGAAATATTCTCCTGCATGGATACTTGAATGGTGGGAAGAGGGGGAAATACAGGTGTTGGTATGATATGGACTGATTGTTAGAGAAAAGCAGATGAATAGACTAGGTGAGCTCTGGATACCTCCTTTAGACCCATGGTACCCTTTCCAGTGGGCCCTAAGTTCCCTTTCCGTGCTCATACTTCTGATAGAGCTGTGACTTTTTTTTTTTCAACCTAGCAGACTTAGCTAGTGTATGAGTTGGGGGGCAGAATCTAAGCTGATGAGACAGAACAGGGAGAGGAAGCGAAAAATAGCCAGGGCATGGAAAGTTGATGATGTAGCTAGACACATTGCAAACTATCTTCACAATCAGCTAGTGCAACACTATCATTTCACAGATGAAGAAACTCAGGTCCAGAAACTACCTCCAGGAAATTTGTTTTGAAAAACAAGTTAGTTATTATGGTCCTTCTACAGACCTTTGTACATTTCCACTCACCCACGGACACATGACATGGCCTTTACCAATTGTTTTAGAGCCTTTTTCTCAGTTCTCAAATCAGAGACATTTGATGAGGTCTTAATGTGGGTACTCTTATTAGATTTTCCATATTAAAAAAAAAAAACGAGTATCTCCATTTGAAAGTAATATAGTCTCATGATAAAAAAAATTTAGAACAAACATAAAATTAATAGAAGAGAAAATCATTTTCTATTTCTCCATCCAGATATATCCATTTTTAATATTTTAGTGAGAGCTTCCTCTTCAGTCTCTTTTAAATGCGACTTTATCTTCCTACTGCACTACAAAACTATTTGAGTAAGAGTTTAGACCTGAATTTCAGGCATGTGGATGTGTGTTTGGCTCTGTTATGTGTGGAGGGAGAGGCGGAGGGACAGGCAGGGTGGGAGAAATTGGGGGTTGGTAGTACACCCAAGCCAGCACCTGGGAAACTGCATGGTGTGGGTGACTGCCAGGGCTTGCTGAGATCCAGGACTGTGTTCTCCTTGGCAAGGGAATAACCAGCAAGCCCGCACACTTAGCATCATATTCTTTGGGTGTCACTCGGATGGGAACCACATGATCAAATGGAGGCTGGATAATCACTATATCTATTTCTGTTGTCTCAACTCAAAAAACTGCTCAGAAAAGAGGAAGCAAAAGACATGGAAACAAAACATGTCACCCAAGAGAAGTCTGACACCTTTGGGAGCTCATCAATGCCATCCTGTCACTGGTCAAAGATGGAGGATTGAGAGATCAGGAGCTGAGTGACTAGATTGTCTGCTTTCTTGGTCCAGGAGGGAAGGGAAAAAAAAAAAAAACTGTCTCTGGCATCAAGCTGGAACCCTTAGGTGTCAGGGCCAGTCAATGGAGCAAGCTTCCCCGATTGCACGGGGTGCCTCGGCATTTCTCCTGTCTCCACGAGGCTTTACTGCTGACACTTCAGAAGCTTGCTACAGCAGTCAGCTGTCTCTGTCAACCCCAGCACTTCCCATCTCTCAGGCTCTCACTCGCTTCCATCACACAAAAGAGTTCTGTTAAGTAAAAGCCTTTGCAGCATCGCAGAGAGGTCCTGGTGGTTAGAGGCCCTGATGGCCAAAGCTGCCGTGCTGTCTGGGGCTCCAGACATTTTTAAGATCAAAATCAGGGGAAAAATATCAAACCACTTTTTGAAGCTGCTGCTCTGGCTTTCTTTGGAGTGCCTGGTCTCCTCTCCACCCACGGCCCCAGGCTCTGTCTGACCCAACGTTTGATGCACTGATACTCCAGAACATTTCCAAAAATATATATCCAGTTTAACAAAAAGTCATCTGTGCCAGTGTTCCCTTGGGGGGAAGAAGCTGTGTATGTGCTCCAACCCTCCTGCTTCTAGGAGAGGAATGTGGGAGGGGAAATGAAGGGAGGGTACTAGCATCCCACTTTCCAGTTCTTGCAAAACACACCCTGGGCAGAATGGAGCCCTCTAGGGGGAAAGGAGCCCTCTGAGTAGACTGGCACCCCCTGGGTAGAATGGAGCCCTCTGGGCAGAATGAAGCCCTTTGGGTGGAATGGCACCCTCTGGGTGGAATGGCACTTTCTGGGTGGAATGGAGCCCGGGTGGAAGGGTACCATCTAGATAGAATGGCATCCTCTTGGAAGAATGGAGTCCTCTGGCTGGAATGGAACCATCTAGGTAGAATAGAGCCTTCAGCAGAGTTTCTGTCTTAGAATTCCTTTGGCCATAGCCTGCAATGAATAGAGAACCTAGAATTTCTAAGCAACAGACCAGTAACAATTATAGTGTTCTTACTCACTGCTGGATGTGACCTTGGGCAAGTTACATAAGCTTTCTGAGCCTCAATTTCCTCATTTGTGAACTGAGACTAATGATACCCTTCTATTGGATTTAAGAGAATTAGGTTAGCAAAATATGCTTCAAGAGTAATGCAGAGAGCACCTGGCTGATCTGCAGATGCAAAGCTGCTATGACTATTCTTAACATATCTGCCTTTACTATGTCAGTCCATATCTGCACCACCCCTCTCATTGAGCATTCTTGGACACAAGGAATGAAAATATCCAGTGAGTTCCAAATCTGAGCCCGAAGAGCTGCCCTACCCTATGAACCACTTGCAGTCCTGCTACTAGGCAGGGAAGAAGGTGACTGGAGGAACCTGAGATTTAAGGTTCATAGAAGGACTTTATACCTTCAAAGATTTCTCCTCTGTCTGCCTGGCTGATGCCTCCACTCCCAACACCAGTTCCTTTCTTTTATTAGGAAACATGATCTCTGTTAAAGAAAAATTCCCCAGAGGGGTGATGCATGTGATGTAACAGGAAAGGATGTGAACAGATGAGGGAAAGAGAAAGAGAGAAAGGAGAGAAAGACAGACAGACTGACTGACTATGGTTCTTTAAAGATAAAGAGTCATAGAGTCATAGGTCCTGAAGACCAACGTCACTGGATTTCAGGAATGTGTCATCAGATGGCTGTGCATGTCCACATTCTCTCCCCGAGTTTCAGAGTGCGATTTTTAAATTGTTAATTGGAGTTGTTAAGAAATCCAAATGCCAACAATATAAATGGAGTTGAGACTTTATGTTGGGAATATTCTTAGGTCATTTTAACACGGGGTAGGCAGTTTTTTTCCCTCTCCAGCTTGAGGATGGATTTCGGGGCCAAGTCAGTTTCTTTCAGCCCCAGCCCCCTGGTCCACACCACTGACTGCCCTGGTGCGTCTGGCATGGAGCACAGACAGAGTTGGCCCTGACTGCAAGTTGTTTGTCAGAATGACAGCCTTCTGCTAAATGCTCACTTCCTCCCATGCAGGTTGGCGCTACAAATGCCAAAAAAAAAAAAAAAATGAGCACTGCAAGAAGCAAAGGACACTCGCCTGTCCGCTTTGGTGCCATCAGATCAGAGTCTGCACCACAGTCCTCCTTTCCTCTTCCTTCCCTAGGCTGTTCCTGCTGGTATTTGGAGGGTAATCCGTTTAGGTCAGAGTAGATGGAGAAGTTTTTCTAAATGGTCTGTTACACTTATCCCATTTATAATCCCTAAACACCCAAGTCAAGCTCGTAGAGGAATGAGATACTTGGAGAATTCACTAGGAACTGGCCATAGGTGTTAGAGAAAAAAAAAAAGTTACCAATCTAGCACTGTTTCTTGAGCTTGTGCCGAGGACCTGGGACTGTACTAGTTATTAGGTGTCAGTGCCTGTGTGGTTGTCCGGTATTGCAGGATGACGGCAGGAGAGTGGTTAGGGGTTTAAAAAGAGAATTAAAAGAGAGGCTAAAAATTTCCCTGGCACGTAGCAGTGGTAAAATGCCCTCTCCCAAAAAAAACATCTCTGGCTTCAGAGGACTTTCACAATAGTACGGGTGAGATGATTTGAGAAGGACATGAAATGGCAAGCAGACAATACATGTAAAACTATGGGATGTATGGGCTGGGGATGTGGATCAGTGGTAGAGCACTTGCCTGCCGTGCAGAAGACCCCAAATTTAATCCCCAGCACCACAAACAAACAAAAATCCAGAAAATAAAGAAATAACCTATGGGGATGTAGATTTATTGCCATCAATTAGGAAGCACACCAGCACTGTCATAATCAGAGGGCTTCTTGCAAGAAGGGAGACTGGAGAGCACAATGTGGACACTCATCAAGTGGCTCTTGGGTATTTGATGATTGAAAAAGGCAGAAGAAGGCATATCTGGAGGACACCAGGGCAGGAGAGTCCCTACCTAGGATCAGAATCATGTTGGCCTTAACAGACAGCTACAAAGTTCCTGGAGCCCTGGATTAGAGGTGCTGACTCCCAAACAGGAGAGAGACTAGGGAATTGAATGTGAAGTTGCTTGGATTCTAGACCTGACATTTTAGATATAGGTAAAGTGTGCCTGATTAGTCAATGAATATTTATTACGGGACTTACTCAGTGCCAGACACTGTCTATGGGGATAAAGGTCACTGGAATGTCAGTGAACTGAAAGGCAGAGTGTACACTGGGGTGGAATCTTATCCAAACAGCAGGTTGGGGAACCATGAGAGACCCACTGGATGACTACAGGAGTGAAAAAGAAGAGAAAATAAAAGATTTTTCCATCTAAGTCAGCATATGAAATGGATCCTTCTCTCTAGAGCTGGTGGGGGGGGGGAACTCCCTGGCTGAAAGGTAGAGGTAGTGGCTCCAAACATGAAACCTGTTATTTTATTCTGTGGCATCTCCCTGTACAACAACATCACATGCTGCGTGACCCTGGGAAGCAGAGAGAAGTATTTGCAGGTGTTCACTTAGTGGTGCCCATTGGAACCTGAGAGAGACAGTTCCCAGAGCCCAGTGTCTCCTGCCCTGGTGGAAGCACCTGCTGCTGCAGCCTGGTTTTCGAGTGCCTGGAGAGCAAACAGGGAGAGAGGATGGACAGGAATCTAAGATTAAGTTGTCTTTCATTCATTCAGCCAGTGTTTATTAAGGATCAACTCGGTGCAAAGGATCAGCAACTGTATGTACCCAAGTGCTAGTGACCTAAGTCTCTGGGTGCTTTGAGACTCTACAAACCTGTCTCTTAATCTGCAAATGCCTTGTCCCTTAGCCACATCTGAAGCCCTAGTGCTGATCTATAGGAGCATTTGATCTGGGATCCACAAATGGACATACAGGCTGAGGAAGACATAAATGAAAAGGGGCACTAGAGAGCCCAAGGAGTCAGGGACACCTCCTGGAGGACATGAACTGGATGTGACACAAGTGTGAACAAGAGTATGACCGATGGGATGGAAATTCTCCAGGTGCAGCTGAGCTGCAGGAGCAGAGAGGTGAGAATAAATTTAGCCCCTGGAGGGGACAGGCAGAGAAGCCCGATGAATCCTGACTTCTTATCTATGACTCATATATTCAGCAAATGTGGTCTATGTCTTATCTGATCTTCCTTACAAGCTCCTATATCCCCTGAGTTGTGGCGAGGAGATTAATGTTTAATCTACCATGGTTTAAAACTTGGTTCATTCTGTTAATTTCAACATTCCCTGAGGTAATGCTCAGAATTTGGGGATAATATTCTGTCTCTCCTATTCTTTCCTGTTCTTTTCTGAGACAGTGCCTGGGGTATGGCAGGTGGGAGTTGGGGAATTCACTTGGCTTTAGAATGGTGCAGTGAAGAAACATTTATAATGTCCTCAAGTCCCTCTGTTTCTGGATGCTCAGATGGCCCCTGGTGATGAAGCCTTCTGCCGGTGTCACACTCTTGGTTTAATGAAGGTCAGTAGCCCTTGCTAGCAGACTCACCCGCCTACCCATCCTGGCCTGCCTGCTGCCAGAGCCCTCTGTCTCTGCCACAACTCCCCATCTCCTTGTCACCGTGAGCCCCATGGTGACCTGTTGAAGTTGGTTCAGTGACCATTCCTGTTTCACTGGTCATGCTGAGAGCAGTGCTGTGATAACTTCTGGGTGTCATCTAAGTCACTGAAGCTCAAGTAGGGCTAGAGAAGCCAAACTGCAGGGTGTGTTTCAGCCTGATGACACTGCGGTGCGGTGATGTCTGCACTGATGTGGATGTAACCAGGGGGAGCCCGTGAGTCATCTCCAAGGACGGAGGTCCCACTGCTAAGTGAGAAAACCAGGGCAAAGGCACAGATGGCTTCTGAGCTAAGCCCAGCTTCCGTCTCCCATCTCTGGCCCTCTCTGAGCCTTCTTTTCCCCATCACTCCTGGTCCTCTGTAAAACTTCTTCCTCACTGAGACTCAGGGCTTAGCTGCCAGTGGGCTGCCTTCTCCAGACAATGAGAGAATTCCATGGGCTGGAACTTCAGGCCTAATTGCAGCTAGACTAAAAGGCAACATCAAAAGATTCAGAAAATCACCAATTATTTGGATGCTATTTCTTGTCTCTAGCCAATAGCTGATTTTCAAAACAGTCTGCATTTCAAAATAGTCTCATCATCCTCCAGGGCAATGAATTCCTGAGACAGGTTTAAAAAAAAAAAAGAAACAAAAAATTCAATTGAAGCACATGACAGTGATATTTGACAAGTTTCCAGCTTCACAAGACCCCTGCATCATAATCCAAGACCCGGAAAAGTTAGGAGACTTGCTCAAGGTCACGTGGTTCCTAGGATCAGATCTGGAACTCAGGTCCAAGTCTTCACTTCTCGGTCTCCAGTTCTCTGAGGAGGATGGGAGTCTATGGAAGGTCTATGGAAAGAATGGGCAGGACAGAAGCCAAGATTAAGAAGAGTTCACAGGAGCAAGGCTGTAGGGTTCTTCCAGTCACCACCCAGGGGAAGCTACCTGTTGGAAAACTTCTCAATAGCAGTGTCTGGAGCAGGGTTCCCTCTGTGGGCTCCTTCACTGTGAAGCCTCTGCTAATGAGCAGCAGAGGCAAACCCGCAGGCAGTTCTGAAAATCCTAGGTCTCTTCCTCACTCAGGGGCAGGGTAGGAAGGGGCTGGGAGACCCTTGTGTTGTGCTCAGGGACCCTCGCTGCCCGCCGTGGGTGATCTGTGCTGACCAGGTGTTTCTCGCTGGCACCTTGGCGCAGTGAGGAGACAAGCACTATATAAATGCTAAACAGACGAGGCTGCGCCTGTCCCTGGGATAAATAGACCGTCAGATCCCGCTGTCAATTCTGTGCCTTTCATGAACACAGACACATCTCCCAAGAAGGGGAAAATGTTGATGTCGCTTCTCCATTTATTTTTGCGATTTACTCTCAATCTTCGTAGTAGAATGATATGCTGGGTTTTTTTTTTAAAAAAAAATTTATTGTTTTTTTTTCTTTCTTTCTGGTATTATTGATTTCTTTTTTTTTCCAGAAGGACTTTATGGTTTGTTATTTTAATTTCCTGAATTCATATACAGAAAATGGGATGCTTTTCTTCTGATTGCTCTTCCAAAATTACAGCAATAATAACCATCATTTCTCTAGGGTTCACACATGAATTATCTCATAAAAAATTCATTGGAGAGCTGGACTCAGAGGAAATGGATTCCTGTCTTGATTCCATCTACTTGCTGTGTGACCTTTAGCACATGACTTGGTCTCTCTGAGTGCTGGTTGTTTCATTGGTACAATGGGCATCATAATAGATCTGTTCTCCCTAGCAAGGAGTAAGTAGAATAATTTATATGAAAACTTGAGGTAGATATTGATTTTTAGATGAGACACAGAGAAGCTAAGTGGTTTGCTCCAAGTGCTATAGGTTATAAACAGTAGAGGCCATATATAAACACAGGGCTACTGACAACAGGAGATCTATCCATGACCTGTGACTCCAAGGGATGCCTGAGACTTGGACAAATGGACATAAAAGTCAGTCTTACAAAATACAAAACCAGAATTTATTAACACTACCTGGCCAGGCTTCTTAGGACTCCACTATATGAACTCATCTAATCCTTACAATAACCCATAAAAACATCATTGTCACATTGATTTTATAGAGATTAAGTCATCTCCCCAAGGTCACATGGCTGGTAAGTGGAGTTACCTGAAATTGTACACAGATGGGCTGTAAGACTTGTGCCATTAACCCCATCTTGACTCTCTCAGATTGTACCTGTTCCAGGGATGCACAGGTCACAGCAGACCTCTGTCCAAATCCACTCCAGGGGAGATTGGGACACAGCTGGCCCCCAGGAGCCTTTAAAAGAAGAAAGAGAAGGAGAGACTGGGGTAGGGGAGCATGGGGCCCTCTCCCTCTGGAAACATATCTCAAGGTCTATATCTTGGTGCTCAGAATCTCTACAGCAGGGACTCTCAGAATCCCCTAGAGGGCTTCTTCTAGCCCAGAGTACTGGGTTCCACCACCAGCAATTCCATTTTGAGGTCTGGGGTGGGAGCTGAGAATATACAATTTTGACAAATCCCCAGGAAATGTGGATGTTGGTCTCCAAAAGCCATATTTTGGGAAACATGACCCTAGAAAATAGGAAAAGAGAGACCACAGGACATGTTGAATCCCAGGTCCACCTGTCTAGGGATTCACCTGCATCAGAATCAGGAAGACACTGGCCTGGCCCTTAGAAAATCTGGAGGAAAATGGCTAGTGCTTAAGGGACCTGGGGGTGTCCCTGGGCCAGAGTTCCCTGGCACACATGGGCACTGGTAGGGGCTGCCTGGGAGCTGAGGGCTGAGGGCAGTCGGTTTTGCATTACGGATGAGTGAGCTCTGAAGCCACCGGGGCAGACTAAGTAAATACACATACACGGTGGCTGCAGCCCCGGGGAAGGTTGAGCCGGAGCCCCCAGCCCTCCCACACAGGACCTTCCCTTCAGCGGTTGTTGTTTTGTTCTGCGGCCGCTTCTCATCGCCTTGTACTGACAATAGTCGTAAATAACCGCGGTGCTGTAGAGAAATCATTTTAACAGCAGAGAGTCAAATAAATACATTAGACCTGACAGCTTAACTACGCGGAGTCCATTTGTACGCGGTGGCCAGCTGCTTCCTGAGACGGCGGCGGACGTGGGGGGCCACTAGAGGGCGCGCGCTGCTCATTTTGAGCGAGGCAGGCGCGGGGGGGGCGGTCCCAACCCCGCCACGGCCCGCGCGGCCTCGCGTCCGCCTCTCGAGAGCAAAGCTTCCAGACTCCAATTAGCGTGAGAAAATAATGCCAACCCCCTGCTTCCATTCCCCACCCCTCCAAAGTGTACAGATTTTGATTTCAAAGCTGGTGGGAATTTGGGGTTACTGTGGGGATATGATGCCGGGGCTGTCTGTCCTGGGGCCTGTGTCACCCCTAGGGATGGCAGAGTCATCAGTCACAGCGGGGGCACCAGATGCTCATGCATATGCCACCCGCATGCACCCTATCCCTTCCCAGACACTCAGGGCTCTTCTTCCTCTATCCTGGTTTTCGGCAATGGTAGCTTCTGCCTAATTCCTCTGCTTTGGTCTGTCACAGAAGTTCCAAGCCCATGTTCAGTGCCCAGGAGTACTTATCTGCCTCTTTCCCTTCCTGTGATTGGGTCCACCCTATCCTGCTTTTCAAACTGCTGAAACATGGCAGTGTAGACTCTGTATCATATTCTTCTGGACCCAGGAACAACCACAGAAAACATCCATGGTGTCTGGTGGATTTGGCTCCAACTAAAGCCCTCTGCTTCATCCTCTGCAGCCCTGAGCATTCTGAGCTAAAGAGAGCTCCCTAGTGAAAACCGGACCAACCTGTGGGTGGGAGAGGGGCCCTCAGGTCCAGCACCACCACTTTGGCTCCAACCCTATAGCACATAAGCTGCTGGAGGTTGGGGATGGGGATGGGGACAGGGTGGGAGGTCTGGGGCTTTCTTCACCCCCACAAAACTGAATCTTTACAAGCGAGCAGATCAACATAGTCAAATTCTGGGATGCTAATTGGTAGGAGTTTGATTTTTCCTTGCTGTCTTCCTAGATTCCAGACTTCAAACTCCTTGTCAGCATAAACTCGATCTTATTCACTGTTAAAACCCTAGAACCCATCAGAACGCTTGCTATGTGGCAGCTCTGTTGTCAGTGTTTGATTAAAGGGGACAAATCTTAGGAACACTTAGTAGCTGTCTTTGAGTCTGTAGTCATGAGGTGAATATTTCATGTTCTCTAAAGGGAGTTTAGACTACAGCAGGTCAGATATAAAGAAACACTTTCTGACAATAAAGTTATTAGATCTGATAATGAATTCCAAGCAGAATTGTTGCTTTTCTCTTGGGAACAGATTGGGTCAGACCATGTCATTGCCTCCTTAGAGATGGCAATATTTCTCTATCGCTTTGAGTGGAGCCCATGGTGTAGTAGGCATCTATGGAACTGCCTGGTCAGCACTTTTCCCCTTTCTCTCTTCAGGATGCTGTAGGATAGCCATATTAAAGCACCTGTATGGTGCCCAGATATACTGATGATGAACTGGCATCTGAACCAAGCTGGTTTGAACATCTCAATGCCCCATGGCCATAGCAGATTTTTCCGCAGTAGAACCCTGCATTACTTGTTCCCAGTGCAAACCTAAGTCGATCTCAATTCTTGCCTGGGGCATTTGGGCACCGAAATTGGAAAGAAGAAGTCTCTTTTGGGTTCCTGGATCTAAGATTAAAAGCTAAGGTATTCTTGGCAGCCATGCTTCTCACCTCATGGACATGAAAAGGAGAGGAGAAAGCCTTTTAAAAACATACATACACACCATGCAGAGAGAAGGGAGAGAATATGAGAGAGAGAGCAAAAATCTGTGATGTGTCAATTCCTGAATTGCTGACACTGTGTGGTCCCTGCTTCCTGTTGCCTCTGAAGTCTTGCTTCATCTCTGTTCGTATGCTCCCTGTAGTATCTTAGTACTTCTATAATAATTTTCCTTGAAAACAATACACCCTCTGCCAACTCAAAGTCCAGTCTGGTTATCATCACTTGCAATCAAAAGGACTCGGCTAGTTGTAGGACATACAGTGACTAACTCCACCACTCGAGCTTCCGGAGTTCTTCATCAGAATCTACCATCACCAGAAACGGGCTGTGCCGTTTTCTGCTTTTGTCCTGTGTGCATGTCCTTTCTGCCCGGAATTCTGCCAGATTCCTTTTTTTCTCCTTCAACCTCTTATAAGATGTCCCCTTACTTCCAAAGCTGTCCCCATTAGACAGGGCAGAGTCACTTGTTCCCAGTGTACTTTGCCCAGTCCTCTGAGAACATGCCCCAGACAGCCTCATTTCATAATGCATGGCAGGCTCTAAGTACAGAGTTTGTGTTCATGCAGGGAATAGGCTCCAAGTCCTGCCCAAAAGCAGGCAAGGAGATCCTGACAGAGTCCTTGTGGCCAATAGCTCCCAAAATATCAGATAGTCATGTGGTGGATGGGCTAGTGACATGGTGGCAGGAGCAAGGTGCATCATACCAGAGAGAATATCACTAATCAATACCTCTGCCCTTCTCTCTCTCTCTCTCTCTCTCTCTCTCTCTCTCTCCTTTTTCCTTTTTCTCCAAAACACACACACACACACACCCCTTGCCACTTGTTTCTTGCTGTCCTAGCCTCTTCCCAGTGTCACACCTCAGTGATTTCCAAAAGATTGCATTCAGAGCCTCCGCCCAGTTCTCATCACCAGAGGGAACCGGTGGACTCCAAGGCAAAAGAGAAAAGAGAAAGAATAAAGGAGGGAGAGGGAAGAGGAGGTAAGAGAGAAAGTAATATCCAATTTCAACCTTTTGTTCTTTGCCATTGAAACTTCCAGAGGCAGCAACTGTACAATTTGTATGTTTTGTATCCTGTCTGCTTCCTTGTGGGAGTTTCATAAATTGATGATGATAACATAGCACATTTCTTTTAAGTCCTTAGACATTCAGTCTTTATTGCTTTATAAAGTCTGCTCCGGGCATAGATGAAATGAAACTGGTGAGATTTTGCTCTGTCCGTTCTGCAAATGCTACTTGCATTCTGAAGTAGCAAATCATGTTGCCAAAGATATCTGAGGCCAGGACCCGGACGGGTCCAGGACAGAGGGTGACCTGGGGAGATTGAACAGGGTCATCTCAGTGGCCAGTTGGAGAGAAAGGAACTTGATTAAGGATCATTCTAGAGAAGTAGCCATGGCTTTCAAAAACCTCCACCTGCAATTAGGATTTTTTTTTTTTGAAAATCGTGCACAATTCATTTTCCTCCAGTCTTATAGTAAAACATATGCAATTTATAAATAGCAGGGTTTCTAATGTGGAAGTCATAACATTCACTGGCTCTATTTAATTATTAGAATACAATGATTCTTTTCCACAGCTAAATAAGCTGCATTAATGGAAACATTCCACTGATGGACAAACTCACTCTCCTAGCCAATATGTTTTTGGCTTATATGTTGATTGCATGAAATACAAATGTGTGTCATTTGCAGTACACACCAGAAAACAATGAGTTCTGCAATATATCATTTTCTGCCTATGTGGAGGTAGGCTCTGAACTTCAGACTGGATGAAAAACCTTCAGTGGTTAATAAAGGGAATCAGCCTTTTTCAGATGGAGTTATAAAACTGTGAGACAGAGGAAAAATACTCTTGGATATATGGATTTTCAGTTCTCTTACCTATTCTCAATCCTGTAAAATAACACCCCTGCAACAGACCACTCACCTATACACAGGATTAGTTCTCTTCTTTTTATTAAAAACAAAACAAAACAACCCAACCATTTGCAGTGCTCAGAATTGAACCCAGGGCCTTGCACAGGCTAGGCAAGCACTGCACCCCCGAGTTACTTTCTCAGCCCTTTTTTGGTGGGGAGGGAGTAACTGGGGCTTGAACTCAGGGACACTTGACCACTGAGCCACATCCCCAGCCCTATTTTGTGTTTTATTTAGAGACAGAGTCTCACTGAGTTGCCTCACTTTTGCTGAGGCTGGCTTTGAACTTGCTATACTCCTATCAGCCTCACAAGCCACTGGGATTACAAGCGTGTGCCACTGCGTGTACTTGGTCATATTCCCAGCCCTTTTTAAAAAAATAATTTTATTTTGAGACAAGGTCTCCCTATGTTACCTAGGCTTGCCTCAAACTTGTGATCCTCTTGCCTCAGCCTCCCAAGTAGCTGGGATCACAGGTGTGTGCTACCACTGCTGGGCTGATTAATTCTCTTCTTGAATGAACTAATTTATTCTTTAAGAGCAAGGGTGACTTAACTCATGCTGGTTATATGCAAATGTCGAGATGTAGTTTTTTTTTTTTTTTTTTTTTTGGTGTGTGTATGTATGATCCCAGGACAGTCTGGACCCCTGTGGTATGGGCCAGACACTGAAATGCTATGCCCATGGTGCCCAGCATAGATACCTTTGGCCTTTCAGCTGCCTGCCTCTCCATGATGGAACAGCTTCACGTTCCAGAGAGATGGAGCTAAAGTGATGCCTAGCACTTGTTGAGTATCTTAAAATACTGCCATTGGCTCCAAGACCTTGTGTAGCAACTGTTTTCATACAAAGAGAATGCAAATGGATCAGCAGGACATTGTGTATGCATTGTTCATCAATATAATGAAGTTGCATTATGGCTGGGCTTGGTAGGTATGTACATTCACTTGTCAAATAAGATCCTGCATGCAAAAGAGCTTTACCTACCCTACAGTGCTTTGTAAACTATAAAATGCTGTAGACACATGGGTTTGCCATTATCAGCATTGTGATTATGAATCCCTGAAGGGCAGACATTGCAGCAGGCAAACCTGGGGTGCTCTCAGACGGAGGAAGCTGGGCTTGAAATCAGAAATGAGCTTGAGATTTACTGATTTTATTATAGGGAATAAATGCTTGGAGACAGAGGGGGAGCGTTTATGACTGCAGTTAATATCTTACTTGGAAAATGCACGTCGTGTTGCCTGCCATCTAGTGGCAGGAGGATAAATTTGCAATTCCCTCAAGTCCCTGGGAAATGACTTACAGATTGTCTCTGGGAAGGGCTGGCATGAGGAATGAGGAGCTGTCTGCAGAAGCTGACAGTGCAGGCAGGGAAGGAGGGTGTCTGTCACTGCTGCCTCTGCCAGTCCAGGGGCCTGACCTCAGGCACAGGCATAGCTTTAGCTGGCATCTCCACTGTGTAAATCTTGAGAGCCCTGTGGGCCATTTAGACATTAAGTAAGAATAACAACAGAAATGATCCGGATGATGATGATAATATTAAGAAGCATAAACAGTTATAATCATAACACCAAATTGCTTCCCCTGTTCCTTTTTGGGCTCTGATTAGTAAACATACAAAGGGCTGAAGAGGGAGAAGGAGGATGCCCCAGAGGTTACAAACAGAATATAAAATCCTCTCTACCCTTAACTCTTCATTCCAGCATGTGCTGAATTACAGTTCTGCATTTGGAGTGCTTACAGCTCCAGAGGACTGGGGACCTAACTTTAGTGATCTTTCCAGAAGGTCTTTAGCTGCAGGCCGCCCTGTCTATCTGGCCACTGCTGGCCAGGCGCTGCTCTCTCTCCCTTGAGATGGATCAGTAAGAGCACCGTATGTGAGCTTTCAATGGAAAGTCTGGGTAATCACTTGGAATATGGTAAGAAGCAAATGTTTGGTCTTTGTCCAGGATTGTTGGCACAGAGCTCTGAAAACTTTTGTGATTTCTTGAGTGATGGAGTAATAATGACATCTTTAATTATTCATAACAAGCCCCCTCTGACCACCTGACTTTATGCTAATGAGGTGACACTTGGTGGGCCCCTTCTCCACAGCTTTAGCATGGAGGCTGGTTGCCAGAGGAACCAACCATGTAGTGAGAAGTTTGAAACTTTCAGTCCTACTCTTCCACTTCCAGAGAGGTGAGAGCGCTGGGGATTGAATTCAGTCACCAATAGCCAGTGATTCAGTTGAACATGCCTATGTAATGGAACCTCCATGACAGCCCTAAATGACCACATTCAGTAGTCTTTGGGTTGGAGAACATATCCATGTGCTAGGAGGGTGACACACCCCAACTTCATGGAGTCAGAAGCTCCTGTGCTTGGGACCCTGCTAGAATGCACCCTGTGCAACTCTTCACTTAGCTATTCATTTCTATCCTTTATGATATCCTTTATAATAAACCAGGTAAGTAAAGCTGGGTTTTGTGAGCCATTCTACAAATTATGGAACCTGAGGAGGGGCCGTGGGCCACCCTCCTCCATTTATATCCAGTTGGTCAAAAATCCAGGTGGCAAACTGGGGTTTGCAACTGGCATCTGAGGTGGGGCTCCCTCATGGGACAGAGCTCTCAATCTGTGGTGTCTGTACTTACTCTTGGTAGTGTCTGAATTGAATTGGCTGAATGATACCCTGTTGGTGTCCAGAGAAGGAGAGAATTGATTGGCCTTAGATAAAAGTTTCACATATTTGATGTCAGAAGTGCTGAGTGAAAACACTTCACTAGTGAAAGACCACACAACCAACACACATATGATACTTGCTTACATATTTCAAAGTCCTTTTAAATTAACAAATTAAGTAGTGGGTTAATCAATTTGAAGTCATTTTACAAGAACTAACATTTATTGAGTTTTTACTATATTCTAGGCCCTTGATGTGCTGTATCAGGTAAAGCTCATAATGACCTCATGAGGTGCTGTACCCATTTTACAGATGGAGAAATAGAGGATTCTAGGCTAAGAGGTGTGGTGATGGACAAAAGATCCAAACTCAGATTGAACACACTTTAATCTTTGTACCTTGTGAACTTGTCTATCTTACACTGACCAGCAAATACCTGAATTTCAGTGTAGAGAACTTTAAAAATCACTAATGCATGTACTCATTCTAGCATAATATATTTTTTTCTACAGTGGTGGTTCCTAGATTTTGGCTTTTTTTCATTGCTTTGTATTAAAATCATAAAAAATAAAAAACCAGACCAAACCAAAACCTTACTCAAATCAGAAAAATAATAAGTCATGAAGTACCCTCATGCCAACCCCCCAACTGCTAGCACCTTCCCCTGTCCTAATGTTCTGCATCAGTGAGTGGCTTTGCACTGTGGTTGGGGGATTCACATAAAATGCTTCCCAGGTGCTTCTAAAGCCCAACCAGGTGTGCTTGCACCAGGAAGGAGGAAAGAGTGACAAAGGACATGTAGCAGAGGGAGTTGGGCTAGATTATGTATAGGCATCCGGAGGAAAGGTAGAAAAATACAGGGTTTTATGATGTAGTGGCTTTCGGTAACTGTTGGGTCCATTTTTTTTTTAATGCAATGCACAACGTTGACATCCATATTTTATTTTTACATGAAACAACAAGCGTTGATGCTCTGAGAGCCAGACCCTGCTTCTCTCTTGCATGTGGTCTAAACAAATAGGTTTATTGTGCAGGCCAAAGTTAAGTAGAACCTTAACCCATCTGATGGTTGTGCTTCCATTTTTAACGGATGGCAGGGAGCAGCCCAGTGGCAGTGGCTTTCTGTAGCGCCCTTTACCCACTTGCTAATTCCACAGGCACAGTGAACCACATCTGCTTCTGGGAGGTTTGGTGGCATGTCAGAGAAACACAGGCGGCAGCAGCGGGAAGTGCCCAAGTGTAGGGGGCAGGGTGGCTCTGTGTAGGGCAGATGGGAAACCACATGCTTGCTATCCCGGAAATGGACTAGCAGGGAAGGGAGGCCTCGTGATCCCCTGTCACACCAGCTTGTGGTGGGGAAATGACGCTGGCTCCCTGCTTGACCTCTGGCATTCTAGAGGTGAACTCGTGATTATTGGAGGACCTGGGTGTCTGTGTTTAGCTAGAGTCTTTGCTTTCCCTTTTAAAGTGAAAACATTTATCTGGCCAAATGAAGCCACTCTAGACTGTTCTAAAAGCAAATGTCCTTTAGCTATTTTGTGTCTGATGTTTGTCTTCCTGTGTATTCTCTCTTATCTGGGGACTTTGTGGATTTTCTAAAAAATCAATATAAGAGGCTTGAAAGGAAGTTAGCACAAGTTGTCCATAAAAGCTACATTAAAAAAGAAGAGAGGAGAGAGAGAGAGAGAGAGAGAGAGAGAGAGAGAGAGAGAGAGAGAGAGA
>NW_026000016.1:37506617-37528582 GCF_001458135.2 Marmota marmota marmota
GAGAGAGAGAGAGAGAGAGAGAGAGAGAGAGAGAGAGAGAGAGGAAGAAAGAAAGGTAAAAGAATTCATTAATTAGCGAATGTCTGTGCCTAGCCCTGTGTAAGGTGCTATGATAATATAAAATTAAAGCAAGTTTAACTCGTGAACTGCACAAGTATTTGAGTAGGCAAAAGCAAAGAGGCTAATAAAAAAAGATCTGGGTTTAGATCATAGCTCTGCTCTTAATAATTGAATGACTTCTACACTCTGAACTTCAGTTTTCTCTTCTATAAGCTGAGTAATAAGTATCTTTCTTATTCAGAAAAGTGCAGTGAAATCTCATGAGAGCTACTAGTACAGCCAACATGACAAGCTCAAATAAACAGTATAGCAAAATGGTTATGTGAGTGGACACTTAATTTGACTTCATGAAAATGAAAACTTGTGCATGTAATAAACTATTACAGATCAGTAACAAAATGACAATAAACTGGTAAGCTATTCTCCATTGATTTCACAAAGGCTTTCCTAAGTATATAAAGGATTCCTATAATTTAATAATAAAGTCACAATTTATCTTTAAGTAGTTCAACTCAATACAAAACTGATATGAATGGGAATTCTCTGTCCCTCTTTCTCACACAGAGACTCACATACAAAGAAAATAAAAAAGAAATATGAATCACTCCCTTAAACATAAGAAAGAATACCCTATTTTATTCATAATGAGATAAATCCAAGTTAAAAGTGCATTGACATGTGTTTGAAATATTGTTATTTGAGGATATGCTGAATTGGTAGAAGTATGATAGACATCTCCATTATACAGTACGGTAAGCAATATATTGAAATTATAAATACACAGTATATCCTTGACTCAGCAATTCCACTTCTAGAAATTTATTCCATCACTGTATTCATACTAATAATACATTTACGTGGCCACATTATCCATAATGAAAGATTGGAAATAATCTGAATCTCCTTTAGTGGGTGGCTTCTTAAGTGAATTGTGGTCCACTTGAATAGTGTTGTGCAATACCTATAAAAATAGATCATCAAGGGTCTTAGAACTATCTCTAAGATACACTAAGAAAAGTATCAAGGTGTATGTGTGTATACATATATATTATATGTGCCTGTATATAGTATAGAAATACACATACTATAAGCAATTGGCTGTCCATATCCTCTGGTTTCACATCTGTGATCTAACCAACCATGGATTGGAAATATTTGGGAAAAAAAAATTCCAGAAAGTTCCAAAAAAAGCAAAACTTGAATTTCTGTCATGCTGAACACTATGCTGAGTCCATGTGAATGACGTGACCTTCAGACACCTGCTGTAGCCTCTCACCTATTCACAGATCCTCAGTCTCTGCAGTGCTTGTTATTTGTGCCTTGTCTGCCTTGCATCTGATTCCTGTACCATGCAGTTAGATCTCTGATGGTTGCAACTGTACTGAATATATAGACAGCTTTTCTTGTCCCTTCATTTTCCACTAAACATTATAATCTAACAACTAGTTTGCAACATTTGTATTGCACTTGGTATTTTAATCTAGAACTGATTTTAAGTATACAGGAAGATGTACATAGGCTTTAATCTATGCCAAAAAGTATTTATGCCATTTTATATCAGGAACTTGAGCAACCAGGAATCTATCCCTTGAGGATACTGAAGGGCAACTGTTTACATTTTGCTAAATATGTATTACCATTTGTGCAAAAATAGAAGAATAAGTTTATTTGCTTGCTTTGCATAGAATATCTAAATATACTTATGAAACTGGTTGTACAATTTGCACATGAAGAGAAAGAGTCTCAGAGAGCTTAGTTATCCCTCCAGAGCAACACAACTGGGTTAAATGGATTAACCACTTAACCCTTGGGTTAACTATTAACCTTGGGTTCACACAGCAGGTTTTGGACTTCCAGGAACATATCACCAGGTGTGTCTTGACAAAACCTTGAACATCTGGCTTTTAATATCTCTACTGTTAGTCTGTAGTATGTTGGGCAAGTGTTGGGCAAGGATGAAAAATGGGGTTTTGGGGAACAAAGAAATCATTACTATTCCCCAAAGGCTGGCCAAGACAATTTGGGCAAAAACAGCTATGACCAAGTCCTGTGAAAGTTCCAATGTCCTGGAACCCTGTAATCCATCTTTTCGGTCTGTTCTCTAGCCTGTTTTCTTCTTCTTCTCCCCTGTTCAGGCCAGGGTCAGGCACACAGTGAGCCTGCAGGTGCCTACAGGGCTGCTCTCAGTTCCTTCGCATCTACAATGTACATAGCACTGGCTTGTTCAGCCATGCACACTGAGAACAACACGGAGGACCATGGGATCTAGCAGAGCCTCATCCAGCCCTGCCTCTGATGAGCTCAGATTCCTGCAGCAGGTTTTTCTTGACTCTCCTCCAGGGCAGTGACTGTTGATGGACTACTGTCAAAAGGGAAATGGTACAGTTGAGGTGTGTTCCCCAAATCCCTGTATTTTCATATCCCTGACGTTGAGCCCGTGCTTCATGATAGTGGCCTATGGACATGATCATAGCACTTGCATTCTCTTGAAAATTGGTCCCTAAGAGATGGAGCACAGAGTCCCGCGTTTTGATTCTGAAGAGGAGGTATCTCCTGAATCCTTGCTTGTGTACATCTGCGCACTATCAGGCCTCAGGTTTGGGGATGAAGGATACCCATTCTTGGGGTCCTTTCTGATTTCTCTCCAAGGAGAAGACATGCAAACACATCTAGTTGTAGCTCAATTTTGGGTAGAAGAGCTAAGCCTAGGTCTCCTCAGACTTGAGGTTTAACCTTTGTTTACTGGTTTGTCCAGTTGAGGTTAGGGGAGCTTTAGGAGAGTGTAGTGATTACTCTGGCAAAATTGTGTTCCCCAAAAAGCAAATGTTGAAGTCCTATCGCCAGAATCCCAGAACATGACTGTAAACTAGAAGAAAGGTCTTTAAAGAGATAATTCAGTTAAGTGTTATGATTTGGAAGTAAGGTATCCTTTAAAAGCTCATGTGTGAGACAATATAAGAAGGCTTAGAGCTGAAAGGACTGGGTTATGAAAACCTTAACCCAATCAGTGAATCAATCCCTTGATAGGGATTAACTGAGTGGTCACTGGAGGTCGGTATTGTGTGACTGCAAGAGATGGGACATTGGGGGCCTGCGTTTGGGGTTTATATTTTGTTCTTGTTGAGCAGAGTTCTCTCGCTCTGCTTCCTTATTATCATGTGGCACTGCTTCCCTCTGCTACACTCTTCTGTCCTGTGTTCAGCCTCACCTGAACCCTAACAAATGGAGTCAACCACCTATGAAATGAGACCTCTGAAACTGTGAGGCCCCAAATAAACTTTTCCTCCTTAGAATTGTTCTCGTCAGGCCTTTTGGAAGAGGAGGTTAAGATACAGACTCACACCCATGGAAGACCATGTGAGGACACAGTAGGAGAGGGTGGCCATAGCCAAGGAGGAGGTCACAGAAGAAAACACCCTGCCAAGACCTCAATCATGAGTATCTAGCTTCACATTTATGAGAAAAAGCATTTCTATTGTTTAAATAAAAAAGAAAAAGAAAGGGAGGATAAGAAGAAAAAAGGAAAAGAAAGGAAAGGAACAAAACTGGTTGTATTATTTGTTTCCAAGGGGAAATGCGGAATAGTTAATAGAAAGGTCTGGAAAAGATACCTGCATTTTCTATAAGCATTTTGGATTTGGCGACAACACAATTTCTGCAGTCAAATAACATAATGTCTGTCAAGTGTATTATATTTTCCTTTTGGAAAGATTTTCATAAACTTTGTGGCATGTACTCATTAATTTGATAAATATTTATGGAGTGCTATTCCATATAAGACCTTATTCCAGTGTTGGGTGATGGTCCATGATATCTAAGTACTTCCAATGTACCAGACCCTATTCAAAGTGTTCTGTTTATATAATTCATTTAAACTTTGCAAGAACCCTGTGAACATATATTATTATTATCATCCCCTTAACTGAAAACTTGGTCCTTGTCCCCAATGCCAATTAATGTCAATTTAATAATGAAGACACAGTTTTGAGAAAAAGGAAAAAGTCATTTTTTTTGCTTTGCTAGCAAAGGAGAAACACAGGGGACTCCTGTCCCAGAGGCTGTGATTCTCTCTGTCAGGAGGAACAGGGGGATTTAAAAGTAGCTCTTTAAGGTCTTGTGCCCTGTCAGGGAGTCCAGGGGGGCTTTAATGGTGTGTTAGGATTCACTTGTTAATTTGTCACTTCCTAGAGCCTCTGGCAGACATCTCCTTCCATTATTCTTCGATTTTTGCACAGATAACTCAGGGTAATCTTGTTTCCTGCCCCCAGGTTAGGGAGGGGGAGAGGGAGAAAATGAAAAACGCAAAAAATGTCCCTTAAAAAAAATCAGCCTCAGAACTATATTCAAAAGGTAAAGTGGACCACTGTTATATCCCCACGAAGCACAGGTGGAATCTGACCTACCAAAGCCAACAGGTTGTAAGTGACTGAACTGGGCTTCAAAGCCAGGTAATGTCTCTAGGTTCTGTGCTCTTGGATAGCATCAGGACAGGCTACACAATTTGTGGAGCCCAATGACAAATGAAAGCCTGGAGACACTTGTTCAAAAATTATTAGGAAATTCAAGATGGCAAGAGCAGAGCATTAAGCCCAGAGTGGAACCCTTCTAAGCACAGGGACCTGGGTAACTAAAAAGGTCACACACCCAGGAAGCCAGCCTGGTCAACATTCGATGGCCTTTCCAAGGTGTAGGTGTGGAAAGGGGTGACGCCTTTCCTCGTTCATCATAAGGATCACATGAGAGAAAAGCATAACACATTTTTAAATCAAAGTTTTACATGTGCAGAGCCTTCAGAAACAAAGACCAACGACTAAAGGAAAACTACCTTTGTTTGTGCTTAGGTTTGATGGAGAATGGGCAGCTGGGTATAAATGTTTGGACAAAACACTATGACCCAGGGATGCCCAGCAAGGCCAGTTTATTTAGATTATTCTTAGCCTCTCTGTGTATCCTTCCTTTCTCTGGGGCATGGGGCAGGTTCTCTCCAGAATGAGGGTCTTTGAAGGAATAGAGACAGAGTGAACTTTCTATGCTTGGTTTGGGGTGAAGGGTTCTAGTATCTATTACCCACCTTGGGGAAGAGGAATTCTGGTTTCTGTGACGCAATTTGGGAGGGAAAGGGTGTGGAAGGTCAGAGGTCTTGCTTCAGGGGCAGTCCAGTCTGCTCCAGGAGACTCAGCACCCCAGTGCACCATGCTTTGCACTACCATTTTCTGAACTCTAACAAAGGCAACAAGACACTCAAATTGGAGAAGGCAGGCAGGTGATACATAACAAAGTAAATAAATAAGAAAATGCCAGTGTGATATGTCACTGAATGTCAGAAGCCCTAAGAATTCCTGCAGCAAAAACATCTGTTTGACTTTGTTTAACCCAAAGGTTTTCTAGGTTATTTGACCCTAGAATCTTTAATTAATTTTTTTTCATTACAAACTCTCACCACCCTGTGGATAAAGTTCCGACCAACTCATTTTGGGCAACTCTGATCTGAGTGAATTTCCTTATTCTATAGATGAGGGAGTAAAGCCCAGAGAGAAAGAGGACTTTGGTCAACGTCACATGTGGCTGGTTGTTGGGGACAAAGACTGGGTCCCACGTCCCCTAGACCCCTGTTGTCTAGTTCTCTAGTATGCCCAGAGCAACCAAAGCACTGCCATCTGCACTGACATCATTCAACACTCAGAGGGACTTCATAAAGAAACAGCAGTGTTCAGCTGTGCTTTATAGGTGGCGCAGGCTTTATTTCTCATTTTTCATTCATTGCAGAATATTCCTTTCATCATCTAGTAAGACTCTTTCCTTTTAAAGCCTCTTTGCTTTTCTCTACCTTCTTCTTCTTCTTGTTTACAATTCCAGGCCACACGTGTACCCAGTGTTTATGTAAGTAAGTCTATGTTACACTGATACCATCTTAAGAACTAAAGGATTTGCTTCCAAAATAATACGTTCCATTAAACAATGAATGTGTCTGTGAAGGAAGGAGTTCAATATTTGCATCTAAAAATTGTGCCTTTTTCTCATCGTGTGTGTGTGTGTGTGTGTGTGTGTGTGTGCATCTTGAGGTAGAGAGCAGAAAAACAGCAAGTGTTCAGAGGACACTAAATTCAGTCACTAGTAGAAAGATGCACATAGAAATTGTGCCACAGGCTCTTTAGGTTGTTGAGATAGTGACATTTTTAAAAACATTGGTCTTATCTCAAGTTTTGCCATAGGTAAGGTGCCTTCAGAATAAATTCTTCACAGCCCTTTGCTTCTGCTAAAGGGTGGATTTTGGGCTTTTTGTTTAATAGGGACTTAGAAGTTGCTTTTGCCAAGTGCACAGACTCTTCCCTTGGTCCTGCAGATATTCAATGGATAACTAAAAGCAAGATTAAAAACTTGGCATCTCTGTCTCCATTTTGTATCTGCCTCCTTTACTATCTTGAACTTTGAGTTCCATTCCTGCTCAGCTTGGTATGTGGACATGTTGATCATTGAAGGAGAGTTCATCTAGAGCTAGTAATTCACTCCCCTGAATTTCATGGCTAAAGACACCTAGATGAAAGTAACTGGGATATTTTCCAGATTTGCAGGGGCATCATAATCAATAGATTGTCAGCTGCCAGCTTTTATAGCATTGTTTTCCAGACCATGGTAACAAGCACCTAGAAATCTCCAGTTATTGTCCCAAACCTGCCCTAACTCCATCTTGTCTTTCTGACTTGTCTTTTTCTCTGAGTCTTTCTCTTCTGCTGTCACCTTGGATTCCAGGAACAACAGAGATTATTGACAAACATCCTGTGACAAGGGATAAAAATACTTCCAGGCAGCACAAACTTTCTTATCATACAAAACAGTCCATATGGGGCTGGGGATATAGCTCAGTTGGTAGAGTGCTTGCCTTGCATGCACAAGGTCCTGGATTCAATCCCCAGCACCCCCCCAAAAAAAGAGAAAAAAAGTCTCCATATTACCATCCTGAGATAATAACCTGACTACAGTCTGATCAAGGCTGCTTGAATATACATATTTCTTGCCTTTCCTTTTTTTACTTCCTCTATTTAACCACAAAGGTCTTGTTAGTTCCCCAAAGATAGATCTGAAGACCGCTTGGTCTCCCTATCTTCCCAATATAGCTATACCAAAATAATTTCTTTCTTCCTTCACCATTAATGTTTCTGTTTGTTTATTTGTGGAGAGTGGGCCACATATGGTCTGTTGGCCTCTCCAAAGTCAATCCCTCCTGGCCTAGGATTCTGGTTACATTCTTAATACATTTAGATCAACTTTTTGATTGACACAGTAATATTTCTTGACTTCATCAATTTTTTTGGTTCACATGGACCAACCCAACCAGGTATTTTGAATTCACTGAACTCTGTGTGAAAGTATTCATGCAGCTGAAAAATGGAAGAAATTAATTTTTTAAATGATGGTAAAAGAAATAAGACCCTCAGCCTGAATCCATGCTTGGTAGGCTAAAACTGATCAATTTCCCAGTCCCTAATTAAAACAAGTCGCCAAATACAACAGCAGCAGAATATCCAGGGGTTTTCCTTTTGATGAATGCAACCAGCCTGCAAATTTCTCCTAGCTGGGACTAGAGATTTTATGTGCAACAGCAGTTAAATAGAGAGCTTGTTGGCAATTTATGTTTAGTAATATGTATGCTTCTACTCACAGCTATAGAGCCTTCCCCTAACCTACCTCTATCCCAAGCAAAGGTACTCACTGAAATTAAACCAATAAAACTAAGGAGGAAGGTTCCTTCTTTAAGTGTTTGTCTTTGAAGGGGTCCATTTCTGGCTATTTAAAGGGATAAACAAATATGGCAAGATGTCTATTCTTTTATATTACTTGAGTTGTGAAAATCTGCATGTGAACCATCTGCTTTTAAATTGAATCTAGCTTTCTATCAATTAGCACTATAATTTCAGATGTAATGTAGGTTAACTTCTGATTGATCTTCAATTAACACTAGTTCTTAACCATTTACTTTATTTCAAGTACATTTTTTTCCCTCCCAGATATACAGGAAAGTTGCAGAATGACCTTTCTGCTTTTGAAATGCTGATAGCTTTTTAGCATGAAAGAATTCAGATTCTTTCCATCCTCCATTTATCCCCGAGTTAGTAAGAACATGGGTAATGCAAAGTCAATATAATTTTATTTTCCAAAAGAGCATCAGGGAACTGCAAGGAAGACCTCATCAATGCAAATATGGTGCTTTTGTGTGTGTGTGTGTGTGTGTGTGTGTATGTGCTTTTGTAAAATTATTATTTAGAATTGGGAATTTTTTCACAAAACAAGTCACACAATCACTCCAAGGATCCCCAAAGTAGCACTTCTAAACTTAAAGGAATCTGCAGCTTCTTTCTTAGACTTAAACTCAGAAGTCTTCTAGGCCATATCCACCCATAGCAGCCATGCTCATCAGAATGACCTGCTAGGGTATTGTACTACTGCCTCCGTTGGAAAGGGCAGATCCTTCCTGATTAGGTTGTTACTGTGAAGTTCTGGCAGCTGAATAATGCTTAACAGTTGATGCAATTCAGATACTTCTTTTTGCAATGAAGAGTACTGCATAATATTATTGATAATTTCCATATATATGATTTATAATAATAATTTATCATTATGATATATTATTCAATTTTGTTTTTATAAATTTGATTCATAAAATATTCCTTATGTCCTTAAGCTTCTTCAGAAGAAAATATAACTGATTTTACAATGCTGTCATTACAGAGGGGGGATTTTCTTACCAATCATTCTAGGTATGCTCAGCTTACTGGAAAATTTTTGTATCATTAAGCAGGGGATAGCTTTTTTTTTTAAGGAATAAATATGACTGTTACTCCTTATTTTCTTCATTTTATTTATTACATGCACCACTGCTTCTTTTATGAATGTGTTGTGTTGGAGAGGGAACAACTAGTAAGACCAGGTCATGCTTGTTGTTGTAATAAACAAATCCAAAATCTCAGCACCTTAATACAATGAAGGTTTATTTCTCATTCATGTTACAGACCAATGAGCACTTTTTTGCCCCCTGGATAGTTCCATAGCTCTCTAGGGTCTTGAAATTTTTATTCACTGGCACATGAAAGGGGAAAAAGTGGAGGATCAAATGTGGGAGATTTTATTGGCCTAAAAAGTGGCATCCATCATTTTTTCATACATCTCATAGGTCAGAACTCAGTTGCTGGTCACACCTAAGTGCAGGCTGGCAGGAAATACAGTCCTATCACAGGTTTGGGAAGAAGAAACATCACCGGTGAGCCATAAGCAGCTCCTGCCCCTGTTGCTGTCAGCATCCAGTTTGCCTCTGCACCTGGGAGACCTGTATGTCCAGATTGGTTTTTAGAATGTCTATTGATTGTGCATTCTTGAGCTTCACTGGAAAATAAATGAAGAGGATTAGGAAGCTCTGGTTAAGTGTCCTAAATTCTTGGGTATACACACAGATGTATAGGACACAAAGGACTCTACTCTTTAGTGACTTCTCAGGAAGCTGGCTCTTGCAGGCTCTCTCTCTCTCTCTCTCTCTCTCTCTCTCTCTCTCTCTCTCTCTCTGAATCAAAGAGCAGTGGAATAAGGAAGATCACTCAAGAGAGGGCCCAGAATTGTTCTCGGCCTGTTTCCCTTTGGTCCCTCATAGAACTGTGTGGCCTCACAGCAGCCACTAGGGGCTCTGCAGGTGCTGTGCAGGGAATTTGCCCCTAGGGGCGCTAGTGCCACAGGAGCAGTTAGTGGTGATGTGAGGCCGCCAAAGACATGAAGTACCCAGCAGGGCTTGCTCTTCCTGGTGAGGCTGGTCTCCTGTAAAGAAGGACTAGAAGCCATCTTAAAAGAAGCCTCAAAGACTCAAAAGCTGGGGCTGGAAGTTCCACTTAATTTCAACCAGGTAGTGAAGAATGTGGTCCAAGAGATTGGGCCTCATAGTGAAGGTTGTCTTATTTCGGTAGATTGCTCACAGTTTACAGGCAGAATCTACTTTATCTCCTTGGTTATCTTTCTAAACTGTAGCGACATCTCTTCTTCTGCTTCTTAGTTTTCCATTCCCCATATATATGAGGGGTGCTTTAGTCAGCTTTTTGCCGCTGTGACCAAAAGACCTGACAAGAACAATTTTAGAGGACGAAAAGTTTATTTGGGGCTCACAGACTCCACTCCTTGTTGCCTGAGGTGAGACAGAACATAGGGGAAGAAGAGTATGACAGAAAGCAGCTCAGGACAGGATAATCAGGAAACAGAGAGAAACTCTTTACCGGGGGACAATATACCCCAAAGGCAGGTTCCTAATTACTACCTCCTCCGAACACACCCTACCTGCCTACCACCCAGTTAATCCATTCAGCTGGTTTAATGCTCTGTTTAGGTTAAGGCTCTCATAACCCAATCATAACCCATTTCATCTCTGATCTTTCTTGCATTGTCTCACACATGACTTTTAGGGGGATACCTCACATCTAAACCGTAACAAGGGTCTACATATAATCTGAATAGTATTTGATACTTTTTAAATTTGATATGACTCACAGAGCCTCCTTTTTTTCAAGTCCACTTTCTCACCCCTGGATTTACTACAAGTTTCATCCTACTTTTTGGTGGCTAGGCGTGCTGTGCTGCTGACATATCTTCTGGGGTAAAGACGAGCAATTCTTATTTTTGTTTTATTTTTCTGTGGTAAAATGTACACAATATATTTCATTTTAACCTTTTGTAAGTGTACAATTCATCATTAAATACATCCACAAGGTGGTATGAACATCACCACTGGCTGTATAGATGTGTGATTCTTGCATTGTGATTCTTAAAACATGGAATTAGAGAGTTAGCTACAGTTAAGTCTATTTCCATGTCCACTGTACATATTCCAGTTGGGTTGCCAGTCATGGTAAATGTCACCACCACCTGCTCTATGGAAAATCTCTGTCTGTGGAAAGCATGCAGTCTGGGAATCTCAGCATCTGGTCTCTGCTACTCCATTACCCTATTGATAACCAATATTAATCTACGTGAGATTGTTATCAATATATAACTTGAATGTTGCTTCGTTGCTTAACATGTGAGCTTTAGGGGGGACATTTTTAGAGCCAGACCATAAAAGCCCCATTTGGTTTAAGAAAAATCCCTGCTATTAATTCTTCCTTTAGCCTTTGAATATTATTATTTTGTTCTCTTTTCTTTTTTAAATTTTATTGATTTTTTTAAATGAATGACAGCGGAATGCATTACAATTCTTGTTATATGTATTCAGCACAATTTCTCATATCTCTGGTTGTATATAAAGTATGTTGACACTAGCCTTTGAATATTAGTCTTCAACAGGACCCAAGCAAAGTATCACCTCCCCCATGACCCCAACACCCTGAAATGAGACAAGACAAAGGAAGCTCGTGAAGTCAACCCCTGGCTATAAAAAGAGGCCATTAACAGAATTCAAAGTTTAAAAAGAAGAGAATCCAGGGAGAACAGGGAGGGTCTCAGAAACATGCAGCTCCCTTTCCTTGGTGGAGCAGGCACTTGAACTTTATCACTGCTTTCTTCTCTAGGTGACTGGGAAGAAGAGAAGCAAAAGGAGGGATGTGACTCCACTGTCAAAGCTTTGTTGGCTTTCCTTGCTCATTTTCTAAAACTAGGGCCTTTAAGCTTTCATTTAAAATGATCTGATTGTCCTTCAGATCCAAGATTAGCAAAACCTGCAGTAATTGGTCTTCCTCCAACAAATGATTCAGTTATAACACTAAATCTTTCTCCCTTTCTCTTTCCTTTTTTAAAGGCAATATGGTGTGTGTGTGTGTGTGTGTGTGTGTGTGTGTGTGTGTCATGGTGGGTTTACTTTGACGGGTTAGGATCTAAAGTTCGCTTCTCACTTTGACTTGAAACCGTTTATTTCCTTTTCCCAAGAGGCAGCCAAAGATAGAGCAAAAAAATGAATTCATTGGGGTGTTTAGTTTTAAAACTTGTGGGGGGAGTCAGGTTAGGAAATCCAGAATTAAATTTTTCCTAATGAGCAGCTTTAAATTGAATACCTTCCTCTGACAGTGTCTGGAGGACATCAGAGCAAATCAGGTGGGGTTACTACTGCCTAAGAGACTCAGGTTTGCGCAGAATTCGGTCTTAAACAATGAAAGTGGATTTCTGATCTATAGGAATGTGAGCCAGAGCAGGTCCAGAGAGAATTCATCCCCCACTTTGCCTACGACAACATTGCCAAACCACAAGGGACGCTTAACCCATGAATTTTTGAATGAACAGATGGAATGATGGAAGCTAACCTGCAGGTGTGAGAACAGAAGAGAAGGGAAATTAGATAGGAGGAGAGCAGAGTGGAAAGGAGGGTTCTTCGATTTTAACACATAGTAAGGTGCTGCAGGGGAGAAGAGGTCAGTGCATTTTGATTTCTGAGGAGATGAAACACCCTGAGTTGGATGGGAAAGAAGACCCCCAGAGAAGCACAGTTAACCTCTGGGTCTATAAAGGACTTTGCAAGAAAGTGTGAGGTTAGAAGTACAGAGTTGTGTCTCCCTGTAATCCCATTAGTGGGGAATGAGAGCATTTTTCCCCCAGCCATAGCTATTTATGTATTTATTTCGGAAACATTTCTTTTTGGTAAAATTTTCTGATAGCTGCTTTTAGTTTTTGTGGGTTTGTGTGTTTTATTAGTGCACTATAGCTATACATAATAGTGGGGTTTAATTTGATGTAATCACACATTCATGCAATATAATTAGTTCCATTTTGTTCCCTAGTACTTCCTTCTCCCTCACCCGCTGCAGCTTTCCCCTCTTCTACTCCACTGGCTTCCCACCCCTATTTATTGTTTTTGTAAATTGGTACTTTATAGGTATACATAAAGGTGAAATTTTGTACTTTTAAAAAACCGGAATGGCAAGAAACCAAATTTTTCTCTCCTTCTTCCTTTCCTCCCTCCCCTGTGGGGACTGAATATGGGGCCTTGAGCCAGCACATTCAGAATAACAAAGCAAGAGCAATAATGAGACCTTTTCTCTCTGGACTGATTTGTCTGCAGAAAGGGAGAGTTCTCAGGCCGGCCTTTGTAAGAAGTCTCCTCCTCTGTTAACAATGGCTCTGATGAAGCTGCTGAAGGTTCTTATCTGGAAGAAAAGCCCAGCAGCAGGAGAAGGGGAGAGGGGGGAAAAAAATAAAAGGCTATAACACCCCGCATCATCCTCCAGGCTTCATGCAGCGGAGGTGATGAGGGAGACGCACGCTTCCTGAATGCCGAGTAATGGTGCTGGTCAGTTCAAATGAGAAAATGAGCCTCTAAAGAGAGGTATTAAAAAAGATGAGGGGAGGGGAGTCCTTAGGTGGCTTTTAGCAGGAAGTGTCAGGTTGGCTGTGCATAAGCTGCGGAATTCTAAATTTCTTAGGCTAATAGCTAGTGGTCAGAAGCCCTTGTCCTCTGGCTTCCACCTGGGGGACTTTTTAGACCCAGGTCACAAGAGGCCTTCTTTTGCTGGACTCTGGGAAGGAAAAGGAAATTCACCGATTCGCAGTTCTCAGGGTTTGCATAAGACTCTAGGCCCACCTTTGCAGATTAGAGACACTCAGATTCAGGAACGATAGATTTTCTGAGTGATTGAAAGGAGAGAAGAACTAGAATGAATCTTGCCTCTACTAAATTTAGTTTGATGTTTACTGATTCAGACTAATTTAAACCTTGTCACCTCCCCAACCTGTGAGCATTACTATTTAGCACTTGATTAATGGACTCTGATCAAAACTGCCCCTGACAAAATGCTTCATGGGCTCTTTATATTTGAGTTAGCTTCCACCCTTCCTACACTCCCAGCAGTTAAGCTTTCACATATGGCTACAACCTGCGTCTTGCTTTACTTTCCACTATGTGAATACTTCTATCTCTTGCTTTAGTGGAATTGAAGTTGATTCCTTGGTGTTTGTTCTTCAATCAGGGTCTTGCTTCTCCATCTCCATTCCTTCCTTGATGCTATTGCCTGCATCTGGAATGTTCTCTTGACATCTCCTCTTGCTCTACTTCCTTCACCTGTTGAAATCCTACCCATCTTTCAAAGTCTTGTGAATTCTCTTCACAAAGTCTTTATCAAATGGAAGTATCTTTTCTAATTCTAGACCCTTTAGAGCACTTTTCTTTGTTCTTAGGCAGCTCTCCTATTGCACCTCGTATTATAATCACTTATGGCTTTATCTAAACCTCTCTGATGAAACATAAATTCTGTGATAAACCTCTCTCATGAAACATAAGGACTGTGATCCTGCATATATTCTTTATCTCTCAGTGACTAACACATAGTAGGTGGTCATTAAGTAGTAGGTGACCATCAAATTGGATTTTCATTAGCACCTGTATCTTCAGTTTTGAAGTAGCATGGGCTTTCTCTTGCAGTTTGGGGTTCCTTTGGAATTCAATGCACGGAAGATACCCGAGTCAGTCAAGGCAATGTTCAAGTTCTGGATAGAAGATCACATGGGAAGAGCAGCCACTAAATGGGATCTCTATGGATTTGGATTTTTGTCTCCTTTCACTTCTTTTGCTCTTCCTCTAAAGAGGATGGAATAGTGTAATGTAAAATAAAACTTATTGCACCCTTATCCTGTGGCTAGCCTTTGGTAATTGCCTTACATTATTTGCTTATTTAATCTTTATAACAATCCTTTGAGGGAGACATTATTTCCATGGCATAGTTGAGTAAACACAAGTTTAAGTCAGCAAGTTAAGTCAGTTGTTTAAGGTCACATAGCCGACAAAGATTGCAGCTCTAAAATGGCTCCAAACTTGTGTGCTTACCCACTATTCATGCTGCCTTCTGGACTGGAGGCAGGGGATTCCCTAGGAAAGGAATAGTGAGAGAAAGACTTCAAGATGCAAAACTGAATACTGGGGAGTGATATTGGCCAAATGATAATGTTATATCATGTGCATGTGTGAATATGAAACAATGAATCCCACCATTATATATAATTAAAATGTACCTATAAAAATTTGGGAACATTTTTTTAAAAAATTTCTTAATGAAGGAATAGAGGGGTGGCAGGATGGAGCAGCGGATAATACATCTGTTGATCTTCACAACTTTGAGGCAATCTTGATTATCCTGGGGTCTCAGAGGCACGGCTCTGGTAGACAATGTGGATGTGTAGTTGAACAACAATGGGTTTAGGTCCATCTCTCTCACTGATCAGTCAAGTGGTGTTTAAGCTAGTTATCTAAGCATCGTGGCCTCAGTATTCTTATCTATGGAATGAAGAGTGTTGTAAGGGTTAAAAGAAGGGATAAACTGGGATTAAATGACCACAGAAGAGGTTCCACTGCCACTGTGTTAGCTGAGACTCAAACAATTCAAGCACTAAGCATGCGTTTCCAGATGTGTTCCTAAAGACTTTAAAAGTGAACAACTCTAGGCGATGAAACATTTTATTTTAGTCCATATTTGTCTCGGGCAGGAAGCTTTCCTGACCTGACCCTACTCTTTCAGGGTGCTCCTGGCGTTATGGATCTGGGGGCCTGCCAGGTTCAGCTGGGGCAGCCACCAGAGCCCTGGGTGCCAATCCTTGTGACTTTGCCAGAAAGAGAGTGAAACAGAGTAGCAAGCAAAAGTTTAATAGAGTAAAAGAGGAGAATTACATACAGCATAGGGACTGCACAGCCCACCTTGAAGAGAGGATGGTGTGGGGCTCTCAGAGCTGGAGTTTTAAAGTAAATTGAGTCCTTTGTTCTTGCCTTGATTTCCCTGTCTCCCTTAAATTGGTTTATTACCCTTTGGATAGCCCCCAGCAACTTCCTCTGTGAGGGCCTGGATATTCTGGTTGACAGGGTGGTTGTGACAGAGTTGGTTGCCAGAGATAATGATGGCACTTATCTGGAAACCACAGTGCCCCTTGAGGGGTTATAATTAGCTGTAGCTGGTACATCCAGATCCCACTTTTCTGATACTTATCTGTCTTATTTAGGGTCCCGGGATTTTAAGTAATAATTCCCTTGAGGGATTATAGTTCTCCACCGCCTGGGGAAGGTTAGTTATTCTGGATCTCATTTCCCAATGTTTGCCTGTTTAGATAAGGTTCCCTACAGTTTCCTTTTTATGGCTTCTGTGTTTTTCTTGGTGCATAAGCCTAATGTCTGTCCTTCACTGTCTTTTACCTGTTCATAGCTAACTAACCTATCTAATACTGGTACAACCTGTGCTCATGTCTGTCCTAGCCCTGCCTCATTCTATGGTAATTATCCATAAAAGAATCTTGTCAAGATGGTGCCAGCACAGAGAAAGAAAGATGCCAGTGTCCCCATTTTTTAGAATAGCAAACTTGTTTAATGACTTGCCTGAGACCATGTAATTTGTTAGCGGCAGAACTAGGGGTCAGATCCCAGAGTTCACACTTCCAAACTGGGGAATAGCCACTTAGAAAGGAATTGTCCTGGCCCAGGGGAGAGATGACAGTCAGTCCAGAGGTAAGATAAGATTGGTTTTCTCCTCATCTCTTATGTCCTTTGATATCTGTATTCTGGTTACATGTTAATAATGGCCTGGCAGAAACTTCAAAATTAAATTTGGGAGGGCCATCACTGTTATTGAATCTCTCAGGGCAATTACAGTAGCTGTCAAAGGTTTAAGAGCCAACATCCAACCTGACCCTTTCTAAATGATTCAAAAGTGGCATTTTAATTAGAAACAAAATCAGAAAAAAGTGGGTTTTTTTTAAACAAGAGTGGTTTTTTTTTTTTAATGGGGAAATTGACACTGAATTTTTCTGCTTATCCAGAGAGTGTAGGTGAGAAGGGAGTCTAGGTTGTTGGCTTCTGCTCCTTCCTTTGGGTGAATTTAAATTTTGTACAACATGAAAGCTCATTGGTGTTGTAGCTTGTATCACTAATTCTCTCCCTTTCAAAGTGGATTAATATTCCATTGTAGGGATTTACCATGCTTTATTTATGTGCTCATTAGTTGATGGACATTTGGGTTGTTTTTCTATTAGGAATAGAGCCATCTCTCAATATCCACAAGGGGTTGGTCCCCCTCCCACCTCTGACCAGGACACCAAAATCTACAGATGATCAAGTCTCTTATATAAAAGGTATAATATTTGCATATAATCTATACATATCCTCCCATGTAGACAAATCATCATCTGTAGCTATAATATCTAATACAATGTAAATGCTATGTAAATAGTTGTTATGCTGTCTTGTTAAGGGAATAATGACAGGAAAATCTGCACATGTCAGTACAGATATCCCATTGTAAGTAGTACATGAATGGGATTTGAAGGGAAAAACAACAACAACAAAACTACAACAAGGGCTGTTGGAGAGAAACTAAGGACGTGTGACATGGTCAGAGGCTATAGCACAGTATGCCTGCACACCACTTCATTCCCATGGATTCAGGGTAGTGCTCAGAACATGAAAAATTCAAATTTGGCCTTTTGGAAATTCTTGGAAAATATTTTTTCAAATATGTTTTGAACCATGATAGGTTGAATCCATACGTTCAGGATTTGCAGAGATGGAGGGTGGACTGCACTGCTATTAAGAATATTCACGTGAGGGAGGGTGGAAGATGGCAGCGAATAGAGTGCATCACCCCGTGTACCGCGTCACTGCACAGGTGAATAACGAGTTAGAACGGCCAAAAGCTATCTTGTTAGGAATTTCCAGCAAAATTGGGGAGCACCGAAACCTAGAGGAAGGATTTCCAGCACCCGAGGATCAATTACTGGGGCTCAATCGCGAGTGAACCATGCGCCCGGAGATTCAGGCTGATTGATCGGCGGCCCGCCCCGCAGCCAGAAACTGTGGCGTGCCGAGAAATGGCGTGCTGAGAAATGGCGAGCCAGCAACACAGAGAAACGGTGCTGCGGATTCTGTGGGGTCCTGCCAACTGTGCCCTCACTGTGCTCCAGGCTGAGTTCTGGGTTTGAGACAGGGGAGAGAAACAGTCCAGGTCTGTCCTCCACACCGGACAACCCACCAAGGAAGCCAGCGGCCACCATCTTGGAGAGCTGACGTCACCATTGCCAGTTTCCAACAGATCGCAACAACTTCAGCAATAGAACAAGTGTGTGGCATTTAGCCTTCCTCATATACAGCGGGGAAATCGCATAAAATCTCTCCCCGGCTTTCCGGGGGCATGAATATCAGAGTGAGTGTGAATAGAGGCGTGGGGAAAGGTAAAGGCACCTGACCTCCAACTCCCCCCTCCCACCAGTGGCTAAAACTAAACCTGTCTCACCAGCTCTCAGAGGAGGGGCTAGCGGAGGGAATCAAAACAATAAGGTGCCGGTTCCCAATAGCCACGCTTCACGTCCAGGAAACTGCAGGCCCAGAGTGTAGCTTGAACTGCCGAGAGGTATCACACTGGGGAAGGCCAGGCTGGCAGGAGAAGCCAGGAGACTGGAGACCAAGAATAAACCTAAGCTAACGGGTTTTGAGAGACACGGGGGTGGGGGGGAGCGGCCTCACAAGGATTGTTTCCTACAGCCGGAGGGCAAAATCTCGGCTCGGAAGGCACAGCACCACCTACTGGAAGCGAAGAAAATAGAAGCCTAACAGTGCCTTTATTTTTTTTTAATTTTTTAATTTTAATTTTTTTCTTTTTTTAATTATTTTTTAAATTTGTTTTAATTGTAATTTTTATTTTACTGCATTTTATTATTTTTTTATCATTTCTTTTTCTTTTCTATTCTTTTCTCTTTCTTTCTTCTCTCCCTCTCTCTTTCTTGGTTTGCTTCCTTACCTTTTCCCCATCTTTACTCTTAAGCATGACCACCCAGATTACGTATAATTTACTAAATGCAAATAGATGGATACTACGAGTCAGTCTATAGTCCACCTAAGCCTTTAACTACCCCCAAGTACTCCTGTCTATTCTCTTGTTACTATCCGCCTGCATTTGAGCAACCCCCCAAAGAAGCTAACATATACTAACCTCCATACCATCAAATTGCCCGACCTTAACATAAAATCCTAAGTTCAAACCTCAATTCTCTATATGCCATCAAAATCTGTAGGCCTTTAATGAAACTAATGAATTTACCTTAAATCACAATTAAATCCAACATCTCTAAACATTGTCTCCCAACACAAAGGAGAGATATTGGAACTATAAAAACCAAAACAAATTTAAAGGAGAAAACAGAAACACAGCAGTCAAACAGAGTTGGAAAGTAACGTGAGCACCATGAAAAAACAAGGGAAAAAAGGATTACAAACAATGCAGGACAACTTAAATTCACAGGAGAACCTAGAGGCATCAGAAAAATGGACAGAGAAAGATCTCAAGGCATACCTAACTCAGATGGAATAGAATCTTAGAGAAGACATTAGACAGCAAGTCCAAACAATGAAAGTATACTTTGAAAATGAATTACATTAGCAAATTCAAATGGCAAAGAATGAGCTCTACCAGGAGATAGAGATTTAAAAAAAAAATCCTAGAAATGCAGGAAACCATAAACCAAATTAAAAACTCAAACAAGAATATTACAAATAGACTAGATCAAATAGAAGTCAGAATATCAGATAATGAAGACAAAGTTTATCAACTTGAAAAGAATATAGTCAACACAGAAAGGATGCTAAGGAATCACTAGCAATCCATCCAAGAGATATGGGATGTCATAAAAAAACAAACTTGAGAGTCATTGGGATAGAAGAAGGTGTAGAAGGTTCAAACCAAAGGAATGAACAATCTATTGAATGAAATAATCTTAGAAAGCTTCCCAGATATGAAAGATGAAATGGATTGCCAAATCCTGGAAGCCTACAGGACCCCAAACATACAAACCTGTAATAGACCAACTCCAAGACACATAATTATGAAGATATCCAACATACAGAACAAGGAGAGAATATTAAAAGCTATGAGAGAAAAGGAGGCAGATTACATTCAGGGGTAAACCAATTAGGTTAACTAACGGCTGATTTTTCATCACAGACGTTGAAAGCGAGAAGATCCTGGAACAACATATTTCAAACACTGAAAAATAATGGATTCCAACCAAGAATACTGTATCCAGCAAAATTAAGCTTCAGATTTGACAATGAAATTAAAATATTTCAAGATAAACAAAAGTTAAAAGAATTCGCAGCCAGAAAACCAGCACTGCAAGGCATTTTGAGCAAAACACTACAAGAAGAGGAATGGAAAAACAGCATCCAAAACTAACAGTGGGAGGTAACTCAGTAAAGGGGAAAAAAAATAGCCAAAGAGGAAAAACTAGCCTAAATAAATAAATAAATAAGCATGACTGGAAGTACAAACCATATATCAATAGTAACCCTATACGTTAATGGCATAAATTCACCAATCAAGAGACATAGGCTAGTAACCTGGATTATAAAAACAAATCCAACAATATGCTACCTTCAGGAGACTCATATGATAGGAAAAGACATACACAGGCTGAAGGTGAAAGGTTGGGAAATATCATACCACTTAGATGGTCCTTGGAAGCAAGCAGGAGTGGCCATACTCATATCAAATAAAATTAACTTCAAACCTAAGTTAATCAAAAGGGATAAAGAAGGACACTATATACTGTTAAAAGGAATCATCCACCAACAAGACATAACAATTATCAATATGTGTGCACCAAACAATGGTGCTGCAGCGTTCATAAAACAAACTCTCCTCAAGTTCAAGAGTCAAATAGACCACAACACAATAATTATGAGTGACTTCAACACACCGCTCTCTCCATTGGATAGATCCTCCAGACAAAAGCTGAATAAAGAAACTATAGAACTCAATAACACAATCAATAACCTAGACTTAACCGACATACATAGAATATATCAACCATCATCAAGTGGATATACGTTCTTCTCAGCAGCACATGGATCCTTCTCAAAGATAGACCATATATTATGCCATAGGGCAACTCTTAGTAAATATAAAGGTGTGGAGATAATACCATGCATCTTATCTGATCATAATGGAATGAAACTGGAAATCAATGATAAAAGAAGGGAGGAAAAATCCTGCATCACCTAGAAAATGAACAATACGTTACTGAATGATCAATGGGTTACAGAAGACATAAAGGAGGAAATCAAAAAATTCTTAGAGATAAATGAAAATACAGACACAACATATCGGAATCTATGGGATACAATGAAAGCAGTTTTAAGAGGGAAATTCATTGCCTGGAGTTCATTCCTCAAAAAAAGAAAAAAACAACAAATAAATGAACTCACACTTCATCTCAAAACCCTAGAAAAGAAAGAGCAAAACAACAGCAAATGTAGTAGAAGGCAAGAAATAATTAAAATCAGAGCAGAAATCAATGAAATTGAAACAAAAAAAACCATTGAAAAAATTGATAAAACTAAAAGTTGGTTCTTCAAAAAAATAAATAAGATCGACAGACCCTTAGCCATGCTAACGAAGAGAAGAAGAGAGAGAACTCAAATTACTAACATACGGGATGAAAAAGGCAATATCACAATGGACACTACAGAAATACAGAAGATAATTAGAAATTATTTGGAAACCCTATATTCCAATAAAATAGAAGATAGTGAAGATAAATTTCTTAAGTCATATGATTTGCCCAGATTGAGTCAGGAAGATACACACAATTTAAACAGACCAATAACAAAGGAGGAAATAGAAGAAGCCATCAAAAGACTACCAACCAAGAAAAGCCCTGGACCAGATGGGTATACAGCGGAGTTTTACAAAACCTTCAAAGATGAATTAATACCAGTACTTTTCAAGTTATTTCAAGAAATAGAAAAAGAAGGAGTTCTTCCAAATTCATTCTATGAGGCCCACATCACCCTGATCCCGAAACAAGACAAAGACACTTCAAAGAAAGAAAACTACAGACCAATATCTCTAATGAACTTAGATGCAAAAATCTTCAATAAAATCCTGGCGAATTGAATACAAAAGCATATCAAAAAAATTGTGCAC
>NW_026000016.1:37528596-37542787 GCF_001458135.2 Marmota marmota marmota
TAGAAATAGATAAAGCAATCATGAAATTCATATGGAAAAACAAAAGACCCAGAATAGCAAAAGCAATTCTAAGCAGGAAGTGTGAATCAGGCGGTATAGCGATACCAGATTTCAAATTATACTACAGAGCAATAGTAACAAAAACAGCATGGTACTGGTATCAAAACAGGCAGGTGGACCAATGGTACAGAATAGAGGACACAGAGACCAATCCACAAAAAAGCTGGGAATGGAACCACCATTTGACCCAGCTATTGCCCTTCTCGGACTATTCCCTGAAGACCTTAAAAGAGCGTACTACAGGGATACTGCCACATCGATGTTCATAGCAGCACAATTCACAATAGCTAGACTGTGAAACCAACCCAGATGCCCTTCAATAGATGAATGGATAAAAAAATGTGGCATTTATACACAATGGAGTATTAGTCTGCACTAAAAAATGACAAAATCATGGAATTTGCAGGGAAATGGATGGCATTAGAGCAGATTATGCTAAGTGATGCTCGCCAAGCCCTAAAAAACAAATGCCAAATGTCTTCTTTGATATGATGAGAGCAACTAAGAACAGAGCAGGGAGGAAGAGCATGAAGAAAAGATTAACATTAAACAGAGACATGAGGTGGGAGGGAAAGGGAGAGAGAAGGGAAATTACATGGAAATGGAAGGAGACCCTCATTGTTATACAAAATTACATATAAGAGGTTGTGAGGGGAAAGGGGAAAACAACAAGGGAGAGAATTAAATTACAGTAGATGGGGTAGAGAGAGAAGATGGGAGGGGAGGGGAGGGGGGATAGTAGAGGATAGGAAAGGTAGCAGAATACAACAGTTACTAATATGGCATTATGTAAAAATGTGGATGTGTAACTGCAATCTGTATTTGGGGTAAAAATAGGAATTCATAACCCACTTGAATCTAATGTATGAAATATGATATGTCAAGAGCTTTGTAATGTTTTGAACAACCAATAAAAAAAAAAAGAAGGGAGGGAGTGCAGGAGGGATGGGACAGAGGGAAGGAATGTGGATTCATCCAGCTCAAGTGAAGAGTTGTTAAATAGAAAAGAATTGCTAGAATTACTCCATGTATTAACAACCAGGGGGAATGACCTATGGGAAAAGTGTAGATTTAAAATGCTGTGGAATAACAGAATCTCTGAACAATTTATTACAAAATGGTCTAATAATATAAACATTTTGTATTGTTTAAATATAGTTTTGAAAATTAAAATATCCATAAAAATGTTTAATGGTATTTAAGGATTTCTAAAAAGTGAAATAAAATGTTTTTTTAATTAAAAAAAAGAATATTCACATACAAGATTTTATATAGACATTATGTTTTTAATTCTCTTGGATACATGTTGAATCTTGGATATGTGCTCTTAATAATTCTTTGTTTAACTCAAGAACTAATGAACTGTCTTCCAAAGTGGTTGTACTCTTTTACATTTTTACTAGTAATGTCTTAGGGTTCCGGTTTCTCTCTATTTTTGCAACTCTTACCTTTTTATGATTTAGCTGTCCTAATGGGAGTTACAGGGTATCCCATTGTAGTTGTGATTTTATTTCCATAATACTTCATGGTCCTGAACAAAGTTTGAGTGCTTATTGTCCATTTATGTATTTTCTTTACAGAAATTTCTATTCTAATTCATTGCCCATTTTAAAATGGTGTTATTTACCTCTTGTTGCTGAGATGTCAGAATTCTATATATTCTGTAGGTAAAAGTCTCTTATTAGATATATGATTGGCAGATATTTTCTCTCATTCTGTGGGATGTCTTTCCACTTTCTTGAGAGTGTTCTATAAAAAAACAATTTTTAAATTTTGATGAAGTTCAACTTAAATTTATTTTTTTATAACTTTTTTTTTGCTTGTGTTTTGGTAACGTGTTTATGAAATGTGTTGCCTAATCCAAAGTCAGGAGGGTTTATGTCTGTTTTCTTACAGTAGTTTTATAATTTTGGCTTTTGTACTTAGACTTTTGATCCATTCTGAGGTAATTTTTGTACATGGCATGAGGTAGAGGTCCATTTTCATTCTTTTGCATGTAGATATGTGACTGTTTTACCACCATTCTTTGAAAGATTATTCTTTTCCTACTGAATTGTCTTAACTTTCTTATAACAAATCAGTTTACCATAAATTGAAGGTTTTATTTCTGGCTCTCTATTTTATCCCATTGCTAAACATGTTTCTCTTTCTCTTATGTCAGTATCACAATGTCTTGGTTATTATAGATTTGTTTTATTTTCTGGTTTTGTTTATAGTGTTGAAGTCAGGAGGTATGAGACCTCCAACTTCAATTTTCTTTTTCAAGATTGTTTTGCCTATTCTTGATCTTTTGCAGATTTTAGTGACAATTTTATTAAAAAAAAAGTGGGATTTGGGTAGGAATTGCATTAAGTCTGTAGATAAATTAAGAAACTATTACCATGTTAACAATTTATGTCTCCAATCCATGAGCATGGGCTGTCTTTCCATTTAGCTTTGTCTTCTTTAATTTCTTTCAATTATGTTTTGTAGTTTTTCATGCATGAACCTTAAGTTTCTTTTGCCAATTTATTCCTGAGTATTTAATTCTTTGTGAATCTATTGTAAATAGATTTGTATTTGGGGTAAAAATAGGAATCTATTGTAAATAAAATTATTTTCCTAATTTCATCTATGGATTATTCACAGTGTATAGACTTTATATTATTTGGGGATTATTTATCCTGTATGTTTCAAATTTTATAAATTGTTGATAAATATTGTGTGTGTGTGTGTGTTCCTTAATATTTTCTACATAGATTGTTTTATTTTTCCTTCCTGATCTGGATAGTTTTATTCCTTTTAATTGCCTGTCTGACTATAATCTCCAGTACAATGTTGACTAGAAATAGCAAGTGTGGACATCCTTTTCTTGTGCTTGATATTAGGAAAAAAGCATTTAATCTTTTATTATTATGTATCATATTGCTTGTGTATTTTCCTCTGATGCCCATTATCAAGATGAGAAATTTTCCTTCTATTTTTAATTTTAATCATAAAGGTTGTTGGAGTTTGTCTACTGATTTTTTTTTACATCTATTATCATGGTCATATGGTATTTTCCCATGTAGTCTATTAACATAATGTCTTACATTGATTTTCATTTGATAATCTAACTTAGCATTCCAGAGATAAATCCTATCTGGCCATGAAGTAAAATGCCTGCAAAATTCTTGAGGTCTTCTCAAACCATGAACTCTAACCTCAGTTGGACCAGAAACTCCTGTGAGTTACTGGAAGCTTATAGTTTTACACCATGGTTAGGTATAAAAACAGCCCTACTTTATTGCCAGATTGTATTCAAATTAAAATCCTCTATGTGAACTCTTTGAACACAGTAATTATGTTCTTTTGTCTCTGGATCCAAGCAACATCTATTACATAGTAGGCATGTAACAAGAAAGCATTCATACACACATAAATGGACTCTTTATAAATAGATTCAGCCTCTTTGGAGGGCATTTTCTATAGCTTTGATCTGTGAGTGGTTTTGAGGTTAGGCTCCAAAGAGGAAAATGTACTACGTGTACCAGTTTTTCACAAAATACTAATGATGAAATTTCACCTAATGATCATTCAGATTGATTTGAAGTGAAAAATTGAAAAAAAACAACAATTTAATCCAGGAACCAGGTGGTTTTCTTTAAGGATACTTAATCTGATCACTGTTTCATGTATATCTGGTTGTTAGTGGGAAGTAATCATTATTATTCTGTTACACAGCCTTTTTATGTATTCTCTCAGCTCCGTGTTTACAAGAATGATGCCAACCTTGACCATGTTCTTCCTCAATTACTTATGCTGCCCATGGAGCACAGGAAGGATATGATAAATATTTGTTGAATCAATAAATGAACTAGAAATATACACTGAATGAAAGATGGATAATAAGAAATCAATGAAATGGACCCTGCCTAAGGGGATTTGAAAAATCTGCCACATTTTATGTTTGAGTTAATGCCATCCTCTATATCTTTTTTTGTAGAGAATTATCTAGAGGTGATCCCATCTTATCTTTCTCCCATTTCAAACTACACCCTAGCTCTCTAGAACCTGTCTATTCAAGATAGTCCATGTATCAAAAGTATACGTGTTATGAATTAGATATAGTTTGGTGCTTCAAGGTTCATATCCTAGAAGTTTGGTCTCAAATGTAACAGTATTGAAAAGTGACAGGATCTTTAAGAAGTTGGGCCTAGTGGGATGATAATTGAATCAAGACTGCCCTTGTGAAGAAATTCATGCTGGTATCATGGAGTGGGTTAAGTCTTCTAGGAATAGATTAGTTTCAACATGATCTGGTTGTTATAAAATAGTGAGCCTGGTCCCTCCCTACACTCTTGCGTCTTCCTTGAGAATATGACCTCTTGTTTTTCCATGCATTCCTGCTATCTCTAGAACTGTGAGATAAATAAATCTCATTTCTGTACAAGTACCTACCCTCAGGTATTTGACTATAGCAACATAAAACAAATACATATCAATCACCTCAGAGGAGAATCTCAATATCTTTTTTAGTCCTATTTAACTAACATTGTTAGCAAGATTCCTAGATGATTCCTGTATACAATGGACTATGAGAAATAGTGATCTAAAGTGTTGCCCAAGGCTCATTCCAGAGTTGTTTTGCTTTTAAATAAATCTTTTTTAAAAAACTTCTTCTTTGTTGAAAAAAATTTTTTTGTATTTATTGAGTTGTAAATGAACACACAGTATCTTTATTCATTTTTTATATGGTGCTTAGGATCAAACCCAGTGCCTCACACATGTGAGGCAAGCACTTTAACTGAGCTCCAGCTCCAGCCCCTTTTAAGTGAATCTTAATGTCTATGGGTATAGTTCAACTTGAGATAAAGGAAATCAGAGTGAAAGGGTACATCTCATATTAACAAAATGAAATCAGCAAATAGTTATGGAAGCCTTATTGGATGGGAGGTAAGGTTAGGATTTCTTTATGTGCTGTAAAAAGATGAATCAACAAAGTTACTACTTCTAAAATATACCTAAATAGTTCTATCATAGTCACCTTTTAAATTCTAATTCCTTTGTCACATCAGGTGGGACAATGATCTAAACTGTTGTCATGTAAATTAAGAAAAATGGAAATTGAATAGAGGAAAGTTCTAGTCTGATGGGGGAGAAAGCCAGAAAAAATAGTTCTAGAAAGAAGAGAGGGCAGAAGAAGTGGCAGTTACTTATGGGAGTCCATGGGCACAGGGCCAGGAACTATCTCCCATTGGTCTGTTTTTCTGGAGAACCCTTACTAATATATTAGTAAGGGTTCTCCAGAAAAACAGACCAATGGGAGATAGATAGATAGATAGATAGATAGATAGACAGACAGATGAGAGAGAGTTTATTATGTTAGTTGGCTTGAGTGTATTTGGAGGTTCAGAAGGTCCATAATATGTTATCTGTAAGTTGGGGAGTATCAGTCCAGGCCAAAGGATTGAGACAGGGGGTAGGGGTGCAAGTCTTGGAGTCTGAAGGTTGGAGAACCTGGAGTTCCAGTGTTTAAAGGCAAGAAATGTCCCAGCTCCAGAGGACAGATTGGATTCCCCTTTCCTCTCCTTTTTTGTTCTATCTTGGCCCTCAACGGATTGGAGGGTGCTTGCCTTTAATGGATGTGTGTGTTTATTTCTTACTAAGTCCATTGATTCAAATGCCAATCTCTTCCAGAAATGTTCCATGGACTTTCTCAGAAATAATACTTTTCTAGCTATCTGGGTAACCCTTAACCCAGTCAAGCTTACCCTAAAAGTAACCACCAGACTGGAGTTGCTAGCAAGAAGGGTTGCTCTGTAAGGGGAAATGATTAGGAACCAAAGACACAGCTTAAATACATCTCAGTGTTTTGTCCATCTTGGCCTGACTACTGAAGCAATTTTACTTTTCTAACTCAGGCTTGATTTTCCCGCAGTGAGAAACACTCCAAAGATTCTTGTTATGGGACAGTGGCAACAATGGAATAAGACAGGCTTTCTTATCCAATTCCTTTAGAGAGAGAGGGATTGATGGAAAATAATGCAAACACCTTCCTGGCACAGATAGTGCATTTTGCTTGGGGCAGCTCCTTCCATCCTAGCATATTGGAGACAGTTCCAAGAACCACATCAGAAATGCTTTAGGGAATGAAGGAGTTGGCTGAAAAGGATTAACAACAGGAGTTAAATGTGGACTGGCTGGCTAATCATGTCTGAAGGGGAAACCAGGCAGTGTGGTGCTGATTTTGTGGGCAAAACGCTATAAGGAATTTGCCTGGACTGTGAGGGATAATATGGAACAAATGTAAGGTGAAGGACTCTCTGGGAAGAATACCTCACACTGACGGATTTTCTTCTTTTCCTTCTCCAGACATTATGCGTTCCTCACCTCTGTTCTGTATGTATTTCTAGTGCAAAAAAAAAAAAAAAAAATCCAAAAAGACAACTTGAAAACTGCCTGAAGAAAGACCACATAGCAGCATGTGCTAATCTAAGCATGACATGAATAGCAACACCTAGGCCTCCTCCCAAGTATTTTTTTCCCCCCTTGTACTGAGGATTGAATTCAGGGACACTCTACCACTGAGTTACATCCCCAGTGCTTTTTATTTTATTTTGAGGCAAGGTCTCCATAAGTTGCTGAAGCTGGCCTTGAACTTGGGATCCTCCTGCCTCAGCCCCCTGAGTTTCTGGGATTATAGGTGTGCACCACTGCAATGAGATGGCTTCCTCCTCCCAAGTTGGATAGATGAATGGTGAACACCCTTGAAGAAGGTCTTTTTCATAACACGCTGGAGTCCTAGGAAGGGACATGACTTTTTCCTCGTCTTGCTTGCTGTGGGCTTTTTCAGCTTTATTTTTAGGTTTATGGAGTTTAGAGCGACTTTGGTGGCTCTTTACCTAGATAAGGAATCATTAACATGATGAATGTTTTTCCATTTTTTTTAAAGAGGGATTTAAGTTTACAATGGATAATTTCATTTAAAAACAGCAAAAACAACACAGCTCGACTGTGTAACTGTCTTAGTTTGGGCTGCTCTGAGAAAGTGCCATAAACTGGGTGACTTAAACACAACAGGCAGTTATTTCTCATGGTTCTGGAAGCTGGAAGTGTGAGATCAGGGTACCAGTGTGGTCATTGCTGGTGAGGGCTCTCTTCTGAGGAGTTGTAGACTGCTGACTTCTTGAATCTCAGGTAGCACAAAGAGAGTGAACATCTCTCCAGTCCCTTATATGAGGGCACTAATCCTATTCAAGTGGGCTCCACCTTCATGACCTCATCATATCCAATGGCCTCACTTTCTAATACCTAATCACCTTGGGGGTTAGGATTTCAATATATGATTAAAAAAAATTGTGGTACTGGGGATTGAACCCAGGGGCACTCTGCCACTGAGCTATACCACCACCCTTTTTTATTTTTTATTTTGAGACAGGGTCTACCTAAGTTGCAGAAACTGGCATCTTCAACTTGTCATCCTCCTGCCTCAGCCTTCTGAGTAGCTGGGATTACAGGCATGTGTCAACTCATCCAGGTTAACATGAATTTTGATAGGGACACAAATATTCAGTGCACAACGGTGATCCCAGAAATTCTCAGACATTGTGTTGGGGGGGGACACCACTCTCAGAATCCTGCCACGGCTGGTGGGCAGGGGTAATTCCTGGATCCCTTGCAGATATCAAGGAATTAACTTTGGTTTTAACTTTTTTTTTAAGTTTCATGTAACTGTTTCTGAATAACAATGTGCCCCAGTCCATGTGGCTTTTATAAAGCCAGCCTGTTGCCATTAGGCCTGTGACTCAGGCCTTCCTGGCTGAGGGACAACTGGCCAAGACCTTTGTTTGGGGCAATGAGAGGGGAGAGGGCAAAGTGAAGGGGAGAGAGGAGTGTTGGATCAGAGATCTACAACTCCCTGCCAAGGCCCGGAAGCTTGAGGACAGTCGCTTTCTAAAGAGAAGTGTAAGCTTGAGCATGGTTATTTATGGGGAACACCCCCGGAGCCTGATCCTGAAGAGACAGCCCCATCCTGTTACTCTGTGGAAATGGCTGTAAACATTTTTGAGTCCTGAGCACTCTGGGCACTCGGAGGGTAGGGTTTTCAGAAGCAGATTGTTCCCTTGCCTGCACACTGCAGGCCACTCGTAAAACACTGTCTTCTTGGGAAATGGTGCAGACTTCCACTCCACTTCCATCCGCCCTCTTTGACTTTAGGACCTGGCCTTTCAGGGAAGGGCCACTCCTTCTTCTGGGATGAGGGGTCCACCGGGTTCCAGGGCTGCCTCTATGCGCCCTGCATTTCTTCAGCAGCCTGGCTTTGCGAAGAGGGCCTCTGCCTGTGTGCAGAGAAGGATTCCTGGTTCTGCGAAAGGGAGCCACTTAATGAGGAGGTAACCGAACTCCTCTGGAGTAGGGAACTGAGAATCTGAATGACACGCATCCAGCCACAGATGTACTAATTTAATTTCATGCCCTGACATCAGCTGCTGCTCTCCACTTAAAAGGAACATTTGCATCCATCTGTCATCATCTCTCCCTTTCATTTTAAAATCTCTTTGCTCTCTATTCTTTCCCTAGGCTCCTCCCCGACCACAACTTGATGAAATAATGGGACACATTTAAAATCCAAACTCAGGCAATTCAAATTCTGAACTGATGTGATTTTGTTCCACTCTAAGTCAACCAGGAAGGGCGTCTGGGGAGTAGAAATCAAGGGGCCAAACAAAAAAAGCAAGTGAGAGAGGGAAGATTTCGAATGCAAATCAACCTCCTCAACCCATTTGGAACCACCTGCTGTGAACTGGGCTAGAACGTATGGCCCATTAGCACCTTGTTAGGCTGTCACTGTCTGGGCGGCTGAACAGGGACATAATGGGGAGGAAAAAGCTGAGAGACCTTTTCCCATCTACCCCCAGCTTCTTGGTATTCTGTCCAGCCCACCACTGGGACTCAAAGGGCAGGGCTGCTGGTAAGAGTTGCTCAAGAGAAAGGAAAGGTAGGAGAGAACAACTTAATTAAACTCCTAAATTAAGGAAAAAAAGAAGCATACCCTTCTGGCAAAAAAAGAATACAGAAATTAATTTATGTTACCCAGGGTGGGGAGGCAATGAATGAATGAGTGTGTGTGTGTGTGTGTGTGTATCACTATGTGCCTGTTAACTTCTGTTTCATGACATATTATTTTGAGATTCAGTAAAAACACACCGGATAAGGATTGCATGGTAAAATCTCAGTGATTAAGTCTAAATCCTCCTATGAAAAATCTCAACTATAAAAGATAGGGTTACTTGCAAATGATTTTAAGAATGCAATACTTACTTTAGGATTTAGAGAGGGAAAATCTTACTAGGATATCCTTGATTCCTTCTCTCTCTCCAATGCTTGGTTGAGAGCGAGGTCAATGACATTATTTCTAACACCATAACATGTAGGTTATACAGAGGTCAAAGGTCCTGCTGATGACAATGCTTATTTCTCGATATTAAAGATATTAGATATTCTATTATTAGGCAATAGGAATATCTTTTTAAAATTTTCATTCAAAAACTGAATATAACCCCCCCCCCCACCATTTAGTATAAAATAAACTAGAAGAGTTTTACTGACTTTAATGGCCCATTAGAGATAGCAGTAGGATAAAAAAATCTGTTCCAGGGTTTTTGCCAAAAGGTTTGAGTGGGACGGCAGTGTCTATGAGGTCAGGTTTAATGAGCTTGGACTAGCTTAGGGTCAGTGACCTCACAAACTTAGGACTTGTGCACAGAGGGCAGGGAAAAAGCCAACCCTGAATAAATTAGTGTGGAGGCTGGGAAAAGAGAGTTACTAGAGAATCTGTGGTTTCCAGAATGTACCCTGCCATTTTCAAGCCATGCTTCTTTGAAAGCATTTTAAAAATTATTCTCTTGTCATTACCCGGCCAGCTTATTTGGAATAAGGGGACAGATTTCACGATCTCTTACGGTCACCAAAATGTTTGAGTTCTCAGGTAGGCTGAAATGCCAAGGAGGGCTAAATAATCCAAGGGTATATGTTGTTGTTTTTATTTCATACTGGAGGTGGAGATTAGGATTTACGGTAAAAGAACAATTCTTTTGTCTCTCTGTCAGGATGAAAAATGAGTAATAAATAACCATGTTACACTTAATTTTATAAAAGTGCAAACTAAGTGCAAAATTTTCCAAATTTTTAAATAGTGCAATGCAAGTGCTAAATGCTAATAGCCTTCACCTTTCTTTCCTAAGGAAGGTTTCTCCCACTTTTTTCTATAGGCAGGATCCCAGGGCACTGACTCACACCCTGCTTTTCTTAGGGGATATGGAAATTTTCCTGGGACAGCTGTGCTGTGCTGGCTAAGGAGCCCACAAGGTTAATGAACACCCACAAAGACTGAGGAGGAGAGAGAGCATTCCTCCCTGGATGATTAGCATGCCTGCATTCTTTCCTCCGCGGTAATGATGGTCAAGAAGGTGCCTGGTGATAGAGGGGAGAATGGAGGGTTGCTGCTTCTTCTGCCTCAAACACTTATTAAAATTCATTTCCATTCAAATAGCCATCCTCTGATTTTCATCATCAAATAAGCACACACTGTACATATTTAACAGGCAGGAGACCTGTGCCGAGTTCATGTCTTTTTGAAGTGAAGGCCTGTTCTCTTAATGAGTGTCCATGCTTATCTCTGTATGCAAATTTCTCCTCCCCCTCCTCTCTCCTACCTCCTCCACTTTCCCAGCTACCCCAGTTCTGGGATCTTTGATGGGCAGCCTAGATGCCTATTATAATGATAATTCATTTGGTGCGGAATGGAATCTCCTCCTCTAGTCTAGCTCATTATAAAGGTGAAGCCCTCGGGAGGGCAGGCTGGGAATGAACAGGTTTACAGAGTTATTTTTTCCTCTATGAGAGGCAGAGGCAGGATGGAAGTGACTTCCTGACTTCTTCTGGCTTTGGCTTTGGCTTGGGGTATTTTCCCCTTTGGAGCTGCCCTCCATTTCCAGACGTGGTGATCGTCTCTGGGTGTTCCCCGGGACCAGCATCAGCTGGAAGGCATTTCAGATCAGGCAGTTCTATACAGAACAGCTGCTGGGAACAGCTGGGCCTATATCACTGTTGTCAGTGAGAAACCAAGTGGCAAATGTGAGTGTATAGGACTATCATAAAGAGCATGCTGACCTGATCATTCACTATAACAAAAAGATACTGTTTTCATTTGTGGGCGGGATAGACGCTGGTAAGGTTTATTTTATTTATTTATTTATTTTAACATAAGGGACATAAGAAAATTCTTTGAGGACTTTGAAAATCTCAGAGATCATGATCAGAAAGGATATCAACAAAGCAACTATATTAATAGTGAGAGTTTACTCATGGCAGAATTGAATTTTCTAGAACAATTCAATTTGTAAATTATCTCAGTATAATTAAACCAATCAGGGCAGGATAACAAATTAGTTTCCTTTTATTTTCTTTTTGTTTTTCTCTCAATTGCCTTTAGTAAATAAATAAATAAATAAATAAAACTCAAGCTTTCAGGTTTAAAATAACCTAACTCACTTTTGTGGGCTGAAAAAAAGGGTGGGTTTTGTTGTTATTGGTTTTTTTTTTCTTTTCATCTATGAAGAATCCTGATGGGGAGTGTGATAAAAGAAATTAGTTTCCCAAAACATATGCTGAAACAAAATATAAAATGAATGAGATCTAGGGTAAATCAAAGCAAATATTTCTTGCCCGAGGTCTAGTTCTTGTGATTTCTTTCTTCTGTTGAAACATATTGCAGCTCCTAATTTTAGAAACTTTATTATTTATAGGAAGCTCATTCCGATGAAGCTGCTTCCTTGTTTTTCACCAAAGAAACTGGACAAGTTCAGAAAGTTTGTCTCATCTCCTCATCTGACTGTCTGCAGAAAATACCTGCCCCAGGATTCTGAAGTAGCTGCCAGAAGCTCACTTCTAACCCTTAGGAGCCCCAAGAATTGGCTGACCCAGCATAACTTAGCCACCAAGTGGCCTGACAATATCTGGTTCTTTATTGCTTTGGCCACATTGTTTTTCACTTTGGGAATGCCACTCATTGCTTGTTGAACAATAAGAATAAAGTTGTATAGATGTAGAATTATTAGAGTAGCTGCTTCAGCTCATCAATATCAAGGCTGGCAAACATTCCCCTTTCTTATCTGTAACAAAAACCAACCAAGGCGATATGTGAAGGATTCCGGGAGAGGCAATATGGATGAAACCATTTATTAGATTTATAAGAGCTGAAGCAAAGTGCTAAAGCTATCCATCTTCTATACTTTATTGAGAAAAGGACCAATGACTCAGACTATCAGGACAGTATCTCCAAGGCAGAATTGAAATCTTAAAGTAAGCAGAGAATAAGCGTATACATTTTAGGAGAAGAGGGATCAAAGGCAGGAGTAAGAAATGCATGTAAGGCTCTAAATACATTGAATACAAATCTGTCTGTAGCAGTTATGCAGCAACATAACTTTGTAAATAAAGATCTCATTTCAGAAGGCTTTAAAGATTTATTTCTTTTTTCCTCCATTGGAAATCGTAGCTCCAAACATCAGGTGACAGTAGGCAAAATTATTACTTGGGTTGTGTGAGGTGCATGCTTGTGAATAAATAAAACCAAGAATTATGTGAAGAACAAATAAATACCATTTAATTGAGAAATTGTGTAAGGTGGCTCTCCTCTTTTTGATGTAATGAAATTATTTGAATTAGTCAAATTGGGACAAAAAAAAAAAAAAAAACACCAGATTTTTCTATATATAAAAATGTCCTGAAGCACATTTCTATGTATAAAAATGTCCTGAAGCACATGTGAGTTTAGAAAACAAAAGATATTTGCTTTAGAATTTTGACAATTTAAAGTGCTCTCATGTTTACTACAATATATATATATATATATACACACACACACACACACACACACACACACACATATGTATACATATGCAGTTCAGGTTCTTTTTGGCCCTAATTGACAGAGCTGGTTTCAGGCCCCACTTTGCTGTTTATAGCATATGTGATGTGGGACAAGCTCAGTTTTATTAGCTGTACAATGGAAATAGTAATCTTAGTCTTTAATGCAATAATAAAACTTGATAAGGAAATGAAAGCTGTCAGTTCAGTGCTCAATAATAAATGTTGACTGTTATTATTTAGAAAATTGGGCGACAGAAGCCTGGATCATTCTAGAAGTGAGCTATTCAAAAGCAAGAAGAAAGCTGTGAACCAGACATTCTTTGGGGTATCTGATCATTGCAGAGAATTGAGGCTAAATTTTGAATTCCATTGAAAATATATTAACTGAACATCTACAAGTTTCAAGTTATGAATTTAATGTTCTCCTATAGCCTATATTCAAGTAACGGAAATAAGAAATCTACACAGCTTCCTTTGTTCCAAGACAGAAAGGTTCATTTATTTAACAAATATGTATTGAATATCTGGCAGATACTCGTTTATGTGGTAGAGATTCAGCAGGGAGCAAAGCAGATGAATTGCTTTACTTGGTGGAACCAGGAACATTTGAATGAATGTTCTTTGATTTTGGAAGAAAAAAAAATTAAACTTTATAGCAAATAGTAATAGTGATTTCTGAACAAATATCTTCGAGTCACATTGCTTCACTTGCGTCCATCCAACAAGCGTAAGTAAAATTGTGATCCATTTTTCAAAATTAGAAGATGATTAGAAACAGAACTTTACAGACAGACATAAAGAGATGAAATCTGAGAAGCAAAAAGTGCACACTTCACTGTGTTTCCTCGACTTATTCTCATATCTATTAAGCTTTTCTATTTGACATAAAGATAATAATTTTCTCTATGTATCCATATCTTTATTTATATCTTTCTCTCCATCCCTCAATATAAATTTCCCCAGGAACAGTGTATCCAAGCTAAGTTCTTTCATAACTGAGTCTATATTTTATCTTCTGACTTGCCTGCTTGGCATGTTTCAGCTCCTTTATTTCCTCTTCTAGCTTATAGCATGGCCCTCCTGCATCATCTCTCCACAGTACCCAAGACAGTTTATATGACGTAAACAGATCCAATGATAAAATAGTACCCAATGATGCTGACCTGACTCTACCAATCTCCCTGAGGACACAAGGTCAAAATCCAATGTTGATGGATACTGCTATTCTGATCCTAAA
>NW_026000016.1:37542809-37629113 GCF_001458135.2 Marmota marmota marmota
TATATATATATATCTTATATATATTATATATAGTATCTTGTATATATCTTATATATATCATATATAGTATCTTATATATAATATCTTATATATAAGAAAACATAATTATTAGCAAATCTGGTGACATAATTGGAATCATGATTTTTTAAAGTATTTTTGTTTATTGGATAGGAACATTTGTCCTTGGTGTGCCTGAAGATGTCAAGCATCCTGGGCACTCTCGATCTTCATTGAGTTTTGAAATCCCAGAAGAAAAGGAACAAGCCAGATGTCCCCCCCAAATGAAGATGAATGCATGTAACTGTCATTCAAAACTTTAAATATTCCAAGTTGCCAAATGCAATGAGGAGTCTGCTCCTTGTTTGAGAGAGGAATAATGTGCGTGTCTCTGTCCATGGTCCCAAAAAGGCTACCTTAACTTCCAGTGTGACAGAGTCCTTAATAACAGCAGTAGTAAATATTAGAAAAGCACACCGGAAAGCAGCCTTCTGACTTAGTGCTGTATCTCAGAGATACATGTGCTTCACTGATAACCATTTTTCACAGTGCCAATTTACTAACAGTCTCTTTTTAATTATCATCCTCCCGCCCTCTCTCTCTTTTTTTTCTCTTTCCCTTGATTGGCATTGGGTCATGGGAAGAAAATGCCAGAGTTTGCAAGGAACGTGTATGTATTAAAGGCAGACGGTCGAACCGTAGCTGCAATTTGTCACTTCCTATTATAAAATCTTATTTCAAAGATTTTACAACTCAACCATTAAAAAAATTATACTGTTGGATAAAACTTAGAAAAGAAATGACTCTTTGCAGGCTAATTAGGAGAAAGTCTTGTAACCTACAAGTTATGCTTCTGGAAATAAGGCAATAATGAACTTTAAGTGCCTAACTATCCACTATTCATTGTATGGAATTATAATTTGAAAATTGATAACCCAGTGGTGAATTAAAGACTTTGAACCTGAGTTGTATAGCACTAACCAATTAGAATTGGTATTCAGCAAAAAAACACTGACAGCCGTACCAAGAAACAGCTGAGATGTTGAAGTTCATGGGCCAGCTATTATGTATTACTGTCCTTTTTACCAATATCATTATGAGGAAGAGGGCTAGTGAATTAAGAACAGAAAACCTAATGCTTGATGCTTTTGAAAATATTAAGTAAGATGACATTACTTCATCTTATACCAGACCCACCTGAACCCTTTTAGAATAGCTATAGGGATTTCTTTAAAAAATGGAATTGAGTAAAAACCAGGGCAGATCCAAATTCAAGATTTCTGTTCTTGTACCATAAAGTGATTTGGAAATCTCTAGTTCAATGGAAAAATGAAAAGACAAAGTCTTTTTTTTTAATTTTAGTGGAGTGGTCAAAAAATAATATGAAATTCTAATGTGAAAAATATTTAAAATATATTCAGATACCTATAACAACTAAAATGTTGGTTCTAAATCCTAAATTGCTAGTATTTGATTGTAAATTCTTTACAGCTGTGACCATCCAGATAAAAGACCATAGAAATGATATCTGTATGAGAGGGCTTCACTAATTCTCATGAATGAGTTAATTTATTAAATGATATACGTTGAGCTCTTAGAACAAAGATATAGCAAGCCCTCTACTACAAATGCATTTTTTTTGTTGCTGATTTTTTTTCTTTATTGTTGTCATTACAAATGATAAAGTCAAAAACTCATCCTCCAGGCAACATCCTTAATTTATCAGTTAATTATAATTAAGAGAGCTACTTGGACAACCTCTTTCCTCTTTTTTTCTTCTCTTCCTCTTGTCCTTATAATCTTAGACTAAGTTACTACGGCTTAAATAAAAGTTAAATGTGAAAAGGTAAAATGATCTCTCTGTATGATCTAATAGTAACAGAGTGATCTTTGATTCAAATAATAAAATATATCAAAAAGATAGCCAGCCTTTTAATCTGGAATCCAAAGGATAAAGCAATATTCTGTTCCTCACATGGTAGTGGGACTAATAAGACCTATCTTAAGGAGTGTGATGAGAATTTAATTAAATATCTTCAAAGTGAGGAGCACAATGCTTGGCATTTTTGTGTTTAAGTGTTCTTTAATAATCATTTCATTACTGTTCTTATTCTTTTTCTTATTTTTCTCAGTGGGACCAGAATGAACATAGAGATCTCAGATTCTGAAATTGAACTTCAAGTAGACATCAGAGGGTAAAACGGCTTCGGCAATCTATCCTGTCTGGGTGACAAAATTCATTCAATCTTCAAGGCCCAGAGAGTTCTCATGCCAGGTCCCTCTTCATCCCTGTGTCCCTCTCTGATGCCTTCTTCCTAATACCAACTGCACTTACAACTTGCTCAGTCAGCCATGGGGCATGTGAAGCTTCTACACTCATCAGGGTAGAAGTTCCTATCTGCTAGTGATTTATGGACTTCAGGAGTCATTGCATCCAAAAGGACTCGGCTAAATATAAAGCTCCAAATTTCAGGATAGTGCTGAGGATGTAGCTCAGTGGTAGAGGGTGTGGTTAGCATGCTCAAGACCCTAGGTTTAATCCCTAGTGCAAAAAAAAAAAAAAAATCAGGATAGCCTCTATGTTTTTTTTTTCTTTACTCCTCGATGGCTTTTTTCCTCTGCTCCAAACTATAGACCACTCTTTCTCTCTGATATGGTTTGGATGTGAGGTGTCCCCCAAAAGCTCACATGTGAGACAATGCAAGAAGGTTCAGAGAATAAAGGATTGGGTCATGAGAGTCTTAATTCAAGACTAATTAAGTGAATTAATCACTTGCTGGGATTAATTGAGTGGTAACTGAAGGCAGGTGGGGTGTAGCTGGAGGAGGTAGAGCATGGGGGCGTGGCTTTGGGATATGTATTTGTATTTGGCAAGTGGAGTCTCTTTCTGCTTTCTGGTCATCAAGTGAGACTCTTCCCTCTGCCTTACTCTTCTGCCATGATGTTCTTTCTGCCTCACCTGGAGCCCCAAAGAATGGAGCTGGCCGTCTACGGACTGAGACCTCTGAAACTTTGAGCCCATAAATAAACTTCTTTCTCCTCTACAGTTGTTCTGATAGGGTGTTTTAGTCACAGCAGTGAAAAATCTGATTAACACACTCTTCCAATGGAGGACACTTGCATGTCTAGATTTTATTTGGATTCTGTGAATCTTCTATGCAGTCTAGGCAGCCTTCAACATGCTACACATCCTTGCTCCTTGGTTTTCTGTTGCTTATCATCTTCTTAAATTTGTTTTGTTTTTCCCCTAATATAAATTCTATGAAAATATCTTTGTTTCAAGCTCTATAAGGTAGGTGTCGCCCTATAAATGTCAAATTGTATGTGGCCTGATTTATAATTTCCCTCCATGTTCAATCTTCTAACACCAACTATTTTTACTTGTTTTGTTTTATTTTACTTCTAACTTTAAAAGAAAAACATCCTTAGGTATGTAGTGAGCTCATTACATAATGTGTTTAATTCCCTATTAATATTATTGTTACTTTTGCCTCAGTCAAGTAAATATACAAAGTTTCTGAGTGTTTATACCACAACTCAAGGAAACTGATGGAAGTATTCATAACCCAGGTGACTTGAAGTAGTATTTTTGACCTAGACGAAGGTTATATATCGTCTTTCTTCATTCAACTGTTTTCCCCCAGTAGACTATATTCAGCATCACTGTTTGGGTATGCTGGTTCCATGGTCTGTAATTGCAAATCAGAATATAATATAGAAATTTGTTTCCTCTTACCATCTGAAGTTCAAACTTTGATTCGATAATTGTTTATTTTAGCAGATCTTTGATCTGCCCATAGATCCAGTATGATACACTAATGAAAAGGAAAGGAGGGAAGATCATCATATTCTTAGGCAAATAGTCAAAGAGACAGAGGTCCATGTGTTCCAGGGTAGCATCCTGGAGCTGCTGAGCCCTCTCATCCTGAGATCAGTTTTCTGAGATAACTCAGCAGGGTGATCATACAGACATGGCTCAGAAATAATCTTGTCTTCTTACAAACATTCTCTAGGACTTGCTTTTGGAGAGGGGAGGGTGCAAACCCTGTTTGTCTTAATATTTCAGAAATTCACTTCTATCGCTTCGTTGTTTTGAAGAGTCAACTGTTGGATCTTTGGCTACCCCTGTGTGTAGAGTAAGAAGATAATTGCTCTGATCCCAGGGTGAACCATCTGCTAGTACAAATTGCTCTGCTCTCTGCTTCGTTGAAACGCTTGTGTTCGTTATATTATGTTGAAATGTTCATGAAACGTAGTTTATACTAAGCTGTGTTCCTGTAAAATTTGATTCTATAAATGGGCAGAAGACTCTTAATTGCAAAGGCTCTTTTCTCTCTGTAGATTTCTAAACTGCTTTGCTGATTTGATTTGGGGCCCTGGAGAGCCAACATCTTGTGTTAGCAGCTGATTATTGATGCCTAAGAGGATATGGCAGTGACATTCCAAATTTACAACACTTGTAATGGTTTATGAAACCTCTTTCAAAAAAAAAGATGTTCCTGAGTTCTGGAATCTGGAAAACAACATATCTTGTTATTGTTATATAATTCTAATGGCCTTTGCTGATGCAACTATTAGAGAGTTCAGTTAATGCCTCATCTATTAGCTTTATGTATGAATCAGGGCAAAGTATAATTTAAAAAGTGCTTCTCAAATTTTTTGTTTTGGTGTGTTAATGCAAGATTAATGACTGTGATGATTTGAGATGGAAGTTTTTTGATTTGTTGCTTTCTTTATCCTTCAAGACCACAGAGATCTGCAAAAATGGGGATAGGTAGGGCCTTCAATTAACAAGACATTTTTCATGTTTGTACGTGAATTTCACGATTCTTCAGGCATGCTGGCTGGACATTTTAGAAGGCCAAGTGAGGAAAGGCAGAGAGGCATTGATGGGACATAAGCAATTTCTTTCTGCCATGATATTTCTTGCTCTACTGTGAATAAATCTAATGGTAATTTATTTACCCATTGAACCACATTTTAAAAAGTCATAAAACAAAGATTTAGACAAGATGGCAGATTTGCTCAGATTGAATATTCCAGTGATTTTTTTTTTTAAACCACCTGAGGCCTATTGACATACTATGGATATCAGGGAATCTGGGGTCAAAAAGTTGGGCTTCTCCCACTGTTGTTTTCTTGATCCATGATGATTCATATATACTAAATATTTCTTTGGGTAGAATGATTTTACACAGGATGAATGCAGATTCTAAAAACAAGGCCAAGGAAGGATGGAAGTGGGAAAGACAGTAGAATGAATCCGACATAACTTTCCTATGTTCATATATAAGTACTCAACTAGTGTAACTCCTTATCGTGTTTAACCATAAGAATGGGAAGTGATACTCCATGTATGATATGTTATGATTGTCAATATACATTCTACTGTCATTCATAACTAAAAAGAACAAATAAAATAAAAAATAAAAGATGTTAAAAATAAATAAATAAAAACAAGGCCAAGTGTGGATCAACACAGCTTCAAACAGGAGATTATATATGTGACTAGTGAGAGCCTCTATCATTCACTAGTAGGTGAGACTAGACAGAAAGGAATTTAGGCCCCTATATGGTGAAGTTAGTTTTAAAATTCCTCTTTTATCTTCTGACCTGTTTTGGACAGCCAGGAACTGAAGCAGAGCTATTTATTTATTTGAAACATCTCTCCCCTCTCTCTTCTCTATCCTTCATCAGTTTGATTCCCTTTTTATTATCATTATTTATGTTTTGTATAACTAGAAAAATAATTTGTCATGGATTACATCTTATTTGCAAGAGGCTCTAGTAAGATGGCAACAAAGCTTGCACAATATATCATAATTTAGCAGCTTCTCTTGTAACTATACTGAAGTAATGGTGGAAAAAATACATATAAACAACTCTAAGGACAGATTTTGAATGATCCAGTAATTTTGATTTATACTTCGTATTTGATGGAACTGTATTAGCAGTTAAAGTCAATGGCTAAATGATTCCCAGCACAGAATGAGCCAGAAGTACAAAAGCAGCTTTACAATGCCCGTCTGAGAGCTCTGAGCCTCCCAGCTTAAATTTCCAAAGTGCAGTGTAAATTACAGGCCTAGTTGTCACTTTTAACTAACAATTCTACCCAATATGGCCTAGCTAGGTAATTTGTCCACTATTCTTTTATGAAGCAGTAAACACCAGCTTAATTCCAGTGGCTTTTCTAAAGCAAATTGCCTCATCTCTCATATCTACTGCAGAGAAGGAGTGAATCTCCTACCTCTGATGACAATGAGTCCCATTCAACAAACAACTTGTTGAACCTGAGATTGATTAAAGATGATTCCTGGGTCTGTTAATAGCATTGGGTGCTGGTCATCTTATTGTGATCTCCATTCTGAGGGCTCTTCTGGTAGGACGCATATTCCTCTATTTCCTCTCCTTACCCCTTGTGCTTACTCATTTTCCATCAGCCATTTTCTCCCTGTTTCCTCTTTCTTTCCTTTGTGTTTTTTCCAATCACAAAGGAAAAAAAAAGAAATAAAAACTTTGGAAATCAAAATCTAGCACTCTCACTGTCAATATTAACAAAGAGAGAAAAAAAAAACAACATTCCAAATATATCAATAAGAGCCTCAAATCCAACCAAGCATAATATGCAATGAGGTCCACAGATGCTGGCTCTGCAGCAACTGAGAGAGATTGATTTCTACTGTCATTCATTTGACTTGTTTGCTCTGGGCAAATCTGATCATACTCTCAGTATATTTCTTAGCCAGAAACAGGGTTCTACAGAGTTCAGTTGTTATGAAGGAAAGAGCATCCAAACATGAGATCTTTGGTCCTTCCAGGTGGGAAGATGAAGAGATATGCATGAAAGCTCCCCAGGGAATCTGAATTATAATAGGGATGTGGAAAGTTTTATTCAAAAGTTTCAGTGTGGACTACAAATCTTCCTTAAGCTAGTCATGTGGAGAGTTCAGTCAATCTTTGAACCTACTTATAGGTTTTATCCCTCTACTTTGATCAAAGGCTATGATTTCTGATAATATCATTTATTTAAAAAGAATTATTGTAGTCATTATTATTATTATTATTATACTCACCAGGTATTTATGAAGCTTTTACTTTTGTTTAGCATTATATAGAACGTGGATACTGCTTGGTCACTGTCCTTACAGAACCCAGGCCTAGCGGAAAGGTAGACACATACATTATAAATTCACAGTATTTACAATAAAATGTGCAAATAATAAACATAAGAACCAAGAAATCTAGGAACACTAAAGAGAATTAGGAAAAGGTTGCAAGAACAAGTGTTATTTGAGCACATTTCTAAAGGATCCCTAGGAATTTGCAACTTTTGCTAGGGAGTAGCTGTGGTGGTGAGGATCTGGGGATGTGAGGATACCACTCAATCAGGAAGATTTTACTGAGCGATTACTGTGTTTGGGGCCAGCTAGATGGATGCGACTTGCCAACGTGACTATTATTTACCACATGATTTTCCAGCCAGACATCTCCTCCAGGGTGGAAAGGAAGAGGGTTGGCATTGTGGAGCAGGGGGGAGGACACTTTGAGGTTCATTACCTAAAGGTCATTTGGAGAACAAGATGAACGTGATGCAACTCCTCTTTGGAAGTGCATCTTCTACCCAAATGCTGCCATTTAAGAAGATACTAGCCGAGTTTTACTCTTTAATTTCTCTGCTCATTAAGCCTTCACTTCTGAGGTGTGAAAATGACTCCAGGCTGGTAATAAACTGCTGGAGAAGTCATTATTTTAAAAATGATCTTGCTCCCAAAGGGGATGGAGTGGTACAAAGCACAATTGCTCCAAGATCAGCTCCTCTGTAGGACAATGATTGTTCAAATGTTTCAGTTATCCTAAGAATAAAAAAAGGCTGTCTAGTTGCAGAAAAGATGAAGCACAAAGTACCCAGGCCTACTCAATAATCACAATAGGCTATTTTTTGGAGAGGGGAGATGGTACATTTCAATTGGGGAAAACTGGAGTATTGTCAGCTTTCGTATTAAAATGCAAAGGAAATGGCAAGGGGACAGAAAGGATCTAAGAAGACCGAAGTCACTTTCTTTGGGGGAGTTTTGTGATGTTAAAGAAGGGACCTGGAATAAGCTGGAATCATAATAATGTTATTAATTATCATAAAAAGGTTTTCTTGCAGCTGTGAATGTCATGGATGTCACTTACCCTTATTTTTGAGAGAACTTAGACCTATGCAGACAGAACTTCTTCAGTTTTGCTTCTTCACAGGGGTTCATTTTGCCTTCAAATTAGAGAAGGGCAGGACTCTTTCTTCTGACCAGCACTTTCCTAAAGGTAGTGAGTCCCAGGGCTTTAACATTTCCATTCCTGTCCTACCTCTCTTCTTTCTTCCCTTCCTCCCTTCTCTTTTCTTTGGATTGTTTGTTCAGTGCTTATGGTTATGCTTCTCCCCTTGATACCATCATTGGGCGTGCAGGCTTGGCATTCCCTTTTAAACAATGTGAATTAAGACAAACAGATTCTGAGACTTTTTTGAGCCTACCCTGTGGTATTCAGTGAGATAATCAGAGAGCCCCCATGTTGTTGCCTAAATGGAGATTGGGGGAAATGTAGAGGAAAAAAAAAAAACAATTGATTGAATGTGGATAACTTGTTATCCACATTCTGCTTTTCATCCGCCATTTTTAGCGCCATTGAGTAATCAGCCCCCTCAGTTTGAACCAACTAAGGACCGTGATTAGAGGGAGACTGAAGCTGCTGGCTGGTGGTGCTGGGATAATGCTTCTCTTCAGGAGGCAAATTTCTTCTCTGAGGATGCAAATCAACCAGTCACCTCACCTCTGACCTGGAGCCAGTGGACATGGAGGGGGGAGAAGGAATAGCAAAGCCCAGGGGCCTAGGTAAGGTTCTTGGCTTTTCTCTTGAGGTTACTATATATTTCCCTCCATGACAATGCGGTCACCAGGTTCTCACTGCAGAATCATCAGGGTCTTCATCTCTAGAGACCTATACTGTTATGGTTTGGATGTGAGGTGTCCCCCAAACGCTCACATGTGAGACAATGCAAGAAGGTTCAGAGGAGAAATGATTGTTGTGAGAATCTGAACCCAATCAGTGAGTTAATCACCTGATGGGATTAGTTGAGTGGTAACTAAAGTCCTAGGGTATGGCTGGAGGAGGTGGGAATTGGGGATGTGGCTTAGGGGTATATATTTTGTGTCTGGAGAGTGGAGACCTCTGTCTCTGCTTTCTGATCATCATGTGAGCTGTCTCCCTCTGCCACACTCTTCCACCATGATATCCTGTCTCATCTGGAGCCCTGAGGAATAGAGCGGGCCTTCTATGGACTAAGAACTCTGAAACTGTGAGCCCCTCTAATAAACTTTTCCTCCTTTAAAATTGTTCTGGTCATCCTTTAGTCACAGCAGCGAAAAAAGCTGACTAAAACATGTATTCAGGATTCCTTTAACAACGAGATATACATGGTCTTTTGCAAAGGCATAGTAGATGTTTTTTAAGGCATAAAAGTTCTAACTGCCCTTTTGGTAACTGCTCAGAGATTCTATGGTCCAAATAACAATTACAAGTAGTGACTTATAGCTCACATCTTCTCAGATCCTTTATGGCTACTTCGTGGGTGATTGGTTATTCTTCAACCCTTTGATAGTCAATACAATCCCAGCTGGGAATTAATGAGCAGACTGAATTTTGTGGGTCTAAATTGAACACAAAGTCATCTGCATAGCAAAGGATACAATCAACAGAGTGAAAAGGCAGTCTATAGAGTGGGAGACAATATTTGCAGACTAGGAATCTGATAAGGGGTTGCCAAAATATATAAGGAACGTTTCAAAACTCAACAGCAATAAAGGATTTGTATAGAGATTTCTCCAAAGAAGATATATAAGTGGGCAACAGGTACAGGAAAAAATACTCAACCTTACTAATCATCAGGGAAATATCAATCAAAAGCACAATTCAATATCGCCTCACACATGTTAGGATGGCTATTATTAAAAAAACAAAAAGCAATAAATGCAGGCAAGGATGTGAAAAAATCGAAATCTTGTGCATTGTTGGTGGGAATGTGATACGTGTAGTTACTATGGAAAACAGTATGGAGGTACCTCAAAAAATGGAAAATGTAACTATGATATGACCCTGCGTTCTTACTTTCGTGTATTTATCCAAAAGAATTGAAATCAGAATCTGAGAGGTATTTATTGCAGCATTATTCACAATAACCAAGATGTGGAAGCAACTCAGATGTACATCAAAAGATGAATGGCTAAAGATGTGTTATATACACACAATGAAATATTATTCAGCCTTGAAAAGGAGGAAATCTTGTATATACAACAACAGGAATGAAACTTAAGGACATTATGCTCAGTGAAATAAGCCTGTCACAAAGGGACAAATACTGTATGAGTCCACTCATATGAGGTATCCAAAGTTATCAAACTCAGAATGAAAAGTTGCTTGCAAAGCATATAGTTTCAGTTTCACAAGATGAAGTAGTTTTATAGATCTGCAGTACAATGTGTTTGTAGTTGAAAATAATGTTCTCTATTTAAAAATGTTAAGAGGGTAGATATTATTTTTTCAAAACCACAATAAAAATATGGGTAAAAATGAAAGAATGCAAAGTAAAGAAGGGAGAAAATTATTGGTGACCTTAACTAGAGTGATGTATTATATGTTCTCCTATTTTTTGGCTTATATTAATAAATAAGCTCATTTGTTGCCTAGGAAATTTGCCCAGTAGGACTTTTGTACCTTATTAGAGCAGTTCCAAGAGCATTATCCCAATCACTGCCAATGTACCACCACCACCACCCTTACCACTACTACCGAACTTCCACCATTGTCACCTCCCTCTCTGTCACCACCAGTGCTACTGCTTTATTTATTTGAAATCAGTAAACCAGGAGGCCAAGGTGTAATCCTTGCATTTCAATCAAACATTTGGGGATGTACCTACTCTCTTTTACTTTTTATTTTGGTAAACTGATGTGCGATATATTTAAAATTTTTTTTAATTGGTAAAAGATGTGACTTTCATTTTGTTTATGATTTAAGAAATTACAAAAGGTGTAGCAGTGAAAATTCCCTCCCATGCCTGTTCTCTGATCTCCTTCATCACCTCCAATCCTCATCACAGAAAGCAGCCTCACTTACATTTCTCAGTCTCTCTTCTCGATGGCTGTATCTCTGTCTTCCTTTCTGTCTCTCCATATATATTTTCTTTTGCACAAACAGTAGCAGACTGCATGCACTATTTCTAATTCTTTCTTAACAATATGTCTTAGGCATCCTTTTACAAGAATGCGTAAAGAGCTTCTTCAGTCTTTTATATTTTTTAAATTAAATGGTAGCTCTTTTTTTTTCATTAATTCTTTCAGTGTATGCTGTTTGGGTTTATTTGGCATTTTTATTCCAACTTATGAGGGATGCTTACTTAGCTCATTGATTTTTTTTCAGTCCTTTTACTTTTCTAATGTAAGTAACTATGGTTATAAATTTTTATGTATATTCCATTAGTTTTATCCCAGGTCATAATACTATTATTATTTTGTCATTTTTTTTCACTTAAAATACTTAGAATTTTCTTTTATGCTTTATTCTTTGACTTGCTTGAAGTGTATTAGTTTTCAAAAGCAGGGCTTTTTAAAAATTGATTCTTGGCTTAATTTTATCATGATCAGAGAGCACACTGTTTATAGATTGTTTCTTTAGAACTTCTTAAACTTACTGGGTGTCCCAGTACATAATTAACTTACAAATGTTCCACGTATATTAACATTCTATAGTTGTGTGTTTTCGTCATAAATCTATTTTAATATATATTAATTTTGTTAAAATTTTCTTCATTAATTTTTTTTTGTATTCTATCTATTTCTTATACTTGCAAATTTCTGCTTTATTTATTTGGAGACAAAGTTATTAAGTGCACACAATGTAAAATTGTAATAGTTTCCTGCCTAAGTATAGCTTTTATCAGTATAATGTATCTTTCTTTATCTCTAGCTATAGTTTTCTTCTAAAAGTCCATTTTCACTGAATTTTATATGATTACATGAGCTTTCTCCTTTCTTATGAGCTTTCTATTTTCAAAGTTTTGAATACTTTACAAAAACATTTTTGTATTTTTTATGCTTTAGACATTTTTTAAGCTAACACTTTTTGAAGGTTTTTTTTTTTATTTAAAATATTCTGTTTATTTATGCCCAACATAATTCCTGGAGCATATAAATTCAGCATCTTATTTTGTGCTTTGTTTGTGCTATACTTGTTCTGTGTTCATCACCCCTGCTTTGTAATTTTTTCAAATTTTTTTTATAGTTGTAGATGGACAGAATGCCTTTTTTTAAAAAAAAAAAAAATTTAAGTGGTGCTGAGGTTCAAACCCAGTGCCTATGCATGCTAGGCAAGCACTCGCCACCCACTGAGTTACAGCCCTAGCCCACCCCCGCTTTTTTTTTTTTTTTTGCTGAATTTTGCATTAACCCATTTTTATCATTGCATTTTTTCCTCTTCTGTAAGTCTAGATGTTAAAAACATCACTTAGTTTTTTTTTAAAATTAGGGATCTTAGAATATATAACATCATAGTAGCTAAAGCTAAATTAATTAATATCTTTATCTGTCTTCCAGATAATTTAAGAACATTAGAAGATTTTGATACCACCTTTAAAAATTACCCTTCTAATAATTCTAACATCTCTTGCCATTTCTACAACCTGTTCTGAGGCTTGCTCTGTTTCTTCTGAAGGTATCAGATTGGTCAGTCAGGTTCTGATGAAAACCCAGTAGGTCAATCTCTAGTAAAATCCTGTCTTTTGAGGGCAGACCTTGTTAAGAACAGAATGCCATGAATTACATTTATTGAGTTCCATATGTTAAACCAAATTTGCATCCCTTGAATGACCCCCCCCCTCCTTGATTGTGGTGCACTATTTTTCAAAATATGTTTTTGTATGTGATTTGCTAGAATTTTATATCAGTGTTCATCAGGGATGATGCTCTGAGCATATTCAAAATTGCTGCTTCTTCCATCCCACAGAAACACAAGGACTTTTCTCTGATTTTCAATGTCAGAGCCTGGTAGACCTTTTGGAGATAGAACTCACGAAAGTGTGATGGTACCCTACACCTGAACCCCTCAGGAATTTTAAACCTTCAATCCTATCCACACCAAGCCTCAAGCAGCCAATGAATTAGAGTTTAGGTTTTCCCACCCCAGTTCCTTTGGTGATCTTCATCCCCAGGGGCTTCTGCTTCAGCAAGGTACAGTTATTTGCATCTGCCAGTGTGTATTTCCAATTCTGGGGCCATCCAGTTGCTCTGTGCCCTCAGTTCTTTGATTGATCAAAGAAGAAATGATGGTTTTCAGATATTTTACCTTTTTTCTTATGAGGACAGAAATAATGACTTTCAAGTTCCTTGCATGCTAGATTTAAACCACTCTCCTCAAATGCTGTCATTTTTATTTTCTTTAAAGAATAATTAGAGGGGTTTTAAGTTTTCATTTCTAATGGTTTGGGTCTCTGAAATCATCAGCTATCATTTTCTGCTCCTGTTGCTCCCATTGGCACACATTTTCGTTACCTGTTTCCTTATGTAATTGGAAAACTTTCCTGTGCCACCCGTGTCCCTAGAACATTGTGTAGCTTCTCAAAGGCCCAGAATGAAGATGCCTTCCTTCAGAGCTGACCTGAGTTTGTCATATCAGGTACCTGGGGGACTATGATCAAACTTGACCCTTTGTGCACCACTCTGATCATGCATATTTGAGCCATTTCCATTGGACTGTCAGAATTTGTTTTATAGCAGCTTTTTATCTCTTTCTCATCTCCATTTTATCCTCTTCCCATTTCCCCATCAGGATGTGGGGGATTTATTTCTAAGGATCCTGTACCATGAAAGGGTGGAAATAGCACTTTCCTGGCTATGTATGTGTGTACATGTGTGTATATGCATGTGTGTATGTGTGTTCTTATATGTGAATATATGTCTTCCTGTGTGTTTAAGCATTTGTGTATATACACAGGTGTTTTGTGTGTGTGTACTAAAAGGGGTCTGTTGTACAGGACTCTTTACTTGGTTAAGACTTGACTTTTCATTTTGCTTCTTTCTCTTAGAGTATCCATCACAACTTTAGATAGTTTTGTAATCATTTCCTCTTGTTACATTCAGGGGAAAGCATGGAATGCCAACCCACTGTTCTGAGTTATCAACTTTTCCTCTAATTTAAGCCTCTAATTTAAGGCCACATCCTTTCAGCTCTTTCACCCTTAAAGGAAATATTTTAATCAATATTTTATTTGTTTTCTATTAGAACATTAGTCCAAATAACCCAGACTGCCATTATGAGAAGCAGACATCCCTGATATGTTTCCAAATTGTGTCTTGATTACTCTTTTGGGCTTTCGTTCAAAGATAAATCAGTAGAACTTTCTACCAATTCAAAAAGTACATTTCCAAAATAAGTCCAAGTTGAAATTCTTTAGAGTCAAAGTCTAAGTAAGCCATCTCGTTCTCCATGGTTGTTTGTTCTGATCCATTTAGTGTTTTTGTTCTAGACAGAGGTGGAATGGGTGTGGCACTGTGACCCCAACCTTGCACGCCCAGTTCACTTTAGGTATATGGTCCCGGAGGTGTGGGACTTGGAACTGTTTACTCTTACTTTAACATCATATTCTACCCTCAGATTTTACTCCAAAAGGGAGCTTTCTTTATTGATGACTCGTTTTTCTTTCTTCTTCTCTCCTCCTTTGCCTGCTTTTCTCTCCTCCTTTGCCTCCTCTTCTTCCTCCTTCTCCTGCTCCTCCTTTTTTTTTTCTTTCTTTTGAAGTTCCAGGGATCAAATGCATACAAGGTAAGCATTTCACGACTGAGTTACATCCTCAGCCATTTTAAATTTTCTTTATTTTGAGACAGGGTCTTGCTAAGTTGTCCAAGCTGGCCTTGAAGTTATGATCCTCCTGCCTCAGATTCCTTAGTAATGGGGATTAGGATTTTTGATTCTTGGGTCCTCATTGATATTCCAGCTCTCTTCCTTTCTCTCACATTAAAATCATCTCTTGTATGGTGTTAATTCTTATTTGCACTCTATACACTAATTTACTTCTCTTCTCTGTACTACATTAGAAATCTTGATGGCCTGGGTCCAAAATAAAGCTGTTCTACATTCTAAGCAAAATCACATTTTGTAGAGTATTTGTAGAATATTCCCTTACTTTTTGTTTGACATTTTCTCCTCATTAGATTGAGATAATTTATTTGAGGGAAAAGCACCACAGACATGATATGCCATTCTCAGTAGATCATGACAAGAACTTATGATGTTGATATACCTTTTAATTGGTGATCTTGACCTTGATCTCTTGGTTAGGGTGATATTGACCATGCTTTTCTATTGTAAAGGTGTTATTTTTCTTTTTTTTTTTTTTTTTTTCTTTTTTTTTTTTTTTTTTTTTAAGAAAGAGTGAGAGAGAATTCTTTTAATATTTTTTTTTTTTTTAGTTCTCGGCAGACACAACATCTTTGTTTGTATGTGGTGCTGAGGATCGAACCCGGGCCGCACGCATGCCAGGCGAGCACGCTACCGCTTGAGCCACATCCCCAGCCCCAAGGTGTTATTTTTCTTTGTAATTAATACACATCTAATGAGAGGTACTTGGAGACTTTGCAAATATCCTTTTTTTCAAAAAACTTTTGCCCACTAATCTCAGCATCTATTTTTCTTTCTATGCGTTTTGCTTTTTTATAAAGTACACTTTTTTTTGGAGAGAGAGCACAGTGTCTGATTTTCATATTCTTCTTGAGGGACCAGGTTGATGATATGGGGTAATTTAGATTGAAATCAGAAGACAGATTTGATATGAGTTTGAACCTGTGTAGAAAACTATAGTGTCAAGATAGGGCTTAACCTGTAAATATGAATCAAAAGTAAAGATGAAACCCAGATGCTACTAACATCCAGAGTTAAAGACCAGAATGGTGCATTAGTGGAGAAATAGATAAAACGTGGATAAGATAAATGGCTCAAAGGCATATGGAATGATAAAAACAATTCTTTGAATATATAGGTAGAAGGGAGAATGTCAAAAATAATGACTGGGGCTACCTAATGCTAAGAGGGAAACATGTCTGAGAAGGAGAAGAACTGTGCAAGTTTTTTGGCAGAAGTTCATTTGAGCCAATTCACAGAAGATTTTCTAACAATAGAGAAGCAATCAATTTAAGCAGATATTATAATTATTTATGGAGGATAGTTATTATGTTGTATCCATTAAGAGATGATTAACTGGTGCCCAGTTGTCAATGTTCTTGCTTTGCATGTATTGGTCACATTCATTATCCGCCCCCCTTTTTTCTTCTTGATTTCAGAAAGGAACTTTTATAAGGGTCATGAACAAAGGCAATGAAACAGAATAATATTTCCCCCTTCACCTCTTTGTCTTTTAAGATAGGGATTTTTTTTTTTTTTAAATACTGGTGGTTGAACCCAGAGTGGACACTCTGCCACTGAGCGACATCCTAGCTCTTTTCATTCTTTGTTTGGAGACAGGGACTCTTTTGACGAGAGAGGTAAAGGAGTTGTGACAGTGTTTCTCTTTGCTTCTTGACTTTCCTGTTAGGGCCTGCTCCAACATCCATTCTATCATCTGCTGAGCAAAGCACCCTGCATGGTTTAGAGAGCTTTAGAGGGACTAGAAGAAAGTAAGCACAGCAAGGGAAGGAAGAAATATAAATCTTCCCAGTCCAGGACTCTGGGACAGGGAAATGGCAAGGGAGCCTCTGGAGAAGGGCATATGCATTTGGCTGGGACTCCCCTAAGACTCTACTCCCAGGATTCCAAGCAACAGTATGGAGAGTAGAGGGGCAGTCAGGTGATGCTAATCCTATGGACTGCAAAATCCCTCAGTGGTTTTTGACGTTTTTGCTGACAATGTGAATTTCTTGGTTTTAAGTTCTAGTGAAGGACAGGCCTCCCTTGCCATGAGTACCCAGGTCTCAGAACCTTATATTTTCTCCCCATATTTTTCCACATGTGCAAATGGAACCTCTCTGGACTTTTCATGTGTGCTGTCTCACATCTGCTCAGCCCACTCTCACCCCAGCCACTACTAGGACAGCCAGTTTAAGAGGTGCAACCTGTCATCTCCTTGTTTGTGTTCTGCCTCAGGCATCCAGTATCATTGTGAGGATGCTACAGAAATTAATTGTCATCCATACAGCTTAGAAGCAGGCAAGAGTCACACTTCTGGAACAATCTTTGACCAGTGAGAAATGGGAGCATGAGATAAATGGTCTCTACTTCCTCCCCTGAAGTGGACATTTCTGAAGTGCATTCTCTACCAGCTCTTCAAGAGGGTCCCCAGGAAATTGATGCCCAATTGTCCAAAGGACTGACCAGCTCAATAATACTTCCTTGTCCAGGCTTTTCACCCTTCCTGATTTTACTTTTCCTGTTCCCTTATTCCTGTTTCCTGAAATCACTTCCTAGGATAAATTACCTGCCTGCAAGCTCTGTCTCAGCTTCTGTAAGGTATGTGCCAAATATATTAGCAGATGAAGCTGAGGAAATCCCCAGTTGGGATCAAAAAAAATTTAATAAGACAAAACTCAATCTCTGAGCTATGAGTCAGAGGCCAGACCTGGGAGAAAGCCTGTGGCATCTCTCATCACAATGCCTGACTCTTGGGGAGATACATGGTCTGTAATGCCCTTTTAACAGCAGGCCAAGTGGTAGATGACTTGCTTGAGTAAATAAAAGAGGCAGAGAAGCATAGAGCTTGCATTGTAGTGGTGTTGTAAACAGCTTATATGGATATCGTGAGGAAACAAAGTAGAAAGCCATGATATAACTATTTGTTAAATGAATTAATTGCTGTACTGTAGGCCTGGTTTTTTTAGAAGGAGTTGGGAGGAGGCAGAGGAATGGAAGGAGAATCCTCATACAGCTTTAATCTAGAAATGCATGGTGTGGTTGGGAATGTAGTTCAGTGCTAGGATGTTTGCCTAGCATGTGTGAGGCCCTGAATTTGATTCTCAGTATTGCCATAGAAAAAAATCGTATAGTAGGAGCTTGGGAATGGAAGATCTTTAGGGTGTTTGAAAGGACAGGCAACCTAAGGCTTATACAAAAATGAACACCCCAGGAATTAGAAATGTGAGAAGCAGGAGAAGACTGAGTAAGATATATACTTGTAAAGTACTGGCTGTACTCCTTTCCTACCTGAGACTTTGTCTCTAGACCCTTAATGTATCTTAACTGGAATTGTTTTATCTGGAATTTGGGAATGATAATGATTTTGTCTTGTTATGCCATAAGAATCAAATGATATAATATATATACACCCCAATCAACATATAACAGACATATTGTGAGACCCTACTATGTACCAGGACTTTCCTGGGCACTAGGGAATACAGGGGTGTGTGTGATGTGACCCTTGCCTTTGAGGACCTCCCAGATGATGGATACCCAGACATGTTTGTATGCATATATAGAAGGCCATGAAAGAGTGGAGGGAAGGAAAATCTGAGTGATCCAGAGGAGGAAAAAAAATATTTATTTTCTTGGTGTGACAAATGATAAGTTGCCATCTTAGCTAGAAGATGAGTAGGTTCCTTCAGTCACAGTAAGAAGTGAAATGTGAGGGGGAAATGCAAGGAAATTCCAAGAAGTTTTAAGAGCAGAACTAAAGGCAGATAGTGTGCACACTAGAAAGAGAGAATGAAGAAAATTGTAAGCTTGCTTGGGACTTGTTAAATTTAAAGTTTGGTGGGCCCCAGAGGGTTGTTATTCAGTGAGTAGTTGCAATTAGAAGTCAGGGACTCAGGTGAGGGAATGGAACTGGACATAAGGAGTTGGAAGCAATTTGCATGTACATAATTGTTGCCATGAGAGTGGATAAAGTGCTCCAAGAAAGTGAGTTTGTTCAGTGAAGAAATAATTGACCGGAGGACAGAAACCTGTGGCATACCAATAATTAATGGGCAGGGAAAGGAAGATGAAATAGCATGCTAAATTAAAAATTTACACTGAAACATCAAGACACAATAGTTCTAAAAAAATTACATATAAGGTTAGCAGATAGATCACCAGACAGAAATTTGAAAGTAAGTGTCTGAGAATACTTTGCTAGCTCTCCTGTCAACAAGGAAAATATGAAAGGATCTGTAGAGATTGATAGAAAAATTTACGATGAGGACTTCTTTGGGAAAATTGGTTCTGTGATTTATATTATCTCTCATACAAGTCTCACGGGAGGAGCTTCAAAAGAGGTTGCTTGAAGACTTGATAGGGAAACCTTGTACTTAGAGTGGGAGAACTATTGACTGGTTGCCAACACATGCCTGAGGAATCATCAAGTGAGGGAGGCCAGCAGAACTGGCCTGTGGAAGCAGTGTGGGAGGAAACTGCATTTCCTCCTGATGGTGCAGCCAAGGTACGTGGTTCTAGAGAAGGGATATGGAACTCATGTTGAGAACATTAGCATGGCGTTATCTAAAAGCTATCTTGACCAAGAAACCTGGGTTAGTCATCTTTCCTTTATTGACACCAATACCTAGGATATTCAATGTATAAAGAGAAAAGGTCTATTTTGGCTCATGGTTTTTGAAGTTTCAGTCCATGATCAGTTGGGCCCATTGCTTTGGACCTAAGGTATGACATCATGGTAAGAGTGTGTGGTGGAGCCAAACTGCTTACCTCATGGTGAGGGGAAAAAAGAGAGAAAAGGAGAGGGGTCCTATAATATGCTTTGAGGATGCAGCCCCAATGACCTAAAGACCTCCCATGGGGTCTGATTTCTTAAAGTTCCACTTCTCAATCGTGCCAAGGTGGGGACTAAGCCTTTAACACATGGACCTTGGGAGACAGTCTGAATTCAAACTAAAGGAAAACCTTATGCCAGAGAGTCCTAGTTGGAGGTTCCAAAACAAACAAACAAACAAGCATAAAAACAAACCAGTAATTTACTTGTGAGAATCAGTTTTAAATTCTGGGATAACAGAACTAACTTGTGGCCTGTCAGGAGATAACTTTTGGATTCTTCTTTTCTTTCCGCCTGCCCCCAATTCAACCACAGCAAGTCTGAAGTTGGCAATTAGGAGGCAGTAAAAAGAGAGAGAGAAGAAATGAATTACATTTCATTTCTTGAAGATAGTCAACATCTTTCAGTAAGTAACTCCCTTTTGGGGATAGAAGGAAGAAAAAGGAGTTTTCCACCTTTGAGGAAGTATAAGTTTAAATGAAGATGGAAATGCCAGTTAATATATTGAATTAGGACATTTCCAAATTGATAGTACATTGAGTGGGCTCCCTCTTGTCCAGCGAGGAGGTCCATGGAACAAGGTAGAGGAGAGTGTGGCTGCAGAGTCACTAATCAAGACCTCTGGAGACCAAGCAGGAAGCAGGTCTGATTTTATCGCACAGTTACCATGTATATATACTCAGGGAGTAGCTAAGCAGATTACAAGCAGCCACCAATGCAATTTCTGTCAACTGTCCTTGAAGCGACCTATGGAGGAGTGGGCTGTGGAGCAAGCCCAGGGACTGCAACATATGGCTTCATGCCCAGGGCTGTGCCTATGGGGTAAGTGGCCTGCCACTCACACACTAGCACGATGGGAGTGACCTGCCACTCAGACGCCCTTAACTTATGCCATGTATGCAGTACTCCACACACTTGTCCCCTAAGTGTGATAAAGATGGTGACTTAACAAACATTATAATAAATTGTTGCATTTTTTACATTCAGAAATTCTTCTCCATGTACAGGAGTCAGGCTAGGTGCTTTCACTGGGGAATGTCTTTCCACCCAGTGTGGACTGTCACTGATCCACATTTGCAAGCACATTTCTATGGACATTCAGTTATTTCTTTTAAAATTATATTTTTTGTACACCTTTCAGATTTTTGAATAAAGTTTTTTTTGCAAAATTTATTTTAACTTGAGAGTATATATTTAATTCCCCCTATTTAATTAATGGACTATATATGTGTACAGCCATACTATTAAATGTTAATAATGTATTGGCATATTCATGAGAATTTCACATTGAAATTCATAGTGGTGTTTTGAAAAAAAGAAAGGCAAATCTCACAGCCATCAATTCCCATGTTTTTTCTGCTTGTTTCAGAGAAGATACTTCCTACACACTCATCTAAACCCAGATATTGCTGAGAAGAGTATATGAACACGGAATATATGTCTTTCAGTTTTCACTTCTGCTTTAAATCATAACTGTGCAATAAATATTGTCATATTCGGTTATATTAAAATTTGGCAGCCAAATGTTAGATGAAATGTCTGCAACTGTAGTCTCTGATCACTGTCACATATATAATTGCTTTTTCCTTTTGATTTGTAGAAGAGCTTTACAGTAGAAAGTACCAGTAAACAACTTTTATACTGTTATCCTATTAAAATGCTTTTTCCCCTTTTAAAGGGGGAGAAGAAAGAAATTTCCAAATTGAGACTCCATGACTTTCATCATCCTTGGCTTCTATTTATTTCCCAAGAGACTGCCCAAATTTTTATGCAGACATGGGAAAGACATTTTCCAATGGAAAAAAAATATCAGTGAAATATCAAAAATAAATATATACCTCATAAATTGTAAACTTTCAAGATGTGATATGAAGAGGATTTAGTACCAAAAAAAAAAAAAAAAAAGAATGACCTAAAAACCAGAGAAGATGGTGAGATCAGAGCCGTAGAAGCCAACGGAGGTAAGAGTATCAAAAACAGGGCTGGTAAAGGAGGCAGCATGGAAACATTTATCAATGAGTACAAACTGAGTAACTATGTAATGATCATGTTTTTGTTTATTTTTCACATCCATCAGAGATTTGAGGTTTCAATGTAAACTAAATGAACTAAATCTGGAAAAAAACAACGAGTCTTTCCTAGGAGAGAAGAATCTCACAGATGAATTAACTGCTAGAGGCATGTTGGAAGAAGGAATAAACCCACTATAATGAGAAGAGGGTCTGACTCTTCATGAACTTTCCATGGCTGCATGTGGCCTGACATGACAGGCCAGAGTTTTGAAGAGTCTCAGTGATAGAAGCAGTTTGTACACACACTCACCAACGTGAGCCCATGGGCCTTAACTGAAATCATAGGACAGTACTCTAGAAGCTAGAGGTGAGGCAGAAGAACTGACAGATTTTCCCCTTAGCAGATCAGGAATTAACTGGGCTCAAGGACTTAGAGGTGACATACATATCCTTGCTTTGCAGTGGGCTCCTGCCACTTTAAGTAGAGTGGCCCAGTGAAGGTTGAGGATGGGACTGCAGAATGGATAGTTCTTTGAGGATACTGGGAAACAACAGCAGAGTTAAAGAGAAAACAAAAAATAAAACTCCTAAACCCCAAAACTCTCCAGTGACCTCCAAAAGCTATTAGTCAGACTGTGAAGAAAAGAAATATTCTTTCATTTGGAAAGATAGTGCCTGCCAACATCTATAGATTATAAGTACACAGATTCTGAACCTTGATAAAGGAAAAGACCTAATTTTACCATCAGAATTATTGAAATTATTGGTAATCTGAGTAAGACCAAAGCTCCCCCAAATCCCAGGTCCAGCTCAAGTACAGAATATATTCACTCCATCCCCAAACTCTTATCAATCTTGCATAGAAGTAATATGTCTTTTCTTGGGGATAAATATCATTAATTGTAGTTTTTATTATCTTTTTACATCTAATGCCCAGCATATAATAAACAAATTTAAAATATAGGAATAAGCTAGAAAATGTGAGCTCTATTAAAAAAATAGGTGATCCAAGATGATTCAGATATTGGAATTAGCAGACAAGAATTTTCGGTGAACTATTATAAAGGTTAAATATTTCAGCAGATATGGGAAGTATAAATAGGAACCACATGGAAATATTAGAAATGAGAGATTCAGCAAGAGAAGTAAAGAAGCCAGTCATTGACCTGATAGCAGTCTGGAGACAGAAGAAATTTTTAGTGAATTTTAATATAGATCAAGAAAATTGTCCAAGTTAAAAATCAAAGAAAACCAAATGGAGAAAAAGTTTACTATAAAAAGTGTCTGAGATCTACAGAACAACATTGAAAGGTGAAGGATACATGTACTTGGAGTTTTAAAAGGAATAGAGAAAAAAGATAATATGGCAAAAGGAATATTTAAAATAATTAATGTTATCAATAATTAAAGTTATCAATTCATGTATCCTAAAACTTCAGAAAAACCTCACCAGGGAATAAATACAAATAAAATGATACAAATGCCTAATAATCAAACTGATGAATACCATATATAAAATTAAATCTTTGTTTTGGTAATAAATTCTCATATATATATATATATATATATATATATATATATATATATACACTTCATATATGTATACACACACGTATGTGTGCATATGTGTGTGTGTAGGTGTGTACATTTTTAGTTTTTGATAGACCTTTATTTTATTTATTTATATGTACTGTTGAGAATCAAACCCAGTGCCTCACACATGCCAGGCAAGTGTACTACCATTCAGCCCCAGCCCCAGCCCCCAGAATTAAATCTTAAAAGCAGCCAAATCAACATGGCATAGCGTGCCCTGTGCAACTACAAGAGTGATGGCTGACTTCTTATCAGAAATAATGAAGGGAGAAGACAATGGAACAAAATCTTTTGAAACCATGTAAAAGAGCCCTCCAAATTTCAACCTAGAATTCTATATTGAGTAAAATTATCTTTTCTCTCTTTTCTTTAAATACAGATAAGAACAGAGACAGTTCCTCTTTCGCAAACCTGAACTGCAGAAATGATGTAAGATATTTACTTCCTATCACAGGGAAGTGTGATTTTCAAGAAGAAATGAAGAGTACTACATACAAGGAAATTGTGAGTAAATAGAAAACATCTTTACATTTAAGTTTCCCTGAAGGACTGTTCACTGTTAACACAAAAGTGATAGCAATATAGTGTTTGTGTGTGGAACTGACTAGCTGTTTGGTGTGTCTTATGGGATTACAGCCAAGAATTCAATCATGATTGTAGGGCTAGCAGAGATATGGCCATGGAAGCAATTTATAGGGTCAGGACCAGTTTGGCTATAGTCAAAAGAGAATCTGAGATTGGTTAAATGAAGGGAGAGTCAATGTTTTAGTCAACTTTTTTTGCTGCTATGACCAAAGGATCTTACAAGAACAATTTTAGAGGAGGCTTACAGTTTCAGAGGCTCGGGGTCTCAGAGATCTCAGTCCATAGACAATTGGCTCCATTCCTCAAGGCTCAAAGTGAGGCAGAACATCATGGCGGAAGAGTTTGGCAGAGAAAAGCAGCCCAGGACATCACATCAGGAAGCAGGGGGAGAGAGACTTCATTTTCCAGATAGAAAAATACATAAAAAATATAAAAATATATATACAAAATATATAAATATGTACAAATACATAAAAATACACAAATATATACAAAATATGTACCCCAAAGTCATGGCCCCAATGCCTACTCCTCTAGCCACACCCTACTTGCCTTCAGTTACCACTCAGTTTATACCCATTAGGGGATTATGAAATCATTTCACCTATAAATGTTCTTGCATTTAAGAACATGATTTCCCCTATGAATGTTCTTGCAATGTCTCACACATGAGCTTTTTGGGAGACACCTAATACTTAAATCATAACAGTGAACAAATAAGTAAATATTTTCAGTATAGTTGCATATAGTTTCCCACTGTTAAAGAAGTACAAACATAAAAAGAGGGAACACTACCACAAACTCTATGGTTTTGTCATGGTTTTATGTCTGTCTATCTATCTACCTACTTACATATCTATCTGAAAATATAATACAAATATAGACACACAAACACACACACACATTTCTTAGCTTTGCCCACTCAATGACACACCAGGAACAATAGCCACACCTAAACCTTGATTTCTACATGTTGTTAGAAATCAGATATTTTAAATAAAATATTTAATACTAAAGTTGGATATCAGAAACTATAAGATTAGTCTGTAACATCTTCATGTATTATTAGAACATAAGAAAGAGGACAAAGATTCATCTGGATATGAAAGACAAATATGAGACTAAAATCTACTGGCCAAATCTGGGGCAATTTGAACATAAAAATAAATAGTGGGTTCTGACCCATTCAATAAATCAAGAATCCATAATTTCATACTAATATAAATGAAGGGATAAATGGAAGAGAAAGGAAAATTCTATCTTAGAGTAGCATGCCAACTAATAAATGTTGAAGTAATAATAGACATTAAAAAATCACCATTTAGCTGAGTGTGGTGATGTTCACTTCTAATTTCAGTGGCTTTGGGAGGCTGAGGAAGGAGGATTATGAGTTCAAAGCCAGCCTCAGCAATTTAGCAAGTCTGTAAGCAACTTAGCAAGACTCTGTCACAAAATAAAATATAAAAAGGGATGGAGATGTGGCTCAGTGATTAAGTGCCCCTGAATTCAATCCTAGTACCAACAAGAAAAAAAGAAATTATCATTTCATTTCTCAGCCACCACAATACTTAATGACTCGGGCAAGAATCATCAATGGATATTAAAACTATTAAGTTAAAATTTGAATAGGAACAAGATACTTATGTACTGTCAAAGTATCTCCCCTGCACATTACTTTTTAATTAATAAGCACAAAATATATACTAATTAACTTTGCAGTTGAGATACCTGGTAAATTTCATTTTAATCAAAAGATAAAAGTCAGCATCATCAGTAATAGGATAAATAGACATTCTGGACTTCCTGACATATTTTATTAAGAAGAATATATCATCACTTTGTGGTGTTACTGCAAAAAATATGCATGTATATGTATGCAGATGTATATAATCTGAATATAATTGCATGAAAGCTTTAATCATAGAAATTGAGAGTTCACCTACAAGGTAACTGGGTATATGTGGCAGTGATTATTTTTTTAAAGAAGCAGCTCATAAGTTTTGTATGTGCTTGTATTCCAGTTCAGTATAGAAATGGGAAGTCAACAGGGGCAAGATGAAAGGGGGAATAGTGAGCCAGAACAGGCTGGGTTTCATAAGTCTCCTCTTCATACACTTTTAACATCAGTTAATGAGTTTCTCCTTTAGGATAAAAAACACTTAGGAAAGTTAAAACTTAGATTATCACCTTAGTATACATTTCTTTAATCAGATAATTGAATTGCTTTCTTTTGAACCCATCACAGAATCACAGAGTGAATTTTATTTTCCTTTTAATTAAATTATTTATTTACTTATTGATGGTGGTGCCAACTTGGAATGTGTGGCATTTGGGAGAAAGAATATCCAGTCAAGAGAATGGGAAGCTTTGGGCAGCTAAAGAACAGCCAAAAAGACACTGTTTCCAGCAAAAGTGAGCAGGATGAGGGGAACATTGAGTATTGGAAGGTTAGAAGTTCTCTTTGGAAGTGTGTGTATGTGTGTGTGTGTGTGTGTGTGTGTGTGTGTGTGTGTACGTACTTGATTTTCTCCCTTTATGGCCTGGCAAGTCACGCATTGTCCATGGGAAAAAGATAATTATCAATCTCTTGAGTAGATCTAATGGCCAGGGAAGACAGTTTCCAAGGGAATAAATAGTGGAGTTGCAGTAGTCACCCATCCAAACAAAGTGCAATCTTATCCAAGAGGAAGTGCTATTTTATCTATTAAATGTGGCTAGAAATGTCACCTGGATCCCCCAAAATTTGTACAAAAAGCCACAGTTCTAGTTGTTCTGTGGCCTCAGAAATCTTTCCTTGTGCTATCTGATCACCCTGAGGCCAGTTCTTCAAAGGTACTCTGTCCTAGAATGGGATCTGGGACACTGAGATCTCAGATAAGTAAAAAGCAAAACAAAGCCAAATCTTGCTCTACAGTCACTTAATGTTTTCTATAAGTAGCTAAGAAGAGAGAAGAGATCATTCTCATCTAACAAAGTCTACGAGAGAAAAAAAAATGTAAATGCTATGCTATGTCTGCACAGCGTTCAACTCTGCTGATTTCTCAGATTCCAAGAGAGAAGACTCAGAATGGCTGTGCTCTAGTCTGTTTCGACTGACCTATCCATCTGTATTGTTCAGTGTGACCCCAAAGGACAGAATAAAGGCCCATAGTTATATTTGACAGTTCCAGCAATGCAATTTACTAAGTGAGATGTCATAAATGCTCTTGAGCTAAAGTGATTCATGTTAGGATGCTGAGGGTTGGAGAATACATTTAAGCATCACTTGGGCGTGGGTTGGAATGACCACCTCATTGCTATTTGCCCAGGGCTCTCCTGGTTTTTGAGTTCTGTGTCTCTAACACCTCCTCAATCCCCAGGCAAACCTGGAGAGGTGGTCACCCACCCAGCCGGATAGTCTCAGTGACTCGTAAAGCTTTTACAGTCCTAAAGTCCTTTTATTCTCATGCTTGTGTATGTTACATCCAATGTCGCTTTCATGAGCGTAATGGTGGAGGCACAGTTTGGTGTGGAGAGAAAAGTGACTGGCCAGGAACTGTGGGTTCTATCCATATAACTCTATGACCTTAGGAAAAAAAAATCTTTCCTTCTTGAGTCTTTTATTTTTTCCCCAACTGGAAAGAATTCACATAGATGTTTTACAAGATCCCTTCCAACTTAACCATTCTATAGCCGTTTCCTATGGATTTAAAGTGTCTCATGTGAGCCATGCGAAGGTGCTCTTGCATACAAATTCTCCACTTATCTGGGTGTATGAGGTGGGGGAAGGGTAGACAAAAAGCAAGTGGGTGGAAAGAAAAACAGAATAGGAAGGACAGGGAAAAAATTAGGCGAGATCCTGTACTTTTATTTTAAGGAGGTCGGAGGACATGTTATAAATCTATTCATTTACCATGCGGGATTCCTTTTAAGTGCATAATAAGTCAAATCCCTCTCTTCCCCACTGTAGGCCCAGAGAGGAAAAGAAGTTTGTCTAAGGTTATGCAGAAAATTAGTGGCAGTGGTAAGTAGTAGAGCTTATTTCTCCAGGTCTGTGCTGTTTTCCTGATGGGATGGGCTACCTCTGAAGTGTCCCTAATTAAAATAACTGTTCATTTCTCCTTTCATTTTGAACCAAAGAGGGGAACGTTATGTGTAATAAAGGAAAACACAGTAGATGGTGAATAATTTTCAGGCTCTTGTCCTTCTTCCAACTCATTGTCCCACCCTTGGCATTGTTGACAATTTCAGATCTGGGTTAAATATAGCAAGGGGAAGTCAATGCTACACCTTAAAAATTAATTGTTCAAGTACTAGGTCATTTCAGAGTAATGTACCGTGAAATTATGTTATTCTCCAGAAGAATTTCCATAAAGTTTAACATGCCATGACACATTCTTGTTCCATTGGAGTTAGTTTTTTTTTTTTTTAAATAAAAAGAATTTTTGGAGTCCAGGGGTGTGTGTGTAAACCTGGCTTCAGACAAAGCAGGATATGCTAAGCAGGGCTTCCCATGTGGCAGATGCTGCTGGGTCACTGCTGAAGGAAACCCTATTACCAAAGCAGATCCCATAAAAGCACAGCCCGGCTGGCATCCGTGGAGGCAAGCGAGGAGGAAGTCATTAGTCTTGGTGCCTTTTACTGTTATTCACACTGGGATAATGAGATTATTGGAATATTTTTTTTTCCTAATGAGAATGAGACAGAATACCTTGGTCTCTAAATGATTTAGTCACAGAGGGAACACATTACTCTTCCCTTGATTGCTGTCAAATGCTGGAAAATTGGAATATTATACTGATATTTATCGTGATGGGCAATATTTTCCCTGCCTTCTCAGTGTCAAATGAGATGGGGAAAATATTTGTCTGAAAAACGGTCTCCTTTACAAGGTTTGTAAAAGGGAAGACAGATGAAGATTTAGGATAAAGAATCAGGGGGCGGAGGTTAGGAGGAGGATAATTGGAGGATGGCTTGTTGCTATTTCTTCTTTTTTTGCTCTTTTCATGGGTAAAGCTATCCTCTTGCTTTAATTTCCTACAGACTTCTCTTCCACTTAGCTCACCAGCTTTTGGGGCTAATTAGACATTGTTTAGATTCAGAATAGAAGGTTAATTTCAAGGGGAAATGGGTTTGTGTTGGTCTGGAGGTCATTAGTGGCAGCTAGTAATTTGTGTTTCTTGGGAAGGAATACCATTCTGGAGATGGAGAATTCCTTGCAGGAGCAAAGAAGATTTCTTTTTTTCTGTTCTTACTCAGAAACCTTTCACCTGAGATTTGTCAGCCCAAAGTTTATGGGGCCAGTGGAAACTAATTGGGTGGCCTGGTGCACTGACATTCAATCCAGGTCACAGGTGGCTTTACAGCCAAGCTAGACCAAGAAATTCTGGTGCCACTTCAGGTTCTGCCCACCTCCCAACTCCTCCTTCCAAGAAGGTCATGAAATGACAAAGTTAACAAGTGCAAGATTCCCTGTCATCATTATATGCTGCCTTTTAGAAGGGAGAGATCACCATGTTTCCACACTATCATCAGGAAATTTTAGCATTCTCATTGTGACTGACAGGAGCATTTTACAGCATGAGCATTGGTCCTCTGGTTCACAGACGCCACTCTTTGTTGGTTCATTCAGTGGTTCCATTATAAATACAGAAATCATACAGAGCCTGTGGTTCTGATTTGGATAGTTGAAGAGAGGGCCAATTCCCTGTATTATAACAGGCTTGGAGACCTCGGCATTGAGAACTAATGAAATCCATCAGCTTTGTTATTGTAGAAAAAGAGTAGGTTTCCTAGGATGTAAATTGACTTGCCTAAGACAACACAGCTAAGAAGTGACAGGCCTGGGACTTGGTCCCAGAGCCACATCTGATGGGATTTACTTAATTTATGCTGGGTCCTTTTGTTGTATTAACTCCTCAGTGACTTGCGCTGTACCTTCTTCTGTTTCCTCGCTTGATGATGCGGCATATGCATTGTCAGTAATTAACAGTCCTTCAACATTTGCTAATACCCTGCTGTGTGCCTAACTGAGAGGCTCTGAGGCATAACCCAGGGAGCAATTGGATTTATTGCAGAGACAAACACACTGCCATGGACATAATCTATGGCTTTTCCTGGGAAAGGAGATGTTTAAACACAGAACAGTTGAGGAGGAGGCCAGAAATAGATGTTGAACACTTTGTGGGAATGAATGAGATGCATGATTGTGGCCTGCTCAAGGGGCACACTTTGTACCTAGAAGCTCTGGGAGCAGTTTTATATTTTGTTATCTACTCATCTTTCATTTTGTATCACAGAGTCCTCTGAGATCAGGGATCACTTGCTATCATGAATCCCCAGAAATGAAAATTCTCTTGGTGTCAGGAGGGGGCACGTACATTTAGCTTAGATGGTGTTCGAATTCTAGCTTCTTGGTGAAACGTCTCACCCTGGCCAAGTCATTACCACAGGAATGTCCAATTTACATTATCAGTATTGGTGTCATAATTTAGTCCCAGTGCAACTGTATACAACTTGAGAGCAGAAACCACGTGTCTTTTTCATCTCCATATTTCACCCCTGAGGATTTCCAGAGGACCTTACTGTAATTGATGTTCAATCTATTTGTATTGATTTAATTAGTGGGCAACAAGTGCCACAAAGAGGGTCCACCTAAGGTAGCATGTGCATCCTGTCACAGTCTCTCTTTTCTGTCTCTTGCCATTTCTTTCTTTACCTACTCTAATATTTCTTTCCTTCCTGCAGACCCATTACTGCTCCCATATAATTTCTCATCAGTTTCTTCTTTTATCTGCTTCTTTTCCTTATTGGTTTTCCTTGTTCAGAGTCACCAATAGGAACATCCTTAGCCCATAAGCAGGTCTATGAATTCTAGAAAGAAACCATAATGTTTTTCCCCTGCTCTCCTAAAGCTTACTTCATTTCTGCTCACCAAGGTGTGTGTGGTTCCCCTCACCACATGAGCCAACCCACACTGCACCAGACACCAGCTAGTTGTCCGATAATTTGATTCAGTTTTGACACTACCTAGAGAAAAGCATCAGATTACACAGGTTGAAGAGGAAGAATTTAAGATGTACCTCTCAAAATATGCTGAAATAGTATATTAATTATTCAAAGCTGAAATCACTTGTGGAGCTGTAGCTTCAGGAAGGGCCATTTTGCCCTGTCTTTCTTATATACAGCAAGCCGGGAAAATTTTGTCAGGGGGAATGTCCTTCACCTACGAAGATGGAAAATAGCCTTGATTACCAGAGAATGGTAATTGGGATGACAATGAACCTGAATAAACCCTCTGAAGTAACCCTTGTCTTCCACCAGCTTCTACTCCCTCCCCCATATATCTCTTCATACTTAGCATCTCAAGAATTGACTCCTCAGCCCATGAATCCATCTGCTCTGTTATTTCTTCACAAACTTATACCATGTTTAAAAAGCCCCCAAAAGCAGTGTGCTTTGGCAATTTCATCAGAAAAATTCGCTTTCTTGTGAAGATCCTCACGTACATGTAAATTTTACAAAACGTGCATGTTCTTCTCTGGTTAATCACCATCATACTAATTAGGTGTGTAGCCGAAAAGCCCACTTAAGAACTGAGGAAAAGTAAAAGGGGATCCCCCCTTCTCCCTACAGACTTCCTTCCTCTTTAGACATTAGTCACAGTATCATGTCCTAAACTTCTAGCCCACTGGCTATAAATTGGATTTTAAGACAGCTCAGATTTCACTAATTTGCTACAGTATCTCACGAGACTTGGGGAAATACATTGCTTGTATCTACCAGTTTATCATAAAGAATATTACAAAGAATACAGGTGAATAGCCAGATGGAAGAGATGCTAGAAAGAGGCAGGTGGGAAGGAGGAGGGTACCTCTGTATGCTCAGCACTTAAGAAGCACCCCAAATCCTACCCTTCCACCCTCCCTTATGAAAAAAATCTTCATGCATTAGGAATGATTGGTTACATCATTGCCCACTGGTGATCCACTTAACCTTCAGACCCTCTCCTCTCCCTGGAGGTTGTGGGGTGGGGTTGGAATTCACAACCTCTAATCAAGCCGTGGTCTTTCTGGTGAGCAGCCTTTGTCCTCAAGTGACCTAGGGTCTGCCAACCATCTGTCAATCATTAGCATACAGAATGACACTTCATCACACTAGACATTCTGAGGGTATTAGGAGCTATGGGTTGGGAAAGAGGAGGGTCCTGATGACCAAATATGTATTCCCCAATTTGTGGTCCCTATTACTTGGAGGACCCCGTGAGGTTGAGGAATGGAGCATCATTTTGCATCAAAATGCAAAACAACCTCCTGGGAGGTGAGGGATGGTGTATTCTAGTCACACATAGTTAGTTCAAGATACCTGGAATCTCACCCTGAAAAACCACTTATTTATAACCTGTCAATGTATTGACAAAGTGGGAAAGCAAGACTGTCCTGAGGTGAGATGCTCATTCCAAAGAGGTGAGCACTAATTGTTCCAGCAATTGTGTATTTATTGGCGAGGACATAATTACTCTCTTTGGGGTCACCTATTTGCCTCCAGGCAGCTGTGTGCTTGCATGGCCTTGAGATGGGGGCCAAGGCCAAGCATGGTCACTGAGACTCAAACTCCCAAAACAATCAGCAAGAATTTCCCACAGATGGTGGCAGGCCCTGATCCCCAAAGGGAAGTATGAGGAAGCTGAGAGATGCGGATTCTGCTCTGGAGGCTTTCTTGGCCTTCTTAGAGATGTCCAAGTGATCACAAAGGGAAATGGGAAAATGGCTACCTATGCAGCAGATGAACAGAACCCCTGTCTAGGGAAATTAACACCAGGGCTTTGCATTCAGAGACAAGTGACAAGTATTGCCCATTGTATGTCTCCTTTATTTTATAAGGACCTGAAATGCCACAATTGCGAGTGATAAGACATCTGAAGGACAACGCAGGGATATTTTCAAAAGTAGACTCTTTTAACCTTTGTGCAAACAGTGGCAGAAAGAGCATGCCAGGCTCTGTTTCTGGTGGATCGGTAGACATTTCCTGGCAGCCTGGCTCTTCCCTCTGGACACTCCACTATCCTGCGGATCAGGGAGGAAGAGACACTTGGGGTTCATCTGTCACAGCATCCCCTGTAGGCTTGACATGGAGGCAGACAGCGCTGAGATTTTTCCAGATCAAACACGTTTGCAAGAATCAGCACAAAGCCCCAAACCCAGTGGACCCTGCCGGCCACATTAGCCAATCTGCCAGCCAAGCCTACAGTCGTCTGTGCCCTGCAGGAGACATGGGTTTGGGCCTGGGATGAGTTTTGTTCACACTGTTGTCTTACATGGCTGGCAGCTCGCCGTGGGAGGGCGAAAAGCTGATGCAGGAAAATGGCTGAGCATGGGAGAAATGGGTTTCCACCAGAGTAATTTGCCCGATTTTTTTTCGTTATTCCCTTATACATTTTTAAAGCAGATTTATTGCTGGTAAAAGTGCTGGTTGGACAAAGCTCTCTCTTGCTGTGCATTTGCGGTTCCTTCTCTTGAGTGTTTGTGAACCTCTCTAGGTGTTTTGTCTCTTTGACGTGGACTGGCAGAGAAACCAAGGCAGCCTGGATTCCTGCTCCTGTGGAGGCTTTGCGGGCTTGCTGGCTGCCCTGCCTGGCCAGCTCCAGCCCTGCAGGCCCCACGCAGCAGGCGTGCAGCACAGATGGAGAGGGGGAAGGCAGACCCAGAGAGAGGCCTCGGAAGAGGAGCAGAGGCCCAGGGAAGAGAGAGAGAGATCTTGCAGGACTAGTTGGACAAGAGCCCAGCTCTGAGCAGTTCCCCACCCCCATTTGGGGAAAATAAAATCACAAATGAGGAACAGCAGGGGGCCAAGAGCCAGCTGGAGACAAAGGGGTGTTAGCTTCTGGGTGGGGGCTGTGAGAGGAGGAAGGCTCTGATGAGATGTTCAAAAGTCTGGTTTGCCATGGACATCTGCCACCGGAGCTCAGGGCCTGGGACTGTCACAAGCCTAGTAAGTCCTGCTGTCTGCCTTAGCCTAGGACCAGGAAAGACTGATGAGACTTCAGGCTTCCTCCTGCCTCCCTCCCCCATCATTTAGCCTTTCCTGTCCTTCCCTGGTGACTTCACATAGGGCCAATATCCCTCCCCTGAAGCAACACACAGCAGGAATAGAAGGGAGAGGCAGCGAGAGGAGAAGGAACAGGAGGAGGGAGAGTAAGACCCCCGAGTTCCAAGCACAGCTTTGCCTTCCCACCCTCACCCCGAGACATTGACTCTTCTCCAGAAGCTGAAAAGTCTTTCCAGAAGGTTACAGACTTTCCAAATTTCAGAATATCAAAGAGACATAGAAATTAGTAGCAGAGGGAAGAACTCAACCTGGCTGTCCCTGTCCTGTTGGGCATACCCCTTGCTTGGCTCCCTTCTTGACTACCAAATCCTTCCTGCTTGCATTCTGACAGGACTTTTATCCTAAAAGATCACACAACATGCTCCAAGTCAGAGAGCTCCTCCAGGCTGCCTATTATGGCAGGGCTCAGAAGATTAAAGACTTCTTCCTCCTCTACCCCTACCCAGAAACCAGGGGAACATAAAGAGTCATTTAGCTTTTCTTTTCTTTTTTTTTTTTTTTCATTAACTGATGATCATCTCTTGATCTTACCTGAGGTGTTCAAGGCATTTTATACTTGGATGAAGACAGGCAGGGCTTGAAAGGAGAGTGTCTCAGCATGTGGAAGAGTCAGGTTCTGTCCCAGGCATGGCATGCAACACACGGGCACACACATATCCATTGTGTCTGTATATACAGGCATATGTGTCTAGGTATAAATGAAATATTTATATAATACTTCAAGTATTTTTGTGATGCTTCAAATTTTAAAAATAAAATAGTTTCGAATCATAAAGCTACTAAGTGACATAAGAGGAATTCAAGCCTAGTTTTTTTTTTTTAATGTAAAAATTTATGTTCTTTCCATGGGTGGCTCTACCTTTCAGATATGAGGTGAAAGAATGGGGTGGGGCAGTGGGTGAATAAAAGGAATTCCTTCATCTTTTCCCTGTAATGCACTACAGACTATTTTAGTTAGCTTGGTTCTTAGATTATGATAGAAATGAGTGATCTTCAGTGTGTCAGTGGTATAGCCAGGATGGAATCCAGATCCGTGTGACTGCAGAGCCATGCTCTTTCCATGACTTTGGGCATGAACAAGGTGATGGTGCAGAGGAGTGGGGACAGAGAAGTCCAATGGAAAGCTGTAAGCTTTGCCATCAAACAGACTTGGATTTGAACTCTGGATCTGTCCTTTATTAGCTGAGAACTTGGACAAGGTTCTTAGTCACTCAGAGCCTAAATTTCTCAGCTATGACTTGGGATCAGCAAGAAGATTCCTAATTTGTGCCGAGAATGTTAAGTGAAGGCTGAGAAGTGGGTCCTTAGCATATTGTCTTAGCACATAGTAGGCACCATAGATATTCTACCTATACTTCTGTCTTTATTTTGGCTATGTTCTGTTTATATTGCTGATTTGAGTGTGATTGACTAGTGCTCACGTAAACCTAATAGCTCATGTAGATCAAGACATTGGTCTAAGAACAGGACATTTAAGTAGAAAGATAGATAACAGCCACTGCATATGGGCTGCTTCCAGTTTGTATTGGACCAACACTTGTCCAATTTCTGGGAGCACAGCTGGATTCCAACTGAGAAACAGTGATCAACAGAAACACAAGAATGATGGCTTTTAGAAAAATAGGAGTTTGCGCGTAAAAATGAAGAGTAGTGTTGTACAACACCATCAGGTACATAGTTGATCCGTGAGAGAGAGGGGAAACTTTCTCTCAGAGTGCTTGGGAAACAAAGAAAAAGAGGAATCATAAAGATCTCAAGAACTTCAGACTTCACCATCAGACAGATCTGCAATTTGAGCAGAAAGCAGATTTAAATGCAGTAGAGCAAACTGGTATGACTTGGGACCACATCTGCACTCCCTGCTGCAGATGTATTTGCAATTACAAGTGCTCATCAGCCCTTAAAGGGGTAAGAGATTGATCAAAACACTGAGAAAATGGTGTCTGGATGCTTTGACACAAAAATAGACCCCTGGCTTGGAACACGTTATCAAGTAAAAGCAGCCTATTAAAGAGTCCTCCAGACAACACAGGAAGAAAGATTCCAGCACACTAGCAAATCTCAACATAGACATACAGGAAATCTGAGAAAGCAAAAAAATAATATGCCTCCTAAAGTCTGTCTAGCTCCCCCAACAACTGATACCTCAGATGTTGAAGTAGACAAAAATGCTGACAATTTTAAAAAGTTGATTAAATTAATCAAGGAACTAAAGGAAGATCTAAGGAATGAACTTAGAAAATATAGGAGGTGACAGATCATTTTGATAAAGAGGTAGATATTCTGAGTAAGAACCAAATAGATAACCTGAAAATAGAAGAATCAATAAATTTAGTTTAAAAAAAAATCAATGAAAAGTATCCCTAATAGATTAGACCACACAGAAGACAGATTTTCAGGCCTCAAAAACAACAATTATAATCCCAAAACTCAGTAATAAAGACAACCAGAGACTATGATCAAAACATTCAAGAAAGCTGGGAAAACATTAAGAGATCAAATCTTAAGTATTATTGGCATTTAGGAAGGCAGTGAGATACAAGTTCAGGGCATGTATAACTCTTTCAGGGAAAAAATATCAGAAAAATTTTCCAAACCTTGGGGATAAGATGGAAATCCAAATACAGGAGTCATTCAGAACCACTAATAATATAAAAATTTATTATCTCCAAGAACAGGGCATCAGAATCTAGAAGAGAACTTTTGAGGAAAAAAAACTAAAATCTAAGGGAAGAAAAGGAGATCGTAGTGACAGAGAGGTCCCAGGATCTTCATTCTTGGTTCTTCCTTCCTTACTGTATGCAAATGAGTGGGGACAACATGACAGAGCAGCACCCATAAGCCTCCTGTGTTCTGCATTCTTCCCAGCCCCACAGGACACTGACAGTCATGTCTTTCCTTACCTGAACCCCCACCCTTTAAGTGTCAGGGGTGGGTCTTCTCTGATGTTGTCTTTCTGAGTGAAACAGAAGGGAAGAGTCATAGGAGAAGATTCTGGGCTGAGAGAAATTGCTTCTTCTCCCCCACAATCCAGAGTGATCCTGACTTGCTGTCCATTAGAAGAGCTGTCACCATCTTTTGGCAATGACAGAGACAACCAAAAGACAGTGATTAGTTTGCAGAGTAAAGGCTGCACCCCATTTTCTCTTCTTTTTAAACACTATGCAATCCTTTGAAAGCTTCAAACTGATAAGAACTTCTGTCTCTTTTTGTTATTTCATATCTGAAATAATTTTTTGCTTTTTTTTTTCTTAAGATGAGAAGAAAATGCCCAATATATTCCTTAACTCCTTTTCTTTAACATACGCAAGCACTACATTCCTAGGCCCTGCATACTGTTTTTTTTTTTCTCTCTCTAATGCATGTGACATCTTAATAATTATAACACCAGGGGTGGAGAAATGAAGAAGGAAACACCATGACAAAATACTTCTGGGCCATTTTGGAATTAGTGATATTTTTCAAGAGTGATCAATTACGTTACTTAACTGGAGAGCCTAGATTATAAAGAGAAATATAATTAGTGGCAAATGTGCTGAGATATACAAAGACAGATAGGCCCCCCAAGGAATGGGAACTCATCAATTTTTTTCAGGTTCCATCAGGAGAGCAGTTGTTTGACTGCAGGAATATCTGAGTGATCAGAAAGCACAAGCAAGCTTGCTCTGAGAATCACTACAGCCAAGGTGAGGGCCATCTGCTGCTAATCAGCAGCTCTTTGTCCATCGGATCCACCACAAATACCACACCATTCCACAATACCACTTTGGTCTCAGTTTCTTCTTCTGTAAAAGAGGACTAAGAATGTCCATCTTTGCTGCTTCTCTTGAGTTATCCCAAGGCTTCTATAAACCATATGAATGTGGAATTTCTTTGAAAAATTAAAATCCCTGTATGCATGCAAAGTAAGATTTGTATGATGACCACCATTCTGATTGGATCTTTTGAACAGGTAGGATTTGACTTTCTGGAAATAGATGCGAGAGAATCAGTTCAAAGGTACAGCACAAGCAAGGCATTAAGTCCAAACATTTAGTTTGACTATAGCAAAAAATAGTTACTGAGAAGAGGAAATTATATACAAAATATGGTCTGAAAAATCAACGTGGAGGTTGACTAGTTCCAGCAAGGAAGGAAACAATGCTGTAGTTTTGCAGGAAGACAAAGCTACAGGTATCAACTAAAAGACATCTGTCACAAGGGAAACTGTTTAGTAAGATAAGGTTAAAAAAAAATAGGGAGGCCTACACTATAAGGGAAGTAATAAGGGAAGCACTGGGGAGAACGGGGCAGAAGGAGCAGGACTGGTTGAAATGCCAAGAGATGAATGCGATGAAAGAAAGAGAGAGGAACTGAAGATTTCATCAGGGATTTGAGCACGGGCTCCTAGGAGGATGGGTAATCTAGAACACCAGTTGAGGCACTTTGGGGTGCTGATGAGATGCATGATAAATATGATACTGCTTAGGTTGATTTTTAAGGTGCTGATGAGACCTATGGCAAAAGCTGCCATTTATGTGGCAGAAATTGCTAGGTTAGAGTTTAAGACATGGATCAAGGCTTGTTGAAATCATTAAGAAAGAAGAAAAGCCTTTAGAACTGAGGACCTCTATGGAGAGAATGAGAAGACACAAGAGAACTGAGAAGATCTTCAGGAAGTTTATTGGGAGATGAGGTGGATTCTTGGATGTTAACTTTGTCAGTGAATTTTCTCCCCTCCAAAAGATTCTTACATTTTCCCCAAAGACAGGGAGGAGGGAGATAGAGGTTCAGAGAGTGGTCAGAATGGTCGAATCACTACTTGGCACTTGAGGAGGGGGAAGGCTGGGGCTCTGTCAGAGCTCACTAAAGCACAGTCAGCCCTCTGGCTTCCCAGGAATCCAAGAGATTACTCTGCAACTAATTAGGAATCACTCTTGGAGATCAATACAATAGTTTTGATTCCCTGTGTCCAGAGCCAGAAAATTAGCCCTTCTCTGAAAATATGGATGGTCTGTGTGGCTGCTCTAATTAACAGAAAGCGACTCTCTTCCTGACTGGAGTGTTTTTCAAAAACAGTAGCTTCTCAATACAGAGGAGCCATGAGCTTGCATCTCCTTATCCTGAAACCGAGTCACAGGCTTAGCACTGTCTTAGGAGGGAGGAAAGTAATTGAACCAACAGATTGGCAACTACAGTCACAGCTTTCCATTACATGGCTCGAAACTCCACCCCGATTGACAATGCCAAATATGGCATCTTTGCTTTGGTATCTCCCAGTGCCTGGGTACGATTTTCATTGCCTTGTTTATATCTGTGTGTGTGGGTGTGTTTATTTTTTGCAATCTCAGACACACGTTTTACAGGAAGACTATTGGTATTTCAGAAGTCATTGATGGTTTGGGTTATTGTGTGGCAGCGATGTGGGTCACTGCCGAACAACCTGACATAAACATTATCAGGCTTGCAAACCTGCTTTCAAGTGAGATGTTCTAAAGCAATATTTATAGCAAAATTATGACCCCGAGGCATCTAAATGTGATCCATTTTTAAATCTCATTTTTTCCCTCTGAATCCTTCAATCTAATTAGGCTCACATCAGTATATTATTACGGAGAGAAATCATTCCTTTCTTCTAATAACATTCATGGATAATTTTATTTCTCATTTCCAGCCTCCTACTCCTGTGGTGTAATTAGTGTCTTTGGCACCTCGTGATGCTCAGAATGAGTTGCAGCTGCTAATTGCTAATTGAAAAATTAGAAACTCAGTTAGAAAAAGGATCTAATTAAAATGAAATTAGATAAAATCCCTTCAAAGCACCTCCCCCCTCTCTCTCACTTTTCTTTGTTTTTCTTTTCCCCCCTTCTGCCTTCCTTTTCCACCACAGAACTATTAGCACTTGCAAAATATGTGTAATTGCTGAAAGTCAAATACTTTCCCATAGCGGAGGATACAATGGCCTTTCTGAGGAAGCTAGGGAGAGGTTTACAGCAATTGAATTCAACTTCAGAACTTAGGCTTTCTCTCTCTCTTCCTGATTTACCTGTGAGTTGGAATCACATCTTATCAATAAGCTCTCCAGGTCCTCTTGGAAAAACCTGTGTGCTTTTTCACCATTTGTAAGGGTCACCCATGAATGTGAGTTTTAGGGATCCACTCATTTCTTGATGCAAATCTATTCTCACCCTCTTCATTATTAAATCATCCCACCCTACAGATAATTATCGAGTAAATGCTTAGCGCTCTAGGAGATACAAAAGGAAACCAAGGCCCCTTCTGTCTCCAAAGTACTTGCAATCTGTTGAGCAGTCTAGACAGATAGGAACAACAGATTAACAGAATATATAATCAAATGCAAAATAGCATTTCAGATATGTGATATTTAGCGTAAGACTTCAAATGTTTTCGAGCACCTTAGTACATGCCAAGCATTGTGCTGCAGCCGGGTGCACAACATATGAACCACATAGATCCTGCCCTCAGGGACATGTGGCTATCTGGATATATGTGGATAAGTGATTTATAATATTGCGTGATAAAGGCAACCACAGCAAATGCAGAAGTTGCTAAATTAATGTAGCGATATGGCTGAGGAACGTTGGTGGGTCAGAGAAGAGGATAGAGGGCCGCTTTATGTCAAGGGAGTGACACCACTATATGATTTTATAGAATGAGTAGGAATTTACCAGGTGGATAAGCAATATATACAAAGAAATCTATTAAAAAAATTAGACAGCAATATGGGTGACTTCTGGGACTATAAGTAGGAATTTCAGAAGCCTACATTGGGAGATGCCATGGCAGGAGATGAGGTTAAAGTAGATAGGGGCTGGGGTACAAAAAAATCTTGTGTGCCTTTTAAGCTTACAGAAGATGTAGATTTGAATATTTGAGAAAAAGTTTCTTAGACTATCTGGGATTTTACATGACAGTATCTGGGAATTTCATGTGATGAGAGAAAATGTTCCGGATAAAGCAAAAACATAGTAAAGATGTCGAGTGGTCCAGTTTGACTACAAGAGAGGGAGTCATTTAGTGTTACGAAGAGAAAAATAAAATGAAATTATGATTAAAAAATCAGGCAATGGGGTTTATATAAAATTAAAAATAGCCACTTTTGTTTGCATGCCTTCCTTTGTAGATATAAATTGACTCTCTTCAATTATGAAAAACTAAGCCTCAGAAAGCGCCAATCATTTATTTATCCAAAGTCACAAAGCTAATTTATGATTTAGAGAGATTTCAACTCACGTTGGTCTGACTCCCAAAGCTGTTCACCTCATACTACCCAGCTGACCTCTTTAGGCCTCAGTGTTTATTGCCCTACTTTCTTTTCTCTACCTTCTGAGGAGGCAGCTTATTCTCTGTGCAGTCAGCAAAAGCACGCCTGCTCCACCCATGGCTGACAAGGAGAGTGGATCCCCTCATTCTTTTGGCTCGCCAGTTCTTCTTGGACCAGCATCACAGGCAACCACTGACAACTGAAGGGAGCCATACTATTTTTTAAGGAATTTTGAGTCAACAAAGTGCAAGATGAATGAGGAAAAATGGTGGACTAATGGGCCAAGGGAGAACTTCTTTGTATGGCCCGTGGAAGGAGAGAGCTGGAAACAGCCAATATCAGGAATTCATTCACCACTAACTTAATGTGTCTGGAAAGTTCTAGTAATCAGTTTTCTACTTTAGGAATGACTCTGAAAACATAAGTATAAATGTTTTGTTTCTCATAATTCATTCTGATCCCAAAAGGTAAGAGAATGGTAATTTTAAGTAATCTTTGCTTTCAAGAAGTCTTTATTGTTAAAACCACATTTTTTTTCGTCTTGCAACTTCTTTGCCTCTAGCTTATAACAACAAACCTGATGCTTTAAACCAGACTGCATCTTCTGGAATAACCAAAATGCTCTAGTTTGCTCATGACCAAACATGCTGAATGAAGCTTAGGTACAAGAGTTGGAGAGTACAAAATGGTGGTTCAGTGTTTGGCCTTTGCCTCAGACCACCTGGTTTCAAATTCTAACTCTTCTTCCTAAATATGTAAGCTGAGAAATCTCTGAGGTTTGCTGCTGCTGCTGAGTGTGTTAGAAAGCGTGTCCTTGCTATGATCAAAATACCCAATAAGAACAACTTGGAAGAGGAAAAGTTTATTTTGGCTCATGGTTTCAGAGGTCGCAGCTGACTACATTGTTCTGGGTCTGGGGTGAGGCAGGTCATCATGGCAGAAGGATATGGTGATGGAAAGCTGCTCAGTTCATGGCAGCCAGGAAAAAGAGAGATAGAGAAAAAGAACTGGCATGGAACCAGGGACAAAGTATAGTACCCCAGGGCGCACCCCAGTGACCTACTTCCTCTAGCAATGCCCCCACCTACCTACAATTACCACCTAGTAGTCCATTCAAATTATTAATCTATCAATGGATCAATCCACAGATGTTCTCATAGTTCTCACAATTAAGTTTCACTTCAGAATGTTCCTTCATTGGACATCATGTTTTCAACACATGGGCTTTTTAGGGGACACTTTACATCCAAATCATAACAATGAAGAGAATGGTAGTGTTTATAGGGACTGAGAACAGTTAGATGAGATTGTACAATAAGTGTTGAGCATGTGTTAGACATACACTATATTTAGTAAATGTTAGTTATTATGACTATGATTGGGACAAAAGAGTAAGAAGAAAAAACAAAGGAGAAAAGAATGAAGGGAATGGCTGGCTGGCTCTATTTATAGCACCCAGCGCCTTTCCTGGCACACTAAGCCCTTTGTGCTGATGGCTTGCTCATGGAATGGATGCCTGAATAATGCCAATTCTTTGCTTGATTTGCTGCATGCCACTTTTAGTCATCTAAGCTACATGAGTCCAGTGCTATTTTGGTGGCGTGAGATACTCTAACACATACTAAGATAGGAAATGACACGCTGGCAATCTCTTGTTTGTCACTTACCGAGGGAGACTGAGCAAGTGAGAAAAAAGGATTGGGAACTGGTCGGGGGATTAGCTAAAATCCAATTTTGGGAACAGACCCCAGAGGCAGATACTTCGGCTGCAGCAGCTGCAGGTGAATGTTCTTTTATGCTCCTCTGTCTTTCAGAAGATATCCTGAGCTCTTTGTTGACATTCCTGGGAAACTTTTTCCTTCTCCTCTAACTCCTGCACTTCTGGAGAGAGGCCTGATAACTAGTAAATATGTAAATAGTAAATATGTAAATAAAAACATGGAAAGGTTGAGTAAATCACCACTTCCTGGGAAGGAAAATTAAAGAAGAATTTCCTGCATGCACTCTGAAAGGCACATTTGAAAACAGGCTTCTGAAACTGTTCAAGGGGAGCAATTGTGGATTACAAGTTATAATACCCTTGAAATTCAATAGCCATCAGCTCAAGTCTCAGGAAATAGATTGGGTGACTTGCCTCTTTACTAGACCATTCCTCTGTTCAGCTCTTTTTCCTCTTACACAAAACATCATTTCACATCAACACAAAAATATTTCAGTGTAACATACCAGGGAAGAGGCATTGTTCTCACTTTGCCCTAGACTCTCTCTTCCCTCAGATATCTCAGAATCTACTGTAAAGTGGGAAATAAGAAATTGCACACCAGGAAAGACATTAGGGGAGGGACATCCATATTCAAAAGTGTGGTCCTGTTGGACAGGTCAGTTCTTCTGGGGTTCAAGTCACCTCCACCTAAACATATTCTGCAAATTGCAGCCAAGTTGGCAAAGCTATTGCTATTCTGCATCATAGCAAAGGGATTTTCAAGAAAAGGTGACTTTGAAGGATTCAAGGTGAAAGTCACTGTCAGCTGACAGAACTGGCTGTTTGCAGAGAAGGAATTCACTAGAGGATAAAGAAGGGCTGGGGGCTTTAAGTCCTCAATATGGCTAAGCTTTCCATCTCAGAGAAGCAGGTCATCCTAATTATCTGTCATGTCATCCTGGCTCTCCATAGAGACAGGCAGTTTTATTTTCTGAGTTTTTCAAATCCATTTGTAGTCATGGAAAACTCTTCTTCAGAGGTTCTAGGAATAAGAGTAAAGGTGGTGACCACTGGAAATTTTTCTTCAAGGAAATAAGTTAATATTTTTGTAGGAAGAGAAGTGCTCTCACTCTGTCCCAACAATACATTTTAAGGAATAGATGCTGTTTTAAGGTTTTAATCCTCTAGAGAGTGAGGAATAAAAATAGTTCTAAGGGCTAATTTACTCAAGGGAAATCATACAGAATATTATGAGACCTATTCAAATATGGCGGTATAGGACTCAAGGGTATCAACACCAAATATTTTAGTAAATCTAGAGTCTTATCATATGTGGACACATTGAAATATAGTGCATGGTTGGGATGTTGTCATCCAGAACTCACTGTTGAAGAAATTGCAGAGGGATGTCTTCAAGGGAGACCGTGCTACCAAGGGAAGCCAGTAGGAGACCAGTAAGAGACTAATGAGACTTTGGTGAATTCATCAAGGTTTAGAGATTACCCCTCAGCTTTACAGGTTCATAGACTCAATTTTATCAACATCCTTGGAGCCCCATATAAATATCAATAGCAATATCAAAGTATTCAATCCACCTCTACCTAAGGTATGTCCTTTACAATGCTAGAGGGAGGAATCTGGTGCTAGGGAGACAGTGAACTCTTGGGGAAATGGTCTTTGAAGTGTCTGTGTTCAGCTCTATGCTTGGTCCCTGATGCTTTTTTTCCTGGGTAGTAAATGACCACTAAATGACTGAAAGATTAGCTGACTGGTTGACTGTCTGGGTAGATGAGAATAAATGGGGAAGGGCGCAGAGGGGTGGGAAAAACGAGAGGCAGGCAGAAGAGAGATGGTAAGGAAAAGGAATATAGCAGTGGTACTACTTGATATTTATTGCATGGCACTATATAAAACAGATAGCACTTTTACATACTTAAATGACTAAACCCTCATAGCAAGCACAGGAGAATGGTGGGGTTGTATTTTCCATTTTATAAATGAACAAACTGACGTTTAGAGGAAAGTAACAGGTCCAAGGACACCCAGTTAGTAAATGATAGAGTCAGAATAAATTTACAAGAGAATAAGGCCTGAGAGTAGAATTTTTATTAGTGCACAGTGGGAACTAGGATGCTTGCGTTTTCTGGCAAGAAGTCTCTTTCTCTAGACCAGCTGCAAGATGGGAAGCAACCAGTAATCAGAAGTGTTATTATGGTGCTTAGCCTCAGAATAATGATGTGTCTATGTGGCTTAAAGGTTTAACATTGCCTAGTGCCTCTGTACATATCCACAGAAGCGATATATCCATGTGTTAGTCAGCTTTTTATTACTTTGAGCAAAATACCTGATGAATAATTTAGAGGAAGAAAAGTTTATTTGGGGCCCATGATTTCAAAGGTCTCAGTTCATGGTCTGCCGACTCCATGGCTCTGGGCCCAAGGTGAGGCAGAACATCATGAAGAGGGGGCATGACATCTCAGGTCATGGCAGCTAGAAAACAGAAAGAGTGAGGAAGGTGCTGGGGAGAAGATAAACCTTTGCAGGGCATACCCCCCAATGACTAACTTCCTCCCACTACCTTTTAGCAGTGTATTCAGTTATCAGTGGATTAATTCATGGAGCAATGACCTCACCAAACTGACAAGGTTGAGTTTGCATAATCCAACCATTGCCTAAAAGCCCCACCTCTAAACCTTGCTGCATTGGGGACCATGCTTCTAACACTTGAGCTTTTGGGGACATTCCCTAACCAAGCCATAACAATCTGTCAGGTGGATCAAATTCTCCTTTAGAATCCTTTTTACCTGGATGGTGTAGACATGGATCTTTCTGTTTTTCTATGTTCTGTGTTACCATGCTTATCTTTTACATTCTTCTAGAAATCAGGCTCTCTTTAAGATCTTTTTAAAGAATTATACACAGATGCATTTTGTGCAGAATTTATAGCTATCAACAGCTACTCTAATTTCTTTCATTTTTAAATTCCTGGGGTGTGCCTCAGTATCATCTGAAGTTAAGGGGTGGGGGTAGAGAAGAGGAGGGACCTTCTCAGCTGGATGGAGTAGAATCTTCTTATCTCAGCCTGGATCTCTTCCTCAATATTAAACCTATTAGTTGAATGGCTTAATACCATCCACAGAATCTTATATCCATCTAGCTAAAGTTGATTTTAATGAAATGCATTTTAGTTTATAAATGTCCCATGAGGTGGGTTGAACATAGGATTTGGCAGATTGAGGCTTTATGTATACTCTCTCTGATCCACCTCAACAGGGTCTGCGCCAGTCTGTGGACTTCCCACTTGGTCTTCTCAGGCTAAGTTATCATGGTCTCTGTCCATGGCAAAAGTGTTTCAGAAATCCACTTCAGATCATATAAATGACTTGTGAAATACAGGGACTCGATATGGATACTTTTTAAAAATCCACATACCTCCTTCCAATAAGTGTATTTTGACCTTGAAATGTCAAGATTATGGGGTTTTCTGAACACCTGTCAACCTCAAAGTTAATCATCAACTTTCCCTGCTGTAGTTAGACTCTTCTACACTCCCTTCTTAACCTTGTGGATTTCGAAGGAAAATTGATGATACCTCAAGTTCAAGGAAGGTTGTTAGTGTCTCCTGAGACTTTTTTTTCCCAGTGAGAAAAATGAATGAAAATATGATGACCGTTGGGACAACCCGATGGGTTACAAAGTGCAAGAAGCTATGATGGGGACTTTCTTCCTGTGCGCACGCGCGCACACACACACACACACACACACACACACCACCCCCAGTGAAAAGTCGGAGAACTCATCAAGACTGGCTTTACATGGATAAATTGGCCTTGCTTTCATTTTTTTCCTCAGATTTTTTTTTCTATTTCTGGTTAATGTTGTATCCTATAAGCTCTCCAAGTACTTCATTATCTGCTTATTTTCTGTTTGATTTGCCCCCTTCCCTGGCTAGCGGTTTCACTGGTTCAGCTCAAAATTACTTTTAACAGTTTCTTTTAACTCATTTAAAAGCACCTCCCCTTCACGCTAGACTTGGCTTTCTCCTAAACTAATCTCTGTGGTAGCAAATTAAGGTCAATATATATTAAATATACCACCAATCAGAGTTTATAATGAGAATCCTTCCACTTATTAGTTTGTTTTAAATTAAGTAGAATGATAAATGGGAGGGACTGAGAGCATCCAGGACCATGATCTAAATTCTTCCAGCCAAGAGCAGGGAGGGATTCAGTGCCTGAGATGCACTTCAGACAGTCCTTCCTTAGCACAGTGGGAGGGAGACGGCCTCCTAGGGAACCAGCAGGCTTCAACCTGTTGGCGGGTTGTGGACCAGCCTGTTCCTAGCATTTATGAAACCCAGGGCAAAAGTAACACAACCAGAGGCTCACATACCATATGTCTATTTGTTTAAACATTCCAAAGCAAGCTAACAACCTGTTAAGTATATGTGTTACCAAATGTCTACATTCATGACTATAGCCAAGTAATAACCTGATGATCATGTTGACATTTAGGTTTCTTAGAATTCTCAGACTGTTGTCCTTAATGGTAGCATGGGCCACAGGGAGGCCTGATGCCTGGCCTATGGCCCTCCTTATTTGGCTTTGACTTGCCCCTCAGGGTCTTTATGAGCATTCAGCTGAATGCTATAACATGCCCAGCCAAGCTCTGTCCAGTCTTTGCCACAAAACCTCCTCCTTCCCTTCAACTTGAAGTGTGTGGAATAAAAAGATCTGGGAAGAGGCCTAGCCAGATGCTAGAGGTGACCTCCAAGCTGACTAGGCAGGGGAGGGTGAATTCCCTGCATGTGGTGTAGATGAATGGAGTGGAAGGACACACAGATTCTGGGTGGATTTGTCCCCTTATCCCCATCGACTTCTTAGGCACATAGACACCTAGACTCTGGGTGGATTTGTATCCCATAACTGGGGAACCGTCAGAGGAGTGGTACCGAGAGGGACACTCTAAAGTGTGGAGCTCTGTGTAAAAGCCCTTGTTATAGGGTCATCAGGTAGCACTAGTGTTAGAAACTCAGTGGATTTTTGGGCAGAGAAGTTAATGTGAGAAGAATCATAGCTGACACCGAATTATTACTTTGGGGATATTTCCATCTCATTTTTATTAGGTAGGTTCCATTATAAGCAATAACCATTTTTATTAAATTAATAAGCATTATATGCTCTCGAGAATCCTCATAAATCATTCAGACTGTTGCTGCTTTAAATAGACAAAATAATTTGCCAGTTCTGTAGCATCTACCTCTGTTCTTGCTCTATTCACATCCCCAGCAATACCTGCAGGGACACATACAACCCCAAACCACACTGAGGGCCAGAGGCAGGTTCTAACTTGATAACTTTGGAAGTATAGCTCACATACTAAATATTTCTGATTTGGAAAAATCCCAAGAAATCCTTGTGCTTGTTTTTATACTGGGGATTGAACATGGGGTGTCCTACTACTGAGCTACATCCCCGGCCCTTTTTATTTTTTATTTATTTCGAGACAGGGTCTCACTAAGTTGTCAAGACTGACTTTGAACTTGTGATCCTCCTGCCTCAGCCTCCTGAGTTTCGGGGATTACTGGTATATGAGCCATGATCAGCTCCTGAGAAAACCTCCCTAGGTGGTAAGAACTGAGGTCAAGGGAAAGGAAGTTATTTGCCTGTGTTTTGCTCTCTCACCAGGATATCATTCACAGTGAGTGGATATAGGAATATTGGAACTTCAGCCAGGATCAATACTGAGGAGAGAAAAGTAGTGAGGGGTTGCCCTTACCAGTGGCTAACTGTGATGATCTACTAAGAAATTATACCCTTCTTCCCCATTTTAGAAAACTTCTGTCTACTCTTGGGGAACATAAACTAACTAATTAGAAAAAGCAAAAGTGTTTTTCCTTGACTCTAAAGAGAGGAGGTGGTCAGGAATGTTTCCCCAAACTGGACTGTTCCTAACCCCAAGGAAGGGTAAAGATCGTTAAAATGATCAGGATAATAGAGGTCAACTTTACATATAATAAGACTCATGAACTTTAAGAGTCCAAGTTGGTGACCAGTGACTACATACCAATGTTTGTGGTCATACCTATCGTCACAATCATTATGGTGACCATCTTTATACATCTCCAAATTCCCTTCCACACCATAATATTTTTTTTCTTTCTCCAGTTGGTGAACATTTGAGTTGCTTCCAGTTTTTTGGACTGAAGTGGAAAAAAACAAAAAACCAGAGTATACCCTGATATTTGAAAGCTGGCCTGCCCTCATGGCTAGGTTGTATTTGTATGATTATCCTACTGGATGTAAAGAGTCTCACAAAATACACACTTCAGATAAGGCTATTCTGAGACCATGATAAAATCAGACAAAGCAAATCCACTTTATAATGTTTTCTAAGCACAGGCAAAAATAATGTCACTTTGCCACAAAATACTAAACGGCCCCTCTTGGCAATAATAAATGACTCTACAATTTATTTACTAATTATAGCTGCCCGCATGCTTATCCTCCCTAAAGATAAGATCTATTGAAATATCCAGACATAAAACTGCTGTCCCATTTGACAGTCCCAATCTAGAGACAGCCAATACTTCCGTAGGCTACCTGCCACACCAAACAACCATATCCCACCATAGTTTCTAATGCTCTTTTTCTGTGGTACACCCAGGTTCCCAAGATATGTGCTCTCCCTCACTGCAATGAGGAATAAACCCAACTTGTTCAAAGGTAGGTATATTCCTTCCTTTTGGATGAAGCAAGGAATGGAGTGGTTGACTGTGTTGATAAGTGTATGTCTAAATTTATAGGACCCTAATGAATCATCTCCAAAGTGACCATCCCATATTATAAGCTCATGGCCAATGTGTGAATGCTTTAGTTGGTCTATGTCCTCCCTAGCACTTTGTGGTTTTGGTCTTTTAACTTTGGTCTTTCCAGTGGGTGTACTATGGTTGTTCGTCATGGTTTTGACTTTCATTTCTTGTTTTTTCACTAATAATATCGAGTATCTTTTAATGTGATTTCATGAATTCATATATCTTTTTTTGGTAAAATGAATTTTTTTCTGTCCATTTTAATGTTGGGTTATCTTTTATTGTTATGTTTTGAATTTAACTCTTTGGTTTACAAATATTTCCTCAACATTTATATTTTTATTTTTTAAAGGAATTTCCTTTAAAAAATAGAACAGCAAAAGTTTGAAGAGAAAACTTTTAAAATTTTGTTAATATCCAATTTATCACTTTTTCTCTTTTGTGGTTTGTGTCTTTTGTGTTCTAAGACATCTTTGCTTAACTAAAAGTTTTCTCCTATTTTTTTTAGAAGTCTTTAAAAACTTGCAAATACTTTACACCTATATTTTATTTTATTTTACTTACACCTATATTTTATTTTATACTGACCACATTTTAATTGCTCAATAGCTCCATGTGGCCAGTGGCTACCTATTGGATAGTTTAAGACTTGAGGTGTATCAATATTATGGATCTTTTCAAAGAATTAGCCTATAATCTTTTGATTTTCTCTACTGCTGTCCTGTTTTTGATTTCCCTTATTTTTGCTCTCTTGTTTTTATTTTTACTCTTCTAATACTTTGGACTTAATGTTTTCTTCTTCGTCTAGTTTCTTCACATAGAAATTTAGATAATGGATTTGAGAATTATTATTTTTTCTTTTTAGTCAATTTAATCATTAAACTAAGTTAATAGTCCACTGGTAAAACATTCTAGTTAATTGTAGTTTACCATAGAGAGACATGGAAGAGGTCAGCCAACTGAAAAGTGAATTTGTGGTAATCCAGCAGAAAGCATGTTCAAGAAGGTTGAGAATTATTTTTCTTTTGCATAAAGTTTCACCCACAAATTTTGATATTTCCCTTTCATTTTCATAAATCCCAAGATCTATTTGCATTTTCCCTTTGATCTCTTCTTTTACTCATGTGTTATTTAGAACTGTAATTTTTGTTTCTAAATATCTTATGGTTTTCTAGATCACTCTTTTTTATTCACTTCCACTTTTATTCTACTAAAATTGAAGAAGATTTTAATTTTCTTAAATTATACAATGATTGTTTCATGGATCAAAATATGGTTGGTTTGGTGAATGTTTCATGTGTATTTGAGAAAAAAGAAAGAGTATTTTTACAGCCAATGAGGGGAAAACTCTATAAATGCCAATTGGTCTTGTTTGGTTGTTTTGTTTTTGGTACCAAGGACTGAAGCTAGAGGTGCTCAACCACTGAGTCACATCCCAAGCCCTTTTTATTTTTTTATTTTGAGCCAGGATTTTGTTATGTTTCTTCACTAAGTTGCTGAGGCTGGCTCTGAACTCATGATCTCCTACCTCAGCTTCCCGAGCTGCTGGAATTACAGGTGTATGCTACCACGCCATGCTTGATCATGTTTGTTGATATTGTATTTGAAGCATCCTCTTCCTTATTATATTGCATGTTTGTTTGTGTGTGTGTGTGTAACTAGTTATTCTATCAATTGTGGGAAGAAGACTGCTGAAATTTCTAACAATAATTGTGAATTTCTGTAGTTCTTTCTGCACTCTCAATTTTTGGTTTATATATTGTGAACTGCTGTTTGTTATGTATAATCACAGTTAGAAAAATTATGACTCTATGATGAACTTGACCCTGTTATTATTAATGTCCTTTCTTAACCCTGGTTATATTTCTGGTTCTGAAATCTATATATCTGAATTAATGCCGTAACCCAAATTTCTTTTCATTAGTGTTTGTACAATATACCTTTTTCATTCTTTTCCTTTAAAATTTTTTTTTCGTGTGGTGTTGGGGATTGATCCCAGGGCCTTGAACATGCTCTGTTCCACTGAGCTACACCCATAGCACCATCTTTCTAATTTTATCCTATATCTATACAGTAGGCAGACTTATTACAGACAGAATATAATTGGGTCCTACTTTTTGACTGACTCTTACAATTTCTACTACTTAATTGAAGTGTTTGACTCATTTACATTTAGTGTAATTATCAATATAATTGGCCTTCAGTCTACCATATTGCTTTTCTTTTTCTATTTGTTATATTTGTTCTCTGTTATTTTTTTTCTATTTTCTTTTCCTTTGGATTAATTGAATTTAAAAAATAGTTCCATTTTATGTCCATTTTGAGCTTATTATCCATAATATTTTATTGATCATTTTGGAGTTTCAATATACAGTTTTAATAACACATCACAATCTATGTTTAAGGTATATTAAATAACATATGTATGGTCTAAGAAATTTATACAGCTATAGTTACCTTTTCTTTCAGTCTTTTATTTTTTTCATTCATTTTACTTTTGCGATAAAACCCTCCATATAACATCATTATTGTATTTCCTTTAAATTTCAAATTATCCATTAGATCAGAAAATAAAATGAAATATTTTTCATATTTAGTTCCATGTTTTCATCTACTGGTGCTATTCATTCCTTCTGTAGATTGAACTTTGCTTCTGATATAATTTTCTTCCTGCTTAAAAACCTCCTTTTTGGTATAGTGCAAGTCAGCTGACAATAAATTGTATCAGCTTTTGATTGTTTGTATTGTTTATTTCATGATCATTTTGAAGCACATTTTTTTTCTGTTTTTTAATATTTCATTTTATTAAATAACTAATCCATAAAACCATACCAGTACACTGCCTTATTAGGGGAAAACCATTCCTCCATATCATCTTGTACCTTGGCATACATAGATTATTCCAGGTGTTGGAACATTCCCTTTTGTTCATTTATTTACAACAGAGGATTGAATGAAGGTGGAAAGGCAGATCTGTGCACAGGAGGAAAGTTGTGTTAGTGTTTCAACACATCCTGGTTTAAATGGCAGGGTAACTTGTTACACATACCAACCACTTCCTCACCCCACCCCTGATCCTGTCCACCTCTTCCACCAAACAACTCCGAGACACCCTAAAACCAAGCAGTTCCCATTCAATTGAGTTCAATGGGACAGACATGGAAGATACCTTACTTTTCACCTTTGGGATTAAATAGGTGAACTATGGCCAAAAACAAGTGAAGATTTGCCGCAGTCTGGCTGGGCACAAAATCACGAGCCACCACACAGCTTGTAGATTCAAACAGCAACTCTTTATTCCCGAACTCACACCAGCCGTCTACAATCACGTTCTGGGGAAATCCACGTTCTCTGCCCAAATCCACCCCCACTGGGCTTCTGTCTCCCAAAAAATACTGTCTGAATCCCGTGAGAACTCAAGGGGAACTCAGGCAGCAGGATACGCCCTATTCCCAGCAGGAATAATCTTAAACCTTAAACCTGGAACCCAAACCGAGAACGCCCTAAACTCGGATCTGCCTGGTCCTTGAGCAAGGTCACCTACATGCAATGTCACTGCAAAATGTCCTATTTCCAGGAGTCCTTCCACTAAGCAACATGGGGTACGCTGGCAAGGAAATTGTCATACCTACTTGGCTAATGGCTCCCAGCAAAGATTTTTAAGAAAACTTGTGACAGAAATAAGAATGAGATCTGAATTCAAACACAGAAAAAAAATTCTACTGGGAGAAAAATAAAATCTTAGCTGATATTCTGAAAATGCTTGTAAGAAAAAGTTGGAGAATGACCTTTCAGACACAAGCTCTAAGAACCCTGGATACAGCAGGAGCTTTGGCTAACAGTCTGGGCCTGCTGAGCCAGATTTCCTTAGGGCTGCCCAGTAGACACCATGGATGTCTGGCTCAGTCTGCAGTGGGAGTCCTTCAGCTCCATCACAGAGTGCTCTCCAACATGTTATAGTTGTCCTTAAAGCTCTTCAATTTGAGGAAATGCTTGGCACCTTTATTTTCTGACTGGAGGGAAGGTATGTCACCTGGATAGTAGTTGAGGAGACTTCAGGGGACTGAGTTAGGTCTTTGGCTGCTGACTGGTGCTGTCACTGAGAGCTCCCAATTCTTGCTTTGACCACAGTGGCCAGCTCACTTAGGGCCTCTTGATAGCGCAGGTACTCTGGCCAAACACCCCATAGCGAGCTGTCTCGTAGCCATGCAGCAGGGTATCGATAAAGGCCTTCCTCACACCCTTGAAAGGAGTACTAGTGTTTTGAAGATCTGGCAAGTAGGAGTGGAAATTCTTGCCCATTAAGGAACAGGGGTGCCTGCCTTCAGCATGAAATGGGATCTCAGAAGCATGGAAAGTATCCAGAGCTTTCATCCTATACAGATAGTTGTAGCAACTTTGATTTCCCTGAGTTTCCAGATGTAGCAGTCTTGCATCATCATCTGCAAGGACCTGAGGTTCATACTTGATATCCTGAACCCTGGGTAGTCGAATATCAATCTCCTCTTTCAAGTCCTTGGGGACATTGTGTCCCACAGGGATATGGGGTCCCCTTCTAGATTTCATTGCAAAGCGCATAATTTGCCTCTTCACAAAAATAAACAGTAGTACAAATACCAGGCTCCCATAGGCCATCACCAGCACGACATTCACCCTGGATAGCCAGTTACTGCTGGACACCATGGCCTCCCTCTCTGTGCAGAAGTGCTCGGGTTTTCCTGCTGCCCTGCCTTGTTAGCCCAGGATCCATGGAAGCAACAGCGCCTGGGTTCCCTGGAGCTCCCCGGCATTTCCTTACGGGGGAAGACGGAGCCAGACCTGGTCTGAAAACATGGTGGATCTTGAAGCACATTTTTTTTTTTATGGATATAGAATTCTATGTTGAGAGCTTATTTTTTCCAAAATATAACATGTGTCACCCCATCACCTTTTTTATATAGCGTTTCTGAGGATGAGTCTATTGTAACTATTATCTTTGTTAATTTGTAGATAATGTAACTTTTTCCCCCCCTCTAACTTTTTTTAAGTTCTTTATCACTTCTCAGAAATTTCATAATGGTACAACTTGGTGTGATTTTTTTTGTGTGTATGTGCTTGAGTTTCTTTGAACCAGGTGTATTTGTGCTTATATCAAATTCTTCAAATTTGGAAAACTTTTGACTATTATTTCTTTAAGCATTAAAGCATTTTCTACTCCTCCCCTTATCTGTCTGGGACTGATACACACTGACACTGTTTTACAAACATTGATGCTCTGTTGACTTAAAATGTTTTTTTTTGTTGTTTGTTTGTTGTTGTTTTGTTTTTCCTCATTATGTTTCTTTGAGACAGATTGTTTTGCTGTATTTTCAAGTTTACTAATCTTTAGTTTTACTCTGCATAATCTGCTATTAAGTCCACCCTATATATTATTCATCGCACATGTTGTATTTTTCATCTCTATGTAACTAAGAACTTCTCAGCAATTTAAAAATGCAACTTCTGTTATATGCAATAATGTAGACACACTCAGAAACATTAAACTAAGTGAAATAAACTAGATGCAATATTCTGCAGACTACATGACTCCATTTATATGAATTTATGAAAAGGGCAAACAGTAGTGGCAGAGAGCTGATCACTTATTGTATACTTGGAGTAGGTGCAAGTGCTGACAGCAAAAGGGCAGGAAGGCATTTTGTGGGTGTGAAGTAGCCTAGGTCGTAATTGGGATGATAGCTGTGGCTATCATTTGTCACATCCATCAATTTGTATTCTTATAATTGGGTTAAGAATGGGGAATTTCTTAGAAATGCTCTATCCAAATTCATCTTTCTAGAATTGAGTGAGAATATTTTCATTCTTTCTGATTAGTGATCTCCCCCCAAGAGTGGACAGAAGTTTTCCAACTCCATATCTCCAGATGTTGCATTTGGAGAGAGATATATTCATTTCTTTTCTCCTTATGTTTATGTTGTTAATTACCTTTTGAACTTATGGAGGATATTTATGATATCTAACATCTTTGTTGACTAATTTTATCACTTATAATATCTTTGTTTTCAATGATCCAGGCCTTCTTTGATTATGATTTCTCTGTTTCTACTTTGCACATTTTTGAATGAATGCAGGTTTTGCACATTTTTTTGTGTGTGTTGGGTTGTTAGGTTTTGTAGTTTTATTTTAAGGAGTGTCACACTTTATTCTGACTTCAATTTAAGTTACTTTTGATCAGTTTTGACCTTTACCAGTATTCCTCTTGAACTTTCTGGGTCAGGTTTAGAGCAGCCTTTCATATAGTGTGAATTTAGTATCACGACCCAGGTTCTTTCATTCTGGGTATTTCATCCAGTGTCCCAAGTCTTTCTCCCCTTTGGCTGGTGTGAAAATTAAGTTTCATCCCCATTTGGTTTCTAGGTACTCTTCTGCCTTCAGCTTTCAGGAGATTCTTTCCCTGCTTTTGGTAGTTTTCCATTATGCACAGTCAAATAGTACTTAGGCAAAGACTTGAGGAGACCATTTGCAGATGTCTGGGGCTTTCTCTGTGTTTATCTCATATATTCTTCCTGCAAATTTTATCCACACTACTCACCCTGAGCCATCTCTTCAACTTGACAAGACCATCAGACTGAATTCCCTTTCCCCAAGTAGTATTCTGGAAACTGCTTTGGGATAGTAATCATGTGCAGACATAGGGGCCACCTTATTTCTGTCACCTTACATGTTTATAGATTATGATATTCCTTCTGTTTTAATAACTGAAATTCATTTTTTCATACATTCTGTCTGTTTTTCTGGTTGGTTAAGGCAGAAGTTTAAATATGATTCCAGTTTTCCCATGATAATTAGAAACAAAAGTCCTTGATAAGCAGTTTTTGAGTAATCAACTTTTTTGATTAAGCTATGAATCATATTCTTGTTGCCATTAAAGACCTGTTGAGGTAAAGGAGAGGAACTGGGTAAAAGCCTTAGGGAAATAGACATAGGAAAAGTACATTGATTTTATAGTTTTAAGCACATAATCTCCTGTGTGGTAATAGGTCCATCAGTACTCCAGAAGAGCTGAGGCTGGTGTTCTTCATACCGAGTCCTTAGGGCATGGTAGCTGTGCTGTGTGTAAGAGTCAAGACAAGTGACTCTTACAGTCAAGACACTGTAAGAGTAGGGATATTTCATCTTCACGTCAGGATATCTGAGCACTCTAGGATTTACACTTTGCATTTCCCTAGCAACTGTTTTTTTAGGATGACCAGATACACTAGCGTGACAGGTGAAGAGTCTCCCCTCCCACATCTAAACTCAGAAGCCAGACTAGAGATCTGAATGCACTGTTATTATAGAAAGAAGTTTGCTTCAGAGTTGAGCTGGTGCTGTTAACTTTCAATTAAAACTATTTTGATCTGTCCTAAGTTGCAGGACAGGGTGACAATAGAGGAATAAATAAATATGAGGCTCAGGCTTAGGATACTTTTTCTCATTTTTAGGATTCAATAAAAACTAAACAAAGAGGCCCATTACTCCTATTGGGAAGTTCATCAATTCTTTTAGAAGTGTGCAAACATTTATTATCTGTGAGCTTGAATTTTTCACATTTCTTTATACTCCTAGTTGTTTCATAAAATATTTGATCCTTCTTGCCTATGAATACATTTCTGATCTAATCCATTAGTTAGTGAGTTGCTTTATGTGTATGTCTTATTTACATATGTACTTCAGATGGTTCTGCATTGCAGATTGTACTATTTTGGTTCATTTTGATTACAAGAAAAACAGATCTTTGTTACTTTTGATTATGATAATTTATGGGGATTTTAGTCTCTGTATTAAGAAAGGTAGGAAGACAGAAAATTATACCAAGAACCACTTAGCTAAACACCAAGAACAAGAACATATTTAGGATACTATATGAGGGTTCTCTAGAGGAAGAGAATCAACAGGAAGTATAATTATTAACAGAGAACTTATTAGGTTGGCTTATGTGACCAGAAGCTGGATAGTCCACAATGACCTTCTGCAGGCTGGAGAGCTGGGAGAACCAGCAACAGTGCATACCAAGAGGCAAAAGCCCCAGAACACAAGGGATCAACAGTGCTACCCTAGCTAAAACCAAAGGCTTCTGGAAACTCCCTGGAGAATCACTTGCAGAGTCTGCTTTGGAAGAGTGAAGAAGGAGAGTCTGATATCCCCAGATGATGGAGGCAGCAATCGAGAACCCATTTAAGAAGAATCGAGCTTGCATCTGCTGCTGCTTCCTTGTTCTTCCAACTTTTATTCCATCTAAGCCACCATACTATTGGAAGGTGCTGCCCATGCTTGGGGAGGGTCTCCCCTTCAGTTGGCTATCTCACATGCCAATCATTCCTAGACACACCTCACTGACATACCCAGAATCCTCTTTATCCTTGGCATCTCTTAATTCAATCAAGTTGACAATTCAAAAATTCACCATTATAGATACGCTGTAGGTAAGGCAACTGGGTATCATGTCCTTGGTAGCCAGAGCATTCTCTGCGGTTCCCTACCCTCTACCCTGTTGTTTTGATCACAGTGTCCCTCCTTCTGTCTTTGCTCCTCTCTATGGATTGACTGTTCTCTCTTACTCATGGCTTCTGCCTATTTATGGCTTTACCGCATCATAGCTTCCATCTCTGCCTTCTGTCTACAGGTGTCTCTTTTCCTGTCCTGCTTTTTTCTGTTTAGAATTTCTGCATTCTGATTTGGTTGAACTCTCATTCTGGATTGTAGCATAGGTTGCTGATCAGATGGATGCTTGGAATAAGTGTCCAGTTTTGTTCTAATCACTTGTAACCACATGGCAGGAGTATGTATTATCAAACTGGTGGACCACCCCTAAGGAACCTTGAAGAAGCATTCTGAGATATTTGCTGGCTCTGTGAGACATCCCAGAAGGGGAAAACTTGGATGCCAGACATCTCATATTGTCTACACAGTGAGCAGATGTTAAGTAAATTTTTGTTGAATGAGTGGATTGACTAAATAAGAAATCCATTCTACTCTGAGTGAATGAGCACTTGACTAAACATCCTATATACTCTCATCTGTGCCCTCTCTGCCTCTTTTTGTTTCCCTCTTCTCTTTTCCCCTTTTTAACTTAATCTGAAATTGGACATTGCCAGGTAGAGCAGATCTTTTATTGTTGAAGGAAATAAGATGTTTCATGTTCTATAGCATCTTATCTCCTGCCAGCTAAGTGCCTCATTCCTCATTTGCCTCACAGAACAGCATTGAGATTGAAGTGGGATCCTTTATCTAGATTCCCCAAACCCAGTGTCTGTGCATAGGAACTTCATAATAGTAGTTGGATATTATTTTTCTATTCTCTTCATGATTGGTCCCTCACTTCAGTGAATTCCAAGCTCCAAAATTGCTTTGAAATGTTACCCCTTTTGCATTAGGAGATCCTCTTTGTTTCTATGCCATTGATTTTTTTTGAGGGAGTAGTAAACAAAGTAAGATATTTATAAGAGGCATTGATAATTTATGTCTCTTTCCTTATAAAATTTTTCGTTTTAGAAGAAGCATTTGTTAAACCCAAGGAGTTAACTTAAAATATCTATGCCTTTAGTAAATATGCATTCAGTTAGGGGCATCTCTTCCATGAATATTCAGACAGAAAAATAGAGTGGGAAATATATTCTGGCTTATTTGGTTTTATCAGTTCAAGTTCTGAATAAATCTAATCAATAATGTTAATGTCAAGTTTAATTTCTACACCTCCTGTAAGTCAAGGACTAGGTCTGTGCATTATTTTTGTTGATAACCATCAGCAATCAAAAGCTTAAAAGTCACAACAGTTAAATTTGTAGCATTGAAATGAAAGAAATAGTTTTCCTTTTTTAAAAAGAGGGTAAAGGAAGGCCTGGTGATTCTTGGCAAATTTAATTCATGAGACAAAAAGAAAACCTGGACTTTTTCCTTAGGTAATGTTTGGGGCCCTAGAGCCCCTCCTTGTTTCTGTTATAGCTGCACAGTGAGCGCTCCTTCCTGCTCGAAGCACAGTGTGGGAGTGGCCATCGGTGGGACAGAGTTGCCATATGCAGCCAGACCCTGGAGCGTATGTAATTTCTCCTAACAGTTACCTACTTTTTGTGCTTGAAGTGAACACATCACAGGCAAACTTCTGTTTGGCCCTCCTATTCAGCTGCTTGCTTTGGGGACATCTTGCTCATTGGATATTTTAGTGGTTCTCCAGCAAGCTGTGCAGCCAAGCAGAAATACCACACTCTTTGTGAAAACCTGAGGTCAGTACAATTTCTTCCCAGGGAAATTATAACCTTTTGTGCTGAGATTGGGATGTCTGGGTTAGAGAAGGGGAGAAGGAAAAAAAACAGTTTCTGGGATCCCCAAAGCCCTTATCTCTTTCCAGCGCACCAGAGCTGAGATCACAAGTTCATTCTTGGCAGAAGGGCAGCCTCCCATTTTTCAGGACTCCTAAGAGAACACAGGGCTTTTCACAATTCACACTGTCAGGAACATTTAAGTCTAAGTGACATATGCTTCTGGGTTTCCTGATGTCTTTTTCTTGCCCCTGTGCCTTTCTGTAGGCTCATCATTCTGCATGGAATGATCTGCTTCCTCTCAACTAACTCCTCTCTATCCTCAAATGCTCACTCCTCAAAAAAATTCTTTTGTCGACTTTATACTTGGCTCACACTCTTTTTCCACCCACCAATTCTAGCTACTTGAATTTTCTCAAAGTCTCCTGTGCTTGCCTCCAACATGGAAAGCAAATTCAACATGTGTCGTAGCCCCCAGGATTGTGTCTCACCTTGATACCATAAAGTAAGGTCCATATTTCATTCATCACCACGTCTTGAGGGCTCATGATTTAGTTTCAAAGTTTTTGAGTCAGGGACATCTGGATTCAAGCTCATTCCATTTCTTATTCTCTTCATGACCTTCATTTCCTCATCTACAAACTGAAGCTACTAAAACCTTAAAAGCTGATGTAATTAAAATAGATATATATAAAACATATATATTCCTTAGTATGTTATGGAGGCTTATTTTTTATTGAATGAATATTGGCTGAATATCAAGAACCTATTTGAAGGAGAAAATATTTCACACACACACACACAATCTGTACACAGGTTGAAAGAGATGTAATAAAGAGGAAAGTGTGGATATGAAGCTGACAGCCTTCTGGTGACATGGGTACAACAGGTCTTGGTTTCATTCTGGGCTGATGCTAAATGTCTGCCAAGTCTCTCATTATGCAAGCTAACTGTGCAAGAAGCTTCTTGTCAGTCTCATGCTGCTTCTTCTCTGCTAGCTTTATCCACTACCCCCTATAGCGCATGGTCTTGAGTAATTCCCTTGGATTTCCAGGTCTTGAGGTGTCGGAATAAGGTTTGGGGGAGATAGTTTCTTTTTCTTTTCATTCAAGTCAAAACTTAGTTCAGATCCAGTCCCTTACTCACAAGACTTATAATGTTTCTATTAACTCAAATAAATCTCCATTTGTGCAGAAACATATTAATCACAGAGGTTTATTTCATGACTCACTTTCCTGAAGAAAAACACTGCTATATATTGTCAATCCCTGCCCATGCTGGAGGAAGTATCAATTTAAATGGCGACAGCTGTGGGTGGGAGATGAAGTAGTGACTCTCAATGTTCTGCTCCTTTAGAGAAGTATGGAACAAGTGGTCCTTGAGCATTTCTGACATGCTAGGCACATTTTATGTGCACTATTTATGTGCACCATTTCTCTTAATTTTCATACCATGTGTAATAGATATTATTAATGCCATTTTGTAGATGAAGAAATAAATCAGGGAGCAAGTAGAAGAGTTAGGATTTGAACCCAAAACTGACTGTTAACTTCAGCTTCTTTCCCTCAATTTCAGCATTTTCTATATATGTTAGTCAGTTAGTCAACTTTACTTCTCTGTGACAAAATACCTGAGAAAAACAAGCTATAGAAGGAAAGTTTTATTTTGGCTTATGGTTTTAGATATTTCAGTCCATGGATAGCTGGCTTCCATTGTTTCTGGGCCTATAGTAAGGCAGAATATCATGGTAAAAGGGTGTGGCTGAACAAAGCTGCTCACCCTGTAATGTCCAGGAAGCAGAAAGAGAGGAAAGGACCAGAGACAGGATATACCCTTTAGAGCATGCCCATGGTGACCTACTTCCCCCAAACAGGCTCCACCTCCTAAGGTTTCCACTATCTCCTAATAATGCCACATATGGACTATGAACCCACCAATGGATTTATCCATTGATGAGGTCAGAGCCCTCATGATCCAATCACTTTCCAAGAACACATCTCTGAAAATTGCTGCATTGAAGACCAGGGTTTCAACACATGATCCTTGGAGGATATTTCAGAGCTAATTATAACATCTCAGTATTCAGGCATATTTTGCCCCACAGAAATACAAATGTTGAGATCTAGAACAACTCTTATTTTTATAACTTTGTGGAATCCTGGTTCACTTATGAATCTGGAAAATCTATGATTCTTCTTGGTGGAAAAAATGGATGTACTTATCAAATTTTGCATTAAATATCTAGGATTTAACAGAGCCCTGAGTCCCATTCATGGACTAATGGTTAGGAATTCCTGATCTAGTCCACCCTTAAGATAAGTGCAATTATTGTATACCAACCAAAAATTTAAAAAAATTAAGTCCCCATCTCCTCAAAAAGTAGAATTCCTGATTTGATCCAAATCATCAGTTAATTTATGGATAAAACAACATCAAGAGAGAAGGGAAGGGAATATTTAGTCACCTGGGGCTAGAACCCAGGTCTTTAAAATCAGTCAAGTTATATATTACTACTCAATAATATCTCTCACATTCAATGGTGCACTAAGAAAACATACACATGGAGGAAAAGAATTAAATTTGAGGTGAAGGAAGGAAAATGGCTTTATCATTATAAACACTGATTTCCAGGCTCAGGTTACCATTGGCTGTGAAGGTGCTGACCTATAGATAGAAAGCAGAGTACACAGGTGACTTTCACTGCTTCAGGTGTTTATTAGTCCAAGAAGCCTCAATTCCCAAGGCACCTCATTTACTAAGGAGCAGTTTATACATAGAGAGAATCTGTGACATCAATATTCTAGCCTTTCCTCATGCCCTGTAGATCAATGGCTTGTTCTTATCTGACAGCATCCACTGACATATTTCCTTGGGATCGAAGAAGGAAGAGAAGAAATTGCAGGTAGGATTTTCAGCTGCCTGGCATGTTGTGTTTTTATTGAAAGGCTTTACTGTCCCACATTGCCTAGATCCCCAAATCCATGCAGTCAAGAGTCTCAGCATGCATAGAAAGGTAACATGAGTGCCCTGTCAATAAGCTTCCACTATTCTACATTAGTTGGCTCCTTACCATATTGGAATATCATCTTCAAGGGCTTTGGTGCTTATCCTGGCAATTCTGTATTTTTATTAGAGGTAGGCAGAAGAAATCCATATCGTGTGTAACTATAGATCTATATGGGACTCAACTACTCTTTAGGATGGACTACATTTGCTGTTAGACTACATTCAAGGGAAATAATTGAAGGTACACCGTACTTTTGATTAATTACACAAAAGCAGCTCTTGGGTAAAAATCAGTTTGACAAACATTGAGTATGTGCCTATGATTAGGTTAGGTGATGGGAATGTAAGATGAATAAGAGTCAAGGAATTTATTCAATCATTGATCTACCCATTCTTTCAGGTAAAAATAGTCTAGGGGTTCTATGAGAGCAGAGAAAAAGTAAATGTAAATGACATCGAAACATCAGGTGGAACAAGTTGGAGGAAGTGGCCATTAAGCTGAATTAAAAAATTAAGTGGGGTCATCCTGAATAAAGGGGAGATTGAGGCAGGGTGAAAAGGGCCTTCCTTTCGTGAACAGTAGACAGAGGTACATCATTATGGAAGCATTAACTAGTATGATGAGTGCTATGGTTTGAATGCATAGCTTTCCAAACTCAGTTGTTGAGTGATGGCCAGTGTGATAGAAATAGAAGTTAGGCCTTTAAGAGACAGGCCATGGGATCTCCTCTTTTATGGCCCTTCCAAGAGAGGTTTCATGCAGGGTTATGTTCTGCTTGCCTTGTGTCTTCAGCCGTATGAAGACACCATATTTATCCTCTCCAGAGGATGCAGCATCAGGCCATCTTGGAAGTGAACAGTATCTCCCAAGAGAAAACCATCTCAGCCTCCAGAGATGGGAGAAATAAATGTTCTGTTCTTTATAAATTACCTCGACTCAGGCATTCTGGTGCAGCAGCCTAAATGAACAAAGACGATGAGTTTAGGAAATTACATGTACTTCAATATTGCTAGCATAAGAGATGTGAAGGTAGAGGAGGAGCAGTGATAGGGAAGGAAGGACACAAGAGAATTAATTATTCAGAGGCCAGATCACAAAGAACTTTATGTGCTAAGCTAAGGAGTTTGAACTTTATCTTAAAAACTAAGGGGAGCGATTGAACAATTTTAATAGGGGTGAATGGCAGAATCAGATTTACATTTTGGACAGATTACTCTGTCCACGGGGAGGAGGATGTATTGGAAAGGGGCCAAACAGGAGGTTGGGAGATGAGTGAGGAGGCTATTGCTATAATCCATATGGGATCTAGAATAAAGCAGTAACAGATGCTTAAGACAGGAAGACAGACATATTAAGAAGATATTTAAGAGGTAGGACATAAGACTTGAATTGTTTATATGTGGGGATGAAAGAAGAATTTGAAGATTCTGCTTTAGTAAATTATTTGTACAGCAGTGCCATTCACCAAGATTGTGAGTATAATCAGGAGCATGTGACAAGAACAAAAACAAACTAAGTCATTCTTCTAGAATATTCTGCATATAAGGTTGGAAGAATTTTCAAATGGAGATACCAGGATAGCAGGTGGCTCTAGGGGGTCTCAGGAAAGCAATTTGAACTGCACATTTGGATTCATCCTTCTTAGATGGTTGTAGATGAGACCACTAAATAAGTATAAAGTCAGAAGAAGGAAGGATGAGGATGATGTTCACAAAGGAGACTGGAGTGCCAGAGAGCAGAAGGAAAACTGGGAAAAGTGATGTCAGCAGAAGCCAAAGGAGAAGAAAGTCTTAATGATCAAGGATTGTATAGGGTTTAGGGACATGGAAGGCCTTGGTGTCCTATGAAAGATCTACATCAGGAGAGAGAGCTATAGATGAAAACTATATTATAAGATGAATGATGAATGGGAGGAATTACAAATTCTAAGAAATTAGAAGTAAAAGGTGTAGATAACCCTTTTAAGATAATAAAGGGAAAGCAGACATAGGAAGATTGGACAAGAAAGTATATATATTTTGATTTGTGCTATTTGATTTTTTTGGTTCCTGTTCTAATGCAAGAGACCTGAGGGAGTTAATTTGCTGAGAAGGAAGAACCGTTTTAAAGGGAGGAGCTGAATGAACAAGAGAGAGAGGAAACTGATGGAGTGACATGTGTGAGGAGGTCAAAGGAGATGAGATGCGATATGTTCATAAGCTATGCTTAGACACCAGACCAGAGGGAAGAAGGAGCAAGTAGGCACAGAGGAAGCAATGCACAGGTGGCACAGGAGGAAGGGGCACTAGTTGCCTGGTGCCTTGGGTTTTTATCAAGATGACATAAGGTCCCATTTGAGACTGGGGAGATACCTCTGAGGGGACACCAGGATCTAGAGGCCATTACAGAATTATTGGGTAGCACCGAGGACCAAGCTGTGATGGCAGGCGTTGGAGTTGGATGACACCAGGATGTGTTGCAGAATGACCAGCTGAGTATAGACTATACACTGGTCAGCTGGTGAGGATCCAATGCTACCATTCCACAGTGTCAGACAGCAGATGTGAATGGCAGGCGATGCACTGAGTAGGGAGACTGAAAATCCAGGCTCTTAATCTGATCAGACCACATCCTACTTACAAGGCTAGCAGTGTTACTCTCTGAGCCTCATTTTTCTTATCTGTAACAGGGCTATCATTGTGGATCTCAGAGGGTAGTTACTAGGTGTGAAAATTCACCCTGATAATTATTTAATGATATGTAAAAAAGGATGGATATTTTTCTGAATATGAAAAGTGAATACAGAGCCTTTGAAGATCTCACTATGCGACATAGAATAAAAATACATGCAAGTTGATGTAGTTGAAATGCAAGTTGAAAGGTGCTGAACAGAAATCCCTTTGGGATTCAAGATGAAGGCACAGGGAAGTTTCTTTTTCCTTTTTGTTTTTCTTTGAAGTAAAAAATTTTAAAGTTACAAGATAAGTTTCCAAGTGACCAAGGTATAAAATATAATCGCTACAAGAATCCTGTCTGGAAATGAGGACTAAAGGACCTCTTGTGGTTGACCGACTTGGAGACAAACATGGAAAACAAGGAGGAAAGATGGAGGAGGGTGCTGGGACTGCTCTCAGAAGCTGCTTCAGAAGCTGTGCATCAGAATGCAGGTCCCATGTGGTGATGAAGGGCGAGGGTTCTGCCATCTTGCAGAATCTCCAGGACTTTTCTGAGGCAACTAAGGGTAGATACTTCTCTCTCAAAAACAAATAGTCTGGTCCTGTGCCACCTAGACAGAGCATCAGAACATCACATCAGGGGTGTGTGTGTGTGTGTGTGTGTGTGTGTGTGTGAGAGAGAGAGAGAGAGAGAGAGAGAGAGAGAGAGAGAGAGAGAGAACAGAACATGTAAGGGGTTGCTGTACCTAATCTCCTATATATAAAATCAATCTACTTTCCCCCAAACACCGTATGTTCTGAAATGCCATTTTGCATAACACATTCTTGGGAGGAAACAACGAGAAACAATTATAGAACAGTAGAAGGTAGCATGTAACCTGGAGTGAAATTGTGAGTTATAGATAATAAGATTCCTAGAAATCCCCAGGAAGGAATTGGACCTAAGGGGCTGGAGGATCTGAGCTGGAAAAATATCAGAATTGGAAAGGCTTCAAAAATAATATAATTCCAAACTATTCTTCCTTTCTAAATTCAGCTCCATTCTACAGGTGGGCAGACTGAGGCTCTGACGGGTAAAGGCACTTGCTGGGGTCACAGAGCTTGTGGGTGGCAGAATACAAGCAGGACATAAAAAAGTGGGCAGGAGCAGGGAAGAGGTGGGAAGTTAAAGTGGAGGATGACATGGTGACGTCGCTTCCACTGATGGATTTCTTACCATGCACTAGTCATTATTCATGCATTACTTGCTTTTAACACACAACAGCTCTATAAGGTGGTAGGTTCTAACGGACATTTGTTGTCTTCTTTGTTTCACATATGGCCATTCAGAATATGGATTCCCTTGTTATTTTTGAAGAATCATTTGCTCTTTCTGGTGGACATGACTTTCTGTGTACCCATTAAAAACACCAGGTGATGAGCAGAAAACATTCCCAAAGATGTCATGATCTGGAACCAGACAATTCACGGTTTAAATCCAGCTCTGCACCTCTATCTGGGAACCTTGACTAAACTCCTTGACTTTTCTGTGCCTCAGTTTCCTCAACAGTGAATATGGGATATGGAATAACTTCACAGAGGTCTTGTGAGAATTACGTGAGTTAATATATAGAAATACAGGAAAGTGCCTGGCATATAGTAAATGCTAAATAATGATAGCTAGTATTATTTGTTAATTTTCTAGCAACTTGGGCATGGGTTCATGACTTCGATTTGACCAATCAGACAATTTCACATCATATATTGACAAGAAAATGTAAAAATTTGCAAAAAATAATTTTAGTTATCAGGTATCCATAACAACAGCAACAGCAAATATGAGCAGATTCTAGAGATATTAGGGACAGGGCTGAATTGTTGGTTCTTCCTATAAACTACTCAATACTTTTTACTATATTTCTTTTATCTTCAATTATTTCTACCTAAGAATGCTGACTCATTAAAGAATCATTATTTTGGGCTCTTAGCAATTAAGAAATTTGCTCAAGGTCAAATATTTAATATATAGTGAGGCTAGGATCTTATTCCAATTTTTTTTTTATTCCAAATCCTTGTTCTTAAGCACAATGCTATTCTGCCACAGAGACTCACAGATTTCTAGGGTTTATGAACTTGAGCTTGTCATTTGGGGCCACCCTTCAGTGCAGAAATCTCCCACACAATACTCTAACTTGTATCCATTACCTCTATTTAAACCCTGCTCATGATAGGGGAGTGCTATCCTTCAATTTTGTCAATTGTCACACCTTTTGGTTAACATCATTTTTTTACACACACACACACACACACACACACACTCACATACACAACACACACACAACCCCCACACAACCCACACACATAAAAAGCTGTTAATAAATTTTGTATTCATTTTCCAGGACTGTTGTACCAAATTACGACAAACTATGGACATTTGACTCTCACAGTTCAAAGAGGCCAGAAGTCTTTTTTTTTCTTCAATTTGTTCTTTTTAGATATACATAACAGTAGAGTATATTTTGATATAATATACATACATAGAATAAGTATAACTTGTTCCAAGTAGGATTCCATTATTGTGGTTGTATGTGATGTTAGAGTTACATTGATCATGTATTCACATATAAGGATAGGAAAGATATGTCCGATTCATTCTACTCTCTTTTTTATTCCTGTACCCGCTCCCTTCCCTTCATTCTCCTTTGTCTAGCCCAATGAACTTCTAATCTTCCCTCCCTTGTTGTAGGTTAGCACCCACATATCATCAGAGAGAACATTCTGCCTTTGGTATTTTGGGACTGGCTTATTTCACTTAGCATGATAGTCTCCAGTTCTATCCATTAACTGACACATGCCATATTTCATTCTTCTTTATGGCTGAATAATAGTCCATTGTGTATATATACCACATTTTCTTTATCCATGTATGGATAAAGAAATGGCTGTGTCACTGTAGTATGTTGATTTTAAGTCCTTTTGGGTATAAGCCGAGGAGTGGGATAACTGGGTCAAATTGTGATTCCATTCCAAGTTTTCTAAGGATTATCCATACTGCTTTCCGTAATGGTAACACCAATTTGCATTTCGACCAGCAATGTATATGTGAAACTTTTTTCCCATATCCTCGCCAACATTTATTGTTGCTTATATTCTTGATAATTGCGATTCTGACTGGAGTGAGATGGAATCTCTGTGTAGTTTCAATTGACATTTCTCTTATTGCTAGAGATATTGAATATTTTTTCACAAATTTTTTGATCATTTATATTTTGTCTGAAATCAAGGGGTCAGCAGAGTTGATTCCTTGTAGGGCTCCAAGGGAGAATCTGCCTACCATCCCTCAGGACTTCTGGTAGGTGCTGGAAATCCTTAGAACTCCTTGACTCATCTTAATTTGATTACAATGGCAAAAACCTTATTTTCAAAGAAGGTCACATTCCCAGGCATGGGGGTTAGCACCTGAATATATCATTTGGAGTGAAACAATTCAACTCACACCAGTGATGAGCAAAATTAAAACATGAAAATATTTCCTTAAACTGCATGTGAATTTAGCTATAAAAAAGAAGACACATTGGATAATGTGAGGAAGAGGTGTCAGGGAACATGAAGGTTTGCAGGCAGATCTGCTTTCTGGACATAGGTCCTGCATTGGGCCTCCCTGTTCAGCTGCAGAGCTTGGGAAGTTGCAGCACTGACAGACACACAGACATTAAAACACTGCCATCCACCTCCCCATTTTCAGGCCTGTTTAAAAAGTTGATTTCCTCCATTTCTACATATATAAAGACTTTTATTACAGATTTATGCTATCTTAAAATATGCTTATTTGTATTTTTTCATTTTGCTCTTTTTTATTTTATATCAGCCAATATAGATCTACTTCATTCTTAGTTATTCCCCTTTCGATCTGCCAGTTGATGGTTTTTTCCAATTCTTTCACCGATGCAAACAAACATCAGTTAGCAAACTTCTACAAAAAGAAATCTTTGTATACGTATGAAAGTATTTTTTTAAAAACTCATCTCAAGGGCAGTGTTATTATGTTGAAGGTTTGCATTTAAAATCATATTAGATACCACTGCCTACAGAAATTTGTTTACCAACTCATACTTTCACAAACAGTGCACATCAGGGTTCATATTTTTATGTCCCTATCCACATTGATATTTGTATTTTTTTGCTAATCCAATAGGAAAAAATATGTATCTTTTCTTTTTGCCTCTCCCTTATTATTCCTGGGGTTGAATGACTTTTGTTACTCACTTGTATGAATTACCTGTTTTCATATTTTTACATGTTTATTGTTCCAGTTAGCTATTTCTTATAAATATGTAGTTGTGAGCTATATAGCTTGTATACTAATCCTTTGTTTTATTTTCTCTTAGTATTTCCTGGTGTTTTGCCATTGTGCATGATCTTTTGAGTATAGAAGTTTTAGAGTTGCATTTAATTTCTTTGTTTTCTGACACTTTTGTAGTTTTAATTTTTACGTATGGTTGGTGCTTTGATTTAAATGGATTCTATTTTTGTGCATGGAACAAGGGTCTAGATTTATTTTTTTTTTCAAGAAATAGTTATTGATTTCAATGCCATTTATTGAATAGTCTATTCAAAGTGCTGGGAAACTACGATCCACAGGACAAATTCTGCTCAGGTCCTATTTTAGCAAATAAAGTTTTATTGGAACAGTTATTTGTTTAGTGTGGCCTGTGCCTGCTCTCACATTACAAAGGCAGAATTGAGAGTTGCAATAGAGACTATCTGGCCTACAAAGCCTGAGACATTTGTAATCTTGTCCTGGAAAGAAAAAGTTCCCTGACCCATGTTTCCCTACTGATCTGAAATACTTTCTTATTTATACTGAACGTCATCTCATGTAATGATTCTGAGTTGTATTTCGCTCCACTGAATACCTATCTACTTCTGGGTCAATGCCATGTCATACAATCTTAGGTGTATAGTATGTTTTGATATCTGATGTGGCATATACCCAATGATTTCCTTTTTCAGGAATTTCTTTGCTTTCTTGCATGTATTGTTTTATTTTATATACAACCAGCCATCCATGTTTATGGATTATGCATTTGTGAATTCAAGCAGTTGTAGGTGAAAAAAAAATTTTTCAAAAATGCATCTGTATTGAGCATGCAAGCACTTTTTTCTTGTTCTCGTTACCTAAACAATAGAATATAACAACTATTTACATTGTAGTAGGTATTATGAGTAATCTAGGGATGATTTAATGTATATGGGAGGATGCGTTTATATTACATGCAAGTATTACTTCATTTTTAAAAGGACTTGAGCATCTGAAGATTTTGGTATCCACAGGAAGCCCAGGAACCCATCCACCATGGATACAGAGGGACTACTTATTTCACCTTGTCCAAATATTAATTACACAAACAAAACTCTTGTGATTCTGATCAGAACTTCAGTGAATTTGTAGATATGGAGAGGGTTGACACCTTCACAATATTGATGCTTCTCCTTCAGAATCATGAGAGGCCTCATCATTTATTTTCTATTTCCTTTACTTCCCTGAGGGAAATTTTATAGTTTTCTTCTACAGGTCTTGCATATTTCTTGTTAGACTCGTGCACATGTATTTAATAGATTTTTATTGCTATTGCATATTGGACACTCGTACTTTATTATTTTGTCATCTGTACTCCTTTTCTATTTTGGGGGAATCCCAAAGTAGGGGAGAGGTTCTCCATTTCCTGTCTGTCTCTTAGTACAAAAGATAAAGTAGAAGGATACTATATCTCCCCGCCCCTGGCAGTTAGGAAATGGACATATAATTTAAGATTATTCAATTAATGCTACTACCAGTGTTTAGAGAAAAATGCAAAGGACACTGAGAGAATTTTGGTGTAGCAATTGCTTGAAGGTCAAAGCCTCCTGCAGTGGCAAACTGGTGAGTGTGCTGGGGTGGAGCAGTCCCATCATATGGCAGCAAGTATCCAGTGGAGGTGATGTTAGGGGTGCATGCCAAGTTGCTTTTGGCATGACCTTGGCTGTGCATTGCCTTTCCTAGTTCTGCCTGAATCTCTCCTCCCAACCAATTCAGTCAGCTACCTGATACCCTTGTAATGAGCTTTGTTTCTGCCTAGAATAACCAGAATCTGGGTCTGCTGTTTTAAACCAAGAATTCTGGCAAGAATTCATCTTGCCTTACAATCCATAATTGGTTATTTCTGAGGCACATACAAGCCATTGACTTTTTGCAAAACTTGTACAAGTCTAGGTAAAATGCATTATTTTAATTTCATGTCTTTCATGTTTAGAAGATTCTGAAACTGCGGATGTCCTGAGAGTTCCTGGTTATCAAAAACCTACTATGTACATATATTCTATATTGCATTTTCAATCTCTATAATTATCTTGTAGAACTGGCACTTTTATTCCTGTTTTTACAAATGAGAAAATGAAGTTTTAACAGGTATTAAGGGACCTGTCCATGGTCCTGTAACGAATCTGGAGTGGAATCAGACTTTGAACTTGAACTTGGGTTTGCTCTCTTACTATATGCCTCTGATCTCAGCTCATCAAGCTGGCTTTCTAAACAAGCATTGTCTTTTAAATATTTACTTCTGAGATAGGCATATGCAATATTCATCACTTTCTTGTTTTGTCTACGCACACCGACATGGTCCCAGGTCTTCACTTGGACCTTCAGGCTCTGTTCATATCATCTATCTTGCACTTCATTGCCCCCACACCTGTAACTAGACAGTTTTTGCTCTGTTGTCACAAACACATCACTCTTTCCCTCCCTTTCTCATTTTACATATTTTAATTCTCTATGAACACTTCTGTGATTCCTCTGGCTCATAATGTTCTTTTCCTTCTCTGAACTTCTGCAGCGTATCTCAGCTCCACTCATTTGGCACTTACACTTCTACAGTTTTGCATTTTTATTGGCTTTTTAAGCATGGATCCCTTATCACCTGTACTAAACAGTTCTGATTGTAGAAGGCAAAACTTTCCCTGCTCATCCCTGATGTCCCTGTAGCATCCATGTGAAATGACTTGCCCGTAGCCACTCGAAAATCATCAGCCATCTGCAAGGCTCTGAGGTTGTAATAAGCAGCTGACCTTTGTGTGACACGTTTCAACCTGTGGGTGCTCTGTCTGGAAAGCATATATCTCTAAGGAGGTGGTTTTCTAATTCTGTTTTAAATTACTCCAGATATGGCAAATTCTGTTATAAATGCCTAAGGCATGGTGACCCGTTGATAGTCCTGGCCATAATGAGGTGGAGGGCAGAGCTGTAGCATGTGGCTACCAAGGACACCTGGCAAGGTGGTGCTGCAGACAGGGTCTGCACTTCACTCTTAAAGTCTGCCACCCTGGCACAGGATTATGCACCTGGAGGTAAAGGCATCTTTTTCTAAATTTCATAACAGCTTTCTACAGACTTACACAGGCATTGGCTGTGGGTTTTGCCTAATGCAGAAAGTACTGGTAGTTGACAACATGAAACGCTTTCTTACTCAAAAATCAAGACATTGTCCTTGGTGATGGTTTTTTCATGTATAGAAAATTTAACAACAAAGAAAATGATCATGTCCTCTGAGAACTTTATGTTTACCTAAACACAAGACTGATCAATGTGCTTTAGGATTGCTGATTCTAGTAAATCACTTAATTTTAAAGAGCTTTAAGATGCATTGCTCAGAAAAGTTGGAGAACAGGGTGGGAAGGGATTAGCTTTCGTTCCCAATGTCCTTGGCTCTTTTCTACACATACTCCCACCCCAGGTCCTTCTCTCCAGTGTGCACACCACACACACACACCACACTACACACCACACAGCAATACCACACACATACCACATACACATACACACAGCCATACCACACACACATCATACACACACACATACACACACTCACACACACACACACACACTGACTTGCTCCATCTAAGTTCTCATCCCCTGTTCCTGTCACACTCATTGCCACACCACAAACTTTCTTTTCCAGGGCCTAAGCTCTGTCTATATTCTAACCAATCAGAAGGAAGCGAGGATCTCCTCTTACTTAGCAAAAATAAAATTTGAACTTTTAAAAAAGACATTGAGTAAAAAAATAAAACAAAATCGGGCTCGACAAACAAGTACAGAGGTATTTTGTAAGTTATAGACATTCAAGCATAATTTATACAGTGCAGGCAGACAACAATGGCACATTATTCTGAGTGCTTTAGAGACCAGTTTCTTTATTTCTGTTCATTTCTCCCTGGGATGGATACTAAATCATGATGTTCTGATATCTAGCCTCTCTTAGGTTTCAATTAGTGCAACTTTGAGTGATAATGGAGCTCTTGGTCTCCCTTCCAGAATCTGTGTTGGGGGCCAATTGCCTGGCCCAGGCCCTAAGATCAGCATGTCCTGACTGTTGGCGAGGAAGGGTACCCACCATAGGCTCAGGGGCTGCTCCTCCCTGAGCTTCCTCAAACCCTCTGCTGGGGAAGAGCATTCCCATATCTGGTTTTACAAATACCTCTCAGGGCAGCAGGAACTCTCAGACTGACTTTCGAATCATTATTTTACTCTTTCTAGAGGCTTCAGTGGTTTCAGTTTATAAGCTTCAATTTTGCCTACAAACACAAATTTATTTTTCTGAAACATATTCATCAATACCATTAGGGTTGTTTCCACCCTCCAAGTTAATATGCTGATCTAGTGTCCTAAAGATTTGGTGGCCACATATTCCAGACGTGAAATTGGGATACATGGTCTGACAAGGTGATAGAACGTTTGAAATTGGGGCTGACCTAGAAAATTCAGGACACACAGCTGTCATACATAATGGCTACGTGGCCTAGATAACACACACCATTTTCCCTGAAGCCTGTCTGCATCATGACAGCTTCATTTGATGGTCGGAGATAGCCTGTCTCTTTCTGTTTTGGGTCACCCAGTTAGTAAATCCCCATTTCCTTTCAGAGGGATGAATCCTGTGTTCAGCTTATTTGTAGCTCTGGGATGACTGACAAGCTGTATTCCTGACTCCACCCACTTCTACAGGTCAACTTGGCTGTACATGAAAGAGAGGTCCTTGGGAACCAGCCTAGCCACAGGGAAACTGAGTAGAGAAAGTCTGGTGATCTCTCCTTTATCCTCTTTGCATGAATTAACATGTGTAGGGTGGGGATGGGGACTCTATTTGGGAGATAACAGAAAGGAGGGAATTCTGTGCCTGGGCAGCTGGGGAAAGCCAGGGGAAAAGATGAGAACAAAGCTTGCTTTTCCTGTCTCAATACCGAGATAAAGAACTGAATTGATCTTTGGAATAGAGAGAACTGCAGGGATAGTTTTCTTGAGAAACTGTAAAATTTTGGCCATGAACCTTGTTTTTTTTAGGGTCCAGGCAGTAAAGGAGAGAACCAAATTTAGAATTTCTATTCTAAATCTCAGACACCTCTAGGATATATGCCTTGGGAAACATCAGAAGAGAATACCTGCTAGGGACTGAATTGTGCCTCCCCCAAAGTTATGGGTTGGAGCCTTAAGCCACATGCGATTATGTTGGAGACATGGCCTTTAAAGAGGACATCAAGGTTAAGTGAGATCAGAAGCTGGGGCCTCAATCTGATAGAACCAGTTGTCTTTATAAAAGAAGGAGGGAGCCTAGAGATTTTGCTCTCTCTCTGCCATGTGCAGGAACAGCCAGAAGGTAGCTGTCTGCAAGCCAGGAAGAGAATTCTCACTAGAAACTGAATCTTGTCAGAACTTTGACCTTGAACTTTCCAGCCTCCCAAACTGTGAACAAATTTTTGATGTTTAAGACACCTGGTTGTGGTGTTTTTATTTACGGCAGTCCAGAAGAGTATGACGGAACCCTTGTCATGGGCATCTGCCTTCTTTAAAAAGTATATTGGCAACCAAGACTTGGCAGAATGGAAGAGGCTCAGCAGGTAGGCTTTGGAGCCAGACAAGTGAATTTGTACTCTGTTCTGCCACTCCCTTGCTCTGCAAATTTAGGCAAGTTACCTCTCTGTACCTTACTTCATCTGAAAAACAGGTCTAATAATTGAAGAGTGAGGCATCAAGCTTGCATAAAGTGCTAAGAACAGTCACTAGCCTATAGAAAGTTCTCAGTGAGTATTTGCAGTTATTGGTATTATTTTTGTTGTTGCTATAAGGAAGCCAGAGTAGAATAACTTTAACGGAATTATGTATCATTATTTATCTTGCTGGAGCTCCCCCAAATAACCTGCATAAGATTTAATCGGGGGCATTGAGGACTGTAGGCAATCAGTTGATACAGACGTCTTTGCAAATTTGGACATAAATATTAATGTAATCTCATTCATATCCATAGGCTGATGAGGGCTATGAGTATCAGTGTAACATATAATTAGAGTTTTATAAAATTCCATGCAGCAAAAACTACTCACAAAAGTCCATGTCTTCCTCTCCTGGACAGATAGCCTGTGTAATAAGCATCTTTTGTTAGGACACGTGTCTGTGTGATGGAGGTCCAGCCAGGAAAAGCAGGCAGAGGCGATGTGTGCCACTTTCAGGCTTGCCCTCTAAAAACTTCCCATGGGCACATCTTGTACATGTCATCTTCTGAGTGGCAGGAATGAGAACATCTGTAAATAGCATCCATGTTTTTTAAAAAATATTTTTTAGTTGTCAATGGACCTTTATTTTATTTATTTATATGTGGTGCTGAGAATTGAACCCAGTGCCTCACATATGCTAGGCAAGTGCTTTACTACTGAGCTACCACACAGCCCCAGCATCCATGCTTTGGCAGAACTTCCTTTAGTCTGGGTCCTTGATAAATTCCAGCTGTCTATCCAGCTAGCAAGAAATAAAACTTTGGTGTGCGTTTGTGTTGCACATTTTTGAAAGATTATTTGCTGCAGCATTTAACCTAATATACTTTAAATATCATAAGCCTCTCTTAAGCATAAAATACCTTTTTTCCCATTTCTTCACAACATCATAGATATAGCTGTTACTGTGAATAAACAGGACTCGTGGGATTTGATCAGAAAGCACTTTTCATATTTATCTTTCACTGTCCTTTCATATCCTCTCATTGGTAGTGACCCTTCTCCTCCCATGTATACAAACTAGCATAAACTGCACATCTTTTCTGGCCAGTTTTAGGAAAGACAAAGCCTTATTCTTACTTATAATTGCAAATACAGACTAATTATGTTAATCAAAAATATCCTTTTCTGTGCAATAACCAAAGTCTCCAGTTTCATCAGAAAGGTACATTTTGCTTTTCCCCTTCCTCTCCTGCTAGGAGCATGTTGCAGTTGAGTCATAAGGAAGGATGGAGTGGTTGCTTTCTTCTATATTTCTGTCTGACCCTCCTAGGTTAAAATGGAGTGCAGAATATGGGAGGTGGCAGGGACATGGAGATGGGCAAAGGGAGCAGAGAAGTTCTTCCTCAACAGGTACTGCCTGGCTTGGCAGCCTGAGAGAGGTTTATATCTATATCTTCCTTTCACGAGTGTATTAGGGTTCTATAGAGGACAGAATCAACAGGAAGTATAATTATAAAAAAGGGGATTTATTAGGTTGGCTTAGTGACCAGAAACTGGATAGTCCACAATGGCAGTCTTCGGGCTGGAGAGCTGGGAGAAGTAGTAACTGCACAGACCAAGAGGCAGAAGCTCCAGGACAAGTGGGATCAACAGTGCTACCCAAGTCTGAGACCAAAGGCTTCTGGAAACTCCCTGGATAATCACTATCAGAGTTTGCTCTGGAAAAGCGAAGAAGTGAGAGTCTAATATTCTCTGAAGAACCCGTTCAAGAAGAATTGAGGTTGCATATACTGCTACTTTCTTGTTCTTCCAACTTTTATTCCATCCAAGCCACCATCCTATTGGACAGTGCTGCCCATGCTCAGGGAGGGTCTCTACTTCAGTTGGCTGTCTCACATGCCAATCATTCCTAGACACACCCTCTTTGACACACCCAGAATCCTGTTAATCCCTAATTCAATCAAGTTGGCAATTCAAATTGACCATTATACAGAGGCTCTTTTATATGTTCTTGGGAGATTTCTCATTATTGATGGCCTCATGTCTTAAATTTCCTTAATCTGGATGGATGTCTGTGCCAATTTTATTCCTCCCTATCCTTAAAAATCCATCATCCACCTCATCTGTATGTCCTGTTGAGGTCTCAGAGCATTTTCAGATGAACTATTTTTAAAAGCATTTTAAAAACTCTAAATCTGATTCTCTCTTTGGTGGCGTTGGATCTGCCAAACTTTGGGCATGTCAATATGGGAGAATCACTTCTTAGTTCTACCACCAGAGTAGCTAGTCATCTAACCTTTTGTTCTCCGGATTTCCAGAGTGAAAGCAAGCTCTATGGGTCCACTGCAGAGCCCTAGAGCCACATCCACATATCAAGCCCATGGAGCATTCACATTTCTTCCCTTTCTCTTGAAGTTAAGTGATGGTCAAGAGAAAGTACTCACAGTACCTCTACCTCCAGTTATCCTTCCCACAGAGCTCTTCCCCATCTCTCTTCTGTTGAAACTTCTATATCCTTAATGTGAGCAGGGGGTAGAGGTGGTCAAAGAATCACAACAATGGTTCTTATCTTTCCTCTGTAAGTTTGCATCTTGATTATGAACCTGAACCTGATGTCCAATGTAATTGTAACTCAGATAAAACTTCTAACTTAACATCCTGCTAAAAAGATGTTCATCAAGCTAGTATAACACAAATGAAGGCAAGAGGTTTGAGTAGGCAGCTAGTGAAACAATGAACAGGATTAGGATTTGTTAACTCATTTAACAAACATTGAGCCTATTAAACAACAGCTATAGAAAAATGTATCAGAGGTGGATGGAAGAAGCTACCTTCATGGAGCTTACAGTCTAGATAGGAAGACCAATATTAATTAAATAAGCACAGTAATGTATACTTTTAAGTGGAGGAACATCACAGGGTGTTCAAAGCGAAATAAGGGAAACCCACATCTGCTGTAGATGGAGGGTTTACAAGGAAAACTCATTTGGAAGTGGAACAAAATTTGTCAATTTGTCAGAAGAATGTTCCAAGGAGAGGGAAGATCCTCTTTAAAGTCTGTGATTTATTTAAAATACATCCTGGAGACACAAACAAAAGGACTTGCCTTTTATTGGAGGAAGGAAAAGGAGTTAAGTATGACTCCCAGTTTTCTGGTGGAGGAAAAGGGTAATTAGAGATGTCATTTGCCAATTAGAGGAACTCTAGGAAGGAGCTAATTTTAGGTGGAAGGACCATAAAGAATTTAAGAATCTGAGGAGTCTGTGGGACATGTAAACAGAGATGTTAACACAGATGGTTGTATATATGGCTCTGAAGTGCAGAAAAGATAGGAGTTGGATAAGTGTGGGAGTGGGGGTGTGTGTGTGTACAATTGTCATTTAAAGGTCACACAGGGGAGAAACAGCCAGTGAAGTGAGAGGAAAGCATGTGGCATTATCAGAGCAAATATATCAAGAAAAAAAGGGTGGCTATCTGTCCCAGACTCTGTTGAGCTATCAAGGAAGGGAAGGAACTAAACTGTGCCCTTCGGATTTGGCAATATGAAAACCATTAGTGACCCCAGTAAGAACATTTAAGGGAATAGTAATATCAGAAGTCACAGGGGAAAGAGCTTGCAAGACACATTAGTAAGTAGGTAGCAATCATCCCAAGATCAAATACTGACATTACAGAATCACAATACCAAAGTCAGAAAGTGAGTTTCAAAGAAGGGTGTGTGCAGAAATCAGGCGCTCAGATCTCAGCCAGAGCAAAATGTCACATCAAGGGAACAAAGAACAATTTAGCATGAAAAGATCCTTAGTGATTATTTAATCAAAACTTAACTCTATCAATGAGTAAACCAAAGCCTAGAAATGAGTTTGTCGGGGTTACACAGCCAAAGAGTGACTGAGCCCTGTTCAGAATCTGCCTCCTTCCTCCCCCTGCTGTGTGCACTGCCTACAATAATCGGAAAAACAAAGGAAGAGTGGCATGGCTCAGTTGTCAGGCAGCACCTGACACTCCCACCAGGAAGAAACTCATTGGAACAGATGTAAGTGACCTATAACTCACAACAGGCAGGCCAGGGTCAGAAATAATCAAGCCTCAGCCTCCTAATTTTTCAGCACCTGACCATTCGCGGCTGCAGCTGTCTGTCTCTCTGAGTTGCTCAGGCATGGGCCGCACAGCACTCCCTCATTCCTCTGGTGGCAGGAGGACTTCATAAATGACATTTGATTATGCTCAACACAGCAGCCAGGGGCTGTACACTAACTTCAATAAAGACGGCAAACACTAGCGATCTTCATAAAACACGGGAGCCCCGGGGAATGGAATCGAAATCTTAATGTAGAGAGATCCACAGCCACTAAGGCAAATGACAGCAAAATGAGAACAAATTGCAAAACCAATAATAATAAAATTCCTGCCTGTGCTGCCCATAAGGTGTCAGCTCTTCAATATCACCCCCAGGGAGCAAAGACAACTCTCCATGGGGTCAGCAGAGCCTGTTAGAAGCCCCCTTGCTGGGCTTCTCATTTGGAATCCAAGGTTGCTGAAATAGCCCTGTGTTCAATTGACTTTCAATCCTCTAATCCTGCCCTTCTGGCTGAGAGGACTCATAGGCAAATTCAGCCTTATTCCCAAGCCAGAAATATTCTTTGAGACCTAGGAATCTTGATGATGATGATGATTTTTTTTTTTTTGATTTCTCAATATGACCAAGTTTGAGTAAAATTTTAGAATTTGAATGCTAGAAGTAGCCATAGAAATCATTTAAATCTATCCACAGGTTTCCACTCTCACAAACTAAGACCCAGAGATATGGGAACATTTGTTTCAAATCACACTACTGGTGACAGTGCTTGAATTGGAATCTAGGACTCTGAATTCGGTCACCGCTCCCAGGCAGATGCAATGAAGGGGAACTTACTATTAAATAAGGAACTAAATAAAGATGCTTTTTTTTCCCCTCCACCCCCCATTCTAGGGGGAATCACAGCACTTACCCCAGGGGAAAATTTATCATTTTGTTTAGGAACACAGCTTTATTTTTATTTATTTATTTATTTATTTATTTATTTTATTTTTGTCATAAAAGGCACAGCCTTGGGTCTCATCTAAAATGTGGACATTCCGTTGTCTGCATAAAACTACATCAAGTCAAAGTGTATTTCTCCCTGGGGCCAGAGAGATTGTTGTGATATGCTCGGGCTGGCGAGAGTGGTGAGAGACTTCCTTTGGAGTAGAATTCTGTTGGTTTCTTTGCTTGTGACTGGAATGGAGAATGGACTAAATTGGGTGAAGATGGCTGTGAGTTCTGCAGATCCCCGGAAGGAGGACAGCAGCGAACCCCTTGCAGTGGAGTTGACTGTAGACCTTTACTAGGTACAATATCGGATCTTGCCCTGACACGATTCCAATCAACCTTCAGAAAATGGTTTGTTTCCTAGCACAGCATGACACTGATGGCACTGAGTGACATGCAGGCCAAGCAAGTGGACCTTTGTGCAGTGAAGAGGAGAGAAGCCTTCCTCTCACCCTCTTCCTTCAGGAAGTGGAGCCCCAGAAGTGGTAGTTGGATCACAGGAAGAGAGACGCACACCCAGGACTCTGGCAAGCAGCTAGAAGCACTAGGGAGCATGGGCAGGAGGGACAAAGGACAGTAGCAGCAGAGAGACAGGTAGCAACATGAGCCAGGAGGAACAGACTGGACACAAGACCAAACCTGCTGGGCTGCAGAGCGTTCAGTTAGGGGCTGTAATGCAGGCGAGGTTAAATTCTGCTTTATGCCACTGGAGACTGGGCAGATTGTGACTATCAGTTGTGACCTGACTTTGAGTGCTTGGGTTAGTCAGTTAACTGTATTAAACTTCGTTGTCCTCAGGTTACATTGGCTCAATTATATTTATCAAAGGTATTGCTCTGATTTAATATGCTAGTATTTCATTTTTAATTAATTAGTTATTTTTAAATTTATTTAATCTTTCAGTGCTGGGGACCAGAACCAGGGTCTCAGGCATGCTAGACAAGCACTCTACCAATGAGCTACATCATCAACCCTGTGTGATAATATTTTAAGCTTCCACAGAAAGAATCTGTTATTATTTGGCTCTCTTAATATTTTTGCTGCATGGGTAACCTCTACCCCAAAGCCCACCTGACAGCATGAGTATAATAACTCAGATACATCTGAGCTCTGGACCCCATACCTATCTTTCAGCTGCAAGATCAGTCCAGAGAGCCGATGAGCAAAGGGGTTGGGTATGGAAGGTATTCAGGCCCACTTTGCCTCAAAAAAATGGGCACTTCTCTTCTTTGATCTTCCTTTCTGTTGGGGATTTCAGAATGAAAGACTGAGGAGCTGAAATCTCCCTTCTGTATTTTGAAGTTAAGATCTCAGAAATTTCCACAGCATAAAAAATGGTGAAGAAAAGCAAAACTGTTTTAATCACTGGGCACTGGCATATAGTCAAAAGCAGTAGAAAGATGGCGAGAAAAACCAGGGGTCCAAACCTCTGATTGGGGGTTCTCTGGAGCTTGTGGAAAAACACCAATATGTATTTTGAGCTGTGTACATCTTGTTTCACTGTTTAAAGGAAAATAGCAGGCCCAGGCCACAAAGGGCCCAAACAGAGAGAAGGGGCCTTGGGGTATACATACACTCAATACTGTGACCTTCTCCAGTATAAACATTCTGGAGATGAATAGTTTATGACTTCTGCTGGTGCCTGAGATAGCTTCATAAATGAATGAATTAGGTTTGGCCACAGTAAATACCAACTGTACAATTTTTGCAAGGCCAGCAGAGGCAGAGCAAGGGAGGGGAGGCTGGTAGATGGCATTATAAGAAATGTGATTATTTCTCATTTGTAGCCTATGCAATATGTATTAATTTTCATGCTATAATCTATACCCAAAGAAAGAAAAGGATTCTTGCTGTGTATGGCTGATATGGTATGTTGTCTGCCAATACCTCTTCTCTCCATTTTCTCTAGTAATGCAACCCTGGCATTGTTTAGGGTACAAGTGAGTCCAGTTATTTCCCGGCTCTTCCTTGCACACAGGAGTATCCAAATGGAAGAGTTCTGCAGTGTAAATGAAAGTCCCCAGATGAAATTTCTGGGAAAGGTCTTAGGGAGGGATACGGATTCATCTGACTCTTACATATTTCTGCCTGTTGGCTATTCGTCTGCCCTCTTATAGGAATTATATCTGGGAGGTGTAGAGGTGCTTTGCAACCATGAGGATGACAAACAGTCACTGAAGTGGTAGTGCAGGAGCACATAGCATTTGGTCCCTGCTGTATCTTTGAGCCATCCTATCCCTCTCTAGATTTGTTTTTGCACAAGAAAAAATTAAACCTTCACTGTCTTTGTGAATTTGTCTGCTGAAATCAAAAGCAATTCTAACTGAAACAGTGGTAGTTAAAAGAAGTACCTAATCCAGCAAGTTCACCATGGCATACTCAGAGGACGCACTGGTGAAGTTTGCTGGACTCTAGATTTCTTATTGTCCCTGAGCGCCTCTGTCCAAGGCAGCTACACCTCAGAGTGGGATGGGGAGAGGCTGGCTTCTCTTGGATCTTGACTCTAGCTCTCATTGGAATTAGAGAAGCAAGTGGCCTGTAGATCTCAATTCTCCTCCAGGGTGCTGCCAACTATAACACACAGGAGAGAATCCAAGCTTCCGTTACAACACCAAGTTGGATCTTTGCCCATCATCTGTAGAGAAAACTCTAGAAAGATACTTAAACCTTTCTGATGGCAACTTCCTAAGCATTATTAGGTGTTTTCATGCTGAGCATGTAGCAGGTGCTCCACAAAACTTTGTGAGGTGAAATGGAATTCAGAAGACTGTAGAATTGTTCAGATGAGTTGGCAAACCAAGGATACCTGTATATGAATCCAGGACACTGAAGGCTCAAAGATACCTGATTATTGAAAAATCATGAGCTAAGTTTTCATTCCATTGGGGTCAATTGCTACATGTGTGTTGATACTAACTATTTTCCAACTGGGAAAAGCTGCTATCGGATTTGTGAAGTTGACGTGGTATCTCTACCTTGACACAGGAGCAGGTGACTGGTGTTTAATTTTGTAAGTGGAGTCATATTTGAAAAAGCACAAAGGAAGCATGCTAAATGCCTGGAAGAATATTTTGCAAAGTGAATAAAATCCTCTCCCAGCTTCATTTAATGTCTCTTTTCCTCCCATCAAGTTACATATCTGCTTTGTACCTTTTTAACTATTACAGTTCTGATTTTTTTTAAAAGGGCAAAGTTATTGGAAAATATTTGTTGTCATCAATTATAGACAGAGCAGCTCCTCGGAGCATGAAAGAAAACACCAGCAGTTGAGTAGTTAAGGGAGGCATTTGTTGGTAAAGGAAGCAAAAGCAATTGTGGGAAGCTTTTACGAGCTTTTTGAAACTCCCTGCAAAGTGATGCTCTCTTGACTGCTAAGCTCAGCCTGAGTGACGAGGAGAAGGTAAATACACTAACAAATTGTTCTCCAAATGTGGCTGCAAGGTGACTTTTTTCAAAGGAAGCATATTAGAGATAAAATGAGGCGACCTTTTAATGTTCTGCTCCCAGTCAAGTTATTATGACTTGCTTTATAACAAACAACACCAAGTTTGTCGTGTCCCCAGGCGACTTCCCTAATGTTGCCCCCAGAAATCTAATTTGTAGATCTGATGGAGACCCACTAGAAAGGGCAGCCACCATCAGAACAGCCCCCCTTCTCTAAGACCTGCACACACATGCATGCACACAAAAAAGGAATGAAAATTGATTTTCAGTGTTTTGGTAGCCTCGGGAGAGTCAAGTCCCTCCAGCAGCACTTCCCAGAGAAGACATTACTAATCAGAGCTGGTCAGCATCAGTGATCTCTCAGATAAATAATTTATATGGGAACTAATAAAATAATGGAGTACTTCAAGGGATAGTAATAAACAGGCAGAACCAGGGCCTCCCGGGGACACTCAACGAAGAAAAGGATCTGTACCTTAGGTGCACTACTTTAACTCCATTCTGCCTCTGCTCCCTCCCCTAGCCCCTGGAATGCCACCCCCTACTTTACCTGCTTAGACTTAAACTTGCACAAATCCTACCCACCATACTCTAATGATCTGCTCAATTCTATTTTTGATGTGGGCTTTCTTGCCCTCCAAGCTTTATTCTCTTTCTCCTTCAGATCTCATTGGTACTTATGTTTCTCTGACTGGTCTGATACCCCTTTCATATAGCCATATGCCACACCTTGGGGTATTTTGTTTATTGATTTTGTGGTTATAATTAGATTATAAGCTTTTTAGTGGCAGGGGCATATTGAACAGGCTCCGAACACTGTGCAGTGTATAAAACATTGCTGCTTACCTTGCAGTTGTATTTCCTGACCTATCTCCAAGACAAGAGTCCTCCCCAAGAATCATTTCTTCTATTGAGTGAGTACAACAGATGGTCAAGGGCCCAGATGTATTGGATGTTTGTGGCAATTTCAAAAGTAAGCATTATTTTTGTTTTGAGCATGTATATAATCTGTGCCCAAGAAATAAAAATGCCAGATTATTCAGGAGGAAATCAATCAAGAAGTGTGATCAACATTTAGTATTATAAAAATTGTCCTTTCTTCAGGAAGATTTTTCTATTCCAGCTTGCCTCTGAGTCAGTGGAATGGTATCAAAGAGAGAGGGCCCTACAGGCAGGAAAGGGATAATGGTACCCAAGTGGAGCTCGATCTTAGCCCAAAGGAAGGCTGGCTCTTTTGTTTGATGTCTGCGGTCGCTGACTTTCTGAATCCGTGCTTCTTACCAAGGGGTTTTCTTTGCCCAGCAGAGATCTTTCACAGAATCTTTAATTATTAGAAGCAATATAAACCTTCCTCTTTCATGAAGCTTTGAGCAAGCCTCCCTCCTGACTTTTCCCATCTTCTTTGCCTGTGCGGGAACTCTGAGGCTTTAGGTGTAAATGGATTCTCTGATGTCTTACGTTCTCTCACGTTGTTCCTCCTTGGAGTTCTCTATACCCTCATGGAATGGCACCATCCTGCAGCTCCCTGTCCATAGGATTTTATCTTCCGTTGGATAATAGCAGTTCATATACTTCCACATTTAAGTTTGTCGGTGTCCAGCATCAGAAAATCAACAGCACCCCAAAATACACATTGAACGGAAGAAATGTAGCAGATTCCTACTTAGGATTTCCAACTAGAGAAAAGGAAAGTGCCCTTGACAATGAAAGGAATAAATTACTAGAGAATTGCATGGTTCTTCTCTCTAGAACTTTTCAAAGTAGAGACAGTAGCTTTTGGTCTAGAACAATTCAAAGAAATCTTTCTTGAAAGCAAAAAGAATCAGCAAATTCCTAATTCTTCCTTATTCTCTTCTTGCTTCTTTTTAGTTGGGGAAAGCAAAACAAAGCCCTCCCCGACTCAAAAAAAAAAAAAAAAAGAAAAGAAAAAATGCAAAACAAAACAAAACAAAACAAATAGATTACTTCCATTTGGGGAAATGATAATTTGGGGCAACAGGAAACTGGTTTGTTTCTTTCTTTTTTTTTTTTTTTTTT
>NW_026000016.1:37629132-37631643 GCF_001458135.2 Marmota marmota marmota
TTTTTTTTTTTTTTTTTTTTTTTTTTAGAGAGAGAGCGAGATGGGGGGGGAGAGAGAGAGAGAGAGAGAGAGAGAGAGAGAATTTTTAATATTTATTTTTTAGTTTTCGGCGGATATAACATCTTTGTTTGTATGTGGTGCTGAGGATCGAACCCGGGCTGCACGCATGCCAGGCGAGCGCACTACTGCTTGAGCCACATCCCCAGCCCATGGTTTATTTCTATTGATCTCAAAACAGTAGCTCAGTCTTCTTACCATGTTTCCAAGAGAGTACAGAATGTGATAGGAAAGTACTGTGTGGTAATTATTTCACAAGTTGAGTCCAAGGAAGGAAATCTATTATTCAAAAATAGGGGCAGCAGTGGGGGTGGGGAGTGTTGGAGCTGGGGTCGCTGGTCAAATCCTTGGATCATTCTACATGATTTACAAAGTACAAAATAATCTCAAAGCTGGCACCACAAGAAAAATAATGGGGCAGGCTGGGAATGATAATTTGAAACTAGGTGGCATTTTTATAGTTGGTATTTTCTGCACAGAACTTCTCAATCTTCCTAGAAAAAGTATATCCTCAATGGCAAGTGAGAAGAATATGGCCAAGTATCATTTTCACAAGAATAGAATGGCCCAGATACACTTTGGTTTGGGTTTAGTTTCTGTGGGTTGAGATCTGTAAGTATTCTTTGACTTTTTTTTCCCATAATTGCTAGAAAAGCCTTTCATCTTTGCAATATTTTAGAGTTTTAGTAATTCGACACATATTATTAAGTGACTTCTAGGTACAAAGCATTATTCCAGGCAGAGAGAATATAGTAAGGAGCAAGGCAATTACAGTATCTGCTTTTACTGAGCTCGTATTCCAATTGGGAAGAAAGTCTTAAATATAATAGGAAAAAAATTCTACCCTGTATCAAGATTATGAGACCAGTTAACAAAAATGTGATAATGAGAAACTGGGGAGAGGCTTCTTTGACCACAGATGGATACGTAGGAAGCTGGCATTTAAACTGGAACTTAATAGATAGAAATAGTCAACTAGGTCAGAAACAGAAGATGCTCTAGAGTACCTAGGCAACACTACTCATCCTCCCATTCCCTGAGCACTGGCCAACTCAGGTGTGTGTCTGTGGTTGGGACTATTGCCTTCTCTTGTAGACGGATAAAGCTTCCACGGTTGGAGCAAAGAGAGACCCCTCATGGGGTGGGGGTGGGGGGGTTACTATGAATAATGGGTGGTGATTTAAAAAGATTTTAGGGGTGTAGAGTTTCCTTGAGGAGAAAGAAGATCTTCAATAGCGCTGATATAATATCAGCAAAAGACCAGGTGAAAGGTAGAGAATGAAGAGAGCAGTCAGTCACAATAGCTTAGCCAAGGACTTCCAAATACTCCAGGGACAAGTTCACCCAATGTTCACATGATACACTGGACACACACATTTTCCCAATCTGTGTGGGCTTCTATGACAGTGACAAAATCCATGCCTATTGGGAGGGGTGGTAGATAGTAGATGAGTACAGGGGCAGGGGACTGAGCACATATGATCAATTTGAAGGGAATATCACTACCAAACTCCAGGAGATTCAAGGGCACTGCTGAGTGTTGGTATATGTAATAATTTTTCAAGACAATTTAAATATTTGTCTGGATATTCATGTGAAAATTTACTCACTTCTAAATGAGAAAACTAATAAATGAATGACAACATCACTGTGTTCTAAAAGAACACCACTTTGTGTACTGTGTAAGTGACGCGTTGCAGTATTAAGTCAGGTCTGTAAGCCATGTGGAGGCCATAAAAGGGCTGACTCCTTTGTCATTTCCCCACCCCACACGATGCCTGGCACCTAGGTGTCTCTAAGATACACAGGTCATTTGAAGCTTGTGTAGCCGTTCTTTTAACCCTCCTAATCTCATACCTGGATCATCCAATACAGACTCAGTACTAGATTGTATGAAGTCTTATGAGATATCATTTTAACTACAAAAGAGAACACAATTAATTGTTTTTCTGTTTTAGAGAAAGAAATTCTAGTATCTGACTTTGTTCACATACCCAAATATTTCTAATCCTCTGTGAATCAGACTGAGCTTCCTAATGGATTCAGGCATTTTTAAAAAAAATTTTTTTAAAGCAGCCATCAAGAAGCAGTTATTCCCCCCCACCCATTCTGGTATCTCAGAGTGTTTTACCAAACATCTAATTAATTAACCTTAATTAATTGGAATTTTAAATCGCGTTCCAAATCCACATTAATGTAAAGCTGTCCTCTCTCACTGTTGCAAAGATGGGTGGAAAGTCCCGCATTACCATTAAGAACATAATATTCTTAAAGCAAACTCTCCCAAAGACTATGAAATTGTTCAAAGAGAAAATCGGGAGAAATTGTCTCTATCAAGTGGCACAAAGCTATTTAGATAGAATTACTTTGTCAAGCTGGCTTTGAGTTAAGTTATTCTTTTGTAAGATTTCTGTTTTGCTTTGAGCATTTCTTTCTTTATTTTTTTTAACCCAC
>NW_026000016.1:37632332-37640773 GCF_001458135.2 Marmota marmota marmota
CCCGCAATTCTTGTAAAAAAAAAATCAATATTTTCTGGAAGAGCAGAGATGAGAGCCTTTGGAGAACTCTACCTCCTGTTTGCTGCAAAAACATTAATAAATGTCACTAGCAAAGTTGGGTACCAAGGGAAACTCGATGACCTCATGAATATATTTTCTAAAGAGCTTAAAATGTCCATCTTGTATATTATTCGTCCCTTAAAGAGTCTAAGAGCTATTGATCCCTTCAACTGCTGCAAAAAGCAATTTAAATGCACCAAAAGCTCTAAGTATGTATGTGTGGACAAAGCAGTGTCTGGTCAAAGTGGTTTCTAAATGTCTGCTTTCTCAATGTGGAGAGCCAACAGCAGTAAAGGATGCCCCTTAGTAGGGCAGATGGTATCACTGAGTCAATTATAGCAAAATAAGAGGAAATTAGGGCTGCCTTTACTTAAAATGGTATCATTTTATAGCCCCGTTAAGATGCATCTGCTGATAACAATTGATTTTCTTATTCATTGACTATCATTGTAGGTCTACCCCTGGTCCTCTAAAGGGATAGTTCTAGAACAGCACATACACAGCATAAAGAGTGATGTGAATAGAAGCTATGAACAGAGATCTAGATATTATGTGATATTAAATGATAAATTCTTATTGCTGCCAAAGGCCTTCTAAGGGATGCTAGATCACCTACTTCTCCTGCTTGCCACAGTTCTTCCACTGATAAAATGTCCTTTCCCTGTCTCCAGGGTAGTAGAAAAGTGACTAATCAGTGTTCTCTGAGATTAGTAATATACTTTTTCAAAATGTGACAACTCACTTTGAATTGTAGGTCTAAACCCACAATTTTTAATACATTGAAAGAATACTTTTATCCTTCAGAAATTTCAAGGTGCTTTGAAACAATTGGTTCTGACTTTCTGTCATCCGAGAACCAACTAAAGTCCAAGAAACAGGAGGTCCCTTCAATTACAGTGCCCTTATTCGTGCTGAGATATCTTAACAGTGAGACCTATTGAGGTCTGAATTCTGAAGTTTCTAGTAACATGAGGAATTGGAGGTACTTTCTACCACAATAGGGTTAGTGCAGAAGAAAGAGTACAAAACCAGGATTCAGAAGATCTGAAGTGTCAGCCCACTGCTAACTAGCTGTGTAAACTTGGCTGAGCCATTGACCTTGCTGTGGTTTGGATATGGTTCTCTGTGTTCCCAGGGTTGCATGTGTTGGTAGCTTGATTCTCAATGTTGCAATGTGAACAGGTGATGGGACCTTGAAGAGGTGGAGCCTAGTGGGAGGTCCCTGGGTCTTTGGGAGCATACCCAACTGCAGGTACAGTGTTATAGCAACAGAAAAACTGACTAATCTAGACCTCACAGAGTTCAAGTTTTTCTATCTGACAAATAGGGATTATAATAAAATGGTGAAAATGAAATATACAAGGTGAAAACATTTTGTGAGCTAGAAACAGAAAACAAAAACTTACAGGATAGGTTAGTCACGAGCAAATATTTCATCTTTGGGAAGAGTTTCCTACTTCTTCCAACTGAAGCTCGTTCATTTGCTCCATAATCCATCATTGATCCTGGCTCAACTTCTTATATTAAATTTTCCTCTCAAACCATCTCATTTCTACTTCCCATCCCCAGGCTGAGTATAAACACACTTAAATGTTAGTGTCTTCTTCAGCAGAATGAAAGTCTTTTGCTTCTCTATGGCTTCCATCTTACCAAGCACATGCCATGCACTACTTGTTCTTGTAAACATTAGACTAAAAATAGACTTAGGATGGGTTATATTGTACATGGATTGGTTCTACATTGGTGCTGAGTTAGTAGCCAAATGATCTTACTCTAGAACCTTGTTCCAGCCTCTCTGTCACATGGTAGATTCTTCCTTACCATTTTTGTTCTGCTGATATTCTATGTGCCACAGCTCTGACAGGTTCTGAAGAGCAGCCACATACCTCTGTGAAATCTCCTAGGTAGCACAGTCAGGACAGAGGTCACTTGGGCTCACTGAAGTTCGATGCTGAAAAGGCAATGCTTTTCTTTTGTCTATGGGCTTCTAGTCACACCCAGCCAAAACAGGCTTTTTCCTTGGTGACCAGGTGATGTAGACAATGGGGCACTTACAACTGCTCAGACCCTGACTGGTGTGTGGCAATAATTAAACCCTGCCCATTTGTCATTCTGTCCTGGTGTTCTGATGTTGTTGGCCTCAAAAGAGTTGAGATCTCTCGTGGATTCTTCTAATTTTTTATTATTTATTAATTCATAAAAGTGTTTTTGAACATAGACATTTCTTATTCTAGGCTGCATTACTCCCACAGGGTAACAATGCTGAGCTACATTTCTAAAATGCCAAGCCAATCATGCTGTTTCACTGATCATAAACACCAATGGCTCTTTCACTTATCAATCCTTTGGAGATGTTTAGAGAGACTGCTCAGGCCCAGGCCCAAAGTGGAGCCTTCCTTGCAGGTCCACCTTTAGTTCCCACCATGTCCATTAACAGATCATGGGTCTCCATCTTCTCTTTTCTTCTATGTCTGAAATTTTCCCATGCTCCTTCCCTGATGATGTAATCATAGTTACTCTTCAAAGTTCAGGTCAAATGTCACCTCCTCCATGAAGCCTAGTGACCCTCTCTCATTACCTAATACCACATCATGTCTGTTTTTCTGTAACCCTCTCTCTTTAGCATAATTGCCATCAAGGACAGAGTCGCATCTTGATTATCTGAATATCCCAAGAGTTTAGGTGAATGCTTGGCATATAGCAAGTGCCCATTAAGGCTTTAGGAATATAAATAATGAAGAATCAAATATTGACCGGCATTGACTCTTGTTGGTTCCAATTTTACTTTTTAAGATTCAGAAGTTAGCTCCGACTGTACACACACACACGCTTTACAGTCAGTGGGTATTTTACGTGACACACCATCTTTCACACTCTGGAGTCTTTTAAAAGATTCAGAACACATCCCCTCTCAAGTGTTTTCTTTCCAGATGGTTCTAATCTTTCTGATTCATTTTCATATATTGCAGCCTGTTGATAATTTTAGTTGTTTTCTCTGGACTTTTGCAGTGTTACTTCATTGTTTATAAAAATGAGGACAGGTTAGGGAGCATGAGCTGAATCCATGATTCCATGGGGAAGATTTAAGGGGGCAACCATGTTTTCTGTGTTGTATCTTCTTGCCTCTTGTGGCATAGGGTCTCTTCAGGGCATGGGAACTATTGTCTTCTGGATCCCCTTATCAAGTTCTTGTGATCACTTCTATCCCAGTGCCTTTTAACTACACATGAATTTCCGCCCCCCCCTAAAGTAATTGCCTTATTCTTGATTATGTTGAAATGTACCTCCACTTTCCGACCTCACTTTGGTTTCTTCTAATCGTGCTCCAAAATGTATCATGTAATATTTCTCCATATGAAGAAATTTTCCATTATCTGCAAACTCAGAGATTTAACTAGATATTTCCTCTTTTAGTTCATTTGGCTAAAATTTTAAATACGAATGTTAAAGAGACTAATATCTTGGTGATCCTACTATTAACATTCCATAACAGAATACCCATTTATTTCAGTCCTTTCATTTCTGGATTCATGCCAGTTTCCTAGCTTTGAAGAAGAAAAAATTTCTTTAGCTCTGTAATGTTTGTAGAAAGGAAAAAAAAAAGTCATTTAGTGTATAATTTAGTCAGAGGCCTTTTGAAAGTAGAAATAATTGCAACCTCTTAATCCTATTTTACTAAGTCCTAATTTGTTCTTTTAGAAACACCATAAGAATCAGGTAGCTGGGCCAAGCTGAATCAAGAATAGATCTAGCTACAAGAAGTAGCCAAAAATACATTGATCAGTAGGAAGTTCAGAAAAAAAGAAGAAAAAGGACAGGAGAAGACAGGGAAACGAAGTCTAGTGTTTGTAGGAATAGAGATGGGGAATGGAGTTAACCAGAGACAAATAAAGTAGACAAATGTCTCAAGAAGACAAGTGTGCATGGGACCAAGTATGATGGGATTGGACAGCCAAAGGACAGGAAGTAGACGCAGGTGGTAGGAAGTATGCTCCGTCAATAGTGGTTACTTGTAAGAGCTAGGACTTCATTTTTCAAAGTTTGCATCTGCCTTAGGCACATGGATTTCTAAGGTTGACTTCTGAAAGTATGGATTTCTTAAGTATGGTTCTTCCTCTACTGAAACTGCTATTGTATTTTAAATTTGCTTCATTCACTGTTGAGTGACTCCACCTTTTATTATCCAACCAATATACTAGATACCTATAATTTATAGGTCTTTGCAGAGAACAAAAGGAATAGAGAGAATGAAGTTCTTTCCTGTCCTTAAGGCTCGCACATTCTAGCAGGGTGGATAAGATAACCACAAAAAATTGAGTCTAAAACGGAGTAAATACCAAAAGAAAGGCCTAAAAATATTCTGTGTTTTGGTATTTCTGTTTAGAAACTCCTTCCCATTATTACCATTTCTGACTGTCAATGTGTGGTTTAACTTTTTCTACAAGCTCAAATGGCACCTGTTCTCTGCCCTCTGTAGCCTTTTGTGTAGACCTCCCTTGTGGCCTGCTATGTCCTGGGCATTTACAAGGATTCTGACTTCCATTCATCCTCAATATTTCTGAACAGTTCTAATTTTATGTAATTGTGTATGTATGTATGTGTGTGTATATATACATATATGTATTTCAATTTTATTATAAGATTTATGAGGAACAAAAATTTATTAAGAACCATCTCTTCTATCCCAGAAACATGGGAGAAAGGACTGAGAAGAGCAGGGCAGGGGAGATTGTCCCAGGTAAAACATCTCTATTGTTTCTTCCTGGTGGGGTGGTGAGGCCCCTTCATTTCCAGGTGGCTCTGGGTATCCTCATGCCTGGAATCCATGTGGAGAAGTCCTTGGTGGGTTGCACAGCTCCCTCCATCAGCTGTTCCACATAAGTGAGGCCCTGTGTGATCTGTTGATTTGCCTTTCAATTTTGCCTGTGTCTCACTTGTCCACTTTTATCGAAGTCACTTTGTTTCTCTTTCCAGAAATGAAAGGAGGGAAAACATGTCTGCCCTCCTTTCATTTTGGTTAATTCATTTCTGAACCCAGTGCCTATTTGTTTTGCACCAACATACAACGACATATTCAGAGAATACAGATGACAATCCTCCTGGTCACCCGCTTCTAGTCCTTGCTGTTGTTACAGGAACAGCCTGCCATCCCACTATGGAGTTGCTTGGTGGAGAGGGAATTTTATTCTGATATACCCTGGGAGGACTTGGGGTTCTCTGCCTTCCATCTGCTCCGGCTCTTCCAGGGACCAGGCAGTGGAGGTAGGATGCTGCCAAGACATGCTGGGGCTCTATGCTGGGAGCTGGGGTCCTTCCTTGCAGACTTCACAGGGAAATGAGAGGCAGACTGACTCTTCTGCTGCCCTTCTGCCAAAGCTGCTTATCCTCCACAGGCAGCTGAAGCTCATGGGGCAAAAAAGGGAAGGTATGGAGGGCAGGTTCTCTGGCATTCCTCTTTGAGTAGAGTGTGAGACTGGAAGAATCGGAGGAGGATGAGCAAGGACAACCTTCAGATGCACAGACCGTGCAGACTATTTACTGGGTTTTTCTGGTGCTGAAACATCAGATATGTAGTCATCACCTTATCAAGTTTTCTGGTTATCAAAGATACCTAGGTACTGTTTGGTCTATAATCCATATCAAATATGAGCTTCATTATTGAGGGATCTGGATGGTTGGGGAGTGGCTTGCTAGAATAAGTTGAATACTTTTCCTGATTCAGCCATGGGTACCCCATGATTTGGTCTACCATGTGTGCCTGCATGGGCTAAATGATCAAATAGTTGACGATAATGCTTTCCACTTTGTAAGAAATATGCCAGAGAATGTCATACCTTGCTCCTTCATCTGCATGAATTGAATGGGAATCACCCTGTGACCATGAAGTACAGAAGGACACCTAGGCTCCAGACATCTACTATGGAACTTTCATATTCTTCTGACCATATTCTGGGGCACAGTATGGGAGAGTGCCACAGATTGCGTCCAGTTTCTGCCCAGGTGTAAACCTGCCGCCCAGGACAAAATTTGCAGAGTTTGATGTTTTTTCATCTTCCAGGACTGTTCTTGGGCTTCAGGTCTCTATGTCCAATGCCCTTCTCATATCAGTAGTGCACAGTGCATGTGCTCTACCTGAACACCCTGTAGGCCTCTTCGTTCTATATGCCAGTCAACTCTGGGGTGTGATGCCATAGCTGTCCCCCATCTGTAGCCTCCATCACAAGGTAGACTTTTTCAGTGATATCAGCAACATGAAGAGTTGGATCACATTTAGGTTTTCAATCTTCATTTTATCCACTTGGGATTTGAGTTCAGCTCTACCTTTTGCAGGACTTTCATGGCCACCTCTATCCCCATGAGGATATGGTAGGCCAGATTCAGCAGGGCAAAGTTGCCCTCCTACTGTCCCTTACAACCTTATGATGGCATGTGAGGGAATCCTCAAAGGAAGAGCTCACCAAGAGGCCCTGCCACACTTTCGTAGCCTCACTGCTCTGACGACTCTCACTACACATACTTTACGGCAACATGACTAATGATGTTAGCCAAAAAAATAAACAAGAGATAAAAGACAAATAACCACTATGACAACAGCAATGAAAACCCCAAATCAAAAACCAATATCAAGAAACCCAACCAGAATGACCAAACCACCCACAAGCCAACTGTGCATTCAATGGGTCACCACTAAGAGCTCCCTGAGCTTATGGAAAAAAAAAAACCAGTTGTATCCAGGACTTTATATAAATGGTGTTTGAAATTCCCTCACATTGGCTTCTTATGAGATCAGAGCAACAAATGGCTTAGTCACAGCTGGGTGGAACTCACAGTGGTTGTCTCACATTTTGGCCTTCAGGTTATTTCTACTTTAATAATAAGAAAGGCTCCAGAAGCTTTCTGCTTCAATGGTTTATGGAGACTGATATTTACTTATTTAGAAATTAAAACCTGTAGGATGCTTCAATGGACTTTTCATTTTGAGCCTGAAAATCTATAATAACTTTTAGTTTTTAAGGAACTCATCATATCTACACTCAAGCTATTCAATTCCTTTCCTTTCAACTCAGAATGACTTGTGTCAAAAGGATGGTAGCACTTTACACATATTGTGACACTATAATGAAATCTCTGTTCCCCAGGACATCACTGGGCATGTTATTAATATCGATGGGGCTGAGAGGAAGGGAACTTTCTTCATAATTTTCTCATAAGGTCCTTATCAGATTTCTCATCAAATACCTTGGAACATGGAAGGCAGTAGGTTGATGTACTCAAAGTGATAAAGGACAAACCTGTCAGCCAAGAATCCTGTGGCCAGCAAAGTGTCCTAGGAGAGACAAATGGCGGCATTCCCAGATGTAGCAGTCCCTTCATGCTGCTGTATTAAAATGCTTTAGACTGGATGATTTTTTAACAACAGAAATTGACTTCTTCTCACAGTTCTGGGTCTGACAAGTCCAAGGTCAAAGTGTCAGAAGATTTTGTGTATGGAGAAGGCTTGCTTTCTCCTTCTAACATGGTGCCAGGCTCACATATCCTCTTATGGTGAAAGGCAAGAAGGATTGAACTCATTCTTTCAAGCCCACTTCCCCCTTTCCTTCCTTTCTATCTTTCTTTTTTATGTACAAGCTATTGACACCAGCATATCACACATGCTAGACAAATACTCTACCACTCAGCTACATCCCCACCCCTTTTTGTTTTATTTTGACAAATGAACTCAAGGCTGGCCTTGAACTAGTGATTCTCTTTCCTCAGTCTCACAGTAGCAAGGATATATAGGTATGTATCACTATGCCCAGCATAATAAATGTACTGTGTGTGTGTGTGTGTGTGTGTGTGTGTTGCTGAGGATTTAACCAGGGACTTGTGCATGCTAGAAAGGGGCTGTTCTATAAAAGACACATCCTATCCAGGAAGTCAGAGTTTCATGGTCTAACCATCTCCCGGAGGCCCTACCTCTCAACAATGTTGCATTGGTATTGAAGTTTCAACAGGAATTTTGAAGGGACACATGCATGCAAACCACAGCACCAGGTAAACAAACATAGAGGGAGTTAGTCACCAATGGTCCTGACCTTTGTTAGGGGAGTCCTTTAGAACAAATTAAAGGACATTAAATAGGAACTCATAGCTGGATAAAGACAGATAGAGCTCTGGAAAGGAAAATTCTTGACAATTATAAATACTAGTGCTACCTCTGTTTTCTATATGATTTAAGAGACTAATTTGGCAAAAACTTCCAATTTTTAATTTATGTTATTGAACATACAATACATGCATGTGTAACTTTGTGACATCAGTAACTGAGGAGAAATGGGATTGGTGCTGAATAGGAGCAACATTTTGATTCCTTGTTTTTTTTTTTTTTTTTTTTTTTG
>NW_026000016.1:37640791-37666433 GCF_001458135.2 Marmota marmota marmota
CAGTTTTTTTTTTTTTTTTTTTTTTTGGTGGGGGGATTCTTTCACTTTTTTGTTTTTTTTTTTTTCCTTCAGAGTCAAGGATTGAACCCATGGCCTTGTGTGTTCCAGGTGAATGTTCTACCACTGAGTAAAATCCAAACCTCAGGAGCAGCATTCTGTATGTTATTGAAGTAAGACTGTTCTGGATTCACATCAGAGTAGAATCAATTTTGCATTTCAAATGGGACCTACAAAGAAATAGTGATAATACAAACCACACATGAAAGTGATGTGAATTAAAATATTTTGTTACAAAATTCAAAAATAAAAAATAATATAATCATGAAGAAAATAGACAAGAAAGCTATAAAACATATAAGAAGCAAATGACAAAAAAAAAAAAAAGCCTTATCAAGAATTTCTGTAAGTGACAATATATTGAAAAGTCCAATGAAAAGACGGGGAATGGCAGAATGAATAGAAAACAGGATCCAACTTGTCTACAAGAACTAATGGAGGAAGAGCATCCAGCCCTGGCAGAATCTGGGAAGCATGTTCTAGGTAGAGTGTATAGCAAGGACAAAAGTCCAAGGCATAAATGAACTTAGAGGGATGGAGGTGCAAGAATGCCTCAGTGTGTTTCCCCAGTGACAGGGCAGGAACAAATGGAAAGTTAGACATAGGTTAGGTCAAGGACACATTGGGAATGGGTATTCTTATTTCCAGTTTGCAGAGGAGGAAACTGGGATTCAGGAAAGTTGAGTTATCCTGCTGAAGTCCTTCTCTTACACTCTGGTTCCAAAGTTCTCACTTCCTCAAAACATTGTACCTGGGTCAGACTTACATGTGTTGAGTTACCCACCTCCTGGCTATCTATTTAAGATATAATTGCAGCAGACATAGATTTTCAGACAGGCTAATTAAATATATTTAAAAATTTAGTCCATTCCCTCATCAAGTACATCAGTAGGCTCCCTGCTCCTGAAAATATCTCAGATCCATCTTCTTAACAATCACCAAACAATTTTTCTAAAACATCTAGTCAGATGGGCATTTTGCTCAACTTAAATTAGACTTGAGTCTGACCTTTATAAAATCTTTCTATTTCCTATTTAAGGAAAGAACCAAGGATCCTCCATGTTATGGTTGGGTCTAAGGTATCCCACAAAAGTTCACGTGTAAGACAATGCAAAAAGGTTCAGAGGAGAAATGATCATGTTGTGTGAATCTTAACCCAATCAGTGATTTAATCCCTTGATAGGGATTAAATGAGTGGTAACTGAAGTGTTAGGGTGTGGCTGGAGGATGTGGGAATTGGGGTGTGGCTTTGGTGTATATACTTGTATCTGGAAAGTGGAGTCTCTTTCTCTGCTTCTTGGTCACCATGATGTCAGCTGCATCCCTCTGCCACACTCTCCTGCCATGATGTTCAGCCTCACCTCAAACCATGAGAAATAGATGGAGCCAACCTTCTATGGACTAAGACCTCTGAAACTGTGAGCCCCTGAATAAAATTTTTCTCCTCTGTGGTTGTTCTGATCAGATCCTTTAGTCACAGGAGTGAAAAAGCTGACTAAAAAAAAAACACTCTGGAATCAGGTTGAACACAACACAGCTAGTATTAGAGCAACAGGGACACACAGTGTGTTGGTCACAAAGCAGACTAGATGAAGCTGAAGAGAGTATTAGTGAACTGGAAAATCATCCTAAGGAAATTGCTCATGATGCAGCAAAGAGAAAAAAGAAAATGAAAATAGAAGACAGGCTCTGAAAGTCCAAAGTGGTCTGGAAACCAATCATCATCTGAGGGGGGGAAGAGAAAGAAGCATGCAAGAAAGTAAAATATGGAGCACTCTCCAAGCCTGGACTAACCTATCCTGTTTGAGACAACATAGTTTTCCTCAGACATTCTCAGTGTTCAAAGAGCTGAGTTTCCAGAGACTGTGGTGGGGAAAATAAAGGAAATAAGATGGAAATGGATGTTAATTGAATACTACTATGTGTCACATACTGTCCTATGATCTATGTCGCTTAATCAGTCCATCAGCTTCAGGGTTGAAATCTTTGCTTCCATTTTGTATGGAGCAGAGATTCACTATGTATGATTTGTGTGTCCTTGGTGGTTAACACATAGATACACACAGCAGAGGTGCTAAATAAAGACTGTTGAATATGCATGAACTCTGACACTTACAGAGTTCAGTGTCAGGTCAACAGTGACACAGATAGTAAGAGGAAGAGAGTGGATCTGAATTTAGAATAATTTTGTTCAGTTCCTCAACTGATTTCATAGTGCTAAGCAATGTCTATTTGCTTCCTATTATGGTTTGGATGCTAAACATTCCCCCAAAGCCTATATGTTGAAAACTTGGTCCCCAGTACAGCACTGTTCAGAGGTGGGGCCTTTGGTAGGTGATGGGGTCATGAGGGCGGTAACCTTCTAAATGGATTAATGAATTGATAAATTTATAGCTTAATCAGCTATTGGGAAGATTTTGAAAATTTAGGAAGTGGGGCCAATTGGGAGGAAATAGGTTATTGGGGGTATTCCCATGAAGAGTATATTTTGTACATGGCACCTCCCAATCCCCCCTTTCTGCTTTCTGGCCTCTATAAGGTGAGCTGTTTTCTGCCACCACACATTCCTCACAGCTTTGCCAGAGGCTGAAATAAATGAGGCCAAGTGGCCATGGACTGAGGACTCTGAAATCATGACCCTAATAAATCTTTGTTTCTTTTAAGTTGCTTTCCTCAGGTGTTTTGCCATAGCAACAGAAAGTTGACTAACACAGAAAACTACCAAGAAATGAGATCATTGCCATGACTATAGCTAACACATGGTTTAGAGGTCTTTACAACAACTTTACAGGAAGAACTTGAAAAAATTTGGAGAATAGGCTAGAAAAAAATAGACCACCACATGTGGAGCATAATACGTGACTCTGATGGTCATTCAGAAGGCAAGACTGCTGGTAGTGATGTGAGAATAAAGACTGCTGATGAAGTTTCTGAGAGAAATGATGACTGTTGGAAATTGAACGAGATAGAGATCATTTTATATTCTGGAGAATAATTTGTCTATATTTTGTCTATGCCATGAGACTCTGTGAGGCTGAGTTTCAAGATGACAGAATAGTTAATCTGGTGGAGGAAATTTCAAGGCAGCATAGACGTTCAAGCCTGGTATTCTCAAGTCTTTTTTTTTTTTTTTTTTTTTTAAACCAAGTTTACAGTGAGAATGAAAAACAAAAAGCAGAGAAGGAAGATTTTTAAAACTTTTATCTTGGTCAGAATCATAGAAAATATAAATTTGGGACCAAGGTGTACACATGTGGTTGCTGAAGAGATTAGGACCATTAAAGCCAAGTACTTTGTACTACTAATTCTAAGGAATTGGCCATATTCCATCCATCCCAGACTCAATGGATATAAACTCATTTGAAAGATTTTGTTTTGAGAAGAAAGCCCGCAGGAAACCCTGCTGCCACAGGGCTGCTTAGGGAATTGTTTCATCAGCATTTCTTTTCCTTGATTCAACCATCTAGGCACTCAAAGGCCCCTGTAGTCACATTCCAAGTGGACCCAACTACTGCTCCCCCTAGTGGTGAACCCTGACATCTTCCCCATGTTTTGTAGGCATGCAAGAAAGCAAGTGTTACAGGGTCTTGGAGGTTTCTACCAACTTCAGAGAAGTCCCAGGACACCAGGCAGTGTGTGGCAGGGTTGGAATCCTTAGAGGCAACCCTTAAATGGGTGATGTGAGAATCTGAGTGAAGTGATAGCATGCTCTTGCAGAATACACCAAGGTCTTTGGGGCAGCAGTCCAGGGTCAAGAGGAGTGGCCAGGCAAGATAGGAGGCCCACCAAGAAGAAATCAAAGCACATGCTTCACAAAGGTCACCACTCCCAGGACAAACACATGACCAGAGTGGATGGAATAAATATGTGCAGGTCCAGGGGCTTTTCCCTTCAGACCTGTTGGTTATACTCCAAGCTAAATTTCCTTGAGTCCTATTGGCTTGTCCTAAAAGGCAGTTTGAAGTGTCAATTTCTTAGTAATACAACCTACCTCACACAGTACCACCAAGGCCAAGGATGTGCCCTGAGGCAAAAGGACCTGAAAATCTAGCACCATGACTTTCTCTCCCAAAATGACAGCTTCCAAGAAAAGCATTTCTGAGTTTAATTTCTGCGTTCATACTCTCCCATATACAAGGTCACATCAGAGCCACCACCACTGACAATGAGATCATAATCATATGCCAAGTCTCCTCAAGGAGCTTCTATAATAAACTACTCTGTTTACTGTAAAGTTTGGTCACCTCCACCCACATGTACTTTATTCACAAAGAATATTGGGCACAATGTTCTCATTAGTGATTTCTGACAGCATTTCTTTAAAATTGTCCCCATCATACAGTATCTCAGCTTCCCTAGGGGAGATTTCCTCAGCCAGCTAGATGACACCACGTGGCTGCCTTTGTGCTATACAAAGTATCCCAAAGTCTTTTCCAGGGAAGATTTCCTCCACTGGCCCAGTGAATACAACAAGGGCCAATAGGGTGGTCCTTAGAGAGTGCAGGGAATGGGCTGTAATTATCTATATTTTTGATATAATGAATTTAATATTGTATGATTTAATATTGCCATATGTTAGACTACCTGTTCTGACCCTGTCCTTTGGTTTAGATAATGTGGTCATCATGGCTAGAGTCAGAAGCAGAACTCGATGTTCAGCTGAGATGATTTGCATATCAATATTTAGATTGGCTTTCATTCTGAGTGATTAGCCAAAGTCTACTCTGACTGGAAAGTCTATGAGTTATTAAGTATTTTGAATATTGCTGTAGATATAAGGCAATCATGACAATTTAGATTGAGTTCAGAAAAAGAGAAACATATATAAAGTTAGGGAACAGAAAACTTTGAAAGGGCAGAGTAGTATCATCTACCATTTCAAAACAGGTCTATTGAGATAAAATGATTCAATGGTCTACAAACTCAAAACATCATTGTTATCAATGTAGCATCTTTTTATTCATATTTAGTTATTTAACACATACTTACTGAACACCTTTTTGACAGTGCTTACCAAAAGGCATTTCTTGTTCTTGGTCATAGCTATACATTTCTCTGTTCCCTTTGCAAATATTTACCTCCATGGGACTAGACTCTACTATGATATGATGGAGATGGAGAGACACCTAAGATACCTTGAAAACCGTGGGTTTAATATGGCAAAGTGATTGTCATCTTGGATGATGAAGCACTGAGGACCTATGTGCCCTAAGTTCCCACCTCACCATCAAACCACCACAAGTGGGCACAAATTAAACTTCTGTTTTATTAGGCAACAGTGTTTTGCTCTGTTGTTAGAGTGGTCTAGAAATACACAAATTAATGTAAACTAGGTTATAGTGTGATTTTTTTTTTTAAAAAAGACTCTGCTGTCTAAACCATAAATATTTCTTACTCATGCTACTTGACCACTGAGGGATGTCTGAAGAATCTTCTACCACTGTGTTCACTCTTTTACCCTTTTTCTGTGTCCTGGCCTTGTGAAGCATCTACTGTCTGATTAATTACTGATCAGACCAACAGAGAGAAGAGAGTTTTACATCAACTACTAAATAGTCAGCCAAAGAGTTACATGCATTGCTCCACACCACAACCCATTGGTCAGATGTGGTCATATGGCCCCAGTCAAGGGCAGGAATTATAATGTACCATGTGCTTACAAGCTGAATGGCTAGGATTCAGGGTACCATTAAAAACCACCTTGGCTGTCTTACTGATCTAAAATGGGCTGCTATTGCTGGACTATGCTAAATGTTGATGTTTAAAGATAAATAGGTTATAGTTCCAATTTGATAACTTCACAATCATTTTTCTTCTAAATTTTGGGTGGACATTATCTGGATTTGAGGATTTTCTATAAAATTTTTGGAACAAAGAGTACATGTAAACTAACTCATTTATTTACTTCTATCAAACATATTTACCGTGCATCTATTTAGTACATTTATTTGTCCTGGGAGCTATGGGAAATACAATGATAAAGTTGGCATGGATCCTGCACTCAAAGGAAATGTTTGTTGTCAGACCTCCAAACCATTACCATTAAATCTCCCTGATCGTGTTCTCAATAAAACTAATGCAGATATTTCGTTTGGTCGCTTTGCTCTTACCATGTGAGTGTCAAGGGTTAAGCTGGAAGAATGGCTGCCTGCTTCCCAAGACAACTGGTGAGCTTCCCTGCTGGCCCTATGCCATTTGGTCCTTAGCCATTGGCTCATTTTTGAAGTGATGTAATCAACCTATGCATGGCATTGGCCTCCAGAAAGACGAAAGGCAGGGGGCGTAAGGATGCAAACAATGTTCTGATTATCATTCTTCATAGTCCCAGGCTCTATGATGTATTTTTAGAAACTTTGTTCAATCTACAAGCCTCTTTGAAAGATAACAGCATGTTTGTTTATTAACCGTGTTCTATAGTGCCCAAGGATTAAGAGGAAGGTGCTCCAGAGACAGCCCCACCAGGAATCTCCAGGTCCTCTGCTTTAAATTCAGCCAGACAGCTTCACTTTTGGCTGATTTATATACTAAAATTCTACATTATATTATTAGAAAGATTTCATTTCTTTAAAAAAATTTAGATGACCTAATGAGTTGGTATTTCAAAGCATTGCTGGGAACCCAAGAGAATGAACAAACTGCATTCCTAGGAGATTCCAGACTTTGAGATCTGGACAGGGACTTAAAGTCATTCAGAGTCTTTGGAGAGAACAGCTTCACTATGGTTCACTATGTCACTTGGAAAGTGCACATAATCTCAGCCTAGACTTCATTCCCTCTAGACTGTGAGTTCCTCAAAGAAACCATTTATCCTGATGCCTTGCAAACAGTAGGTGATCAAAGAGTGTTGGTAGAACGAACAAAGGAAAGAATTAGGATGAGTCTTCTATGTCATGGACATGGAGAACAAAGCTCAGCCTGGTGATGGTTTTGTTTCAAGGTCACACAGTAAAAATAAAGACAAAGTTAAGAGAAAACCCCAGGACTTCTTATACTAAATTATGTCATGTTGACCCCCAAACAGCAATAAAAATACCCACACTGAACCTTTTACTTCCTATCCCTCCATACCCACCCTAATGTGGTAACGCAGAGAAAGTCCAAATTCCCATTAAAGTGATCAAGGCCCTTGTCTTTCTGCTGTTTCCGTTAGTACAAGATGTGAAAGAAGCCCCTCTTTTGCCCACCTTTTCTCCCCCTTAAGCCTGGACCCTGGAGGGCAGCTACACTGTTGAGCAGCAGTAATCTGTGGAGGTGTTGAGCAGAGAACTTGGGAGTTTAAGGACAAGCTGTGCTAGGGTTAGGTTGTTCTAGTTTCTCCTTCCTCCGTGCTTTTCTTTGCATCACCAATGATGTTATTTATGGAATGCCAGTATGTTTCTTTTTTTAATTAAAAGGAGAAAAATATCAGTCTTGCATAAGAAAAAGAGTGATGACTCAACAGGATTGCTCAGTGCCAAACGATTTTCTGTAATCGCATCTGTAGCAGTGTTTCTTGCAAAGGCAGGCTGTGGGGGGTGGGGGGTAGTGGTGAGATTGCTCCCTGGGCTGCCCCTCTGTCCATGAGGCTCATTCCTAACACAGCCCAGGGTGCCTGACAGGTCCATAGTCCTGAATTCTGGCCTGGTGAAACTAAGCTGACCAGATCTTGCTGATTTTTGAGCAGAGGGAAGATAAGCTAGCAATATAATGCAATTTATATTGAATCATCTCTTAGATAATCTAAATATTAGACCTTTTTTGCATTATAACATATCAGAGGACCATTATTTTTAAAATGATAAATTACCTTGAAAGTTACCTATTTTAACTCCTTCCTGTTATAGGTAAGGAAACTGAGACCCAAATCAATTTGACAAGGATTTAGTGACCTTTCACTAGGTATAAAGGATTGTATTCAGCATGTTGGACCCCATGACTTCTTCAAAGACCCACAACTTATTGGTAACAGGCAGTTAAAAGGTAACTGCCATTACTCTCATTCAAGTCTTTATTCTACCAAACAAATCTCAAGTTTGGGTTATTGTCACAACTATCATGCTGTCTAGAAATTCCATACTGGTGTGTGAGTGAGTGAATGTGTGTGTGTGTGTGTGTGTGTGTTAACTGTGTGTGCATACTGCTAGGAAAGATACATTGCAATCTAAACTGGAAGCTGTAAATGTGAGAGATGGCATGTCACAATTGGAGTCCCTTTGCTTTGGAGTCATACAGACCTAGTTACCACTCCTAGTCCTTCCATATAATCATGGCTCAGTTTCATAATCATGTTGAGATTTACCTTTTTCATATAAAATATAACGATTAATATTTGCCTTTGATTGAGTCTGTACTGAGTATTAACCAGGCTTTTTGTTTTCTTATGCTTGGACATCTTGGGCCATAGTTGACCCCAAGGAACCACCCTACCTGTGTCTTTAACCCATAGCCACTCTCCAGTCACCTTTTCCTTTAGGCTGTCTCACATTCCTGGCCACTAGCCCCTGTCCTCACGACCCTCGGGCTAGGTACCAGGCAACTAGGGACAGCCCATCTGCCCCAGAACCCATGAAGTTATTCCAACCAGCCTTCTTACCTGGCCTTCCCCATGCCTTCCCCAGGAAACCAGAGCCAAAGCTCTGGCTTGTGCTTCCTACTCGGCCTCCTGATCAGCCTTGTTCCTTCCCTGTGTTTCCCTGCAAAGTGCATTGTGTGCCTCCTCTTGGGATCTGTGAGCCTTTTCCATGGTAGTTGTCTCTGGATCTTTTGGCCTCATCCCACCTGAGTAATAATATAAAAAATAGTTTAAATCACAGAGTGCTTGACAAAGCTCTTCAGATGCAAAGGTTCCCAGTAAATTCTTCCATTCGGCCTCATGTACTAATGACCTACCATGTGGGAAGTCCCTGGTTGTCCCATATAAATAGTACCTGGTCCCCTCTTCCGAGGGGACCTTACTAGAGGACTGAAATTAGCAGGGGCTGAGGACATTTTTTTTTTTTTATGACAGAAGGAGGATGGTGAAGACTTCAGATGATGGGGCAAACAAGGACTCACATGCAGGTTACTGACCACCTGCCCAGGGCTGACTTTCATGGGATGCATGTCTTCTTCCAGTGAAGAGACTTCAGATTTTAACCTGGCCCATCTGCAGCCAGAGGAAACATAGCATGCTTGGTTACCCCTGAAACAGTCCCCGTTCGCCTCCACCTGATACTTTGGGGGTTTATTCATGTGGTACTTAAAACAAAATATTCATTTTTTTCCTTTGGCCTCCATTCTACATTCCATATTCATTTATTTTCAATAAACAGTTTCAGATTCCTCATTTTTCACCCTAAAGCTTACAAATAAATTTTTCTGTCTTGCCTTTCTTGCGATATTTACATAAAAGCCACAATGAAAAATTTATAGCAATAATGGAAATCTGGGAGAAAACAAAATGCTCCAAGAACAAATGCTGTCTTAACCCTTTGCTAAGGAGCCGTGGGCAGCAGGTGTGGGGGCCCATGAGTGGACAATTACACGGGATGAAGACACACCTGCAGATGCCCAGTGCACTTATAAAGTGCTAACATTGGAATCGACCTGGGAGGTCCTTTGGACTTCATTTACCACATTCTTTTAGTTTACATTCTTTTGTTGCCATGGAAGTAAATATGATTTTAATTGCTAAGTTTTGAAGCAGTTGTGTAAATTCTATGACTATTTACCATTCAGAAATGTTGAAAAGGGTGGAGCACAGCTAACAGCAAGATAGGGCTTCATGGAAAAATCTGAGTACCGCTATTTTATAACGATGACAACTTAACCACTTAAAAATATATTGCATGTAAAGTAAGAGATAAAAATCACTTCTCCTTTCAGCCAATGAACATTTAATGAGCATCTACTATGTGTTATTCCCTCAGGATACAGAGAATTCAAAGCACTCCCCACCCCTTCAAGGGAATATCCTGACTAATGCTTGTTAGTAGAAAGTTGATACTAATAAACCAAAGAAGTTAAGTTAGTCAGAATAGGTTTTTTTTTTCTTAATTTAATAATGTAGCATAAACATGAAAATGCTGGAGCACATGAGAATTAATTTATTGATGCCCAGAAGTAAAAGAAATCTTTAATTTATGGCCTGTTTAGTTCACAAAGGTTTCTAATTTTAGGTTGAATCCCCTTTCATTCAGAGAGACATGATTCAAGCAATGTTCCTCAGTCAGATCACATGCACGTTGGCTACCATGACGGGGATGCTGTCAAGTCCACATTATGAAAGACAGACTCAATTAGGCTTTGCTGACATCTGTGATATGGTTGCCATTCAGTCCTTGAGAAGGACATAAGTGGTCTCTGTCATCTGGTTGCTTCAAGCCTGCCTGTCTTGGAGCAAGTGGGATGGGCAGATGTGAAGGTTTCAAAAACTCTGAGATACGAAAGAATGTCTTGTAACAGCTCTGCCCAAAATAATCAGAGGGTTTAAAAGGAAAAAAAAAAGATTTTTCCCAATCTTTCATCTTTCTTTCTTTGCTTCCTCGGTTCCAACACCCCCAACTTTTGACTTTGTTCTTTCATATAATCTGATAAATCTCTGAGCTCACTGGAGATGTGTGTTGTGCCATGTATACAGAATGGGGCAGGATCTAAATGCTGTCTATCCTCTTCTAGGCTAGGATCAACTACAGCAGGTACTAAGGGTTAGGCCAACTGGGCAGCTACCTAAGCCACAGGTGTCTCAGGGGCACTGAGACTCTCCTGGAAATGCGAGCAGATGCATAAATGATATTTAACAAAACACCTTTCTGGGATAGTAATAAATGTGGTTGGAAGGAAGATGACTAATATACTTGGGATGAGCTTGGACAACACCGGCCAGTTAACACACACCCTCTAAGAAGAATGGATTGGCCAGACTATGAGCTTTTCTTTTGCTATGTGGATTATGCAAGCTGGGGGGTCAGAGCTGAGTTGTCCTGGACAATCAAAATGAGGCTGAGGGTGTCTGTCTTCAGTTCTATTTGTCCACATTCCCCAAAAGAGCTTTGGAATTCTCCTCTTTGTAAATGTTGAACAAATGCTTTAAAAAGTTAGTCTCCATGTTTATGTGTTTCTCTTAACCACAAATTGAACACGTGGGGCAAGTTAGTATGTCAGTGTCCTTAAATCACATGGATGTCCTCTAGAACAACAATAGCAACTTTCTTTAGGTCTCACACAAGACAATTTGAGGCATAGATTCTGGATTTCAAATGCCTCACTTTAAATCCCAGCTCTATTATTTACTGATTGTACAAACTTGATCAAATTCCCTAACTTCTATATAGTTCAGTTTCTTCCAGGGGGAGATAATGGTATACCCCTCATAAGATGGTTGTGAGGATTGACTGTTAGTACAGGTAGCATGCTCAGAACGTTCCTGGCATGTAATGACTATTTTATTTTCCCTGTAATTACCATTTTATATTTTCCTTACAATAACCCTTAATGGGAGGTATTATCCCTATATGTGGTTAACACCAAGGGTGAAGAAAGTTAAATAATTGACTGGAGGTCCAATTTCTGATGATTGACAGCTGGGATTTGGACCCAGGTCTGGCTGCTATCAGAGCCTTTTCAACGTACCCTTTATGCCAGTGTTGTGCAGTCCTTGAATGTAGCAGCTTGATCAAAATTCTCCTGCAAGCAACTTATTCTTCCATACCTGTATCTTTGCATATGCAAGTTCAATGTACTCTTCACCTAGTGTATTGGATTGCTCCTACTTGTCCTTGAAAATAAACAATAAGGTCTTCTTTCTTTGGGATGTATTCTCATGTTGGGGTAAATGTCCCTCCCCTGGGCCTCCACCCAGGGCTTCTATACTATGTGGTCATGCTTGATTTTCTTTAGATTGTTTGTTTGTTGGTATGTCTACCTCCTCTTGGAAGCTATGAGCTTCTCCATGCTGAGTTAGTGTCTTTTCATCCCATTGGCCTCTTGCACAGGGCCTCAAGATAGAAAGTACTCGAGGACTACTGAATGGCACTTCTGCCAAGAACCATCAGCTTCCTGAAGTCTTAATGCTGAATCCTTTGAATTAGACCTTATTTTATGAATAGTGAGCCTCAATTGGACTTCACATACTAGTTCAGGTTGTTTCAGACATCCCAGATCCTCTCAAAGACCATCTCTGTCACTTCAGTCCATGTAGTTGTTAAGTCGTTCTTGGGCAAAAATCCTAATTCTGTCCTCTGAGGCGTTGGGGATATGGTAAAGTAAGTCTGTGATACATTGGACAAATCAAGATTTCCAGGAAATGAAACCCATTGATCTAGCTGGATGCACTGAGCTTGCAGTAAACTCCTTCATTGTACTTTTCTAAAGCCAGAGATGGGTGTGATTTTTATTGGTGTTACTAGCAATGCCATAGTGCTTCACAGTTTACAAAAGTGCTTTCTCACATATTGTATCAGTTAAGTCTCAAGCTAACTCTGGTAGGTAGGTCTTATTATATAGATTTATCTTTTTTTTTTTTTCCTAGAAAAGTACCATGGTGAAAGATTTTGGTACCAGAATGAGATGGTCTTTGGTGGAAATCTCACCTCTGTCAATTACTAGCTTCATGTCTTTGAACAAGTCAGTTAACCTCCCTGAGCCTCAGGATCCATAAGTAAGAGGATATTTTAACCACACCAAATTGAAACTGCCTTTTGACTCCATCATTTAAACTTCAGAGATGCTTCAATCTCGCCGTAAAATTGAAATGGAAAAGAAATAATGTTAATGAAAATGGGAAAAAATTACAAATGATTAAATTGGGCAATATGGAACATTGATCAAGGAATTAAATTGGTTTAATGGAGTTCACTGGAAAAAAATACTTTCTCCACAAAAATGTATTGATGCTAGCCTAATTTTGCTTAAAATATTTATATTTGAAATGTGGATGGGGGTCAACATGGGGTTAAAATGGTGAACACAAAGAGCCTGGTCCCTAGTGCTCATAATAAGAACTAGAATAACTCCTACCCAACACTATTTCAAGTACTTTTCATGCTATCATTTAATCATCAAAGAAGTCCAGGGGCAGGGCTGTCATAGGGTGCCATGTTATAGAGCTGGAACCAAGCCTGAATATTATATTCACCATGATCACCTTTATCATCATCACTGTCATCTTCATTATTCTCATTGTCTCCGATCTCTGTGCTGACATCTTATACATACTATATCTACCTGTGTTAAAGGTTTGGTCCAAAGGGTGGTGCTATTTGGAGGTGATGGAATCTTCAAGAGGTGGGGCTTTGTGAGAAGTCATTAGATCATTTTAGACATGACCTCAAAGGGAGATTATGGGACCCTCTCTGTTCTTCTTCTTCTTGCTTCCTGGGTTATGAGGTCAGTAGTTTGACTTCACCACATTTCTACCATGATGCACTGTCTTTCCAGAAGCCAAGAGTCATGGGGTCACTTGATCCTCGATGGAAAATTCTAAAACCAGGAACCCAAATAAATCTCTTTTCTTTATAATTTAGTCATCTCAGGTATTTTGTTATAGTAACATGAAGTCAACTAATGTAAAATCCAAACTCTTTGTCGGGTCTATAAGATTCTGCCTTATCAGTTTCCTAGCTTATTATTTTTTTCTCACTCATCTCCATGCTCATCTACATTCCTTTCTTGTGGCTTCTGCACACAGTAAGTACCTTTCTGCCCTCTGCTCTTTCTAATCCTACTTAGAGAATGCTTTTTCTCTGGAGATGCTCCTATTTCCTCCACATCCCACTGAGGGTTCTCCTGACAACTTTGTCTCCAGTAACTGTGCTCATCTTGTCATTAATCTATTTACTTTCACTGATTTTCCCTCTTTCATGAGAAATTAAACATCAATATTTTATATTTATTTAACCTTTGCCTTCTCTACTAGAAGACACCTGCCACATGGGAAGGGATTATCTCTATTTTGTTCATTGTTTTATACCTAGTGTCGAGGAGACTGTCTGCCACACAGTAGGAGCTTCATGAATAATATTTGAGTGAATGAAGAGATAAATGAACATGAGGTTTTTGTACACAAGGGCACCTGCCTAAGTACTTAAGTTTTCTGCTTCCCATTCTGTAACTTGTCCAAGAATCCAAGTCGAGAGGTCCCAAGGGGTACATACCAAAAACAAGTCTGCTAGACTGCCTGCTTTACTCTGTCCATGGAACTTTCCAGAACTTCTGCCATCCGTGAAGAGGCTCTTGATCCAAACCTTGTCCTCACATGTCAGTGTCCTTCCTTCTAGCTCCTGTGTCATCCTAGGAGTGACACAGCCCGGAGTCAACTGAGAAAACACAAAGTCACGCCTGCAAGAGTCCATTCCAGTGTCACTGTGTTTTATTTACTTAATGTTGGGATGATGGGAGCCATTTCTGGGGCCTGCAGAACAGGTAAACAGTCTGTGCCTCTGGGAGAGAGACTGGGAAGCTGCAGGGAGGGCTGGCTTCCCTGTGGGCCTGTCTGAGGCACTGGTCCATGTGGTGCTGCTTGTGCTTTACAGATTGCAGCCCTCATCCCTATTGACAGATGTTGCATGGCTCATGGATATAGTATGTTTAATCTCCCAGGCAGAAATTGATCTCAATTGAATGACCAGGAAGTTGGATTTACATTACTGGCAAAAACAGCCACCTTTTCTCTTCAGATTAAAAAATAAATAAATAAAGGATTTAATGAACAAGACATGTCAATGTGCAAGGAGAGAGATAAAGTTGAGGGGAAAAAAAAAGAAAAATCAAATATTGATTAAAATCAAAGACAAATATTGAAAACAGCCTAAGAGTCTTTATTTTTCTGAACAGGAAAACAAAAAACAAGGACTTTTTTTTTTTAAAGGGTAGCCTTGAGTTGGAGGGGAAGAGGTTGAAGAACTAGAAAATAGCCTAGTGATGTTTATTTGGATTTTGAACTTTATTTGGATTTTACTTGTGTAAGCAAAATTCTCAAAGAGTGAACGAAGAAGAGCAAATCATAGATCGTCTCTATCAACACAAGAGGCGGAAGCCAGGTATTACATGGTTTTGATTTTTAAGCTCATAATCCCAACTGGTATCTTTAAATGGGTCTCCTCTGACCTGGCCCAGGGACTGTATCTTAAATATAAATTAGGGTCAGGTTGATTGTTTCCACACCCACTGAAACAACTCTGGGTCTCTTAGGCATCCACCAATACTTTGTATCACAAACCAACCACTGGGTGGGGACAAGTGCAGAAAAAATAAAATGAAAGAAAAAGAGACAAAGGCTAAAGCAGTCTGGGAGGCGAGAACAGAGATGAGACAGTGACACTGGAGTTAAGTGAGGGGCATCAGGAAAGAAGGAACCATCCGTGCAGGGGGCAGCTGGAGACACAGATGAAGACAGGGAGGGAACCTGCAAGAAATAAGCAGGTGGCAGGAAAAACCAGACTTGAACTACATCCCCAGCCGCCCCCCCCCACTTTTTTTTTTAAATTTTCAGACAGGGTCTTGCCAAGTTGTTTAGGGCCTCCCTAAGTTGCTGAAGCTGGCTTTGAACTTGGCATCCTCCTCCTTCAGCTCTGAGATTACAGGTATGCACTACCCACAGCTGGCTTTTGTTTTTGTTTGCTTTGTTCTATTTTTTCACATACCTAATAAAAATCTAATATCAGCACTCAGGGTCATGTTTATTGGGATGAGGGCCAGGATATTTCCTATTATGTTTAATGGCTCAGAGAAAGTAATCCCCATGTGCCTCCATTTTATAAAAATTTTATACACGTTAACATGCCAACCCTAAATGAAAAGAAATATCACAAAGGCATAGCATCCAACCTAGGTTCTGTGTAGCTTAGGAGTGTGTGGCGGGAAGAAAAGTCATACTCCATCTGTTCAGAGGTTCATAGTGGACATGTCAACATTGTTTCTGCTCCTCAATGTGAGATAAGACATTAGGTTTTATTTTGGTCATGTAACAAGTACCTTACCTCTCACCCCAGACAGTAACTGCTGTGGTCCTAGATAGAGTCTGACTCACAGGCAACCAGTATCCAAGACAGTCAATGAATTAGGTCATTTCTTGCCAAAGAGAGAGATGATTGGGCCAGTCAGATCCATTCTTTCCACAGTTTGAAATGGTAAATATTATGGGATCCCAAAGAGTTGAGGGAAACAGAGGTCAGGTGGTAATTAAGAGGAAATGGAAACTATAAATATGTAGAAGTCATGAATTAAGAAAACTATGAAGAATGGCATGAAAGGATAAGCAAGTCAATAGGAGGAGGAGGATAGAGTAAATGTGCAGAAGAAAAAGAGAGGGTGAAAGAGTGCTCACGTGGCCCTTGCAGAGAAAGAACAACCGATTTCTAGAAATGCATTGCTTCTGATAGAACTACTAGACCCAATTCCAGCCCATACAGACAGAAATGTCTAGCACAATCCCTTTCTTACTTTGTTAAATAAAGTGTTTTCAGTGAATTTCCATTTCTTATAACCATTCCCCACACACCCAGAGTTAGCCCCAAATAAAACAGAGGTGGTGTGGACAGAAGTCAGAAGTTGTTACTTTCTACAAAGCAGGCCCCATAGGTTAAGCATGCTTTAAGATAGGGAAATGGATTTCTGAGGTAGTGCATCCTTAGTTGTAACTTACTGATAGTTAAAAGTTGTATCAGTATCCAAGCAGAAAAGCAGAAACCATTCTAGGTATGTCAAATGGAGGAAATTTAATTCAGGGACTCAGTTATAAAATTATTGCAAATATTGAAGAAGTGAAAAATGGTATAAAAAAAGATTGCCTATAATTGTAGGGAGTAATTATAGGAAGTTATTGTCATACCTTGGGCTGAAGGAACATAATGGAATATCATGTTACCTAGTACCCAGGTCACTGAAGCTCCACCTATGGTCACCATTCAGTTAATTCCTATCAGCGGATTAATGCACTGATTGCGATAAGGCTCTCAAAACCCAATCATTTCACCTCCAATCCTTCTTGCATTTTCTCACACATGAGCTTTTGGAGGACACCTACTATCTAACCATAAAAAACATTATTTTTTCCCTTTCCTTATGCTGGAAATCTAACCCAAGGCCTCCTGTGCCAGGTGAGTACTTTGTACCCCCAGCCCCTGTGACATACTTTTCAGTAGAGCAACCAGCACCTGGTGCCCTGATGTTGACAACTTACAATTGTTCGTTTGGAGAAGTCAACAGAAATCCTTGTGCTAACATTTTCCGTAAAGACTAAGGCAGCCCAACAATTTTGTGAACAATTTCCTGTATTAAATTTCCTCTCCTTTAAATGTCTAAATTAGTTTGCGTTTTTCTTGTTGGATAATGACTTGCATACCTCCCAGTTGACTTTGGCTCAGCAGAGACCCATAAGTGGAACTTCACTACCCTGGGAGAAAAAGGTCTTCCTGTTATCAACATAGAAGGAAAATAAGGCTTAGTACCAACAAATGGGAATTAATAGGACTTTCGTAGGAAAAATCCTGTATTAAAAGGTGTTATTAGTTATAAAATATCCATCTTCATGAATGATTAGTTTTTTATTATAGCAGTCTACAATATAATGCTGGGTGCCTGCCTCCTGCTTAAAATGCTAATCTTGTGTCGGTTATATAATCACCCATTGGTATGGATTGAATGTATGTTCCCTCCAAAATTCATATGTTGAAGCTTAATCCCCATTGTGGTAGAATTAAGAGGTAGGGCCTTTTGTGAAGGGATTAAGTTATGAAGGCTCTACCCTCATGAATGAGATTAATACCCTATGAAAAGGCTTCAGAGAGCTTCCTGGCCCTTCATTTCTTCCTCCCTGTGTGAGCACAGCATTCCTCCCCTCTGGAGGATGGAGCAACAAGGTACCACTTTGTAAGTCAGAGTGAGTGCTTACTAGAAACCAGATTTGCTGGCATCTTGGTCTTGGACTTCCCAGCCCTCAGAAATGTGACAAATAAATGCATATTATTTATAAATGACCTAGTATAAGATATTTTGTCATAGCAGTCTGAATGGATTCAGATACCCGGCTACAGGAGACTCAAGGCACAACTCCATTCCCAGCTATTCTGTAGACTCTGATGAGTCTAAACCTGGTTCTTGAATTAGTTTTTACCAATGATAGGTCTCTGAATAGGTATGTAGCCCACTCTGGTCGATGATACTACATGAAAACGTTGCCAGAGGAAATTCATTCTCATTCTTTTAAGAGGCTGATGAGAAACCAGTCTTTCTCCTCCTGCCAGTCATGTCTAAAACAGCAAATGGCCATGCTTGCTACCGAAAGCTATTCTAAAAGCCTGAAAGGAATCAGAATTAAAATTGTCAGTGTACATGGCCAGATCTGGAAAAAACAGGGTCCTCTATGAAATCACTGGGCCACCAAATCAAATAATTCCCCAATCCCACCCCACCCCTACATTTCTTATTATCTGAGCTAATACATTTTCTTATTTTTAAACTGATTTGAATTGGATTTTTTTTTTTTGTAACTTGCGGCTGAAATCACTATAATAGATACAAATATATTCACGGCTATCTCTATAATAATGTTACATTTTTTCTTTACAATAAACTTCCCTAAAGGGGTAGATACAAATCTCAGACATTAGAAAGTATATGTAATACCAGTCACATCTATGTAACCAAGACCCATTATATCCACTATTGTGGTAAGAACAAAACAGAACAAACAAAAACTAAGTATTAAATAAACAAATTTGAGGATACAAAATCATGCTCCACCTGAGAATATGTTTAGCTTAGAGCTTAATAGATTTTCTTTGAGCACTCTTTGAAATATGGGACAAAGTTTCTTCTAAACAGTTGTAGAGGGTGTAGATAGGACAAGACAGGCTCAGCTTGTATGAAGAAGTTTTCAAAATAAAATTATAATAGGGCTGTCCAAGAGGAGGGTGGGACTTCTCGTAGATCAGGAAGCAAACCTTTGCCAATGGAGATACTTACTCAAGGATGGAATGACTGCTCTGAGGGTGTTACAGAGGAGAGTCATGTTTTGAGAAGGGTTTGAGGAGATGATATTTGAGGGCTTTCCAAAAGATTGCGTGATTCAACTCCAGTGGCACCTAACTTAGAGCCTGTGTCAGGGCACGGCCCTAGTCAGTCTCCTTAAAGGTGGACTGCCAATAGACTAGCTCTTCATCCTCATGACATTGAATTTAGAGTTGCTGCAGTATATTGTGTACTTCAGAAGCAATTATTTGCATTGAGGAGAAAGTTGAGTCAACTAACGAAAAAGTGAGATCTTTGGGTTTTCCATCGGCGGTCCTTAAACTCCATATCTTGAACTATTCTAAGAGTGGCTGAAAGTTGGCACAAACCACACCACAAACTTTAGAGAAGATATGCAAAGACCAGGCAAACTAGTGTCCACACAGCTCACAGCACAAAGCATGCCTGGAAGTCAGCACAAGAGCAACAATTAAAATATCACAAGATGAGCTCTAGACCCAGTTTAGGTAGAGCTTCTTTGCGTAATGACCTTTCTCGTGGTGTGATAGCAAATACAATGGGCTGGCCTCATAAATCATACCTCCAGCAAACATCCGCAGGGCAGACTTTGACACTGTTTGCATATTCAAATGTCACCCTGATCATAAGAGGAAAGACAAAACACTTTTTTCTCTCTCAAAAATGTCAGCATGGCTGGATTAGAAAAGATAATTTGGAAGTACTTCTAGACAATAATTACCTCTAGCACCTATCTGCAGTGTACTTAATGAATGGAAAGAGGGTTTTTTTTTTAATTTTTAAAAATTATGATTATTATAGTAATTAATCAGCTGCTCAGTGACAGCTTCCTTGAGGGAGAAAAAGTGCCTCAAAGGCCATCTTGCCTCTGTAGGGCACCTTGTTGATTTCATATAGCATATGCAAAACATATTCTATTATTATTAGCAACAAAAATGCTTGTGGAAGTAGAATTAGCCTCAATTTCCTAAATAGTCAGGAAATGCTCATATTTCACAAGTGAGAGAGAGAAAAAAAATCCCAATCCCAAATGTTAGTTGGAAAAAAAAATGTTTCAGACTTGCTCAGCTGTGGTTGTTAAACCAATCTCTTACTCTTAATTACATGCAAAAGGTTCCTGGTTCTAATTATGGACCTTGGGGAAATAGCCTGTCTCCCCAAACCAATAACGCCTCATGTTAACTTCAGCTCTTTTGTGTTTAATATCCTACTGCTGGATTTCAGCTTCCCTAGATGATCTGTAAATTTGACTTTTTCCACTTCAGTTTTCACAGCGCTGCTCAGAGCAGGGGCTAGGAGACCTTGTTTCCCCGGTGATTTCTTTATAACATTTCTTGCTACCTGAGTACAAAATCCTCTAACCTAAGATATCCACAGCACAGGTTGAAACTCTTGCTTTTACTGTGTTATTGCCCCTCTTCCTAGAGCTCATAGCCCTCAGTGACTACGTCAAAGGCTCTTGAAGAGATGGGAATGAAGCATGCGTAGTGGGACTCATTGTCCTCAGGATGGAGGTAGACAGAGTTTCTAGGGGTCAGCGGTCCCAGGTGCATTCCCCTTGTTGGGTTTGGCCCCTCTGAACATTCTGAAACTCACAAGAGCAAAATGGAGCATGAAATGGCTGGAGCTTAGGAGCAGAGATTGTCAGCTTCTGAGAGGCATTAGAAAATATCCAGTCCAAAACCCTCATTTGCCAGATGTAGCTGGAGATCTAGAAAGGCAAAAGAACTTGCTCACATCACAGAGGTAGGTAATCACCAAACCAGGATTTTGCCTGGTCTAGTTTGTAGACACCAGGATTGGTACCTGGGATTCTTCTGTAGACATTTCCCAGACTCATCCTGGTTTGAAAGTCAACTTTTCAAGTCCCAAAAAGGTGACTGAGCATGAGCTAGGCCCACTTTGGCTTTGGGCCTTTCTCTACCTCTTGTGATAAACAATTTTTTTTCACTTCTTTGATCTCAGTTTCTTTACCAGTGAAATGGGAATTAATCTATTCACTATACAATGGTATTGTTAAGGGAATAAAATAGGAAAGAAGAGTGAAGAATTGTGAGTAGTTCTCTTGAAAGATGGTGGAATGAGATGGACATCATTACCCTAGGTGCATGTATGGCTGCACATATGATGGGACACTACATCAGGTACAACCAGAGAAATGAAAAGTTGTGTTGCAATTGTGTACAATGAGTCAAAATGCATTCTGCTGTCATATACACCTAATTAAAATAAATAAATTAATTAAAAAATAGTTCTCTTGAAGAGTAAATGATTGAAAGGATTTTTTCTATAGGTTTTATAAGTACTATAGGTAATACTGCTTCTTTTTTTTACATTTATTTTTTAATCATAGTTGGACACAATACCTTTATTTATTTATTTATCTATCTATTTATTTATTTTTATGTGGCACTGAGGATTGAACCCAGGGCTTCGCACATGCAAGATGAGCCCTCTACCATGGAGCCACAACCCCAGCCCCAGTAATAATTCTTCTAACATTTGTGAAGCTGTGTTTAGATAAATCGACTGTAAATATTTCAACAAAATGTACTTTAGTAAAATAATGAAGAAATGTTGTGGAATGTGTATGTGTGATTTCTAAGGAGAAACTCAAGGGTTATAACATTTTTTGCACTTTATATGGAGCCAGTATTTAGTATTTTGCACATAGTAGGTGCTCAGCTCAATACAATTTAGTGAAATGAGTGAATGGCCCCCTTTCTTGTTGCTCTCTTTTTTATTACACATCAAAATCCTACTCTTCCAGGCTCAGCTCAAAATTCCTCTGAGGACCAGTTTCCACTGATTCCTCCTTTCTCTGAATAAATGACAACTTTGCCTAGAGCCAGCGCTTTGCAATCCAGAGACAGACCCTTGATTATAGACAATTTTCAATTGTAATTTACTTCTCTCATGTGTTTACATTTGCTTTTGGATGAGACTGAGTTCCATAAAGGAAGGGGCTCTATGTTATAATTCTCTGAAAAGACCCACAGCACCTGGCACAGAAGTTACTTTTAAGCAGGAAATTAATCCAGCTGGAATTCGATGGTTGTTGCTGACACTATGGTCTGCTATAAAACATGTGCTCATATACATATATGGAATCTATTGGCTACATTCTGTGTTAAACATTTGTTTTGCCAACTCTTAGGTGGGTAGTAGGTGGAAGTTGACTGCTAAGAGATTTCTGTTCTTCTAGGAAACAGAATGTCTCTGAGTCACAAGTAAAATAACATGTTAAACGGAGCCAAGAAATCTATTTGAGCAGAAATCCAAGGTTAGTTAGCAAGTGAGAAACGGTTGGGTAGAAGTTAGCAAACTGATAAACCTTCTGCTTAGAAACTAGGAAAAGTCTAATCTATTTCTGTTTGTGTAGGAGAAGGACTCTGAGAACTAAGTCTGTCTTGGGTCACTAGAACTCATCAGTGGGAAATTTAGTTTGGATTGGGACAGGGGGCATAATCTAAGTCAATAAATCTATAATGAGTGTCCAAAATTCTGATTTCTTTTTGTTCCAAAGTAACAAAAAGGAAAATTAGTGAATTAAATCACATATTCACAAATGTTCTCAATTAATAAAAAAAGATGTTCAGGATTGTTCATAATAAGTGATTTACCAATTAAAACAGCTTGGCAAGCATTTTAAAAATTTGACAACATGTGCTTCTAGTGAGATTGTGGAAAAACAGGCCCTCTCATATCCTCTTGAAGATAATTTCTCAGTATCTGATGAAACTATATATGCACTTGCTTTTCAACCTACAATTCCAAAGCTAGCAACCTACCCTGAAGATGTATCTCCAATAATACAAAAATATATATGCAATGCATGAGGTTATTCATTGCAGCATTTTTTTGTAATCGCAAAATAATTTTAAAAACTCTGTTTATAGAAGAATAGTTGTATCAGCTGTACTTTATCCACTCAACATAGTGCTACCCAGACATTGAGGGAAAAAAAAAAAAGAATGAGGAAAATCCCTATGAATTCATACTGGGTGTTTTCCCGGGCATGCTATTAAACGGAAGAGCAAAGTTCAAAAGAATATCTAGTATGCTTCCCTTCATGTAAAAGAGGAATTAAGAAAGTATACACATATCTGCTCATTTGTGCCAAAGAAATGAATAGAGGATGAATCACAAATTAGGATATTGGTTTCCTACTGGCAGGGGCCCAGCAGTGTAAATATTCTGTAATTGTAAATTCAGTTCAAAATAAAATGATTTTTAAAATCTAACTATCTTGAGGCACTCACCCACCACATTTTAACCTCTAGCCTTGTATTTTACCAGATCAGGTGAAACTCTGCTCAGCTCCTCTTCTTCCTGGTCCTGCTTGGCTTTCATAACATGCGCTTCTGCTTTTCCCTCTTGCCCCTCATCTTTTCTTCTTTGTCCCCTTTGCAAAGGCATCTTCCTCAGTCCCGATATTCAGTGATGGAGTTCCTTAACCTTTGATGATTTTTCTTGTCTTTTCTCTTACTCCATACTTTTCTTAAGAAATCTTATCCATGCTCAAATCTTCCACCACCCTACAATCTAGAAGATTCACAATCACATTTCTAATTCCTTATTTAAGCTCCCTACCTATCTAGACATGAGATTTGCATTTCTTTTTTTTTTTTATTTTAATTTTTTATTGTTGGTGAGATTTGCATTTCTTAATGATCCCTCAAACTTAGTAGGTCAAAAACTAAGCTTGATCTAGCACCCCCTTCTATGGTGATTGAAAATGTGTCCACAAGTTAGTTGACATAAAGGTGGGGTCTAATTCCATCTTCGGTGGGTTGGACTTAGTGACTTTTAATAAAAGCACCGTCACTTTCAGAGATTAGCTATAAGAAGCATTTCCGTTTCATGCTTCCTCTCTCTTGGATCACTTACTCTGAGGGAAACAGGGGTAATGCCTTCTTATGGAGAAGCCTGTGTGGGAAGGAAGTGAGGCCTCCAGCCAATAGCCACATGGAAAGTTAAAGTAGATTCTCCAGTCCCCTCAGATCAGGCTTTCAGATGAATGCAATTCTGACCACCATCTTGATTGTTACCTGAGCCACAGCCACATGGTCACTTCTGAATTCTGAATTCTTTAAAACTGAGATAATTAATGTTATTTTAATCTACTAAGCTTGTGATACCTCTGGTATGCGGTGATAGAGTTGATATTTTACTCCACTCCTAAATGAAATGTGAGATCATAAGCTAATGATTCTTCTTTTAGTAAATTATAAACTATCTATCATTATACAGTCAGAAATGGAGGGATCATGGACAACTAACTCTCTTATTCATTTCCCCTTTCAAATCCGATTCTTAAGACCTATTGATTTAAGCCCCTGACTAGCTCTCAGGTGTGTCCTCTTCTGTCTCATTTTCTTTGCCTCAACGTTTATCGAAACTAGTATTTCTTGCCTGGATAGATTTGTACCAAGCTCCTGAATCTGGAACTCCATTGATATATTCTTTACATTGCTGTCAGGATGAGCTTTTCAGAAGCTAATCGTCAAATCTAAGCTAGATGTCCTAACATGGATCCCCGAAGAGCAAGAATATCCTGGAGAGCAGAAACAATAAAGAAAATTCACTGATCATAAAGTGTCTTTTCCAAGCTGCCTATCACCTCTGCCCTCAACTATCTCAATGGCCACCATTTTGGAATGAATCAGTGGCCTTTGATCAACTTGAGAATTATTGCTGGCAGAGGTTTAAATTTTCATTCTCTCATATTACTTTAAAATGTAATACATGCTCATGTTTAAAAGTTTGGAAAATGCATACATTTTAAAAAGAGCAAGAAAAACATTTCTCATTCTACTATGCTGAAATTTGGGCTTATTTCCTTCAAACTTTCCCCCTGTGCTTTAAAAACCTTATTAAGATCATTTTGTATATTAATGTAATTTTTTATTCCACTTTTTCTGCTTAAGGTTATAAGATTTTTCCATATCATTAAAAACTCTATGTAAATATCATTTTAATAGCTGTTTAACATTCTATGATATTAGAAATTTCATTCTGAAATTTGTCTTCTTGCCTAATATCAAAATGAATAATTTTACTTTTGAGAGGGTACGGGTTGTCTATTTCCATGGCTTCCTGACACTTGGAGGTTGCTGTTTAATATGTAACAAAATTGTCTTTCTCTCTAGCTATGGCCTCAGTCCAAATGGTAGCAGCCACTCTGCTTGGTGATTCCAGCACTGCCTACCATTTATACCTTGAGGCTTCTATAGCTGATGCATACTTAGTTTTCTAGTGGATAAGCCAATAATGCCTTTAGGGTGTTACTTAGGTCAGATATCCCCAAGTTAAGGGAAGAGGGGGAAGGCGAGAACCCCCAGAGGAGGCTATACTGAGATATGCAAATGCATATTTGGACCTTAAAACACCAAACCTAGCTAGCTGCCTGTCTTTTTCCTTATAATGTGCAGTGATTAGTAATCCATAATTTATGGCTCTAATTAATTATTTCTTTTATCATGGAGAGAGACTCACCCAAGCGTGCCACTCTGACAGTGCTTGGATACTCTGCTCCACTCAACCCCTGGATTTCCTTTCCAGGAACTCATTTTGCAAAAACCATTAAGCTGGGAGAAAATCCAGAGCACTAGAAATGGAGGCGCCCCCCCCCCCCAAC
>NW_026000016.1:37666452-37673983 GCF_001458135.2 Marmota marmota marmota
GGCGCCCCCCCCCCCCAACTCCCACCCCTTCATTTTGCTTTATCCATGAAAAAACAGACTAACAGAAAACAAAGCTGACGTTGCCATTTAACTGAAGCTACATCTTCTTCAGGAGAATCGGCTTGGGCCTCAGAATAAATGAGATGTAACTGTAGCCAGAGCACTATCACCCAAAGCAAATTCTGGAATCCTAAGAATTTGAGATAGGACCCCCCAAGAAGTAGAGGAAGGGTGTCAGGAAGTCAAGTGGCTTCCCTAGCACATCTCTGCCTATTATACACCTCCTCAGCTCATCACTGGTTTGGCTATGCCAGATCTCAACCGCTCTCTCCTGAAGCCTGCTGACAAGATACAAATGGATTCAAGACTTTTAGAACTTTGAAGAGAGTTTTTCCCACCATCTGAATAGAGCTCTATCTCAGAAACAGAACATTGTTTCACAACTGGAGTCTGAGCTGTAGAGCTCTCTCATCTGCAGTCTGCCCTTTTGTATGAATGACGCAAGGATTTAGTACATACCAGGGATTATCAATTCATTTAGTACTCAGAGCAACTTTTGGGTATATAGGAACCACTACTGTTAACTACAGTGGATGTTCCTGTAGTTCTGTTCCCTACTGTATCTCCATATCATAAAACCTATATGGTGCAGAGTAGGTACTTACTCAATATTTATTGAATGAACAAATGAGAAGACTGAGGCCCACAGGTAGTAAGTGCCACAGGAAAATTCAATACCTCTTATATTGTGATTCTAGAGTGCTTGCTCTTAAACATCATTCCACAGTGTGTCCTTAACCTCTGTAGAGGCTTGATTTTATTCCTTTTTGTGCAAAAGGATAATAAATGTACTCAAATTTTTTTGAGTTCAAGGTGTAATGTAGGCACCTGGTGTTAATTACAATTGACATAGAATGGGGATAGAGGCAGGTGTACTGGTGATTGGTAACTGTGTTGCCATGATTATTATTGAAATAATCATGGCTTGCCTGCAGTGGAAACATTTATTTTTCTCTATCTAGATCCACTCTGAATGTTCCAAGTCCCTTTCTTATGATGGGCTTTGTCAACCTTCAGACGCTTTCACCCACAGGCCAAAGAAAGCGACCCGTCTCTGCAACCACAAGGACAGGTGCCCTTTCTTACCACCTCACCTTTATTCCTTTGCCCTCTCAGGTTCAATTTCATTTCATTTCTTTCTGATCTGCGGAATGATGGAAATCTCTCCTCTCCAAGCCTGCCTGAGCTCCAGACTGTGGCCTGGGTGGGCTGCATGAGAGCAGCCCCAGCGCCCGCAGCCACAGCTGAGAGAGGCGTTATTTACATATTTATTAGAAATTCTGTCCTGCTGGCAAGAAACGCTCACTTCTGACTTTAATTCCGATAAGTAAACAACCCCATTGGCAAGGAAGGGGGGGAAAACAAACCAGAGTAGTTTGCACAAGATAATACAGTAAAGCAGAAAAAATATCCTTAATGCAAAACCATTTGCAGTGCAAAGCAAAAAAGAAAGAGAGAGAGAGAGAGGAGAGAAAATCCATCTCCAAAGACTAGCTTAGGTTAAATACTCCAAAAGAAATAATTACAAAGTAATTCAATTATATTTGGTATCAGTTTCCTCACAGGCCAGTGGAATGACAATTAATCCCAGGGTGCCTTTTTCTTTCTTTTCTTTTTTTTTTTTTTAATACTTGGTGGTTTGTTCCGAATCGCCCTCCAGCAGTTCACCACACTCAGCAATCCTCTGGATGATCATGTCTCTCTTCTCTTCCTCATCCATTCTGGCCAGATAACGCCCCCCACTAGGGAGCCATTCTGCAAGTTCAACCTTCTCTGACCCTCTCTCAAACTGCCCAGCATTCTAACATTTTGCTTAGGTGCCCTCCTGCTTCCCCTTAATTATATTGCATTGTGAGAATTGCAACAGTGGGAGGGTTCAGCGTCCTCTGGCTTTCTCCTAGCATCCCAAATTGAGCCAGCATCATCATCCCTATGGCAGCACAATGAATTCAATCCTTCTCAGCATCGAGTGTCTAGCTATCCCCAGAAAAAAAAATTACATTTAAGGAACATTAAAATGGACAGACTTTAATCCACAATAGCAAAGGAAGCAAGAGATATGGCTTAAATCCTGCCTGATGTTCTGACCTGAACTTACTTGGCAGATAAAATCACACTGAATCCTTTGCATTTCTATAGCTTCTTTCAGTCAGGGATTGCAAGGTACTTTACACTCAGTAATAAGCTGCACAACCTGTCTTTGATGCTGCTTCCCAGCTCTAGCAAGGGTTCATGCATCAGAAAACTGGAAAATGATGGATGGATGGAAAAGGACTGGTCCAGGTAACCTCCCCAGCTAGCTATGGCAAAGAGATAACATAGGCATTTGGGATGCAGCAGTCAACACTGGAGATGGAGAAAAGCATCCTACTTCTAAAAATTCAAAATAAATATTGTGAACCAGGGTTATGTTTTGCTTTTCAGTAACTCCATTAACCAATGGGCATATCAACCCAACAACTGAAAGTGAAAATTATTTGTTACTAACCACAAATCTATTCCTTCACAGTGAACCTGATATTCATGAAAGAGATATGTCCTCAACAGTGTGATGTCACCAAAATCTTATCACTGGATATGGAAATTAGAAAGGTGTATGTTATAAACCAGACAAGTGGGTTTATAGAATGAAAAAAAAAAAAAGCCACAGAAAGCTAACTGTGTGTGTGTTCAGTGGTAATAACTCACTAATTCAGTGCCTGTTATGGGCAGGTGCTGTGCTAAACCCTACATATGCATTAACTTGATACTGTCAACAACACAGCACAACTAGTGATCTCCTTTTCAGACAGGTATAGAGTGTTTGGAAATCTTTCACAAGTCTATACAACAAGTAAGTGGGTAGACCTGGTGTTCTGATTGAGACTTAGAATTCATAATATGTGTTCTGAATCATGACAGAGAATATAAATTATACTCCTCGGGGTACTTGGGCCAAGAGAGGGGAGCAGATACAGGTAAGAGTGTCGGAAAGGCATTTGGAAATCTTCCTTAATCTTCAACACAGAATGACTCCTGTTCTTGGAAGAAGTTTGCTGCAACTTCAAGCTCCTTGGTTTCTACCAGTAGAAAGCCTATGTCCTGCAATGGTTTGAAGCACGGGGGCTCTAAGGACTGCTGGAGTCTGAATTCCTGGTCGGCTGCTTTCTAGTTCTGTTGCCTTGGCTGTTATGTGTGTGCCCCCATCTCCCCTGTCACAAGCAGGTGACAGTTACTATCTCAAAGTTTTGTGGGAAGGATTGAGTCTATACATGTAAACCTCTGAGAATAGTGCTCAGCGCTCAATCTATGAGTTTTAGTATGATTCACAATGGCTAATGTCTAGGTGAGTTTGAACTGTCAACCAAAATGTCTTCTTTTGTGTTCCTCAGAATTGGAGAAGCAAGAGTCTTGCATGGATGGTGGAGCACAATAGATAGACCTTTGGGGTAATCATTCCTGCATGGTTACTCTGGCTTAATCAGATTTACCTTCAGACCACACTTGTCCTCAAATGCCATGCAAATAGCTTACTGGCATTTTGAATCCTGTAATGGAGAACTGTGCCTTTCATGGTACAACTGGAGAATATATTTAGCAAATTCCCATAAATAAAGGCTATCTATCACTCATGAATACTGGTGAGCAGAAAAATGACTCTTTCTCTTCTCATGAAGTTTGCTGTCAACTAGTAGACAGACTATTAAGTGATCACACAGATAGGGGAAAAACTACAGATGCCATGAATAGAACAAAATAAAATTATAGCAGGTGAGGGAAATGCTATAGGCTGGGGAAAAACAGCAGCCTTGGCAAAATGGCTGAGGACATATGGCAAATATGTGTCTGGTGGCCTGTGTGGATGAAGTGGCAGAAAGAAAGAGACCAGGAGTTGCAGAAGTTTGGAAAAGATGAGTCACTGTGGAAATAGGCGGCAGCCAGGCCATAAAGATTTCAATCCTTTCCTAAGAGGAATGGGAACCACCCAAAGGGCGTAAGCAAAGATGACGTGTAGGATTTTCTTATTAAGAAATTTTTCTGTCTCTCTTAATCCACTCTTCATTACAGTCATTGAAATGACTATTAATACCTCCAAGTGCCTAATATATTTTCTCAAGTTACTTTGATTATTCAATCCTTTTTTCATCAGCTCTATTGAGCACCTGCTCTGTGAGAACACTTTGCTAGCACATGAAGACAATTAATACACACACGGTCCAACCGGGAAGACAGATTAAAAGTATAAGTTATGATGCAGAGGATCAAGGCTAAGAGAAAGGGAAGGTCAAAAAGGATCTGAGTAGGGCTGTCTAAATCCTGCCTAGGAGGAGAGAGAGCCTGAGGTGAAGAAGTATTTGGGTTGGTCCTTAAATGATTAATCTGAGTTTATCAGGAAAAAAAAATGTGGGATATATTTATTTGGGAAAGTTTGGAAAATACATAAAAAGTGTAAACATTATAAAATTATCACAGAATTATTCAACTTAGATCCTATGAATACCAATAAAAATAACAATTTTTTAAAAAGTGAGCTTTAAATGTAGAAAGTCCTAAAGTTACAAATGTATGATTTTGATGTCTCGATAGTTCTTAAGGAAAAAGGTTGAGAATGTACAGCCTATTTTCCTAGAAGAACAATATTATGACAGGATTCCAGATTTCTAGGCCAACTTGTAATAGTCTATATAAATAAATAAATATATAATTTAAATATACATTTATATTTATGCAATTTATAGGTTATTTTTACTAATTATCTACTGCTGTGCAACAAATTACCCCCAAATTTAGTGGCTTAAAACTAACAGCTGTGGTGTCCATGGGCTGGAATCTGGACCCAGCTTAGTTCAGGGGTCTTTTGTAAATTTGCAGTCAAGATGTCAGCTGGGGCTCTAACCTCATTTGTGGAATTGATGGAGGTGAATCTGCTTCCCAGTTCACTCACCTGGTTGTTTAGGCAAGATTCAGCTCTTCATGATTTGTTGTGCTGAGGGTCTCAGTCCTTTGATGGCTGTCCGCTGGAGGTCACCCTCAAATCCTTGCCATCTCCCATGGGGCACCTCACAACATGAAGGCTGGCTTCCATCAGAGTGAGCAAGTGAGAACAGCTATAGAGAAAGTAAAAGCAAGATGGAAGTCACTTTTTTATATAATCTAATCTCAAAACAACATCCTATAATTTTTCTGTGTTTTATTTATTTTAAGGAAGAACAGGTCCATTTTACACACAGGGGAGGGGATTACAAAAAACCGTGACTTCCAGTGGGTGGGGATCATTGGAAGTCATTCAAAAATAACTCTCTCTCACACACACACAGTGTCTATCTGTATCTACATATCCATCTGTCTACCCATCTCTTTCTTGATCTTGCTATCTCAATACAGATAGCTATAAATATAGTATTTTTAATAGAACTCTATTTTTTTAAACAAATGATGTACAAAAGACTATTGTGTAAAGCAGACAGAAGTGTCTGTTGCTACAGCAATGGGACAGGAGAAGTAACAGTAAAAGCCTGACTTGCAAGGTTCTGCAGACACAGTCTACAAATACCTGAATATTTGAATTCTGGCACTAGTAGTACTCCTCTCAGTATAGGGGAGAAATAGGAGCTCACTCTATAAAATAAATATAGCATTTACTCCATCTTCTTTGGAGCTCAGATTATGTCCAAAATACATCTTTGAAAATGATAAAGATGAATTTTGTCATTGTCTTGGTGCCATTGTTGACATTTTCTTTCCAACATCTGTGGCTTTGTTCCTTGATGAGCCCTGAGTTCATGCTATACCAAGTTAGCCTCCGATGCTTTCTAGACATCTTCACAGAGTGCTTGAAACTCTAGAATCATTTCACTTTTCCTATTCAAGGCTATCCTGACCCCATTTATAACCCACTCTTTAAGTATCACTTTCATTTATTTAGCACAAAGGAATCACTGGTGCAGGGTGGGGCAGATTATCTGTTGGAACAAAGTCACATTGAGAGAGAGGCCTACCTGAGCATCACTGTACATGTTTTATAAATAGATGTCTGTTTTATGGAATTTATGGAATTACAATGGAAATACAGAGTTTCAGGTTGTTGAGAATTTTTGGTGGATTTAGTATCACGTGGGAGGTTTGTCACAAGATCATTTTCTGTGAGTTGATATTATGGACACTTGGCCACTGAACCGAAAATTATCCAAAAACATCAGGCTTTAATCCAACATTCATTCTTCAGATTTCTAGGGGAGCAATATAGGTGACTTCAACTCTGGTTTCAAGAAGAATAAAAAAACCCAAAAAAGAAATGGTAGCTTCCTCTTTCACATTTCCCACCTCTTGGAATGTTGGATGTAAGGAAAACAAACTCTAGTACTTCCTTTCACTAAGAATGAAACCCAGATGAAGGTACAGGTGATTTTGAATTTTACTGGGATATCTGCAGGAGACAGAGGACTGGGAACCTTGAAAAAAGGTGTACTAATATAGCTTTTTTTCTTATATTCCTAATGACTTAGGGATGAATTTTAGAAACAGAAAATAAATTAATTTAACTTAAGAAGAGGTTCCTAAATGGCAGCTGTGAGTTGGGGTTGTTCAAGGCACAAATGGCACAGCTCTGCTTAACATAATTTAAAACATAATTCGTTTTCAGGCAGGACTCTTCAGAAATTATGTAATATCTGATGAAACAATATCCAGATAAACAGAAGTAGCATTCCCTTTTCATAGAATTGTTCTAAATTAAGGAATTAAATTGTTATGAATTATCTTGACCTAAAGAGGTAGCAGAATGGATTCTTGTGTCAGATTAATTCCTGTGGGGTTGAGCATAAGAAAATGATAGGCAGTTGAATTGAAAGAATATTTGGGGAAGGAACATTTTTGAAAGGAGGCTGTGGATGGGGGAAAAGAATACACAGACTTTCTTTCAAATGCTTTTGTACTTTTCACTTGGACTACAAACATTTTTTTCCTGTCTTATATTACAATGCATTTTATAATTTGCAATATACTAAATATTTGTGGGATGATCATTTGATACTATGCAAATATCCTGTTGCTTTATAAGCTTTTGCTACTAATTGTAGCATCTGGCAGGACCTTGCCTGAGTAATTATTACTTTCATTTTACAATGGTAATTTTTTATGCTCCTCATCTGTAAAAATTAATTTTTATGATACCACATAAATGTTATATCAATTTATCTTGTATTTTTCCTGTATAGACCTGGTATCAACCAGTTCTTCAAGGAGTCCTAGTTGCTTATATTAGAAATTGGAAATAAGAAAGTAAGATCTGGGTTCTAGGTGTGCTCACTGCTATAGTATCACTGCTTGTATTCTAGAGGATGGGGCTGGGAAATACATATATAGATGCTAGCTAATGCATATATACATCTATTTTTATCCACCTACTATTTTTCTCTTTGTCTCTCTCTATATTATATATATATATATATATATATATATATATATATATATATATATATATATATATATA
>NW_026000016.1:37674001-37682711 GCF_001458135.2 Marmota marmota marmota
TATATATATCCTTCATCATTATCATCTGTCATCTATCCAGATATCCACCTATCTTATCTTCATCATTACCACCTATCTTCTTTATCATTATTTATCTAATTTTTAAGTTTGTTCATTTCTATTGCTACCTGACATCAATCCGGCACTAAGTTCCATTCTAGTCCTTCACCTTTTCTAATTTGCAACTTCTTTTTTTTGCCTTTGAGGGGCCTCTCTCTAGCTAAAATATATTTGATCATTTATTCAACCTCAGGATATTAATAAAATAGTTTCAGATCTATTAACTCAAACCCCTCTGGAAAAAAACAGATTTACCAACTAGAGTATGATGTTTCTCTATAGTCTTTAGTCCTTCTTCTTTAGATATCTAGTCAAACACTTTATTTAGATCACTGACTCTTTTCCAGTTCCTTCTGTGAGAGTATATGCTATGTAATTCTTTTTTTCATAAGTTAAATTCATCTACCATGATCTGGGATCTACTTTTCCTCTTCACCCTCTTGATGGGTTTTCTGAAAAACAAAGAAAACAACAACAACAACAACAAACCCAAACAAGTAAGCAAAGCTAATATAGTAAAGTTCATTCCTTTTGGTGAATGGCTCAGTGGGTGTGGACTAATGTCTAGATCCATGTATCTCTCACCACAGTTGCACACAAATTTTCCTCTGCTGCCTCTTTTATAAACAATTGCCCCTCTCAACATGTAACCAATGGAAGCCAGTATTCTATTTTCTTTCAAGTTTTCCTGTTTCCAGAACGTTATATTTAATATTCAATGTGTAGCATTTTGAGTTCACCATCTTTCTTCTTCTGTGTGTGTGTGTGTGTGTGTGTTGGGGGGAGGGGGTTGTTGTTGCTGGGAATCCAGCCTGGGCCCTTGTGTGTGCTTGGCACGTACTCTATCACTGAGCTACATCCACAGCCCAGAGTCTAGTTACTTCCACTTAGTAAAATACATTTAAGTTTCATCCCTGTTGTTTGTGTATTCCTACTTATTGTTGTATAGTATTTCATTGTGAGAATGAAACACACCTTGTTTTTGTATTTGCTGTTCATTGGAAATCTAGATTGTTTTCAAGTTTTGATGACTGTGAATAAAGCTGCTGTAAAATCTTATATACCTGCTCTTACAGGAATATAAGTTTTCATATCTTTTGGGTTGATAGCCAGAAGTGGGATTGATGGATCTTATGGCAGGTACATGTTTAATTTTGTAGAAACTGCCAAACTGTTTTCCAAAGAAATTATAAAATTTTGCATTCCCACTAGCTATGTATTAGAGTTCCAGGTGGTTTATATCCTTGTCAACACTTGCCATGGCCATTTTTAAGTTATCCATTAAAATGGGTATGTAGTAGTATCACCTGATTGTCTTCATTTGCATTTCCCTGTGATAAATCACATTTGCCATCCACATTATCTTCTTTGGTTAAATGCTGTTCAGATAGCTTATCCATTTTTACATTTGGTTGCTTGACTTCTTATTGCCAAGTTCTGAGAGTTCTTTATTTGTCCTGGTTAGAAATTGTTGGTCAAAAGTGTGATTTGGAAATATTTCTCTAACTTATGGCTCTGTCCTTTACAAAACAAAATTTTTTATATTTGAGATATGATTTATTATGCTTTTGATGATGTAAATTTTTTTGTCTAATACAAATTTGCACAGATTTTTTTCCTATGTTTCCTTAAAGTTTTATAGTTCATAGATATATATTTAGAGTTAATTTTTGTATAAGAGGTGAGGTATATGGTAAGGACTTTTTTTTCTTGCATATTTGCAACTTTTCCAGCACCATTTATTGAAAACACTATAGTTTCTCTTTTAATTACATTTGCACTTTTTAAAAAAGTCTATCAACGATATTTTATTTGTGTCAACCTATTTCCTTTCTTTGCCTATACATTGATTTGTTTGTTTATATTTCACCAATACCACACTGTGTACTTTGGCTTTACGGTAAGGCTTTAACTAAAAGAAAGTGTATCCTCAACCTTTGTATTTTCAGTCAAAATTATGCTGGCTGATCCAGTTCCTTTGCCTTTCCACATACACTATAGAATTACTTCTGCAAAATTTACAAAAAAGTACCCTGGGATTTTGTTGAATCTATAGATTGAACTGGGGAGAACTGATTGTTTTGAAATATTGAGTCTCAAAGTCTATTAGCATGGTGTGTCTCTAAATGTATTTAGAACTTTTTCTTTAATCCATGTTCTGTGGATTTTAGGATAGAAATCTGACCCATTCAATTTTTTAAGATTTATCATCTCAATATTGTTTTATTTGGTGTTATGGTAAATGATATTCTTTTTAACATTGGATTCCAATTGTTCATTTTGTATTCTGTGATCTGGATAAGCTCTTCTTTTCATCCAAAAAGTACTTTTTGGAGACTTCTTTTGATTTCTATATAGAAAATTATGGCATTTGTAAAATAGACGTTTTATTTCTCTTTATGATGTGTAAGTGATTTACATATTTTTTTTCTTGCTTTATTGCACTGGTTAGGACTTCCAGAATGATCAAGAGATAATGGGAGAAGTATTCAGCTTTTCATCAAAGTGTGATTCATTTGTAGTTTGGTGAATGTTCTACTAGACTTTGCCACATTGAAGAAGTTCTCTCTTATTTCTACTTTACTAAGATTTTTTTTTTACTGTATTTGTAGGTTGAATTTTGTTAAATGATTTTCTGCCTGTATTAATGATTATATGGTTTTGTTTTTTGTAAGTTTGTTAATTTCTGCTTTTTATAATTTTGTTTGCTAGCTTAAGGTTCAATTTGGTCTTTTATTTCTAGTTTCTTAAGGTAAAAGCTTATATTATTGACTTAAACTCTATTTTCTTTTTATTATAACCATTTTATGCTATATATTTCCGTGTCATTGTCAATGTTACAATCCACATATTTTGAGGTGTCGTATGTTCACTTTCATTCACCTGAAAATATTAAAAAAAATTTTTGAGAATCTTCCTTGACCTATGTGCTATTTAGGATTTTATTGTTTAATTTCTAAATATTCTGAGATTTTCTAAGTGGCTTTCTATTATTTATTTCTAGTTTAATTCTTTGATGGTCTGAGAATATTCTTTGTATAATTCTTATTTTAAAAAATTTGTTGAAGTTTAGTTTGCAATCATGAATATGGTCTATTTTGGTACATGTCTTGGCACATGACTATACACATTTAAAAAAAGAAAATATGGGGCTGGTGTTGTGGCTCAGTGGTAGAACGCTCGTGTAGCACATGTGAGGTGCTGGGTTTGATCCTCAGCACCACATAAAAATAAATTTAAAAAAATAAAGTATTGTGTCCAACAACAACTAAAAATTCTTCTTTTTAAAGTGTATAAAATTGAACAGAAATTTATTTTTCCGAGTTTTTAGAGAAAAAAAATTCTTTTTAAAAAAAGAAAATATATTCTGCTTTTTATGTACAATGTTCCATAAATGTCAATTAGGTCTAATACATTGATAATGTTGCTCAGGATCCCTATATCCATACTTATTTTTCTTTCTACATAATCTATTAACTATAGACAGAGGAATGATAAATTCTACAGCTACAATTATAGATCTGTTTGTATTTCCTTTCACTTCTATTTGGTTTTGTAACATGCTTTTTTGCATTCTGTTGATATATCCAATGTGCATTTGGGATTGTGTGTCTTCTTGGAAAAATTGATTCCTTTATCATTATATAATGTTTGTCTTTATCTTGAGAATGTTTCTTTTTCTGAACTATAGTTTGTTTGATATCAAAATAACTATTTCAGGTTTTGCTTGGGTTAGTGTTTGGATTATTTCTCTCTTTTCTTTTTACTTGTAATTTGGATATGCTTTTATATTTAAAGTTGATTTCTGATGGAAGCATATAGTTAAGGCTTGCTTTCTGTTCCAATCTGACAGCCAGCCTCCCTCATTTAATTGATGCATTCAGGCATTCATTTTTAATGTGATTATTGATATGGTTGGTTTAAAATCTACCATCTTGCTAACTGTTTTCTGTTTCTTCCATCTGTTCTTTATTTCTTTTTACCTCTTTTTCAGCCTTCCCTTGGGTTAATTGAGCATTTTTATGATTCCATTTTATTTCCTCTGTTGACTTATTATTTATACCACTTAAAAAATGTTTTCAGTGATTGCCCTAGGGTTTACAAGATACAACTTTAATTGCATAAACTTTGGTTTGTAGAAAGCATCTTACACCTAAACAAAAAAAGGGGGAAGAAAGGATGAAAAATCACTGAGCTTCATCATAAATTGATATAAATCATCTTCATTGAAAGTCTGTCATATGCCAGATATTACTCTCAACACTTGACATGAATTAACTAATTAACTGCTCTTAGCAACACTAAAAAGTGGATCCAATTGCAATCCCCATTTTATGGATGAAGAAAGTATAGCACGGATGTCATTTTTTGAGGTCAAGTTATTTTTCATGGTTAGAACAAGGTAATTTAGACTTAAGAGTTTTGCTCAAAAGCATTATGTTATATTCCATGGACTAGCCTAGGAAACTTCCACTTGGACATTTGAGACTGAAACTCTGAACTTAAAAAACACGAGAGAGCCGTTCCTCAAATATACTAAAGGAAGTTGTCCTCTAGAGGGAGTGGGGGTTGCAGAGAAGAAAACAGTGCTTAGCTTACATTTCTATATGCTGAACTTTGTAAATCAAGTATTTTTAAGTCAGTGGTGTCATTAAATGATTGCCTTTTTAATCACTTAATTTTACAACTGAGAGCTTACTTGGATATCATCCAATGTTCTCATTTTGCTGATAGGGAAAATGAGGCCCCAAGAAATTACATTCCTTGCCTAGTAATTAGTGGCAGAATCAGAACTTTAGCCCCAGATATCTGCTACACTCCTACTCTGAGCTCTCATGCATCTTATGTGTACTCGTTGCCGTTGTACATATTGTACTATGGGCTTTTGTTTGGTATCATTTTTGCATCCTTTATTAATCTTTCCACTGCCTGAGTGGTACCTTCCATTTTCATTTGACTTAGTGTCCTTGGCAACTGTTAGAAAGCATGATACATTGTAATAACATTTTGAAAAGAAGTTTGCTGAGTGAAAATTCTTCTAACTTTTGCTGCCATCTAGAACTCTATTCTTAATGTCATTTAGTGTCCCATGAAACATAAGGAGACCTCCAAAGTCTTTAGACTCCAGGAGGACAACTCAATCTCAAGGCAAGACTCTGAACTTCTGCCCTACAGAAACTATATCAGAAACAGTGGAAGTCTATCAGGATTTAATTGCATTTACTCTGTCTATAGCACTTTCTTCATAGAACAAAAATCAGGATTTTTTTTTTTTGGTGGGGGAAAGGGGTTCTTGAAATTGAACCTACTGAGCCACATACCCAGCCTTTTTTAAAATATTTTATTTAGAAACAGAATCTTGGCAAGTTGCTTGGGGCTTCGCTAATTGCTGAGGATGGCTTGGAATTTGCAATCCTCTTGCCTCAGCCTCCCAAGCCACTGGGATTACAGGTATGCACCATTGAGCCAGGCAAGAATGACTCTTATAACTTGATTATATTCAAAAACTCCTAGGGGACCAGCGTGGCATGCTGGGGCCTGCATTGTGTTGCTCCTATCTGTCCGTGAAGCTGAAACTCAGCCACATAACTGGGAACTCCTTGTAGTTCCCAGAATGATCTCTACTGTTTTTTTAGTCCTTGCCTTTGCTCATTCAGCCTCTTCTTCCAGACATATTTAATAACTTCTGCTGGGTTAAGCACTTCTCCTCCTAAGACTCATGTTTTGCTGTTGTGTGAACTCTTTGCCAGAAACAATGGCATCTTATGAATGGTGGTGACTCTGGAACCGGGCCTGAAGAAATATTTGCTGGCTATTCAGAAGGTAGTTCCAAATTCAGGTTATGGGGCTCAAATTGCAGTCTTAATCTTCATTAGGTGTGTGGCTTCTGTTAAAATAATTTACTTCTCTAAATCTCATTTTTTCCCTATCTATAAAAAAGATTCAATTAATAGCAATGTGAGGATGGATTGCCCGTGGCGCATTTGGTAAGTGCCTGGCACACAGAGAGTTAATATTTAGTTATTGCTCCCCTATTGTTATATCATCATCATCATCATCATTATTAATCACAGTATCAAATTAAAGTGTGGAAGGAGAGTTAGAATGACCTTTTATTTCACAGTTTAAAATGTATAGTCCTTTTTCAAACAACTTGGCATGTGGAAGTAATTAACTTGGTCAATTTAAATCTCTTTAGGCCACCTGGGTCAGGGCTACTCAAAAAGAGGAACTCCATGCTTTAGTCAAAGACCAAAAGGAAATTTAGATGAAATTTTACACCTATCCTGGGCATGGCAAAGGAACAGTTTGGCTACAAATCTGTTTTATAAAAGAAAAAATGAAAGTCTTTGTAGAATAAATGGAGAAGTATTTGTAGCTCAGGACCCAAGAGGCCCCAATTATGGGGCTCTGTGAAGGAGATGGCAGTGTCACGGAGCTGATGGAAAACAAGCTCTCAGAGACTCTTCCTAAGACCTGCTCAGTTGCAGCAGAACTCTAAGGAGAAGCAGATGATATTCACCACCTGAGACCTGACAGGGTGTCCAGGGAGTGGAAAGCCATCTCCGGGAGTCTGATAGAGGTCAAATGTATGGTGTAAGGTATGAAGACAGGAGACCTTGGGAGACTGTCTTTTGTTTTCCTGTTGCCTTCTGCAGGTCCCAGAGAGACTGAATGCATTACTCAAGACACAGGGATTCCCTGCATGTCCTTAGTAGTGGAGGATCTCTGGGAGGGAGTGAGAAACACCGGGAGCAATGAGAAACAGAAAAATAACTTCATTCCAGATCTAGCACAAGTCCCAGAGGATTATGGGGGACTGCACCAAAGCCCTAGGGTGACTGGTCTTTTCACAGGCTGCATCCAATCACTGGCCTTCAGGGGACCGGCCAGAGCCCTGGACTTTTCCAACACTGCCACTCCCTCTGATTCCTAGTGGTGGAAGGAAGAGAGAGAAGAGAGGACCCTGCTGAAAGCCTTGGTGGGTACCAGGGTAGAAGAGAGGGGAGGGTGAGTAAAAAGGGAGGTGAATCTCTTGACTGAAGTGAATTTTCAAATTTTTGGTGAACTCCTCCTTCCCTGAGGCCTCTTACTAGAATCAAAGCTTTACTGTCATTCCTAACAGAGTGGAAATTCGTAGTCAGTCTAACTCATTTTAGGAGAGCATTTCTCCCTAGGAATGTTTAACTAAACTGGATGATTATAATATCCCCTAGGAAAAGCACACCCTCTCATCACCCTCTCAACCGTATCTTAAACATTGCCTAGACTTACTGAAGTGAGTTTAGCATCAAACTCCAAGGTTTAGCATCAGCCTTCAGTAGATGTTCAATAAGTGACTATTAGTGAAGAATATCATGGATCATTCTCTATGTTCTGGTCTTTCAAGGATTGAAAAGAACAAAGATTAAGAGGTACTTTCCAATCAATATGGAGGAGTAAACAGAAATAAGAAATTCCTCAATCTGCTGTAAATGCTGAATTATCTAGGAAATAAATGTTTCCTTACAGTATATGAATAAAATGGAAAGCAAGAAAGAGAAAAAAAATTCCCAGAAATAAAAAGTAAAATTCAAAGCCAGGATGTTAGAATGGGAACTGTTTGTAAGGGAGCAGAGCTGCCACCCGCCGCCCCCGCCTGCAAGGTAGGCAGACCTGTGACTGACCAGCAGAACAGGCCCAGCGGCCCGCCGGCATGGTAGACACATCACCCCAATTGGAGGAGGGGCAGAGCTGCCGCCCGCGCCTGCAAGGTAGGCAGACCTGCAACCTGGAGAACAGGCCCAACGGCCCGCCAGTGTGGTAGACAGATCACCCCTATTGGAGGAGGGGCTCAGCCGTTGCCCGCAAGGTAGGCAGACCACGTGACCTGAAAAAGGGGCCCAGCGGCCCGCCGGCGTGATAGATCACCCCAATTGGAGGAGGAGCACAGCTGCCGCCCGCCCCTGCAAGGGAGACTTTGCAACTATACAAGAGCAATATAAATATATAGGGGGGAAATTCAAGAACACAACAGTTTCACCAAGCAGAAAGAAACGCGAGCAGTATGAAAAGACAGGGAAAGAAAGGACCACAAGCAATGCAGGTCAACTCAACTTTAGAAGAGGTAATAGCTGCAGCAGATGGAATGTCAGATAAAAAATTCAGGATTTACATGCTTCAGATGATCTGGAGTCTCAAGGAAGACATTAGACAGCAAAATCAGACAATGAAAGATCACTTCGAAAATGAATTACATAAACAAACCCAAGAAGCAAAAGATCAACTATACAGGGAGATAGAGGTTATAAAAAACAAACAAACAGAAATCCTAGAAATGCAGGAAGCAATAAACCAACTTAAAAACTCAAATGAGAATACTGCCAGCAGAGTAGAACACTTAGAAGATAAAACATCAGACAATGAAGACAAAGTATTTCAACTTGAAAAGAACATAGACAGCTCATCGAGACTCTTAAGAAACCATGAGCAGAACATCCAAGAAATATGGGTTAACATAAAGAGACCAAACTTGAGAGAGTCATTGGGATACAGGAAGGTATAGAGGGCCAAACCAAAGGAATGAGCAATCTGTTCAACGAAATAATATGAGAAAACTTCCCAGACTTGAAGAATGAGACAGAATCCCAAATCCTAGAAGCCTACAGGA
>NW_026000016.1:37684860-37717302 GCF_001458135.2 Marmota marmota marmota
ACAAGGGGGAGAAATGAATGACAGTAGAGGGGGTAGAGAGAGAAGAGGGGAGGGGAGGGGAGGGGGGATAGTAGAGGATAGGAAAGGCAGCAGAACACAACAGACACTAGTATGGCAATATGTAAATCAGTGGATGTGTAACCGATGTGATTCTGCAATCTGTATACGGGGTAAAAATGGGAGTTCATAACCCACTTGAATCAAAATGTGAAATATGATATATCAAGAACTATGTAATGTTTTGGACAACCAACAATAAAAATTAAAAAAAAAAGAAAATGTTTGTAAGGATATATAAGCCAAACATAAACCTACGGGTGGGGATCTGTAGCAAACCAAAGTTGCATCAAACTATGATGTGATGATATAATGGGCGAGATGAGGGGAGAATTGAGAATTAAATCTTTGTAAATACCTCTTGTCAGTAGTATGATAGAGACATTGATTAGCCTTAGATTTGTTTAAACTTTGCATTTTGTATTTAAATTATAGCTTCAAAAAGAAAAAAAAAAAGAAATGGAATGCTTAACTTCTGAATTAAAAAGCAGGGGTGGAGAAAGAAAAACAAAACAAAAAAAATATGTGACCAATTCCAATAAAAAACAAATTAAAAAAAAAAAAAACATGAGTAAATGGAGACTGTCAATATGAGAGCCACAAGTACAAACACATCAGAAATTGCAGGAGAATTGAATGCATTATATTCACCTGTTAAAAGGGAGGTTGGAAATAAAAAATTCCTGCTCTATGCAAGCATTCCTACTATATGACATTTAAGAAAAAAAAAAAAAAGCTTTAAAAGTCAGGAAGAGACATAGCAGACCCAGACAAATACTAATCAAAATCAGTAATGTTTGACACCTTAATTAGTGGGATGTATCAGGTTTTAAAAATATGGGAAAAATACAATTGTAAGGAAAGAATAATTCAGTAGCTATCGTTATGCTCCATTGGTTCCTCTGGAAAAAGATAACAAAAAGCTGAGTCATTAATTAGCAATTAAAAACAAAGTGTGAGAGCTGGAAGGCTGCCTTGCTCCCGCACATAAGAACAGGACCAGAACTTCATTTAAGGGTAGTCAAACCTCAAAGAAGACTAAACTCCTGACTCAGGGAAGTCTGCTCTGCCAAGGTGTCAGTGCCCTTGTTGGGAATGTGACACGTGGGCATTCAGGTGAATACTTCTGAAAATCTTGAATCCTCAGACTCTAAACCCTGTACACCTTCAGAAGTGACTTATTTCCTCCTGTGAAGAGTTCACCCTCATGCCTCCTTGCTTGAAGACGATGCAGAGATAACATATGTACTTCACCTTCACCCTTAGTTTTTGTCTTGACCTCCCCACCATGTCAGTAGGTCAATAACTAGGGTTAAATCACAGCATAATCTGGCCATACTAAGTTCTGATCTCCCTGGGTCTCCTACGAAGGGGACAGTGACTAAACCTCAGTGAAACTGCCAATACCCACTAGCATGTACCAGTAGGAGCTGGGTGAGTAGAGTTGGGTCTGGACTTTGAGTCTGCTGCATTAGGAAAAAGGAACCCAAATTGGATAAAAATAAAGTTTATCAATATGGAACTGTATTCTTAGGATATGGGTATTAACACCTGGCCAGGACCTAGGAGAAGTCACCTTAATTAGTGGGATGTATCAGGTTTTAAAAGTGTATGAATAAAATGGAAAGCAAGAAAGAGAAACATGTATATGGATGGTTCCTATAAACATGAGGAAAATGATGCTCTACATTAAGTGAAGAATAAAAGCCAGAATGGGGACATGAGATGAAAAAAAAAATTAAAAGTTTCAGAGAAGTGGACATGTTAGAGTGGATATAGGACAGAAGACCAGAAAAGCTTTAGGTGACTGTGTCTCAGGAGGGCCAGGAGGACATGTCATTTATCAAAATAGTTAGGTATGTACTGGTAGAAAAAGCATCAGCATTACTATGAAGTTCAGTGAGGGGATGTCTTTTATAAGTTCGAGTTGATGGTAGAAGAGGCCATTACAGAAGTAGGTTCGCTAATATATAGCAAAGGGGATACCAAGATACCATGACCCCAAGCAACCAACGCTGGGTGATGGCCTTTTTTACTGAAGCCAGATGAGCACAATTATTATTATAAGGGGCAACAGTGAAGGGGAAGTCAGGGGCCTTGACTTTCAAAAAGTTATGGGAATGGTTAATAGAACTTGGCATCCTTAGGGGCAAATAATATGGGCAGACAACCTGAGTGCCAGTCGATCCATAAAATTAAAAGGAATCAAGGATTCCTTGATCAGAAGTCTCAGGATAATCATTCCAATAATTGTAACTCTTTGTCCAATATTCAGTTTTCAGACTCAGAACCCAATGACTAAAGATGATACCATTTTGAAGGAACCCTCAGTATCACAGTAAGTGCATGGCAATGATTCCCTCAGACCACAGGAGACTTCATGCTATTTATTGGATAATGGTACTTCAGACAGAGAGGAATAAAACATTTTGCAGAATGTTGGATATAGGGTTCAAGCTGATATTGATGCCAAAATGGCCATCATTGTCCCTATCCAAAGTAGAGAACTGAGATAACCAAGACTAGCTCACAACTGTTCCATTGTATCCACAGACCCATCTAGTTTGTAAGTTATAATAGACTTTCTTGTTATTTGGCACATCCTCTGCATATCCTCAGCCTATAGAGTAGAAAAGGAGAAGTGGAAACCTGTGAGATTACCTCATCCCTCACCATCCACTGCTTCAGGGTAGTACATTTAAAAAGAAATCATTGTCCCATATAAATACTGAAATTAGTGCCACTTTTAAAGTCTGTTAGAGGATCAGTCTCTATTTGACCCACTAATCTGCTTCTTGCAAAACCCAGACATATCCATTAGCATGGACTACTGCAAACACAGCCAGGCCTGTATTAGAACCAATGGCAGATGTGGTATCCTTGCTATAGCAGATTGACATGGCATCAACAAGTGGCATGTACCATTGATCTGGAAAAGGCATATTTACATCTTTAGGATAATAGGAAATGTGAGAATTTTTGTTTATTTAAAACAGAGAATAAGATATATTACAAGTTTGCTCCAGGGCTGTGTTAAGCCTTATGTCCTTTATTAGAATATAGTATGAGGAGATGTAGACCATCTGGACATCCGCACAGAATATCACATTTGTTCACTATGTTGATGACATCATATCAATAGAACCAGAAGAACAAAGGGTACATGCTGGTTGGAGTCTTTTAAGAAGCATGTGCTTTAGGTAGTGGGAAATAAAAGTGTTATGAAGATTCAAGGACTACTACATCAGTGAAATTATAGGTGTCTGGCATTTATGGCATTATGAGAATCACCTCTCTTCTCCAAGTAAAGAACAAATCATTGAAACTTGTATTCACAGCATAAAAAAGTGACAAGATGCCTGGTAGACCTCTTTGGGTTCTACAGGCAGCATATTCCATATCTGGAAGCCATATCTGGGGATATTAGTTTGACCCATACACTGGGTGATATAAAAGTCTGCCTTATTTGAATGGAGCCCACCTATGGATCCTTCTGGCACTTTGAACAACTCATTCCAAGAGATCAACAGATGAGAAAATGTACCATGACTTTGGCAGGAGTAGAATAAGACATTGTTACACAATAAGAACAGAGAAATATATTTAGCAGCTGGATGACATATTTGAATATATTTTAGTACTCCTACACTAAAATTTATATAAATGGGCAAGTACAATAACTGGTTTGAGAAGGCCATGATAACTAGGGAGGGATCCAGGTACTGCAGGGATAAAGATCTAACTCACATCAACACGTAAGTCTTGAAGACCACCAGACGTGCTACCTCAGTGAGGAGAATCCATGCTGGTTAGTGGAGAGGGTGATAGTAAAAATCAGTTATGCCCTTAGGATAACCAGTAATAGGGGGGCACTATAGTTTATCACAATAATTTTTTCTTTACCTAGTTTTCCTACTGGAATGGTAGAAGTTGCTCCCAAAATCTGCAAGAAGAAGTGAATCCAAGAAGTTCAAAATGTGGTTTGTGGTAAATACTTTGTGTGCTACCAGATCCCTCTTCACTACTAAAGGACTCTCCTTTTGGCTTATTGGGGTGCTGATAGAGGACAGTCCTCAGTTCTGAACTTCTCTGGATGATTGCCTTTACTGAGAAAACCTGCCTGATCCCAAACACATTTCTTTTAGGGCAGCTCACATGCAGACATTGATTTGCCATGGGGTAGAAGGTTCTGGTAACCTGGCCTTAACTGAGGGCAACACTGAAGGACTGGGCCAGCTCCAGAGCTCTTCCTGGAGTCACCATAGTTCTTTATCACTTACCTGTTAATCATCATCCTAGTGTGTCTGCTTCTCAGAGAACCCAAACTGTAGCAAGCATTATATCCTGATAATATAATTGAAACCATACCTATCAAAAAAAATAATGCGTGTGTATATACCAAAATAACATAAATGCTGATCTGTAATAAAAAAATATGGAATTATATAATACTCTTATAAAGATTTTAACACATTTTAAAAAACTGATAGATGAAGAAGTCAGAATTAGCAAGGATAAAGAAGGCTGGGCATGATGGCACACATCTGTAGTCCCCAGCACCTTGGGAGGCTGAGGCAGAAGGATTGCAAATTCAAGGCTAGCCTCAGCAATTTAGTGAAGTCCTAAGCAACTTAGCAAGACCCGGTCTCAAAATTTAAAAATAAATAAGTAAATAAGTAAATAAATAAATAGGGCTGGGGAAGTGGCTCAGTGGTCAAGTGCCCCTGGGTTCAATACCTGGTACAATAAATAAATAAATAAATAAGGATAACGATGATTTTACTAGCATAGTTGACATCTTTTAGGTGACAACATAATGTAATACTATCCCACATACAACATTAGATATATTCCAATGTCCAAGGTATGGGGATCACATGATTTTTTGTCTCATTTTTAAAGTTGATTGCATACTAGTTTACTAACAATCTCAAAAACTTCCAAATAATTGATAAACAGAACAGTTTGTGTTACTACAGTATAACAAAATGAATAATATTGTGTCTTCTCAAACATATGTTTTATTTAAAAAAAAGATTCAGTAATTAAAAAACATTTCTCTCCACAAAAAAACATAAGGCCTACACAATTTTATACAGAAATTTTTACTAAAAATCAGAAACTCAAAGTCCCTATGTGATATAATCTGTTTCAGTGAATATACAAAGAAAGAAAATTACCCATCAAATGAAATAAAATTTATTGTCCTCTCCATGACACAGATAAACAAATTATGACATTAGCAAACCCAGAATTGCACTTAGAGTAAGTTATAATAAAACAGTTTATCTCAAACAGCATTTGAAAACCTATTTATATAATTCAGCAGATTAACAGAAAAAAAGGGAAAACAATATGTGAGTGTCTCAATGGATGTAGAAAAATATTTTGTAAAAGTCAACACCCATTCATAAATTAAGGGAAAAAACAGTGCAATAGTCATAGAAAGAAGCTTTCTTATCCTAATAAGGAATAATCTCCTCAACCCACTGAAAAATTCATACTTTATGGTCAGATTTTAGAAGCACTCACATTAAAGTTCAGACAAGAAACTGTTGACTCAAATCACTTCTCTGTAGCAATTACTGGACGCTGTCAACAATTCAAAAAACACAATAAAAAGAAATAAATGATACAATTATTGGAAAGAAAGAGACACGATTGTTATTTGCAGATGGTATCATTGTTTGCATACAAAATGCAAAAGAACCCACAGACGAACTATTTAGAATGAAAAAGTTCAGGAAGTTTGCTGGAAATAAGATCAACATACAAAAATGATTAGATTTTATTTAACAGTAATTGGAAACTAGAAAACAATATTTTAAAAAGTTCCTGTTCACTATTACTTTCAAATTTACACAGTGCCTAGGGGAAACCATTTGAAAATGGTATTTAATACTTTTATGGGAAAATTATAAAACCATGCAAGGTCAAAATAACCTTGGTTATTTATATGCAAGGGCAACATCAGGAACATATTCTATGAATTACTCCCGATGTTGATTGACAAATTACAAATAAAGTTTTTTATTCAGGAAATTTTATGAACTTATTTAAAAATTCCTGTCTATGAATAAATGTTCAAGAATAGCCAGAATGTTTATGAGAAAGGATTAAGACTAATTACTCTTTAATATTATTTTAAATAAATTACTTTAATAAATTATTTTAAAGCTATCATAATTGAAACAGTGTGGTATTTTACAGGGTTAAACATATATTAATTACACAGATTTCAGAGCTTTGAAGTAGACCCTAAGGAATTAGGAAACTTGATTTATGAAAGTAGTGGCCTCACTAATCAGAATCTATTGAAATAATTAGTTATGTGCATAGAAACAATGAAAATTAGAGTTGCCACTGTATAAAAATAAATTCCACATAGACTAAAGCCTTAAATTTGATCAAAATAGTCTTAAAATGTAATATAGAAGGATAACTTTATATTTTTGTGATAAAAAACTATAACTACAATGGAAAAAAAGCACAAATTGTAAAATTGATAAATTCACATTAAAATTTAAAATACCTGCATGGCAAAAGGTAGCAAAGTCAAAAGACAACATTTTTAAAACATAAAGTATAGACCAAAAAAAACCCCCAAACTATCCAGAATATATAAAGAATACTTTTCCTGTCTGTAAGATAATAAAAGCTAACCTGTATTAGGATCTAATTGGTTAATATATATTAACTCCTTTGACCACCTGCATAAAACTATGATACTATTTTAATCTCCATTTTATAGTAGAAAAAAAATGGAGCCACAGAGAGCTTTAGTCACACACTCAGGTACACACAACTCTAAGTGACAGATTTTATATTTTGAATTCCTGCTGACCAGCTCCAGAGTATTAGTTCCTAACCAATATGTAGAACGGTGTTCCCAAAGGATAAACATATAAATAAAAAAAAGAGCAAATTGAAAAGCCCAAATCATTCAATTGAACAGAAGTCAAGAGTTGGACAAGTTATTCATGGACAAGAAGGTCAGGGTTGCCAACAAAAGATGAAAACATATCCAACATCACTAATCAGGGAAATGCAATTTGAAACCTCAGTGAAGTTTCTCACCCATCAGATTGACAAATTTTCAAAATTCTAAGAAATACTAAACATTGACCAGATTTGACAAAAAATAGGAACTGCTGCAGGGAGTATAAATTGGCATATACACTTTGGAGAGCAAGCTGGCAATAGCTAACAAAATTTTCACAGTACCTACCTGGTGAGTCAGCAGCTTCATTTACAGGTCTAGTGGCTTGCAAAGAAAATGTGTATAAGAATGTTCATTACTTTTAAATATATATATGTAATCAAAAGTTTGGAAAGAGTTTAAGGGATTGTAAAAAATACATTGTCGTATATTAATAGGATCTAATGTTATTTATCAATTAAAATTAATAAATTAAGTTTATGTGTATTAACTTGGATGGTTCTCTTAGACTGCACTATAAAGTGAAAGAAGTACTCTGTAGTCTAGATATGTAGAATGTGACACCATTTGTGTAAGAAAATACCACGTATTGTTTATGCACATACACTCAAAGTATAAATACATGAAGGGCAGGGTTCGAACTAACTTCATGAGGGTGGCGGCTTCTGGAGAGGAAGGAAGCCCCGTGGACTACAGAGGCATACATATGCAAGTTAATCACAACTTTACTTTTTATTTTCAAAAAGACAAAGGGCAAATATATTACAATTTTAAATTCTGAAGGTAGGTATATGGATGAGTTCATTACTCTGTGTATGTACCACTATATTTTAAATAATAAAATCAGACCCGGGTGCAGTGGCACATGCCTGTAATCCCTGCAGCTCAGGAGGCTGAGGCAGGAGGATAACGAGTTCAAAGTCACCTTTAGCAACAGTGAGGCGCTAAGCAAGTCAGTGAGATCCTGTCTCTAAATAAAAAAGGGCTGGGGATGTGGCTCAGTGGTAGAGTGCCCTGGGTTCAATCCCCAGTACCAAAAAATAAAACAACAACAAACATAAAAAATAAACAAAGACGATTAAGACAGAGTCCTTACAAAAACTCTCATCTCTTTCTGACACAGAGCTCTGTAAGTAATCAGTACTCTTTAATTTTTAATTTTTAATTTGTTCTAATTAGTTATACATGACAGTAGAATGCATTTTTGACACTTTGTGCACAAGAGAGCACAACTTCTTGCTCTTCTAGTTGTATACCATGTAGAATCACACTGGTCATATAATCATATATGCACATAGGGTAATAATGTCTGATCCATTCTACTGTCCTTTCTACCCCCATATCACCTTCCCTCCCTTTCATTCCCCTTTATCTAACTCAAAGTACCTCCATTCTTCCCTAGCCCCCACCCTGTTATTGTGAATTAGCAACTGCATATTAGAGAAAACATTCAGCCTTTGGTTTTGGGGGGTTGACTTATTTTGCTTAGGATGATATTCTCCAGCTCCATCCATTTACCTACAAATGCCATAATTTAATTCTTCTTTAAGGTTGAGTAATATTCCATTGTGTACATATAGCACATTTTCTTTATCCATTCATCTATTAAAGGGCATCTATATTGGTTCCATAGTTTGGCTATTGGTGAATTGAGCTGCTATAAACATTGATGTGATTGCATCACTGTAGAATGCTGATTTTTAAGTCCTTTGGGTATAAACAGAGGAGTAGGATGGCTGGGTCAAATGGTGTTTCCATTCTGAGTTTTCTGAGGAATCTCCATTCTGCTTTCCGTAACAGTTGCACCAATCTGCAGTCCCATCAGCAATGTACGAGCATACCTTTCCCCCCACATCCTTGTCAACATTTATTATTGCTTGTATTCTTGATGATTGCCATTCTGACTGTAGTGAGATGAAATCTTAAGAGTAGTTTGATTGGCATTTCTCTAATTGCTAGAGATGTACTCTTTTAAACAACAAAGACACAAACAAGATCAGTGCTTCTTGCCTACTAAGCTGATTTTTATTCTCCTGAATTTCTGCATTTGCATGCACTTAGAAGATTAAAAGACAGGACTCAGAGATCATCTAAGCCTGTGATTGACTAGATGAGGAAACTGAGATCTATAATGGGAGAACTGGACTAAGATCAGCAATGGCATGCTGCTAGTGAGTGACAGAGCATAGAACAGAGCAAGACTTATAAAACAGAAAGCACAGACTGGAAACAAGCAGACCAAATTAGGCACATAAAAGGTTTTCTTTGACATAAATATGGTTTCGTTTCTTTTTTCTTTTTTTAAGAAAGAGAACACTATTATATACTATGTGTATAGTTAACCAAAACACCTCAGACTCTCTTAGGTGGGCACTTTACTTATGTATTTACTTATTTTTTGTGTGGTGCTGGCTGGGGATTGAACACAGGGCCTCGTGCATGTGAGGCAGTACTCTACCAACTGGGCTATGTCCCCAGTCCGCATGGACACTTTATCCATTGGTATTTCCTACCTTGAAACCTTATGCATTATGATCCTCATCATAGAATCTTTCACTTGGAAGGGGCCTCAGAGAAGGTCCTCTGTGTTCCCATTGGCCCCCAATGTAGTCATTGCTTAGATCAATCCCTGACAAGTGGGATGCTCCTCTATTTGGACACTTCAGTGACAAGATGCTGCCACTCACATGGCCCCACTAATCTTTGAACAGCTCTGAGTTTTAGAAAGTTCTATTTTTTAATGGAGTCAAAATGTGTGTGCTTATGCCTTCCCACTCATTATTCCTAGTCCATCCCTTTAAAGGTACATGAAATAAGTCTAACTGCTTTTTATGCAAATATTTGAAGACTGTGCGCGCTATTGAACTAACTCGTTTCTTCTCCAGAATAAACACTGCCATTTTTTTTTTCTCATTCTCTTAGAATTGCTTGGTTTCCATACTTTTGGCTTATGTGGTTGGCCTTTGGTCCTCCCACACTGGATGCATCCCAGCTCCTCACGATCAGCAGCAGGAAAGAGATTGTTCAAGGTTGTTACCATCAACACTCTTCGTCCACTGCTTAAACCACCAGCTATGTACAACCAGAAGTACAGCAAGGCTTCCTTCCTACCTACTTCTCCAGCCTTCCCCACCCCACCCCATCACTCCATTTTCCATTCTCCTTTCTTTCCTTCCCTTTACCCTTTGCCATATTCATGCATTGTTTTGCCATCTAGCAACAAGAAATCATTTGAAATCTCCTAAACAAAGCATGCTATGGAAATTGTATCTCTGAATCATTTCACATCTTATTCCCTCCACCTGAAATATTTCATGAATGACATGTGCATGGAAACTCCTATTTATTCCTAAAAACCAAGCCTTTACTGTCCCTGTCTGTATGACACTTTCCTGTGCCTTCAACCCTCCACTTTGCTCTTTCACACATCAGTCTAAATTAATCACTCCTGCCTGTCTGCTGCTGCTCAGTTCTGTTCTTGCACCTTTCCCACTTGATTACAATTACTTGTTTGGATTTCTATCTCTCTTCTATATTATAACTTGCCAGAAGAAAGGGAGTGCATTTTACTCCTTTTTCTAACTGCAACACTCAGCACAGTAGCTGGCACATTACAAGTGCCCAATAAAAACTTGGTGAGTTGAAGGCAACCCTGAGACCACTGGAAACGTTGCACAGATTCAAGTTGTCCTAAGGCCAGCTTGAGTTGTCTCCATTTTTCAGTTAGAATTGACTTGCTCAATAACAGAAATCATGTTTTGTTTTCTTGCTTTCCTAGCATCAAGCATAACTCCCATGGTTACTCACATGATTGTTAAATGAATAAAGATGATTCAGAGTTACGGGGTGTGCTATAACTATTTTTTTAAAGTACATATTTATTTATTTATGGCTTATCTTTGAGGAAAAAGAAAAGTGTATATACATGTAAGGATTAAATTTGTATTCATCCATATATACTCACAAATATCTGTATAGAGCTACTACTGTGTGTGTGTGTGTGTGTGTGTGTGTGTGTATGAATAAAGCAGAGTTGCCTTGGTACATTCCAGTGTATATACATCTTCTGAATTGCAAAGTGCACTTCAGCTTATTTGAAGTCCTGTACAATATGTCTAACCTCCCAGGCAGAGTATCTTGTTAATTTCCTTTGCCTCCATGAATGTATGATTTATTTAACGAAACTGCCATACAGCAAATTAAACAACATTTGTTCTACCTAGAGGGAAAGTTCCCCAACATCACAGAACTGACAGCCCCAGTTACAGAGGTTTATGTAAGAACAACCATCCAACTCAGAATCCCAAGTACAACGGTGTCTTCTCGGCTATTCCCACTAGATGCGCTGCACTGTCTAATTAGCCTGGTGGGGGTGGGAGGTAAGGGGAAAGAAACCCCAACCACTGCAATCCTAACAATGCTTGTGGTTGTTGATTTGTTCACTGTTTTCTTTTCTCTCCTGTGGCTCCAAGGTCCATCAGTTCACAGGAATGTACTCAGCAACAAATAACATTAACTAGAACTCTTTGTTTCTTCCTATCTTTCTCCCTTCCCTCCACCCATCATAAAGAAAACCTATATTTTTATTGTTTAATCGGTGAATACCAAACATTTAGCCATCTGCTTCAAAATTTTTACACAGGAAAAGACCTTGAGTCATTTCATTCTGAACCTCTGGGAACCTATCCAAGAGAGATGAGAAATGTATCATTCCTGATCTTCGCTCTGCTCCTTTGCAATCCCAACCCAAATTAAAGAAATCATAAAATAAGCTGCAAAGTAAGGAATGTATCAATTATTAAATATCAACAATTAACATTCTTATCTGGCTTGCAAAATGCATATCACCCTACAGCAAGGTCCAATTCGGACCAGCTGAAGGCAAATTTGTTTGATAGATTCTGATAACATTATAAGTTTTATTCTCAGTCTCCTTAGGGAGTTCAGGACACGCTCTTTGTTGGGAGACTTATACTTAGCATATATGCCATTTGGTTCATAATTTAACTATTTTTTTCTTTTTTCGTTTAACTATCTGCATTCATTCACACAATCCACATTTACTTTGAGTATACAAACAAGAGTGATAAAGTAGTATTCCAGTTAATTATTGCTTCATAATGAGCTAACCAGGAGATGTATGCTTTTTAAATTTTGCTCACAGATTCTGTGCATCAGGAATTCAGAGAAGGGCATGGTGGAGATGGCTTGACATTCCACTAAAGTGTCTGTAACCTCAGCTGACAAAACTCAAGTCTGGGGGCAAGTAGATGGCTGAGGGCTGACATTACCTGAAGTTGTGTTTGGCAATCCCCTGCCTGGCGGTAGATTCTGTCAGTGGGCTGGAACATCAGCTAGGGCTATGGATCAGTGTTTAGGTGGCTTTTCCATGTGCCTGGGCTTGGAGTCATTGAACTCCTTATCTAAATCCAAAGAAGGAAGTCCTAGTCATTAGAGACATTGTATTACCTTTTGTGACCTTCACTTAGGCACAATGTAACTCACCTCCATTCTATTGGTTGTAAGCAAGTCCTAAGCTTGACTAGATGTTGGGGAAGTAGAAATAGATCCTATCTCTTGATGAAAAGTGTGTCAAGGTCAACTTATAGAAGACCATGTATGATGGAAGATATATTTGTGTCCATCTTTGGAAACTACAACCTGGCACTAGTAGCTTATAGCTTAGTAGAGAAATTATACCTGTAAGCAAATCAATTCAAGAAAAGGATTATAGTGTTGAAAAGAATTTGTTGAATATAGCAAAAATACCTGATGAATCATATCTGGAGAAAATGAGGAGGCCAGGAAAAAAATTGTAAAGGAGTTGACTCTTAAAGTAAGTAAATACAGTGTGCACACTTGTGTGGAAAATGTTGAATTTTGGGTTTTTGAGGCAAGCAAAGGGCAAGATGAGAACTTGCATCATGCTAGGCCATAGCATTGTGACAGGGCTGTGTGAAAGTTCCAGAAGCTGGCCACACCAGACTCCCACTGTCCTCTCTAAGATCCATCTTTATTCTCACAGAGCAGATGTCACCCCGGAGGTCACCCAACCCAAGTTGCCATTGGCTTGGTGTGTTGTCCGCCTACCCCAGGTGATGGGACTTGATGAAATTGTGGATTTGCAGAGTCTTCAACGGTTGATTCCCAAAGGATTCAACCATTATATGACTCTACTTAAGGTTAAGGTCAATCCTTACAGCTTTGAGGTAGCACAGAGACATTAAAAGAGAGTCCAATATTCCTAGAAAGAAGAGAGGCCGAGCGTGTGTGCATGACTGTCCCCCAAAGCCAACTGGAAAGCCTTCTCCATATTTTATTTACTTTGTGTATTAAAGGAGCATCCCTGTGCCGTCCGTGCTGAGCCAGAGCTTCTAATTCAGTGGAAATGAAATTCCATCCCAGTGTGCGCTTAACTTCCCCAGCACAGTAAATCCATTTCTCTCTTTGTCTCTGTCTCATCTCTGCCTTTGTAGTGAAGAGATGTACAGTGTCTCGATGAAGTCTGTCAGTGGGAAACCACTCTGGCAATTTCTGAGTGATGTCTGAAGAAATGAATCGAGTGGGCTTGCCTGGAGCTGAGACACGCGACAGCCGTGCTTTTATAGTCACTGCTGGGTTTGCGATGATGTGCTGTGCGCCGCTTATCTATGCATATTCTTTTCTGTTCCAACACATAAAGAAAAACATGCCCAGCCAGACGCTGCCCGGCTTATCACTCCATATCAACCCAGGAGCAACACAGGTTTTCAATTTCTCCATTTGTGAGTGCAATTGAAAGTTGGCAAGAAAAATGAACAGTGGTGCAGATTGGACACTAAAGATAGCATCCACGAGGCAGGGTGGGAGGTGGGGCAAAGGATATGGGAAAGATTTCACTATCTGATGGCTGAGAGATCTGGCCAGCCATATTCAGATTTTTATTTCTGCACTAAGGCTAGCTCTGTTCTGCATCTGCTTATGTCATTTGCTTCTGCTTGGAACCCTCCCTCCAGTTCCCCCATTAAACCCCTTCTCCTACCCCATGCCCTCTGCGTCTTTCCAACTCCAACTTGTCCTTCAAGTTTCGATTTTCTGATGTGAATTCTTAGTAGAAGTCTTCTCTTCCCTTTTGTTATTGGATTTGGTTCCTCCTCATTGTACTTATTCCCAATATTGTCTTTTAATGTGATATTAAATTTTTCTGTTTTACCTATCTTATTCCCTCACTAAAATAGAAGGTTCATTAGGGTAGAAAAATCTGTTTGCTCTGCTGTTCTATTGCTAAGCACCAAGCACAATGTCTATCCCATTGCAGAAGCTCAAACACAATTGTGGACTCATAAAGTAAGAAGATCGAAGCCAGAAGTTATGAAGAAATACATGGTCAATGTCCAAATGGATGTCAAAGGATAAATAAAGCTTTAAGGTTTCATACCAAGATTTTTTAAAAATAGAAAATGTCATGCGGATGAGTCATCTTGGGAGGCCTAGGTAACACACATTTATTTATTAATGTTCTAGAGGCTGGAAAGTCCAAGATGCTTGCAGATGTCGTTCCTGGTGAGGACTTGTTTTCTGCTTCAAAAAATGGCCATCTTCTTGCTGTATTCTCACATGACACAGAAACAATCAGCAGCATGTTCTTTGTGGTTTCTTTTTATGAGAAACCACTAATTACATCAGGAAGACCCTACCCTTATGTCCTCGTAGAAACCTAATTACTTCCCAAGGGTCCTATTTCAAAATACCATCACATCAGAGATTAGAGCCTCAACATAAAAATTCAGGGGTTGGCACAATTCAGTCCATAAACAGTGGCAGTAATGGTGAGATCTCAGTGAAACTGTCACATGTTTCAGTTACGGCAATGTTATATTAGTAGGATAATATTAGAAAGAAATACATCAAAGTGCATCAAAAATTCCAAAATATTTGTACTAAATTGACTCTATAATGATACTTCTGGGAATTTAACCTGCAGAAATGGTCTTAAGAATAAAAGAGTTATATACAGGAAGGTAATTCATTGTAGCATTGTTTACAATTATGAGAAATTGGAAACAATTTGAACAGTATAGGAATGGTTAAATAAATGACAATATCAAATAATACTATATTATGCAGCCATTAAAATGAGATATGAGGCTTATTTTGCAACACAGAAAATATTTATTGTATAATTTTAGGTTAAACAATGAAATTGTACCTATATCATGGTTTAAATTATATAAAATTATGCTTTTGAGTGTATAAGTTCTGAATAGGAATAAATGAAAATAGCTATATTTACTGGAATGATTAGATTCTATGTGGCTTTTAGCTTTCTTTTGTGTAAGTTTTCTTAGTGCTTTAATGCTACATTCATTTTTTAAAAGCAGGGTCCTGGGGAAGGTATTGAGAAGGGAATAAAGATGATACCCCTTTTTTTATTCAGGGGGGTATCAGGGATTGAACTCAGGAGCACTCTACCACTGAGTCACATCCCCAGCCCTATTTTATATTTTATTTAGAGACAGCGTCTCACTGAGTTGTTTAGGGCCTCGCTTTTGCTAAGGCTGGCTTTGAACTCACAATCCTCCTGCCTCAGCCTCCTAAACCCCTGGGATTACAGGCATGTGCCACCGCACCCTGCTGATAGCTTGCTTTTTCAAAGCGACACCAGGAATTTATTTGGCTAATGAATGAAGAGTTTCAATTTTCTCTACTCAGCTTGGAAACCTCAAGATTAAATAAGAAATATCCAGTGTATTTGGGGATGATCATGCTTCAATTCTCACCTTTTAGTTAGGCCAACTATAGGTTGGTAGTTCATCTCCAAGTTGATCTCCAAACAACTATGTGAGTTTGCAAAAAGCAAGTATCATATAGCCAACTGCGGATAAGCTCACAGGCACAATTTCTTCTCTTCCTGTTTGTTCACAGAGCTATTTTTGAGCACAGAATTGCACAATTTTTAACCTTCATTCTAGAAAAGCATGTATCAGAGACACTTTTATCAATTTTCATCTGAATGCTGGACAAAGTGACCAAGAGACTGGGAGGTGCCTGGGGATGATGGAAAGATGGTGTCTTAAAAGAAGTATCAGGTTCTTTAAGAATAGGGCCATGGGCATGTTAGGCAATCATCCTGGGTCTTACTCTCCTTGTCTAAAAAGTTTGGAGACTAACATTTACCTTATGCGACTCTTAGGAAGATCCAGTGAGAATGTGTGTAGCACACACAGTCTACTCTCTGCCACGTAGATCTGCTTTTTCAGCTTGATGCACATCTATGGAGCACGTACCATGCTGCGGGCTAACTGGGACAAGTAGAACATGGAGGCTGGGCAAATGAGCCAACTGACACTTCATGCAGGCTGCTTCGTGTTCATAACAAAGTCAGGATCTCTGTTAATGGTCCAATGGCAGTTGAAAGGCTCACGAACATAACCCTGAGCCACTAGGACCCCTCAGAGGCCTATTGTGTGGCAGTGGTTGATGACCGTAGGACAGAGCAGAGAGTAGCTTCAGAAACTCCATCTAGCGAACAATTCACAAGAGATAGCACCGTGCCCCGTAAATGAGGCAACAACAACATTTATAGAGGAAAAATGCGCAATTAACAAAATTCAGACAATTAAACCCATGCCTCATTGACCTAGCTCTGTTCCCATTCTGGGATGGATTCTACTTGTGGTCAGCAGAACTTTCTCCACATAGTAATGGGCCAAAAGAATACTTCCCACTTCTCCAAGTCCTACAGTTTGGAGAAGAAAGGTTATCCCATTGATGGCCAAGCAATCTTATTAAAGTGTATAACGGAAGAGTAAGGAACTCTAAGCATGGTCTTTCTCCCCTGGAGACTCCCTGTGTGATTTGGAACAAACAGCTACCATTTTCCAGTTGCTTGATCTTCATGTTTTATGTTGTTTTAATAATTCTTCCAAACTCCAGTTGACAAATAATTCTGCAAGGAGGGAAGGAGGACACCCCAGGATACACAATGAGGCTGGAGGAAGAAAGATGCTACTGAATCTGTAATTCAGCAGGTCTGAGGACCAGGGAGATCTGCATATTTATATTGGACTCTGTCCTGGACTCCATCTGTTAGTACTAAAGACGTTTATCATTATTAAATAAAATTTGATTCTTAGGCATCCTTCCAAACTCAGCACTATCATTTTCTAAGACAATTCCCTCACCAAAAAAAAAATAATAATAATTCTTTCTCCAACTTCCAGTCTACTGAGGGCATGGAGAATATTGAGGGCACTTAAATTCATGGAGTCATTTTCTACTCATTTGTTTCTTGACAGTTACCCTCCTACAGCATCTCCCATGGTTTTCTGAAATTCATGTATATGGCCTTTTCCACTCCCACCACGCTCACCCTATACAAGGTCTCATCAGTTATTTTCAGAAGTTCTGTAATGGACTCTATAGTCTGCATTTTTATCTCTGCAATTTATAATAATAGTCTTCCTTAATTCTGTGTGTGTGTGTGTGTGTGTGTGTGTGTGTGTATCTTCAGATGTAAAAACTCCAATTACAAGCCTAATTTTCTTCCCTTGGCTATTAGGAATCTCTTCTTCTCCTTCACTCTGGCCTTTTCTCAGTTCAACTATACTCTGACGGCCCCCACCCCAGCTCAATCCACAGCCCTTCTCTTCTCAGAGTAATTGTCCACTTCGGTCCCACAGATGATCTTGTCTATCACAGTGTCCCCAAACCACTTACTTACCTGACCTGAGTAGCATTTTTGCTCATTTCTTTCTGTTTGTGCTGCAGTTTCTGGGGACTCAGACCACACTCTTTTCATTTTTTAGGATACCACCCCATCCTAGGGAACGAAAATGTCCATGTTTTTAGAGGCATGCTTTCTAATCTGTCACTTCCCTGTCCTCTCTGAGATGACTTCTTTATTATGGCTTCTGAAAGTGGTATGTGCAAACTTTCCTCTTTGGTCTTGCTCTTGGTCATAAAAATCAACTTCTTATGGCAACTCAGAAAAATTAATCTTTATTCCATCTTCTTCTCCACTAGTGGAATAGGAAAAAAATAATAATTTTATTGAGTCTGAGGATGATGATAAAAAATGAAAGCTCCGTGTCCGCAGCTCCCTGATCATACTTCTCACCCAGTTCTTATATCTGTGACTCTGACTGGCACGTGACTTCCCACCCAGTCAGTAATTCCCTAAGGGAACAAAGAATAGGGGCAGAGGTTCCTGCCACCCCCTTTTCCTACATTGTCTCCATGTTCTCATGCATCTGCTCATCCTAAGCCTGAGTTGAAAGAGCAGAAACACATGGCCATTCTGTTTTCCCTCTTCTTCCCCTTCCCCTCGTCAATCCATGTTCAGGAGCTTGAGGGGTTTGTCTTTCCCCCCTTCTTTGGGCATTTGCATCATTTATGTACATTCAGCATCTTTGAACAGCATTGCTTGTTGTTTTCCCTTTATACTCTATTTTCCACTCTCTGTCCCCATAGAAGAAGCCAGAACTTGGCTTTCCAGTCTCCCCAGCATCTAGGGCAGCAGCTCATAAACTGGACTCAGTAGCCAGATGCACCATTCCTGTGAAATGGATCCACTACCTGGATTTGGAAGCCAGAGGTGTGAAGAGGAGGTGCTCCCTGATGTAGTTTCCTGGGGTGGGGGGGGACACAGCAATCAGTAGGTTCACAGAGGCCCTGAGCATTGGTGTCCCAGGCCTCTGCTCCATGGTCATTGGATCATTCTTCCATGCATTCTGGTGGTGTGATTTACCTTACCAATTATTCCTGGAGATTTCTCTTCTGAGACTGATACTCTGTTTTTTTTTTTTTCAAGACCTTCCATGAACTACCTATACTCTTTAATATTTAATAATTCTACTTTAAATAGCTGGAACATATTCATTCTACTACATGAATACATAACTCTTCCTTTCTTATACATTCACTGATCTTTTGCCCAGATCACTCTTATGTTCAATATATGGGTCTATTTTAATCCTTGATATATGCCAACTGGTAACTTAACAAAATGCATGGCTTCTGAGCTTGTCTTGTTCAGGGTCAGGTTCTTCTCTTCTCCTGCTACTCAGAGTAGTTCTGGAGGTGAAAGCCTGCAAGGGGAAACTCTTTTGAGGATAAGGATAACACCGAAATGCATCAGTTTAATAGTCATCAAAACATGACCTCATTAAACACGCTTTCTGGAAAAGCTACACTTATCTTTTCCTCCTTAAGTTTCCATCTCTCTGGGTATTTCTTGAAGAACTCAGTAGCATGGGTAAGTCATGTCCCAGAGCCTACAGAGCCACTGGCATGTTCGAGGAATGCCTACTTTGGGAATATGTCTTTGCCTCTTCCTTGTATCATGCTCTCATTCTTGCACTTTCTTCTCTTGGCCCCCTTGGAAAGCCCAACCAAGCTCTTAGATCCTTCTCAAACCACACATCCTTCACAATAATAGCCCAGTACCACCTTTCCTTATAGCTTCTCTTGGTGACTCTAATTCCCATTGACTCTCCTCCCCTCTACGCTGATTTAGCCTTTAGAGTCAGTCAGTGCCACACAATTTAGCAGTTAATCATTGCAATACGTATCACACTCTGGCAGAAATAAACCTTAAGAGAGACGATTGTAAGAAGTGCAGTGTCTCCAGTTTTGCCCAACTAGAATTCTGTATCTTGATTATTATAGATGGAAATGTCAGTTCAGCCAAGTGTCATATATTATGATAAAAATAACACAAGAAGGATTTCTTCGTCTCAAAACTCCAGACTTGTATATCTCTATGAAGATGTCCAATATTATCCTAGCACAGTGTGCCAAAAGTGGGCAGTTTTACTTCCCAGACCTGCTCCTCACATTGCCTTCCCATCTCAGAAATTAGCAACTCCATCCTTCTATACTCTGGCTGAAAGCCTTGGACCCATCTTTTCTTCCTCTTCTATTCTCTCACCCCTGTCCAAAGCACTCTTGGATCCTGGGCTCAACCTTCAGTTACGTATAGAGTAGGATCACTTCCCCCAGTGACAGGCAGCCAGCCGTCACCTCTCCCCAGGTTGTTGCAACAGCCTCCTGCTGGCCTCACCAGTCCTGCCCCAGCCCTTTTCCTTCCCACAACACCTTCTCAACAGGATCCTCACAACGAAATGTTTTCAAATGTATGTGACACATGGAGGTCCTCTCTTCAAAAGTCTCTCTTGGTTTCCCGTGTCACTCAGAGTAAAAGCCACGGGTCTTTCGATGGCTGAGGCCCCATAGGATAGTGTGCATGGCCACCTTTCTGGCCTACCTCTTGCTCTCCCCTGGCTCCAAGTGTTAGTCACGCTGACATCTCTGCTGTGGCCCATGGATGGAAGCCTGCTGCCACTCAGAGTTTAGTTTTGTTTGTCCTTTTATTTGGAATACTCCCCTGTCCCAGATTTTCAAATAACTACTTCCTTTTCTCTTTGGCGTTTTTCTCTAATATTACTATGTCAATAGGACCTCTTCAAACCAAGCTGTTTAACCAGAAACCATTTAATTTTCACTGGAACTGCCTCTTCTCCTACATCTACCCTTAGCACTGATCACTATCCCATGAGTAAGTGTAAATTATTTATTTATTTTCTGTGTATCTCCTCCCATTAGAATGTAAACTTCAGGAGAACACAGATAATTACAGTTTCTGGGGAATAGGTCCTCAATTAATAGTGTTTGTTGTTTGTTTGTTTGTTTTGTGATACTAGAGATTGAACCCAGAGGTATTTTACCACCAGCTCTGCCTACAGTCCTTTTTGCTTTGAGACAGTATCTCACTGAGTTGCCGAGGCTGGTCTTGAACTTGTGATCTTCCTGCTGCAGGCTCCCAGGTTGCTGGGATTACAGGTGTGCGCCACCATGCCTGGCAATAATTCTGAAAGAAATGAAAAATCTGGATAAAGAAATAGGGCCACTTGAGAATGACTGAACTTGTAATGTACGATCCTCTAGCAAGAAATCATGTGGAATTTTCTCCATAGTTACCTTTTACATATATTTTTTAAAACCTTTAAAAGCTATAATGTGTAATTTTAACGATAACTTCTAGCCTTTCCCCACTAGGCAAATTAACTTGAGAATCTTTCACTACTGTGCTCAAGAGGAGAATCTCATATTTGGATGGATTTGATGGTGCTTCTTGTCCTGTCCTCAGTTTGCATATTTATATTTAAAAAATTTTTCTCTCTCCATGTCCCCTTGAGACTAGGCCTGCTACATCTGGGACTGTGACGGCTGGTGCCTATTTTTGAGGGCTCCATTACAAAGTCCTATTTGTGTTGGTTTACATAATTAATTTACATAAATTTTTATGGAAGCTTTATATTTCCCCAGCAGCTCTGCATTGTGCATGCTGTCTGTTTTGTGTATTTCCTTTGGAATGTGTGCTTTTCTCTCTCTGTCATCTGTGTACATTTTTATCTGTACACTGGGGCTTCTGCCAAACCTTCAATATTCTCTCCCTCTTGCATTCTGGGCATTTTCTCTTGCACTCTGGAGGAGAGGCAATGGCTTTATTTTGATCTTTTGAGTGAGAAAAGTCATTTTCTTACTAAATATTAAGCCTAATAAAGATTCTCTCTTATAGTTTTGTCAAATATGTACCTATCTGCTGATGATGCAGGTGGTTGCTAAAGGGTAAAGTTGACCCTATTCCTGTATTAATATATAGTGTCATGGTAATAATATTTCATATTCTGATTGTAAGTTCCTAAACGACTGGTGAGCAAATCTCTGTTTTACCCATAGTAGAGTTCTGGGCACATTAACAGTCCTTAATAAATACTTGTTTGATTTATTTACCTCTTTTTTTCCAGACCTTATTCATTCAGCAAGTATATGTGCATATACCATATGACAGACATTATCCTACATACCAGGGAAAGAATCAGCAGGCTCAGGAGACTGAGTCAGGAGGATCAAGAGATCAAAACCATCTTCAGCAATGGCAAAGCACTAAGCAAATCAGTGAGACTCTGTCTCTAAATAAAATTCAAAATAGGGATGGGGATGTGACTCAGTGGTCGAGTGCTCCTGAGTTCAATCCCTGCTACCAAAAAAAAAAAAAAAATTCAATTTCTACTCTTATGGAGTTTACATGACAGGGGCAGATGATGAACAAATAAATATGTGAATATGTAATATGTCAAATGGTGATCAGTGCTGAGAAGAAAATTGAAGTGAGGTGCTGGGAAAGGATAAATTGCTATTCTAAAGAGAGTACTAAGTTTGCAGATGATATATGAAGAGAGACCTGAGGAGACATGGGTGGAAGCAATGAGAATGAATGGGGAAAGGGTGTCCCAAGGAGATGGCATGACAAACGCGAAGGTCTTTAAGCAGAGATATGCTACTTGAATCCAAGGAGAATCTAGGAAGCCACTATGCCCAGAGTGGAATGATCAAGGTAAAGAGTGTTAGATTAAGGTCGGGGAGGCAGTGGGGAAACAGACTTGAAGCCCATTAAGAGAACTTTATATTTTACTGTTGGTAGAGTGGCAAGCCATTGGAGGTTTTAACAGCTGAGTGGCTGGACTAAATTATATTTTTAAATGAATCATTTTTAATGCTGGGTTGGGAATAAACAGAAGACTGTGAAGGAAGAGGCAGGGAAGTTAGGCAATTAGTTAATGACTACTGTAACAAGTCCAGGAAGAAATAGTATAGCTTGCACCAAGATGGTAGCTGTATAGGTGGTGAAACTGCTGGATTCTGAATATATGTGGGGTGTGGAAAGGGAGAAAAATCAAAGATGATTTCTCTATTTTGGCCTGAGTTGCTAATTATGAGATGACTGTGCAATGATAGGAATCCTCGTCTATGAGAAAATATTTGATAATGCTAGAGGAAAATGGGAGAACTGGAGTAGATGAGAAGAGGTAGGAAAATTTAGCAAGATCAAAGAGATTTCTTCCATAAAAACATAAAGGTAGGGCACATATTCGGTGACAGACTTTGGTGTGGGGTTGGAAATGCTTTTCTGATGACTTCTGGTATCTTAGTCAAGTGGAAACCAAGGTTATCAATCAAAGATAAGTGGGGAGGAGATCATGGAGGCTCAAAGAGAGACTGAAACGTGAAAGTGAAATGGCTACTTATTCAGGTGGAAGAATAAAAAGATTTGGGAAATATTGTCTGGCACAACCAAGGTCTTAAGTAAGATCATGAATATATTCAGCAAAATTGTGTAGTTTTCTTTAGTCATATATAAATGCTAGATGGGACTTTTGCAAGGTGATTATGGGGGAGCCTAGAGTGTTGTGATTAAATGCAAGGGAATGATTATAATTATTCATCATGAAATTTAGGCCCACACAAAGAAAATAACTTTGTAGAGAGGTGGAGGATATTGAAATGTTGGTGGTAGATTTTTTAAGGTATAGTTTGACAAGTTTCGAAGGAAGAATTATTGGAGTTGAAGCACTTTATAATAAGTTGGGAATAGGAAGTCCTGGTGAGATAATAGGATATTTATAATGGATGTTAAGTAGGAGATGCAATTATTGGTAAGCCCAAGGTCTAGAGATGACAATGGAGTGGGGTGACTGAGACAATGAGGAGAATAAGTCATGGACTGAGAGGCCAGGTTATTGAAAAGATATCCTCAGTCATATTGAATTCAGGGAGAATTGTGACGGGTTGATTGGGAGAGAGTATCAATAAGCCAGGGGCTAAAATCACCAAGGAACCAAGAGGCTTAATTCATCCCAGAATCCAAAGATAAAACTAGGGTTAGGAGATGATGCAATTTGATGAGGTGAACATCAAACCTGGAAAGGAGAAAGTTGGAGTTAATAGGCATAAAGGCTAAAGGTCTGGAAGTAGCAGTAAGAAACATGGAAGATAGATAGGCTGCCTCTAGGCTGTGTTACCATTGGTGTGGGAGCCTATCATTTCCTAGACTTTCTAAACTTGATATCCAAGTTTTTTGTTATTGTTTGCATGTGTGTGTGTGTGTGTGTGTGTGTGTGTATTGTGTACTGAGGATCAAGCCCAGGGGTGCTCTATCGTTGAGATACATCTTCAGCCCTTTTAATTTTTTATGTTGAAAAAATATCTAAGTTTCCTAGGCTGACCTCAAACTGGCAATCCTTCTGCCTCAGTCTCTGGACCACTGGGACTACAGGTGTGCACCACAGCATCTGGCTTAAATCAATCTACTCAAGAGGGCTGCAAGGAGAGCAGTCTCTTCAGGAAAGAGTCATTGCCAAGTAAAGCAAAAAGTTTCAAAGAAGAGATTTCATAAACAAGAGCCTTTACTGATGGCTCCAGAAACATTCCATAATATATCTAGGGCCTTGGAATCTTCATTTAAATGAAGATCAATGATGATCAATGTATCGCATGTATGCTTAAATGGCAGCTAATAGAGAACTCCACATAGTCAAGTTTATTGAGTTATTATCTTGACAGTTCTGGTCCTTATCACATAAAGAACATTGCAAACACCAGACCCTCCCTTTGTACATAACAATGGGAATGGTCTTTGGCTTTTCATTTTAGAAGCATGATCAGAATTTTCCCCAGAGTATCCAAGTACTGGGAACCACACCTTTTCCCCTGGACTGGAGTCCCAAGCCAAGATGAAAAACAATCAACTTTCAATTTTCTGTGCTTGTTTGCTTTCTGCCCAGAATACACAGAAAAGGTATTTGAGCAAACTTTTGGGTTAAATTTTCAAGGACGTCTTTCCATTTCTGCCTACAAAGGATTTGAGAGCCAATTGCTCCTGGGCCCCAGGAGCTTGTTTTTATTATTAAATGTGGGTGTCTTTACAGCAAAACAACCTCAAGCATTCAACCCAAGCCCCTCAACCCACCACCATTTGCTAAATGAAGCAAAACACCATAATAGCTTTAATGATGTGGATTTATCTCTTAACTGTTGTTTTGAGATCACAACAAATCATTAAAACCATTAACTCTTTTAGCTAAATGGGAGTACAGATCTTCCAGAATGTCTGGCCGAGGTGGTTTTTTTCCGTGACACCCCCATGCCATCTTTAAGTAAATCACTTATGCTTCTCAGACCTCTTTGCAGAATGTACTGGCTTAATACATTCTAGGACACGATGCTCACCTGCACTTCCTTCCCTCCCTCCATGCTCATTCCCCCCTTTGTTTCCCAGAGCTACTTCCCTAAGAAATATAGGCAAGCAGAAAGCTTAGCTAAGGGGTTGGGATCAGTACTGACTCTGGGAACTTGCACAACAAACAGAACACATCCATGGAGATTGGGCTCTCCCAGAAATCCTAAAGAAGCCCTGGCCACTAGATCCAGCAGAGGCAAAGCATATGTCAGCAGCTGCCACTCTCAGAATGAAGACAGAATAGAGGCTGGACTCACTGTCGTTTTTTCTTAAATTTGTCACTTACCATTTTGCCAGCCCATTCAATACTACAAAAATGGAGGTAAGGAAGCATGCTTTCTCTCTCTGGTCCAGATGGTGTGGAGGGCAGGAAAAATACGAATCGTGTTGGTATTGAGGGACTGAAGGGGGCCTCTTGGACCTGTACATATGTTGGAGGAGTTCATTCCCATTTGTCTAGAAGATTCTCCTGGAAATAGGACCAGATAGTACTTGAGAAATTCGGGAATGGACACTTATTCATCTCTCTTCTAGGTCGAAGAAAGGAGGGATACTGTTATGGTTTAGAAATGAGGTGTCCCCCAAAGAGCTCATGTGTGAGACAACGCAAAAAAGTTTGGTGCAATGAACGGGTTATGAGACTTAACCTAATCAGTGATACGGATTAACTGGGTGGTGACTATAGGCATGTAGGGTATGGCTGGAGAAGTGGGTCACTGGGAGCGTATCTTTGGGGTTTATATTTTGTCCTCGATGGGTGAGCTCTCTCACTGCTTCCCGATTGTCATGTCCTGAAGTGCTTCCCTCTTCCACACCTTTCCGCCATGATATTCTACCTGACCTTGAGCAGAAAAGAAATGGAGTTGGTCATCTATGGACTAAGACCTCTGAAACTGTGAGCACCAAATAAACTTTTTCTCCTCTAAATTTGTTCTTGTCAGGTCTTTTGGTCACAGCAGTGAAAAAGCTGACTAAGACAGATACCTACCGTGCAACAAAGGGCTAGTTTAATGGATTTGGTGACTGATAAGAATAGTGAGTTAAAAAGGGTTTAGGTAGATTGGTTAAACTCAGTTGGATGAGGGGATGCCGCCTTATCTTATACTAACAGCTGAACTAAGTTACTGTCGGGCAGTTGCGCATAGCTCAGTGTCCAATTACTGTTGCTTGAATTAAAGACTGTATATAACAATCTCCTTTTGCAACCTAGGATTTCCTAAGTTAAACCCTCTTTGTAAGGAGGTTAATTTTTTATCTGGTCAGCAGTGTGCCTCTGTGTGGTTGAAGCCTAAAGGCCTGTGACAAAGATGACTAATGCAGCTTTTCATAATTCGATAGTTTGAATGCAGATGCCAAAGCTATGCTTGAAATTTAAATGTGTAATTTACTCCGAGTTGTGTACATTTGTATATTAATAGGACTGATGAATTACCTTCGCTGGGGAGGGGCTGCTTTGGATGTCTAGCCACCCCTCATTTACCTGAGGAGTCTGATTCTAAATGCTTGGTCCATTCAGGATGGTTAGAACCCTCACGCTGTGTTTGGTAACAAGAGTGAAGTAGAAAGGGTAGCTAAAAAACAAAAACAAAAGCAACTTAAAAAAAAAAAAAAAAAAGGCCGGTCAACTGGAGTGGTAAGAAACCCTCAACCCACATTCATGGTTGGAATTTCCACCATTTTTTTTTTTAATCACTAGGATTGCGGGAGAGCCAGAGTGGCCATTAAAGATCTCTCATGTTTTAATTATATTCTGTGGGTCCAAGTGTATGTGTGTGAAAGTCCATTTATCTCTAAATAGAAAAACCTGCTCTAAGCTCTATCATTGGTACTAGAAAATTAGTCTTTTATCAGGCTAATTCAAGGGCCAGATGAAGGACTGTGGAATATACAATCAATGACCTTTTGTAGACAGACAAAGTCAGTAAGATGAGAGGCTGTGAACTGGGTGAAGGGAAGGCATCCCTAAGTTGCTGCTTACGGGGTGGATGTAGAGGAAAGCGCTTCCCCACATCCCAGCAGTTCTATGCACAGCCTCAGAGGTCTGGGCTGGGGACCTGCACAGGAGCTCATTTCTCTGGGCCCCTGGTAGCTCTTGCTTCAGAGTTAACTCCACTCTGGGCAAATATTGCAAGATGTGGCCTTGGTACCTCACCTCAGACCTCACACTGTCTTGCCTGTGCTTTTCCCAGTCCAGTAACTTGTGAGAAAGGCTGGAGAGAACAGAGGAGCTACTGCCAAGGGTAAGAGGTGAGAGTAGCTGTGTGGCTGCACCAAGTCTATGCCTCACTCACATCCCTGTCTCAATCCCTTGCCATCTTCTAAGTGAATCTGAGTAGTCTCTGTAGCCTTCACCTCTGTACTGTGACTCTGAAAGGAGCCAGGAGTCGTAGCTGCTGGGCCCTGTTTTACAGCCCAATTGTTTACTCCAGGGGCTCTCACTTAACCCAATGCTTTGCTCTCTGGGAGTGAGAACAGTGCTCTTGCAGCAGCCGTCTCACTCCTGGCTTCAGAGCCTCCACTATGCACACTGATGAGGGACCTGCCTCTCTCCATCCTTGCCCCAAGCCCATGCCATGGCCTGTTGCTCTCCCCATCATACTCAAGAATTGTGACAGAGACAGCTATCAGAGCAAGGATAAAAGATGTGTAAGTAATACATCCACAAAATACTCTTAGCTTCCTTCTCTCATCATGTATTATGACTTGCATTTTACAGTCCAGGAAGCTGAGGGAGAAAGAGAGATGGGGCTTTCTGTAAGGTCACAGAGCTGGCCAGAGTCAGAGTCAGAATTCAGAGACTCACCAAGCTCTAACTGCAGGGCTTTGCCACCACAATGTGTGATCTGCAGAAGCCAGCTAAGAGAAGGATCAGATCATATAGCATGTTGGCTATCCTCTAAATACAAGTTGGACAAATATTGGCCAGTTCCCCTAGAGGAGATACACACACACACACACACACACACACACACATACACACACACACACAGCTCTGTCTATATTTCAGACTTTCCCTTGCTAAGAAAATTACCCAAGCATCCAGACTCACATGCATATATATTCATTGCCCCTCTGTCACCCTTCTCCTCTTAGGATGTATAAGGCACCAGTCACTATTGCAACAAAAGGACCCAAGTATTCAGTCAGCAGGTATGATTTTGGTTGTTACACTTTTTTTGTTTTGGAAGTCAACCAAAGTAGGCCATCAGACCTGGTCCATATTATTAGATGTGGATTATTGTCACAATTGAGGCTGCATTCTATTTTTCCTTGGGGTAATGTAATGCGTTTATGGTCAGCATAGTGCTTAGCATGTAGTAAGAGCTTACTAAATGTTTCTTTCAAAAGAATCTTTTTAATATACCATTTTTCTTACTTCACTCCCTTGATAAACTCATAATGGCTTCCTGCCTCCTGCCCTAAGGCCATATAAGTGGCCCTCACTGAACCCCATCACCAACCCAGGTAAGATTAGCACCTCCAGGGCTACCTCATCATCATTCTCACGGGGCTTCTCTGGTTGGAATCCCTCCCTGCTCCTCTTTCAAGACCAAGGGTCAAGTCCCCTCTCCCGTGGCAGCTTCTGCTCACCATGACTGTCCTCTGGGCTTTTCCCCTGAGCTAAACTGCTAGGCACTAACTACCCAGAAAACTCCTGGTTCTTAGCCACATACTATTTTACTTTGCTATTTAATAGTTCCACAAATAATATCTTTTAAAAATTGGAAGACCATCAAGTACCAAGACCACAGAGTAAATGCTTTCTGTAGTACCCAGAATGTTAATCCAGAGTAGCAATATAATAAGGATTTTAAATATTCAAATTAAATTAAATTAAAATCCCATTCTAATCAAAGCTTACACAGTATATTAGTTATCAATCTTGAATGCATGAACTCCCTTTAGAGAAAAAAATTCTCATAAACATCCAATGTTTACTTTATTTTTATTGTCACTTAAGCATATAAACATAAAACTAAGTATAAACTCCTAATAAAAGCTTAAGGTTCTTAAACTACTATAAATCCCAAATGAACCTATAAAATTAAATATAAATAATAGTATAAAATTCAAATTAACAGTATAAGTTTATTGTGATGTATGATGTTTGCCATAACCAAACCACGTCTTGTATTTGTAACTGCTACAGTCCAGATTTTTTTGAGTTTTGAACTTGGTAGCAAAATTTCTTATACCATTTTTTTTCTTTTCAGTGGACAGTACAAAGTAAAACCTTAATTCTAGCAGGGTGGCATTAGGACAATACGACCTTATTTAGCAAATGGCATCATCATTATTAAGTCTTTCCTGTTTTTATCATAGACAAAATCACTGTGTGCTGAAATCACATGGCAGAGTTTGGGTTTATGTGGTTATCCAGAATATTTAATGGAGCTTATATTAGTAGTTTAGATTTATCATTGGAATTATAAAATCAGATTAAAATTTACTCTGAGAAAACTTTTGATCATCAAGAATCTGTCTAGTCCCTTAATGAATAACACTGTCAACACAGTAATAGAAGAAATATTTAAAGCATAGAAAAAATGGAATTGTCTTCCTTCCCTTTCCATGAGAGACTGTTGGATAGAGATGTATCATCTTATTTTTTTCTATTGCTAATTCTATTCTTTTAAGATTATTACTAAAATCTATTTTATTTCTTATTAGAAAGCAACATACTCACAGAAAATTTAAAGATCATTTATAAGCCTAGAAAATGAACAAAGGTCCCCAGCATTCCCCATTCCAGAGATAATATTGATGGCCCATATATTAGTGCTTAATCTCCTGCTTTTTCTACTTTAATGGCATTATCAATGGACATACCGCAATCACCACATGCCAGGAAATGTTCAAAGAATTTAACTTTCATAAATTCATTTACTATGCACAACAAAATTATGGTAGAGGTATTAGAAGTCTTTTTATTTTGCATGTGATAAATTGAAGGCTGAAGGGTACAAATTGCTTTCAAACACAAAACTAGTAAATGGTAGAACAGGATTCTAATTGAGGTAAAATATAACCATATAAATAAAACAAAAGAAATCAAATAGGAGATCACACTGAATAGAGTTTAGGATATTGCTTATTTCTCTCAAAAATATCATGAACATCTTTCCATTTTAGTAACTAATGTTTGTAGGTCTCAGATGGTTATATTCCATTCTAAAAGCATCATATTATGCAACTCCAATTTCATTGAAAGGATTCTAGGTAGTTTTTAATCTTTAATTATTACAAACAGTGCTGAGATGAACATTCTTGAACCTAAATCTTTGAGTATATCCTTACTTGGGGAATTATATTCAGGATTTAACAATCTAAGAAGAAAAGTATACAGGAATCTCAGTCTGCTCAGTCTAACATTGTAACTGTTGATTTTATTCACTGAATAAGTACTTGGTTTCACATAATGTTCAATTATGTGTATTTGCTTAGCATTCAATCAAATTTTAAGTTTCCCAATGCTAATAGGCGCTTCTCTGCTACAAGTACACAGAAATGAGCTAGTATAAAACGCACAGTAATATGCTTAAATATGTGTCCTAAATTTCAGAAATTAAAAAGCCCCTATTTAGTTGTATAAGCCAGAAATTGTTGTTCCCTGTGAGCAGGTAGCACTTCATTGTGTATTTTTAAAGATCCTGTTTTGTGTGTTTATTTATAGGAGTTGGGAGGGGGATGAAGTTTTTGGAAGAACTATAAATATTTGCACTGTTGTAAGCCTAATTCTAAATCTTAGTCTTTGGGAAATTTTGATATATTTTATTGAAATTATATGTAGACATAGTTAAAATTAAATATTACTAGAAGGGTTTGGTGGGGGGCTGATGTGTCCTCACTACCCTATTCTGCTCTCAAGAGGCAGCAACTCTTAGCTCCTCGTTCTTTTTAAAAAATTATTATTTTTTTTTCTAGGAAAATTCATTCTAAAAATATTTTTAGAATGGAATATAACAATCTGGAAGGTAGAACAGTGGTTACCAGGGGCTGAGGGAAAGGGGAAGAGGAGAGTTAATATTTAAAAGGTACAGAGTTTATGCCGGGATTGATGGAAAAGTTCTAGAAAAGTCCAGTAGGAGTGGTTGCACAACACACTGAACATTGTTAATTATCACTGTACACTTAAAAACAGTTAAAGTAAACTTTGTTATATATATTTTACCACAGTAAACAGTATTTTTTTTAAAAAAAACATATTCCAAGTTTACTGCAGTCAACATCTAAGTTCACTAGTGATGAATCTAATGATAATCAGCAGAAATGTAAATTAAAATTAAATATTGCTTTAAAACTTTGGGCAAGATGAGATTGTTTGATGAATGCCCCAAAAGTCACAATGCATGCAAGAGAGTGAGAGGAAAAGGGAGAGTAGGAAAGTAGATAGAACAGAAAACTCAAAAGTTCCTCTGAAATATTATTTTGGTTAAATCCCTATCCTCACAGAATAATTCATTTTTAAAGCTAACACAGTTCAATCTTTCTGTTAAAAAAAAAAAGATACTGCTAGGCATGGTGATGCACACTTGTAATCCCAACAACTTGGGAGGTTGAGGCAAAAGGATCCCAAGTTTGGGCTGGGGATATAGCTCATCTGATAGAGTGCTTGCCTTGCATGCACAAGGCCTTGCATTCAATCCCCAGCACCACACACACAAAAAGAAAAGATCCCAAGTTCAAGGCCAAACTTGGAAACTTACCAATACCCCATCTCAAAACAAAAATAAAAAAAGAACTGGAGGTATAGCTCACTGGTATAGCTCTTTCCTAGCATGCTTAAGGCCCTAGGTTCAATCCCAAATACCACAGAATAAACAACAGAAAACGACATATTCTAAACCATGTTTCTTCCAAATGAATTGGCCATTCCCTCTGAGATACTGAATAGTCAACAGACCAAGGGAAGGTATCACTCTTAGGTCCTGTTTGAAACCAATAGGTACAGCGAACATTGGTCTTGATTCAGGGCTTAGTCCTCCTCTTTTATTTATTTATTTATTTAAAAAAATTTTTTATTATTAGTTGTTCAAAACATTACAAAGCTCTTGACATATCATATTTCATACATTTGATTCAAGCGGATTATGAACTCCTAGTTTTACCCTGTATACATATTGCAGATTCACATTGGTTACACATCCACTTTTTTACATACTGCCATACTAGTGTATGTGTTGTATTCGGCTGCCTTTCCCATCCTCTACTATCCCCCCTCCCCTCCCCTCCCCTCCCATCTTCTCTCTCTACCCCATCTACTGTAATTCATTTCTCTCTCTTGTTTTTTTCCCCTTTCCCCTCACTTCCTCTTATATGTAATTTTGTATAACAATTAGGGTCTCCTTCCTTTACCATGCAATTTCCCTTCTCTCTCTCTTTC
>NW_026000016.1:37717325-37742228 GCF_001458135.2 Marmota marmota marmota
CCGCCAGCACTTGTTGTTTGACTTCATAATGGCTGCCAATCTTACTGGAGTGAGATGGTATCTTAGGGTGGTTTTGATTTACATTTCTCTGACTGCTAGAGATGGTGAGCATTTTTTCATGTACTTGTTGATTGATTGTATGTCCTCCTCTGAGAAGTGTCTGTTCAGGTCCTTGGCCCATTTGTTGATTCGGTTATTTGTTATCTTATTGTTTAATTTTTTGAGTTCTTTGTATACTCTGGATATTAGGGCTCTATCTGAAGTGTGAGGAGTAAAGATCTGTTCCCAGGATGTAGGCTCCCTATTTACATCTCTTATTGTTTCTCTTGCTGAGAAAAAACTTTTTAGTTTAAGTAAGTCAAATTTGTTGATTCTTGTTATTAACTCTTGTGCTATGGGTGTCCTATTAAGGAATTTGGAGCCCGACCCCACAATATGTAGATCGGAGCCAACTTTTTTTTCTATCAGACACAGAGTCTCTGATTTGATATCAAGCTCCTTGATCTATTTTGAGTTAACTTTTGTGCATGGCAAGAGAAGGGGATTCAGTTTCATTTTGTTGCATATGGATTTCCAGTTTTCCCAGCACCATTTGTTGAAGATGCTATCCTTCCTCCATTGCATGCTTTTAGCCCCTTTATCAAATATAAGATAGTTGTAACTTTGTGGATTAGTCTAACTGATGGTTTTTAATATTTCCTTTTTCTTTTCTTCTCCTTCCATATCCTTCCCCCACCAACCACTCCTCTTCATTCTTCTTTGTTATAGCATCTGTTCTGGCTTCTTAGAGACAGTATATTTCTTTGTTGCTCTGGCAATATTAATTGTACTTTAAGTTTTTCTTCTGTTTCTCATTCATCTCCTTTTTCCTGCTCAGTCATGTCTTTCATGTTAGATGATACCTGGCTGTCTAGTCCAATTGTGATTGAAGCACCAAAAAGCTTATTTTAGAATAACGTGCTTTCAAATAAGACTACTGAAGAATTTGCTATACACTGGCCATAGGCTTCACTATGAAGGCACATTTAGTGTTAGCATCTGTAGGTCTTTATCTGGGTATTTTATCCCCATGGAAGATCTTCTGATCTGGCATGGAAGGAACACATGCAGTTCGTTAGCTGGGCAGGGTTGCTATTGGGACCTAGCATGAAACAGTCCTAACAAATCCCCTTGACTCACACCCTACACCTTGTTCCAGTCTACCTGCTGTCTGCCCTTCTGAGATTTTCTGGGTTTCCCATGGATGAGGTGCCTTGTCTGTTTGTGGTATCCCTGTCCCTGCAGCTGATTTTCAAACTCATCAGTTTTCACCGGCTTCTTGTTTCACATATTCTGATTTTGAGTTAACAGGTGCTCTGCATTCTTTGAAGGCAGAATTTATGTATCTGCCATGTGTGTGTGTGTGTGTGTGTGTGTGTGTTTGTGTTTGTGTGTGTGTGTGTGTGTTGACATCTGGTATTTTTATCCACTTAAATCCAAATTGTTCCCCCATTTATTTTAAAGGCAAAGAAGGAAGGCTACTGGGAGGAAGTTTTTGAGTCAGGACTAGTGGTCCTCAATACAGACCATAGAATGAATCCAGGCAGAGAACAGAGTGATTAAAATGAACTATTGGCCTCTGTACTGTTTCCCTATACCTCATCATTTATATATGACTTTTACCTATATTTCAATACCCTGATAAAATGCCATCTTCTTCATAAAGCCATCCCTGCTAACCAATAATAACCTCTCCATTGTCTGAACTATGTAACATTTGATCCATTATTTTCTTATGGTGATTATTCACTTAATACCCAGAATTGCCATTCTCCATGTATGACCCTTCAGCAGGAGGGTCTTCTTGCTAATTTGTCATTCCCTGTGTTGTATATTTGAAGTTTGGATTCATTTCTTATTCACCTTGGACTAACTCCTACCGCCTAACCCAGTTCCTAGAAAAGCAAATGTGTTCAATAAAGATTGAACAAGTATGTGAATACACTCTATAGGGGTTGCATCAATTCTTGTTCCTATTTCAAAGTCCCCTATTTCACTGTCATTCAGAAAGTTTACAGAGAATGAAGCAAGTACACTTCTTAACTGAAACTTCATGTGCCCTAAGACTCCAGTGTGAATTATCCTGCTGCATTACAAATGTTCCTCTGAAGTTCCTGTCTGGGGAATAGTCATATCAAGGAGCCAGAAAGCTTCTACCAAACTGCTCCAGGCAAACCCTGCCTTGATTGCCTTCCTGCTGGATTCTCTTCCAAGTCTTTTCCCCAAAGATCAGGTACTTGAATTCTCTCGTGCACCTCCATTGAATAACGAGACTAGGTAAAATTTCTTGATTTGAATGGAGCTGGGCTTATGGACTGGGCAACATTGGACAAGGTGGCAAATCTTTCTTAACATGAACATTAGCCTGTGTAAAATGAAGAAAACCTTCTCTTCCCCAAGAAGAGATACCAACTTGCATAATGTTGTCATAATGGTTAAATACATAACATAGATAATGTCCTTAGAAAAGAAAAGATGCAGAACGGATCCTTTTTTGTATGTCTTCTTTCTTAAGATTTTTTTTTGCATTTTTCTAAGAACCTGAGCATTTAAAAATTATAGAGAGAGAGAGAGAGAGAGAGAGAGAGAGAGAGAGAGAGAGAACACACGCAAGCTAGAGAAAGCAATGCTGCACTCAAAAGAAAACTCCCCTGGTGTGACATTTCATGATTTTTTTTGTCAAGAAAATCTGAAGGTTTGTAAAACATTTCATGTTCAAGCACCCACAAGTACAGAATCATTTTTCATAGCTTCAATTCTCAAAGGAGAAAAGACTTGGGGACTGTTGCTCAGAGAGTAGAAGTAAGGAAAAACAAAACACAGTTAAATAAAAGCAAGAAAGAAAACACAAAACCCATTCTCCTATCTTTCTTGAAACTCTCTCAGTAATGTTTGGCATGAACAGGTAAATGTTTGCTTCCTTCCTTTGTTACTCGAATTTTCAAAGTTTATACTATCACAGGGTATAAGAAGAGTGTTTCCAGGGCATCCATTTTAAGCAGAACTTTTCTGTTTGTTTTTTTTTTTTGTTGTTGTTGAAGTTGATGAGTCCCCAAATGCTGGAAGAAGAAAGAAAAACTTCACACCAGAAAGATGATTGGAGTGTAGGCGCTGGAGTTGTAGGGACCTGCTATCTGAGACACTTCTGAGAGTGCTGGAGTGGCTGGAAAACTTGTGTTTGACAAGATACATCTGGCTTGCAATTAACTCTGCCCGGCAGTATTCCTCCTGTCCTCCAACATGTTTTCAGACTGTTGCCAATGGTGTGTTGGGGTGGTACACAATTTTCCCTGCACGGAGATGGAATAGCTTATTCTCCCTTCCTAAAACTCTTTGGCAGTCTCAGGAAAAATCTATCCTGCCAGAACTCCACTGGCTAATGCTAATTCCTATTACATTTAGCCACCTTATTATTATTTTTTTTAATCTTAAAGTCAAGACAATTAAATTTTTAGATGTGGCAGAAATGAAATGTTAGTTCATACCAGTGAAGTCCATCAAAATTTAGGGAGAGGCTGGGGAGTCTTGTTTCAGATAATTCATTTAGGATGAAAACAGAGCATTCCCTTGGGGAGGAGTAAAACCATCTTTGGGCTCCAGATGCAATCACAGGGAAGTGATGTTTATCAATGCCTACTATGTGCAAGGCGATCCACATAAACTCTTTGATGAAATCTGCCCTTGGGTCCTCTGAGGAAGATGTTAATATTCTTATTTCCACGATAAAGAAATTGGTTCAGAAAGATGGAAATTTATGTAATGTAATAGAACTCATTAGGGGTCCAGACAAACTCAGAAGGCTCTTCTTTTATTATGCTCTTTTCCTTTTAGGGAGGTATGGACCAGAAACTCCACAAAGAATTACCCAAACAGATATTTAAAATTAGGTGTGAGTGCCCCTGAGCTCCAGCTTTCTCTCATGCCCGTCGCTGACTGGCATCTTGCCATCCCCGAGAATGCAGATGTCCTCATTGGCCTCTTTCTGCTCTTTCCTGAAAGCTCAGCTGCCGCCCCATTCACCAACAGTGAACTTATTCCCTTTCTCCTTTTTCTCTTCTATCTCCACATGAGAAAAATGTGTTTTCTCCTGGAGAGGAGAGAGAACTTTGTCACCATCTGGTCCTATTCCTGAGTCACCAGATTGCAGGCATGAAAAGCTTGAGATCCCCAGGATTCCATTTACTCTCCTGTGTAGCTCCTACCATAGCCACAGAAGTGCTCAGAGAAAAAGAGAAAATGCAGTTCAAGAAGCATCTTGGCAGCTGGAGGCCATAAGTGACTTGGCCTAGCAATGTGCAGACCTTCTCTGTCACCCACATGCAGGCGCTTCTCGGTCCTTTCTGAACTGAACTCCAGGGTGAACAGAAGTCACTCGTGGTGCTGTTCAGTTGCTGGTGGCAGCATTAGAATTTCTCTCCCATAACCTTTAGAAAACTCCAAACCCTGGTCACATCTGCCAAGCTGGCAGATGTGGTTCTCCCTGGTCCAAGCTGGGCATCAGTAATGGATGCAGAGCATCAGCTTATCTTTCCTGGTTACCTTGAGCCAGGCATTGGCACGAGGCAGTATGTACCGGCAAATGGGCATTTTTGTGCCATTTGTGAAAATTAACTCCCCTAATTAACTTAGTTGTACAAATGCACACAGGATGAAGATATTAGGATGATTACCTAGAAAATTACTACCTTGGTGGAATCCCCCGTGCCCCCTTTTGCCTCTTAAATGTGCCAAGAACAAAATTACTCAGATGACATTGTCAGATCTCCGAGAGCAAATTACTGATGAATGAAAGAAGGTTGCTGTATGTTGGCGACTTGAACCCTAATTTTAGCTCATGGATTTTGCTCAGCATGGGGGTGGCCAAGAAATGATTTTCTCCATCCAGAGGGGAGCACTGGTGAGGATCAGAATGACTTCTTGGTGCATATTCAAGCACCTTCTCGAGCACCAGGCTACACAGCAATTATGGCTTAATGAGTTTTGCATCAATTAGGATGGCTAGAAGGGTACTCTGGGGGGAGCAGTGGGAGGCCTACATTTCAGATACAAAGAGGTTCTAAAATTCCATTTGTTTACCCAGGCTACAAATACAGCTTTATTATCTTTTTTTTTTTTTATGAACATGGATCTCCATGCAGAGCTTCTGATATATTTCCAAATCTGGAGAATTTTGCCGTTTTCTCTTTGAAATTCTCTATGTGTTACATTATTAGCAGTTTCCAAAATTTCTAGAAAACGTCTATCTTTTCTGTAATGTCATTTTGCCCCTTATATCCTATGAGTGGGTACATCTCTTCTAAAAATGTTGAGCTATGTTCTTTGCCTGATTGGACTCACAGAGAAGTCAGAAGATAAAGGGTGTCACTCAGGGTTATTGGTACACAGGAAACAGTGGGGACTCCGGACAAAAATTGGAGACAAATGGAAGTATTCTGAGAGTTTAACTTGACAGTTTCTAACTCTGTTACACATTAGATTCACCTAGTGAGGTCTTTGTTTGTTTTTTGTTTTCTAATGCCAATGCTTGGGCCCCACTTTAGACTATTTAATTAGCATCACTGGTGGCGGGGGGGAGCCGGCAGGGAGCAGTGGAGATATCTGCTAAGTTTCCTAGTTGATTTTAGTGCCATTCAGGGTTGAGAATCAAATATTTATTGGTTTTATAAATATGCCCACCAACTATTATGCTCTAGGCACTGTTCTAGATACTGAAGACACAGCAAACAATTCAGACAAAAATCACTGCCTTCACAGAGCTTTTATATTAGTGAATTTTGACGGACAACAAACAAGATTAATACATCAGTAGTCAGAATACATAAGCTGATGATAAGTGCTAAGGAAAAAAATAAAACAAGGAAGTAAAAGTATTACAACCTAGCAGGGTATTCAGGGGAGGCCTCATGAGAAAGTGACATTTGCATCAAGGCCTGAAGGAGTTGGGGGAAGAGTTGCTGGGCAGAGGGAACAGCAAATGCCAAGTTCTTGAAGTAGGGCTATGCCAATTCCAGGAAAAGCAGGAGCTAGAGTAGAGTCTAAATGATTGGTGTAAATAAACAAAGTCCACAGTCTAGGTATAAGATGCAAGCGTAAAACCGAGACACTATGTGCACTTGTGTGATTAATAAATTTGAGAATACTCTGAGCCAAACCAAAGCAAGGTGGCTACCATCTTAAGGAAGTAGGCATAGTGGTTTAGTGAGATGATAGAGAATAAATTCCAGGTTAGTCACTTCGTAAAAAGGAGGTTGGAATAGGAGATGAGTCAGTCCAGGGAACAAAAATAAGGAAGGCAAAGGAAGCAATGGTGTGTGTGGCCCTCTGTGCATTGACAGGAATTAGGGAGGGGAAAAGAGGTGCCTGTGGAACACGAGATGTAATGACAAGCATGGGTCAAACATTTGAATACATAAGTGATAACCATTATTCTCATTTGATATTTTCCAAGCTAACTTTTTGAAAAGTTAGGCTTCTAATCCATCTGGTTTGTAGAGAATGGTGGTGTGGACAAGCCATGTAATGTACATGCCCATTTGCGTGCTATTTCTTATGATAAACTAAGGAGTTGCAATCAAGATTCCAGATATCAGTCTAAGTGAGATTTTTTAATTAATTAATTTATTTTAATTAGGTATTTGTGACAGCAGAATGCATTTTGATTCATTGTACACAATTGCAGCACAGCTTTTAATTTCTCTGGTTATCCACTATGTAGCATTGCACCATATGTGCAGCCATACATGTACCTAGGGTAATGATGCCCATCTCATTCCACCATCTTTCCTGCCCTTCTATCCCCTCCCTACCCCACCCTCCCCTTTGCCCAATCNCCACCCTGTTATGGATCAGCATCCACTTATGAGAAAGAACATTTGGCCTTTGGCTTTTTGGGATTGGCTTCTTTAGCTTAACATGATATTCTCCAACTCCATCCATTTACCTGCAAATGCCATAATTTTATTCTCTTTTAATGCTGAATAATATTCCATTGTGTATATATACCACAGTTTCTTTATCCATTCATCTATTGAAGGGCACTTAGGTTGCTTCCACAGTTTAGCTATTGTGAATTGAGCTGCTATAAACGTTGATGTAGCTGCATTCCTATAGTACGCTGATTTTAAGTCCTTTGGGTATAGGCCAAGGAGTGGGATAGCTGGGTCAAATGGTGGTTCCATTCCCAGTTTTCTAAGGAGTCTCCATACTGCTTTTCAGAGTAGTTGCACCAATTTGTAGTCCCATCAGCAACGTTATGAGTGTGCCTTTTCCCCCATATCCTTGCCAACATTTATTGTTGTCTGTATTCTTGATAACTGCCATTCTGACTGGTGTGAGATGAAATCTTGGAATGGTTTTGACTTGTATTTCTCTAATTACTAGAGATGTTGAACATTTTTTTCCATATATTTGTTGATCAAATGTATATCTTCTTCTGAGAAGTGTCTACTGATTGGGTTGTTTGAGATTTTTTTGGTGTTAAGTTTTTTGAGTTCTTTATATGTCCTAGAGATTAGTGCTCTGACACGCGTGTGGCAAAAATTTGCTCCCCAAATCTAGGCTATCTGTTCACCTCATTGATTATTTCTTTTGCTGAGATGAGCTTTTAGTTTGTGTCCATCCCATTTATTAATTCTTGATTTTATTTCTTGTGCTTTAGGAGTCTTGTTAAGGAAGTCGGGGGCCTAATCCGACATGATGAAGATTTGGGCCTACTTTTTCCTCTATTAAGCACAGAGTCTCTGGACTAATTCCTTAGGTCCTTGATCCACTTTGAGTTGAGTTTTGTACATAGTGAGAGATAGGGTTTATTTTCATTTTGCTGCATATGGATTTCCAGTTCTCCCAGCACCATTTGTTGAAGAAGCTACCTTTTCTCCAATGTATGTTTTTGGCATCTTTGTCTAGAGTGAGATAACTGTATTTATGTGGGTTTGTCACTGTGTCTTCTATTCTGTACCATTGGTCTACATGTCTATTTTGGTGCCAATACTATGCCTACTGCTTCACTTTTCTTGTGAAGGATTGCTTTGGCTGGTCTAGATCTCTTATTTTTCTAAATGAATTTCATGATTGCTTTTTCTATTTCTATAAGAAATAACTTTGGGACTTTAATTGGAATTGCATTGAACCTGTATAGTGCTTTGGGTAGTATGGCCATTTTGACAATATTAATTTTGCCTATCCAAGAGCATGAAAGAGCTTTCCATCTTCTAAGGTCTTCTTTAATTTTTTTCTTTTGTGTTCTGTAATTTTCATTACAGAGGTCTTTCGCCTTTGGTTAAGTTGATTCCCAAGTGTTTTAATTTTTTGAGGCTATTGCGAATGGAGTAGGTTTCCTAATTTTTCTTTCAAAGGATTTATCACTGATGTATAGAAATGCATTTGATTTATGGTATCCTGCTACTTTGCTGAATTTGTACATTAGTTCTAGAAGTTTTCTGGTGGAGTCTTTTGGATCCTCGACGTATAGAATCATGTCATCAGCAAATAGTGATAGTTTGAGTTCTTCTTTTCCAATTTGTATCCCTTTAATTTCTTTCATCTGTCTAATTACTCTGGCTAGATTTTTAAGAACTGTGTTGAATAGAAGTGGTGAAAGAGGGCATCCCTGTCTTGTTCCAGTTTTTAGAGGGAAGGCTTCCAAAAACCAGGGACCAGACGGATTCACAGCTGAGTTCTACAAGACCTACAAAGAAGAATTAATACCAATACTCTTCAAATTATTCCATGAAATAGAATAGGAAGGAACCCTTCCAAACTCATTCTACGAAGCTAGTATCATCCTGATTCCAAAACCAGGCAGAGACACATCAAGGAAAGAAAAATCTGGACCAATATCCCTGATGAACATTGATGCAAAATTCTCAATAAAATTCTGGCAAATCACATACAAAAACATATTAAAAAAATAGTGCACCATGATCAAGCAGGGTTCATTCCAGGGTTGCAAGTTTGGTTCATCATTTGGAAATCAATAAATATAATCCGTCACATCAATAGACTTAAAGATCAAAATCATATGATTATATCAATTGATGCAGAGTAAGCATTTGACAAAATACAGCACCCTTTCATGTTCAACACACTAGAAAAACTAGGGATAGTAGGAACATACCTGAATATTGTAAAAGCTATCTATGCTAAACCCAAGGCTAACATCATTCTAAGTGGACTTTGAAGATCTAGTGTCCCTGTGTCAGATAAATCCAGCACAGAACACTGAGAAGGCTAGATTTAAAATGTGAATTTGGGACAGTGAAGTTTGGTCAAAACAAATGACCCCTTTGTGCAGGACACGGGACCCCCTCCTGTTCCTCTGACATTTATCCATCCACATCTTTAAACACCATTCAGCCCCTATCTTACTGCTTGGCAGATATTGTTCCACAGTGTGAATGAGGACATTATCAGTATCTTATCTGTCCTTTTCAGGTAGTATGAAAATCAAATGTGATAACACATGAGGAAGTAATTTTAAATGTTAAAATAGTGTGTAAAGTGAGGGTTTTTTTATTAATAATGATAAGACCTAATTTAGGTAAATGGGGAGTCAGAAGTTTATTAAAGCCATACTGTCTTGAAAAAATATATATACATATATACATATATACATAGTCAAACCTACATATATTTATTTAAATATCTCTTATAGACAAGTATTTTATTTAAAAATTAACTCTATGTATAGTTATATTTTTTAAAAATCTCTGGAAGCTTAATACACCAAAATAAAAATTTTGGTTTTATCCAATAATAGGATTTTCTTCTCTTAATTTACATAAATGCAGTTATTTTAATATCTTCTTATACAAAGTACAAATATTAATATCTGTATGTTCTGAATATTCATTAGCATATATTATAAAGATAAAATAATAAAAGTTACTTTGAAAATAGCTTCATCTTAGTTTTTTTATGAAGTTGAATAAATGTAGTGTTTGAGCAAATTTCACTGGTAACAAGTGGGAAATCAGGGTGTGAGTCAGAGTTTCCAGATGTCAGTCAACAAAAGCAGCAGCATCCAATAATTCTGAAGAGTAAATCCACGTGGCTTGGCCTGCTCCTCAAACACATTTCTGAAATCAGAAAATCAGGGGCCAATCTAGATGTTACACTTCTGTCAGAATTCAGAGGTGTCAAAGACAATTTTTGTGTTTTTTGTTTCTCATTTGAAAATATAAATTCTTCCTGGAGAGAACAATAGATGGAATTAAAAATGAGATAAGCACTGTGCCCTCAGATGAGAAACAAGTAGATATAGGCTTTATGACTTCAGCTAAGGAATAATTGTCAGGAGAACTTGGTTAGGCCAAAGAAAATTAAGCCCAGAACTTCTCTTGCTAGGACATAGGCCAGCTACAAAGCCAACCTGAGACAATGTGAGAAAAGGAAGAGGGAATAGATTGGAACCATTCATCACCCCTTACAAGCAGCCCTTAAATCAGTTTACAGAGCCTTATTGCTCAAGTCCCCCAGCCAATGAGCTAGAACTGCACCTGCAGTCAAAGTTCCATTCATTAGCTTGTTGTAACAAAGGATGAGTCCCACTGGGGAACTGTGGTATCTGAAAACGGGGCATTTAAGAAAGGATTCTTGAAGATTGAGTGGGGAGTTAGGATTAGCCATATTATAGTCTTTGAAAGAGTTGGCTAGAATTTCATAAATTTTGGAGTTATTTACTCAGTAACCTAATCTTTAGAACACCTGAGTGTGTGCAGAGTTACTATAAGAGCAGTTTTTTTTCTTTTAATAAGTCATGTAGAATACATGGGTCAGAATGAGGTTGTGTTAAGAGAGAGGGGAGAGAGAGAGAGAGAGAGAGAGAGAGAGAGAGAGAGAGAGAGAGAGTTTGAGTTTACACCCAGGTTCTATTATTTTCCTCCATGTTAGGTTTGGTGGAGTTCATGTGTTATGTTCATTTTATAAGTAATGGTATTTTATGCAAACTATTCCTTTGTTTTATTTCCATTAGGTGAACATATTTTATGGGAGAAATAGGGGATAGGAAAATATAGAAAGAAAAAGGGAAGAGGAAACAGGTACTTGGGCATCCACTCTGGGCCAAGGGATAACACTTGAAAATATTGTGCATATACTTGTCTTTGTGCATTTTTCTCCCTTTCTAATGATCTTTATTCCATCAGAAGGAATCAATAAACTAAGGAAATGTTTCTGGGGATTCAAGTGGAGCTTTCTTCTCATTTCTTTGTCCTTTATGAAAATCAGATACTGAATAACACTTTCCATTTCTTCTCATCCACGAAACCAGCTAAATGTAATTTGGACTTTGTCACTATTTCCCATAGATCTTAAGAAACATAATACAGCCATCTTGCAGATGCTGGATGGGGACTTTTTACCCAAATGATCCTAACACTTCCTGGTCTGTGTCCATTTTCATGTCCAAGAAACATGCTTTTCATGAATAAATCACTGTATCTTTTATCAGCAGCAGCATTTTATTCTCCTATCAAATATTTTACCCATTGGATCAGAAAGCATGACCCATGAAATTGACCCTGAACATATTTTTGCTTGCCTTTTCCAAAGCTGGCATGAGCTATTCCAGATTTCCCCCAGGCTATTCATTTGATGCAAAAATGTAAGGATTCAATTGGCATTTCCACAGCTTTCTCTTAGATCTTTCTTTGGTCTCACAAATACCCCAGGGATATAGAGGATACCTAGAAACCCATTCTGGGTAAATAGAAGTGAAAAAAATACAAACAAAAAGAAGCCTGAAGGATCAGGCTACAGTGACAGAATCAGGGGGGCTGAAACACACACTAACTTGGATTCCCTTTCCTCTTCAGGCCCCTCAATTTGGTTTTTACACCCTAGCTTATGGTTTTCTTTCTTCTATGCAATCACTAGGAAACCCTTCATACTAAGAAATCATTAAGGACCCACAAATAATAACCTTTCTGGGAATCCCAGTAAATCAACCACAAAGGAACTGGAGATAAGATCCAGGTAGTGGGAGGAAGCCAAAGCACAGCTGTGGCCACTGGCCTTCAGGAAGGATCTTCTTCATTACCTCACCTGACTTTTCCCCTTGCCACACACTTGGTTGTGAGGGGAGGTGTGGCTCTCATGTGATTTTTCCTCCAAGTCCCCATGTGTCCTCTGGGGGAAAATTATGTTGATGATTGTTTCAACATCATACAAATAATATAATGAGACATGTAAGAAAATGCTGCAGTAGCAATCCACAGCAAAACAACCAATAAAGGATTCTAGAGAAAGGAGGTTGAATTGTCAGGCAAAGAAGTCATCGACTTAAGTTATCAAGCCAATTGCAGATACCTGTTTCATGGGCCCAGGTGAAATGTTGTTTTCTTAGTCCAAATGTGGAGTGGTGATTTGTATCTTGTGTCTCCAAGGCAGAGAACTCGTAGACAATTTTGAACATGACGTGAACATAGGACCCTCTCAGGCGTATGTGTGTTGCTCATGCCTGGAATGCCCCTTTTCCCATAGCTGTGAAACAAACTCCTGCTCAGTCGTCATCTTCTCTGTCAAGTTCATTAATCCATCCTTAAAGGTTTACTGACTTTGGCTAAATGGACTGTGTGTGCTTCTTTGGAAATGCCTTTTTTGGGGCCTCTTTATATCAATAGTCCTAACACAATCCCAAACTCATAGGTGCACAATAAGATTGTCTGCATCTCTGGTCCTCTTAGGAAAATGTCTAGGTCACCCTCTGAAAGGGAAATGCTGCTGAGGGCTTTTCTCAGAAAACTCCTCCTGCCCTGGTTTTCAGGCAACAGATAGGAAGTCCTTTCCTTCCTGGAAGTTTGCACTTGGAAATTTCACCTTGCACTTGGCCCTTCACAAACTACTTGTGGGAGAAAGGGATGAATCATCATTCTTTAAAGAAAAGATATGGGGTTGGGCTGAGTGACTTTCATGTGTCTCTCTCTCCACATTCGCCTCAGCTCTTGTGGAGAAATGGTGAGGTAGGTAAGGGCACCCCTGAGTGGGAGTGCAAAGTCTGAATCTCCCCGCTCACTCTGCCATTGATAACTGACTTATTTAATTATATTGCTTTTTCTCAGGCTCATCATCTATGCACAAGAGGGTTGGGTTCTATGATGCCCAAATGCAACTTCCAACTCTAACAATTGTCTTAATATGGTAGGAGTTTCCATATCTGTGGAATACCAAAATGGACAATCCAATTAACGACTGTTCTTCTAACATTAGTTGAACAGACAAGGTCCCTACCCCTGTTGTTTAGAAAATTTTTGTCATTGAAATAATGGAGTGGGGTGTTGTTTCTATTCTTTTGACTTCTCTGCTCTCACTCATATCATGGAACTTTGCATGGCTATTTGGTGACTGGGTGTATGGTAGTTCTGTTATGTGAACTGGCAACATAGAGGCCAAACAGAAAGTGCCCTGGAATACAAGTCAGGCAAAATAAGAAAGGTAAATGTTCAACAAACATGTGAAAAACTGTTCAACATTACGGGTAATTAGAGAAATGCAAATTAAAACTACACTGAGAATTCATCTCACTCCAGTCAGAATGACAATTTTCAAGAATGCAAGTAACAATAAATGTTGGCAAGAACGTGGTGAAAAGGGAATGCTCGTACATTATTGGTGGGACTGCAATTTGGTGCAACTCCTCTGGAAAGTACTATTGAGATTCCTCAAAAAACTGGGAATGGAACCACCATTTTGCCCAGTTATCCCACTCATTTGCATATATCCAGAAGATTTTAAATCAACATATTCTAGTGACACAGCCACATCAATATTTATAGTAGGACAATTCACAATAACTAAGCTATGCAACCAATCTAGGTGCCCTTCAATAGAAGACTGAATAAAAAATTGTGATATATATATATATATATATATACACACACACACACACACACACACACACACACACACACTCACACACAATGGGATATTACTCAGCCATTAAGAAGAGTGACTTTATGACATTTTCCAGTAAATGGATAGATCTGGAGACTACCATGCTAAGTGAAATAAGTCAATCCCACAGAACCAAAGGTTGAATGTTTTCACTGATGTGGAAGCTAAACCAGAGTAAAGGGGAGGTGGAGAAGAAGAGAAGTTCAGTAAATTAGACAATGAAAGGAAGGGAGGGGTAAAGGGATAAGAAAGACAGTAGAATAAATCTAATATAATTTTCCTATGTACGCACATGAAAATATCTAAGTGAATCCCACCATCTTACCCACCCACAAGAATGGAGTCCTAATTAGAGTAAAATGTTTTCCATGCTTGTATAATTTTATCAAAATGGATTTTACTGTCATGTATAACTAAGAAGAACTAATTAAAAAAAAAAAGTCAGGCAATCTGGAGTCTAGCCTAGCTCTGCCACTAACTAGATCTATGGCCTTGGGCTTGTCTTGTGCCTGCTTTAGGTCTCTGTTTCTTCACTTGTTAATTGGGGGGTCTGAATTAGATGACCTTCAGCACCTTCAACCCTGGGTCCTATGAATTCTTAGAAATGACATCTCCATAGAGAGTGAAGTAAGGAGAAGCCTTGTGTCAAAATACTTCAGATGCCACACAATTAACTATGGAATTCGAGCAATCGACTCCTGCCCTGCTCCCTATCCACTGCCTGCCTGCGTTAATGGCATTTTTCAGAGCCTTTTGCTTAGAACATGTCAGCCTCCAACTAATTGGCATCTGTCCATCAATGTAGAGGGAAGTCAAAGGAGTCTCTTTGCCTAGAACTCTCCTAATTCTCCTCTGTGGGTAGGAGTGGAATGCACCTCACGTTCTGACTTTCCTCTGATATCGAAAAAGTCTATCCTGAATATATTATCTTCTGTTCTTGTGTCCTCAAGATGTAGGCTCATTTGAGAAATTTCACCAAAGAGAATGACCATCTACATTATGTCAAATGTGGCTCTATCAGGACAGCCTGTAACCACATGCCAGAAATATTGGAGTCCGAGAAGGAAAAGAAAGGAAGGTGCTCTTTCCTGCTACCTTCAATATCGTGTAGAGTCGCACCATAGACTCTGCAAGACAACTGCCTTGGTTTGAATCTTTATTTGCTACTGAACCAGCCATGAGGCAGATGGAAATCTACTCTGCCTCTCTTTCCATATCTGTGTAATGGGGCTGTAAATAAAATACCCACTTCACGAGGTTAAATGAAACAATGCATGTTTATTAGTGCAGTGTTTAACACAGGAAGGCTTTTAATATTAACATTATAATCTTTGATTTCATTTTTGGCTAGCCGACATTTTCTATGTCCCCCTTCAACTGTTCAAACCGGTTTCTTTTTAGCAGTTTGGTAGCAATTCATAGCAATTCATCCCTACCCAACCTCTTGGGGCCTTGGTCCTCTGGGCGATTTTTTCATGGTCCTGTAACATTCTGCTTTTCTTGGATGATTATTTGGCAAAGGGCTTTTCTACTGGGAATCCTCCTATCAACACTGGCTCACCAACCTGGGATGCTGTACACCCCTGACCTGAATCACCTAGCAGTTTACAATTACTTTTGCAAGACAGAAGACACTTAACCTCAAAATAGCATAGCTTTAATCACAGCTTGTGATGTGCCCTCAGTATGCATAAGATACACATCCAAACACACTGAAAGCATCTCATTCCAAAGGGGGGGAGAAATACCCTTCACTTATACCACTTGCTGAATAGAGGTCTAGGCTGTGTTAATCGTTCAGTAACCAACTCCCATTTTCTTCACTCCCTATTCTCTTTCTTTAATATCAACAGCTGGGACCAGGCAGCATGCAGCCAAAGGAAAGAAGACTTTCCCATGGGGGGGGGGGATAGAAGCAATTCGTTTAATGTGTTTTATCGATTGTACGGCACATTTACTCCATGGGTTCAAGACACCACGTGTCCACTCTCTTGAAGGCAAGTCCAAATCACTTATGGCATCTTTACGGAAACTCAAAATTAAATGGAAATATGACTATGAGGCCATCAGCTAAAAAGCATTGGCTCCTCATGGGGGATTCTGCTTTTTATTCCTCCCCCTCTCTCATCTCTATCATCTTTCAGATCATTGTCCTTGAAGAAATCTCCCTTGGGCTTTTCCACTGCAGCTCTTGGAAGGCCAGCTTTGGTAAGAGGCAGTAAAATGTCCAGATCACAGAACTAAATTACAGGAGAGGCCATATATTGCAATTGTATCAACATGAGTATGTAAATAACCATTTATAAAATCAAACTATTCTGTCTATGAAGCTGCCTGTATTTGTAAAGATAAAAACATGTGTCTAACAACACTTGAATTAAGTAAGCACTACATGTCTCATTTCCACTCATGGGGGCAGGATGAGCATGATGGCAGCCACTTTGTGGGAACCTGCCCAAACTTGTTATCTGTAAATGGCCCTGTGGGCCAGGGATTTGGAGGAGAAAAGTAAATCACAGTGGAGGTGAGAAGCTGAGTTGTATCTAGAAATTTGTAACTGGGTGTCCACTCTAAGAATAATACAGATGAGGAAGGAGATGGATATCAGTGAAGCAAGTGGCTTAAACCAAGTGTTACATATAGTGACAAAGTGACCAAGATGCACTTTCATGTGCTCAGCTATGTGGCTTGGGAGTGTCTTTGATATGAATTTAATTCTTTCTATTTTCAGAAAAGAATTCTTATGTGTATATTAAGGGTGACTTTAGACACTTGGAAGAACTAGCTCTTCATAAACCAGATTCAAACAAAGAAGGACTGGAATAGGTGGGAGGACCATGATGGAGATCCCCAGAGATTGCAACTTTTTAGAAACAAACTCTGTTTTTCTGTCTTTTCTCAACTCTTTGCTGGAAGACCAACAGCTGGGCCCATGCTGCATGCAGATGAGGAATTAAGACTTTCTCATAGGAGGAAGAAAACCAAAAGCAATTCATTTAATGCATTTTATTGATTATACGGCTCATATACTTCCTGAGTTCCAGATAGCACATGTCCATTCTCCTGACGGCAAGTTCAAATCATCCTTGGCATCTTTATAGTATCTTTTACTTCCTTAGCAGAGTCAAGTAAAGGATGGGGAGATGGTGTGTGTGTGTGTGGATGATTATTTGGCAAATGGTGTGTGTGTGTGTGTCTGTGTGTGTATGTGTGTGTAGGGGAGGAATAGAGAGGGCAAATGAGAGAGAGAAGGAAAAAACACATATGCAATGAAAGAAATTAGTATTGGAAGGCAAAGGCAGGGTCTGGAAAAAGAAAATCATTGCAATGTGGAAACAGGTTCTGGAGATTTCAGGGTCAACATGAGGAAAAAATATCCTTTGGATGATTTTGAATAGCTTGATGTTTGGTTCCAAAGAAACAGTTCCCCAAAGATCTTATTTTCCACAAAAGAAAGAGATGCTGAGAAAAAGAGGTAGCTAGCCTCTGGGTGATCAATGGGGCTAAGAAGAGAAAATAAGCTTTTCAGGCTGAGAAGGAGCTGAGACTTACATGCAGCGTGGTCTTCTTCCAACCTGCTGATTTTAGCAATCTTGGGCTCCACACTCTGTTGTAAAGGAGAAACTGTTTAGAGGAAGAACTGAGGGAGGGGGCTTTTATAATTCTCCTGACAGCAAGTTCAAATCATCCTTGGCATCTTTATAGTATCTTTCACTTCCTTAGCAGAGTCAAGTAAAGGATGGGGAGATGGTGTGTATAATTTTACAGATTATTCCCTTCAGCAGGGCAGGGGGCACAAGATAGATTGATAAAAGAGATGGGTTCCCTAGGACGTTGGCAAACTTGGTCTGCATACAAGACAAGGATTAGTTTGTTTCAGGGGATCCCTGGATCTGGGGCTTTGAGTTTCCCTCAACAGGAGAAGTTGTTTCCACTGGTGAGCGTCAGTAGGAAGCTTCATTTTCTAGTCTCTGTACTTCGGCTGTTGGTAATTTTCAGGGCAACGACTCAGATCCGACCTGCTAGAAGTCTCTGGGCACTTTAAATCAATTACAACTCTTCACTCCTGTTACAGGTTTAAAAATGTATCTGGGATAATGTCAAACAGCATTGAGAATAGTCTTCAGGCCTCAAATAAAGCATCAGTGACCTCCTTACCCTCAATTTTCCCTGGATGTCAGGACACCCCTCTACAGGGTGAAGGAGTATATAAATTTAATCTGGTTGTTCATAGCAGGGTTGAACGGAGGGACCAATCAGTTGTCACTCTGGGCAGTGACAAGCTCACAGCCCTGTCAGTAATAGGCAATGGAGCACAAGCTGCCATTAGATGCATCCGTGTCACCTGAGGAAGAGGAAAAATAGGGGTGGAGAAATCCTCTCAGGAGGATTTGCTCACAGCTTGAGAGGAAGTGAACTCCCCAAGCAGTGAAAAGGTCCATTCCTGAATCTGTTGATGGATTTCTATTCAACCATATTTTTAGGAGATATGGGCAATTATTTGGTGGGTATGATCCTTGCATCTCTCTCTCTTCAAATCTCAACATGTTTGCCTACAGGAAGGCTAGTGTATTCTCTTATTCCAAGTGTGGTCCAAAAATCAGCCTCCTCAGTCGCAATTAGGAGTTTGTTAGAAATGCAGAAATCTCAGACCACCCCACACCTCAGGAATCAGAATCTGCATCTTAACAAGATTTTCAGATGATTTGTATGCATGTTAATCACGGTTGCATATAAAGCTCTGAACATCTACTTTTATTGGAAACAATTCCATAGATGTTGCTGCTATCACTCAGACAAATGGCAGTGACTTTCTTTTATATAATACTAAAATAAAAGTTTTGCAGTCAATTCAGCTGAATGGTGTGTTACCTAAGAGGTGTTTTCTCCTCCTTCCAGTTTTCCTTTCCCATGGAAACCAAACACAAATCGAATGGGAAGGAAATGCACGGACCATTCAATTTCTTTTAGGCTTGATACCTGATTTCTTCCAGATTAAGGGTCACTGTTATTTTCATGGCTCAATTGAATTGTCTGCCTGAGCGTATGTGGCATTGTGTGAGTGTGTATATATGTGTGTGTGTGTGTGTTTTCTACATAAACCTAAACATTTATCAGGTTATCAGGCAATCTTTAGATAATACATGCTTCATCTCCTCTCTTTTTCATTTCTTGAAAATATTTTGGTGCCCTTTGCCACAGGGACAAGCTTTGTCAAAAGAAAGAGCAAACGATGCATTAGGAGCAGTGAGTCAAACTGTCTTCTTAAAGTTGCCTCAACCCTTCTGTGCTCACCATCACCTGTTAACTTCTTGTTCACCCACCCTTCTGCAGCACATCCTCACCCAACTCGCTGTTGGGTCATACTCTAAGGGAGGATTTGGAAGATGAACATATCATCCTATTCTCCTTCTTCATCCACAAGCATCCTATGTTGTTGGGAAGCCCCGCAGGCAGGTCTGGGAAGGAGGCATTGCAGATCACAGAAGCTCGTAATTGCTGGAGAGAATCATGGAGTTGGGAGTTCAACTGGAGCTAATTTGTGTGCTCCTTTTCCTTTTTGGATGCCTCAGTGATCCCCAACCAAGATCCCCAGTGTGGAATCTTCCTCCACTACAGACCCATTATCTCTGTCTGAGATGCATTACATCATTAATTTCTTCAAATATTAACTGAACTTCGATGAGATACTAGTCTGAAATTTCCAAATACAGAGATGAATAAGAGAGATTCCTGACACCTTGCACGTCTGCATGGGGACAGTGGAGTGAGGGTGAGCTTTGGGACTAAAGTAGACTGGATTTGAATTTTGACTTTGACATTTCCTCATTGTTTTAAATTTATATAGGTAAGTATTTTGAACTCTCTAGGCCTCATTGTTTCTGTATACTAAGTCCTTTCTTAAAAGTGAGATTATAAACACTTTTCATGTAAGGACCACAACACAGACTTCTCTTATATCTTGTGGGGCACATATCAGCTGCTTAGTAAATACTCACTAAACCAAATTGAATTCTGAATACAACTTAAAAATCAATATGACATGGAAAAATGAGAGTCCCAGATGTACTACTAAGTACCTAGGAGGAAGTCTTTAGATAAATCGTTTAACTTCAGGGTATTTTTAAAAAATACATAAGAAAAAGAAATGGGGAACTTTTTAGGATTCCAAACTGAGTAAAATGCTGAATAGCTCTTCCATGACAAATGCTGTATTCATAATTCACTAAAGTTTGCTTGGAGCTGTGTGTGTGTGTGTGTGTGTGTGTGTGTAATGCGTATTTATTTGCACTCATTTCAGTATAAAGTTAAAAGTTCATAAGACATTTCAGTAGATTAAAGACACAATATGCCTTAGAATAAAGAAGTCTTCACACTTGTTTAATTCAGAATTCCCCAAGCTTATTTTAACACCTCTCTTTTAAATAAAGTGTCTATTACCATCTTAGTTTTTCTTAGCATACTCAACTCAAAGTTGCAACAAATCATTTCCTTTCCCTAATTTTAAATCTGTTTTGATATTTGCAAATGATCTCCAAGTTCCATTTTAGGAAGTCATTTTTAATTTTGCTCTGTCCTCAGTAGATATCATGTAAGTTGTCTAGTGAGCAGGATGGGATCACTCAGCCAATGGCCAGGCCCTGCTGACTCTCCCACCCGTCACCAAGGCCTATTGTCTGCTATGAACCATCACTAATCACATCTCTCTATGCATTGTATTTGCTAGATTGTGGATTCACAATGACCTTTCACTAGATTCCTCATGAACACCAGGAGGTAAGTGTAAATATTGCTGCTTTTGGATGCAGATTCCTAGTTTAGGTCACTGGTACCCATGCTAACATTACTTTCTCAAGGCATTGGTGCTCTGTTAAGAGATGGCAGATCATCAACAGCCTCTTTCAATCTCGTTGGTAAGATTCCAACTTCTTTGAAATGTGAGACACATGCTATGCATTGGTTTTTAAAATCTTGACATTTGGTTGGCAAAGTCCTGTGTTTTTCATTTTAGGGATGACCTCACCACAGGAAGCTGGCACTCCATATTTTTGATGCCAAAACTCATCCTGGCATTTCTGTCAAGATAAGCATCTCACAGTGAAATGGAGTTGTTTCCCAGGGCCTTCTGAGTTCAGACCTGAGCTCACCTGAGGGTGAGAAAATTAAAGGCATCTGTTGAAAGCAGAGACTGTTTCTGAGGCTGGAGTGAGACTATATCTCCAACTGATACCTTTTCAGCTGTTCCCTGATCCCTGTTTTGACACGTTTGACCCTGGGTGGCTCCTAGTGGGTGATTATGGAGATTCACAGAAATAAAAGACTGTTTCTCAATTCAAATGATATGGGCCTAGTTGGAGGCAAACACTGTTTATTGGCCTCTACTGTTTAGCAACTAATGAAATTAATTTTTAAAGAAGAGTTACAAGTGAAATACTGTATACACTTTGCAGTTCTTGGCTCAATGGAATATGAAATGAGCCAGACTTAGGTCTATGGAATTTCCCCAAGAGATTGTTCTTGGAGAAGCCAGAGTAGATGATGCAAAGATTAAACATTTCTCAGCAGAATCACTGTGATATCATGTCTGGTGTAGTTTTATTGTCATTGTGTTATGGCTGGGAAATGTCCCCAGCTGTCTGAAGTAAGCCCTCTTATTTTCAAAAATAGCAAATTATAATTTTGAACTTAAATGCCATGTGAAATTGAAACTGAATTCATTGCAAGTCAATTATTGATCTTTAAATGAAGAAAGAAAGTCGTGGCCATCAGGGTTCCATAAGTCTTGCAAATCATCCTCTACCCTCGCAGCTCCTTGGTCACCAGAAAAATGACAGAGGGCTGACTAATAGTGACTTCAGTTTGCAGAGATTGTTTCATCCATCATACTGGTGATTCTACTTTCTCCTTATCATATTATTGATGATCAGTTGGTGGTATTACCCATGATGGATGAAGCCAGAAAAGGCTAGCAGAGAATTCTGTATATACAGGTGACATAGAACGAGAAGTTAGGCAGATAGAAGAGGTCCACAATCATTAGATTTCAAGCCTTGTTGGATGAAAATAGAACTGAGCTCGAAGTAGTCTGAACTGGATGTAGATAAGGCTGATTTTTTGGTAATAGATTTTGTTGTTGTTGTTGTTAGAGGCCATAATATCACAAACAACAACAAAAGAAAAATCTGATAAAGAAGATATGAAACATTGCTATCAGACTCTAAAACAAATTGCTAGATAAATTGGTTATCTAGTGAAGAAAAATGTGTTCTTGTCAGAAATAATTACCCTAGTTTATAATTTCTGAAGACACAAATTATTTGAAATGTATTTTATACTTGTATGAGGGCAGAACTTCATTTCAGGATATCAGTAGAATCCAAACCCATGCAAAAGTAGAGCTGTTGATTTGAGGTCTGTGTCTTTCTGTCACATTTACTTATTCAATTTATTCAACATTCATTATTCAATTTATTATTTATTAGGAACTTTCTTCGTGCCAGATTCTCTTTCTAACTGAATATTCAGGAGTTAACAAAACAAAATTTTTTTAAAAAGATGCCTTTTGTTAGAAGAAATAGGAAGAGTTACCTTATATGATGGCAAAACATAGAAATAAAATAAGAAAAGACATCAGGTAACATTATTTAAGTGAGCCATAAGTTTTAAGGAGATAGTATGCTGGGAGCCATTAGCCAAGTAGGTATGACAATTTCCTTGCCAGCGTACCCCATGTTGCTTAGTGGAAGGACTCGTGGAAATAGGACATTTTGCAGTGACATTGCATGTAGGTGACTTTGCTCAAGGACCAGGGCGGATTAGGGTGTTCCCAGTTTAGGATAATCGGGTTTAGGGTGTTCCAGGTTTAAGATTATTCCTGCTGGGAATAGGGCGTATCCTGCTGCCTGAGTTCCCCTTGAGTTCTCACGAGATTCAGACAGTATTTTTTGGGAGATAGAAGCCCAGTGGGAGTGGATTTGGGCAGAGAACGTGGATTTCCCCAGAACGTGTTTGTAGATGGCTGGTGTGAGTTCGGGAATAAAGAGTTGCTGTTTGAATCTTCAAGCTGTGTGGTGGCTCGTGATTGTGTGCCCAGCCAGACTGGGGCAATAGTAGTTTATAGAGAATTATAGAATCCACCACTTTAGGTTGGGTGGTCAAGATGCTACAGGTTCTGGTAGGAAGAATGAGTTTTGAGTAGACTGGGCTCCATCCACTCAAGGCATTGGTGCTCTGAGGAAAAAAGAAAGTTGCCCCAAACAAACAAAGAAACAAAAACCCTATGTGTAACAGCACAGTGAAGATAAAGTGGCTGAATGTCCAGAGAAGGGAAAACCACAGAAAAGTGAACTGATTATCTGCTACTCTTTTTTTTTTTTCCTGTGGGGTATTTGTTGAATATGAAAATGGCTAAGTAATCAATTTTGTCCCAGGCATGAAACCCCTGCTGGGGGACAGAGAATCCTTCAGAGCCTCTAGTGATTACTTAGAGATATTGTGACCAAATTGGATATTTGTGGAGTCTCGGCTAAGTTCCTCAAGTCACTCCTTAATGTTTGAAGCTCTATAAGGTTGCATTGCTATAACGTGTCATCAAAACCCCTGAAAAGCAAAACAGAGCAGTTCTGAAGAGACAAGAATTTGAGTTTATTATTGTCTAGAAAATAGGCCCTGGTAGCTCACTGGGGGTCAACTTTAGAAATACCTGACCTTCAAGGGTTTACATTCCTCAAATACCTCTACAGTCTCATCCTGTCATGGCACCAGGCTCAGACCTGAGGGCTAGAATCTCATCCACTTGACCAGGTCGAGGTACTAAAAAGGATGCAAACTTCTCAATAAGCTTCTGCCAACATCGTGATGCAAAAGCTAAAGAGACAACTTATCTGTTCCCTGCTCCCTACTCCCTACTCTCACCTCTAGCCCATATCCAGTGGTGACAAAGGATGGGACAGATGTAATAGATATTTCCTATCAAAAGTAGAGAAGGGCAGTCAGCACATGATAGTGCCGGATCTACGGCTGGATACATTGCTAGTTCCTTGATCAGAGTACAATCTTGCTCCATGGGAATGGATCCATGGCACTTGGTTCTGCCTTCTATTGATTACAGTGAGTTAAACAGCCATCACTGATTCAGTGAGAAAGAAGATAAATGAGAGCTTAAATATGAGGTTGATTCATTGGGCATCTTAGAGAAAAGCTATGACAGTGATATAAGCTGTCTCACACAGCATACTCAGACATATATGTGTCTATTGCTACTTTAAGAACAAGAGAGGAAAAAACTATATATATATATATATATATATATATATATACATATATATGAATTTCTATCTTTACTGGCCTAAAAACATCAAAATGTTATTGAGGCTAATTGCTCAATTTTGAGAAGTGAAAAAATCTGAGTTTCTCTTAAATTATACTACTTTTAAAAGTGGGACCTTTGATAAGTCACTTAATCCCTTGAGGCATTGTTATCCTAATCAATGTAAAGAGAATATATACTATATGGTTCATGTGGTTATCGTGAGGATGAAGTAAGCTGATGTATGACAAATTCTTAGCCCAGAGAAGGTCATTTTATCCAGGTTCTACAAATGGTACTTTAATAAAAAAAATACTGTTTACAAGACATAGGCTGAGATAGGAGGATTTCAGAAATGGACTGAAGCTCTGTGCTCAGATTCAGTGTGGCATTCATAGTAAATATAAAGCAGAGGCCAGTCAGGCACGGTGGTACATGCCTATAATCCCAGGCATGCACCTGTTTGGGAGGCTGAGACAGGAGGATCACTAGGAGGATCACATGCCTCAGCAATGTAGTGAGGTTGCAAGCAGCTTAACAAGACCCTGTTTCAAAATAAAAAAATAAAAAGGGCCAGGATGTAGCTCAGTAATAAAGTATACCTGAGTTCAATCCCTGATACCAAATAAATAAATAAATAGATAAATTATATATATATATATATA
>NW_026000016.1:37743807-37766026 GCF_001458135.2 Marmota marmota marmota
AAATTATATATATATATATATATATATATATATATATATATATATATCCCTGATACCAAATAAATAGATAAATTATATATATTACATATGTATTATTGTGTGTGTGTGTGTGTGTGTGTGTGTGTATGAGGCCAAATAATATAGGTTTGGAGAAGTGCAGTTATTAGACCATGGTGTTCTGAAGCAGATGAACTTATTTATCTGGGCAAAGACTAGAACTTCTCTTAAAGGAAGGTTAGACCATCATCTTGGTACAAGGGCAATCCAATTAGCAGAGGAGGAAGAAAATCTTGCACTGGTTGGAAGCATCCAGGAACATGAGCAACCTGTGAGCAGGTCTGCATTTCTTCAAGTCCAGTAGTCAGTCAAATAGCCAGTCTGTCACTCTACATCACGCAGTGATTTTCTTCCATCACCTCCCAAGTCTTTAGAAATGTTAAAGGGATAGCTCAAGCTTTGCTTTGCTGTGGGACTTGAGGGCAATATCTCTGCTGCTCTCCTAGGGTTCAGCACTCCACCCTTCTCCTGCTTCATGACAGGCACACTCTTGTAAGAACAGTGGTCTCCACACTGAAGCACCCAGCTGGCCATGGCAGAGACAGTGTCGGTCATTGATGCGGTGGTGGGTGTGAGTCACTGTAGTGGTACCCTCTTTCTCCACAGAAAAGTCTTAACTGGACTTCTCCAGAAATCTTCACCATGGCTGATTCTGGGACTGTCAGCAAAAGAGTCTCTGCAAAAGAGTTCCATGTAGATAAACTTCCTATTTTCATGTTGCCCTCTTTTACTTGGCCACTGGCCGGGAAGATATCAGCACTTCAGGTGCTGGACACCCCCTTACTAGTTTTTCACAAATGTATCTAGTATAGTAGTTTGTAGAAATGTGCAAACAAGGCCTCTGGCCTTGAGCTGGGCTTCACAGAGATGTCTACATTTTTAAGATAAGTTACCAACTGGGCTCCATGGTAACAACTGGCAGGGGGAGGAAAGAAGGGGAGAAGAACCTCTCCCCTTCTCAGGTGTTGTCCTTGAAGAGTTAACTTGCCCAAAACAGTGAAAGAAAAAGCTGATTTTATGTGAACTTCTGCAGACTGTGAACTTCTGAGCCCCTCCCCTTAGATGCTAGGTATAAAACTCTGAAATTCCCTGAACTTGGGGCTCAGGGGATTGATTGATTACAGCAAAAGTTGTGCCCTCTGAACCTGGCTGCAGCCAAATTAAACTGTTTCCTGCTATCTTCGGTGCCTTGCCTCATTTGTCCCTACAACATCACCACTGCCCAGTGAACTCTCCGAGAGACTGGAGAAGGGAGACCCCAAAAGATGACATAAAGTTTGGTTAAGTCATCATGATTTTGTAAAATGCTTAAATGTAATTTAACTTTATACCCCAAAATGGTAAAGTCTTCATGCAAAGACTGTGTGGAGGTAAGGTTAGGTTGGAGAATGTATCAGAAAATAGTGGACAAAAACTAGGGTTGAAAAAGAATAACCTGCACCTGGGTTCCAGTAGTGTTTATGTATATGACTGTAATTTCAAAGTGCTATTGTGTGTGCGTGCACACAATTTATGGACAGCTCTACCAAAGTCCTTTGGCTTACTGAGCAAAGTAGGCAAAAAATAATTTGAACTTTTCATAAACATGCACAAGTTAATGTATGGTGCTTTGGTATGGAGATCTCTTGGGAATGTTTTAGTGACAGAGAGCATCATTTATCATCTTCGCCAATCCCTTCCATTCACTTGTACATTCAGTAGTTCTTAGAAATTCTTCCAGAATCCACCTTCCTATTTTCAGATAGTAGTTCATCATATATTGGCTTCTAGGAGTCTTCTCTTCTCTATACGTAACTACTTTACATTTGTCATAGATTACAGCTTAAAAGAAGTTAAACATTTTTGGAGGAAATCAGATTTTAAAAGCTTGTCATGATTCTGAAAACCCTCCTGGAGGTAGCCTCGTGTCTCTTCCACAAAATGCATGGACTTATGATACTCTGGTGTGTTTTCCATTGTGACCAGGTTAGCAGATATATTTTGGTGGATTTTCATTGTTAGAAGGCTGATCATTAGGTAAATAGGAAATTTTTGTACTTCACAAGTAACGATGATTATCAAACTACTCACATGGCAAACAGAAATCTAAGCATTGTGTTAGGGACTGTCATAGCAGGCCATCTGTGTTCAGCTTCTTCCCAGAGCCATTTAAGAGACACACTGAACTCCAGTATAAGCCAGCACTTCCTCAATCACGGGTTTGAACTCATGTGTTGAACTACCCTTGCTTATGACCTCCTGTACATGTCAGCAGAGAATCAGAAATATGAGCTGACATTGCAATCAGGGAAACACACCCCCCCACACAAAACTTCTGCCAGGGTAGCCTGACCTCCCTTTTCACACCTCTTCCGGCGGCACATGCCGCAGGGACCTGTTAATAGCTTGTATTACAAGAATCCCCTGGGTTGTGTCCAAGTTTAGAATCTACAGAAGAAGAAACAAGATTTAAACATGTATAGGGGTGCTGGGCAGCGTGGCTGTGTATGTCCTGAAAGTCCTTGAGTTAGGAATAAGGCAGACAAATGCAGGAAGCTTTAGGAAGTTATAGATCCAAGTTTGGTTTTCCTGCCAACATGTGTGAGAAGATTTCATTTGATTTGCTTCCAATTTCCCTTTATTTCTCTTCTACCTTTTCCAGTTTCTCTGGCCAACATGCTTCTCTCCAGAATTTCCAGATTGTTTCCCTGGGGCTCTGTCCTCAGTTAGCCCTCCGGTAGCAGCCCAGGGTGCTAGAACCTAATAACTCTTAGGGTGAGATGCGGAGCCCCTTAAACATGGTCAGGATTTCAGTATTTAAAGGCGTTAACTTTAATGGCTAGTGTTCTGCTTAGAATTCACATAGAAGCCCCCCTCCTCACCCCACTCTATGGAACCATTCAGTTCTTTCCCCCAACAAAGTGCCACCTGTTATATCCTACTGGGTGAATAATGGAGTTGAGAGTCTCTAATCCAGGACCACCACACAATGAAGGTAAGTTATAGCTTGGGGCAAAGGTAGTAGGAGAGGGTGGTGGGCATTTGGATTTAATTGGAGTTGAGGCCACCAGTTTTGTAGATAAATGGGTTTTTTTTTAAATTCTGAATCTATTCAATAATTACAGTCAAGGTTCGCACAAAGAAAAGTGCACCTGGGTTCAGAAAGGGGAGTGCTGGGATTATTTCTCAACCCTGTTGGTCTAAATCCTCGCCTCCTGCTCCCTGGCTATTGCAAGCAGATGCTGAACATGCTTTGAGCAAAGGGCTAGGGGTTCCTGCCAAGCAGCTCCAGAGGCATCTGCAAACCACAATCATTGAAGACATTTCCCAAAAGGCTTTAGGAGTACAAATCTCTTTAATTAAAATGGGAAAAGCCATAGTGAACAAGGCGAGAGGAGGCTGAGTGAGAGTGGGAGGGAGGGGGAATGGAGGGAAGAAAGCAAAAGAGAAAAAGTAATAAATATTTTACAAGTGTTTTCAAACACTGGCCGTCTAACACCCAGTGGAAAACGCCACTTGATGGATTATATTTTGGGTTGGAAAGTGAGGCTAATTCAATGTAATGAGAGGTGAATGGGACTTCAGGCCCCAACCTCAAGAGACCCCTTACAAAAGAGTCTGCTCTTTCAGTCATTAATTTTTTATGAAGTTTAATAGGCCTGAGCCTAGAGACCTTCTGTGGTGTTGATTAGCTTCATATTTCTCTCATTAATGTAGAATCTGATTAGCTCTTATAAAAAGCATTTCATCTCAGGCCCAGGCATGGCAAGCAAGCACATTGTTCTGATATTAGGAATTGCAAGTTTGATTCACTTGAGGAAAGAGACATCCACAGGGACAAAGGCCCTCGCTTCTTGCTGTCACAGGATGAGAGCATTAGCAAGACCAGCTGTCTCTCACGTTTTGCTGACTGCATTAGAGAACCCTCCACATTCGGACTGTGGCTATCTCATTGGATTCCAGCTGAGCTGTTATACTACAAAGATAGCTGCCTTATGGTAGGCAACATCCAGGTATGTGTCAGGGTTTGAGCAGAGAAGCAAAACTGGCATGAGGGAAAGAGAATAAGAGTGTTTATAATGATTAGACTATATGCCATCATTGGAGCTGGTGAAGCACCTTGCTGTGCTATATCTTATATTCTACCTGAAGTTGCTGTACGGCAGCCAGACCAGCAGTCAGTATGAAAAGCTGGATATATATGCCCGAGAGCCCAGACCAACTGGAATGTATCAGCACAAACTGGAATCCCTCTCTGTTTCTTACTACCTCTAATCTTGATGCCAGATGACCAGCAAAGATGGCTACGCCCTTTGCCATGGAGGTGTGTATACATTTGCCTGAGACTTAGAGAAACTGAAGAAGGTGATCAGCTGCTTCTCAAAGAGCTGAGGACCAGGTGCTGCCACACTCTAAGATGTCAACTGATCAGCAGCAATGCTGAGGAGCTGCCCCAGTGCTGAGGCCCAACATTGAACTTTCTAGAGCAAACACAGTCACCCCTTCATTTCTGCCTTCCCATCTCAAAATTCTCAATGGCTAACACTAGCCAAGAGCCATCCAGAGATGGGAATTCTGGGAAATGACCCAGTGTAGCTAATTTGACACAGCACAGAGACACACAGCCAGTCCTAAGTAATGCACATTAATTTGGGTGACTTGATGCCAGGGGTGATCTCTGTTGTACAAATAAAGGGCAGATGAGAGGTGGCACCTCATGAGGATCCAATCCTTGAGAACTGCTGGGAGAATTTAGGCTGAAAGAACTTTTATTTCAGTAAAGATCATAAGATATCCAGAATTATCTAGAAACAAGAAACTTTAATAAAAATATTTTTAAAATAAAATAAAGTGAAAATAAGAGAAATAATTATTTTAAAAATTATGCAGTATTTCCATAGTCTATTTTCTCCTCCACTTTCTAGGAAGCTCATTTCATTGATTCTCCTGTAGGTCTCCTGCCCATCATCAACTGCAGGGTGTTTCCTACTTCACTGAGGAAATTGAAGCATTCTGAACATCCCAGACTCCCACCACCACTTCCCATCTCCTAAGCCCATCTGCCTCCATGTATCTGCTTTCTCTATTTGTGTATCTATCCTCATTGCTAATCCAATACCACCTTCTGATTCTTTCTCTTGCATACATAAGAACAAGGCTCCAGCAATTTCCCTATTCCACCTGCATCATTAGTTTTTCTCTCTGTACTTGATCACGGCTATCAGCTTACAAACAAGCTATTACTATCTCTTCCTAATAAAATGAAACTTCCTTTTTTTCTGTGCAATATATCTTGTTAAAAAATCCAGGGCATTTGACTTGCAGTTTTCCAACAGGCTGGATTTGGTCGACAGCACATTTACAGTGAAATTTAACATTATCTTTGTTCTTTGCTTTTCCTTGCAAATTGACAGCTTGATCTAGTTTATGTCTGATCCCTTGAGCAGGACTATAGATGGTGGTGTATTCTTTCACAAGAGCCACATAATGTGTATTTGCATTGTTTTTGATGATGTTAGCAACTACTGATTTTTAAAGTCCGGATGCATGAATTTGTTAGCACAGAGATGGAGGAAAACACTATAGATTAGAAGAGATTTGAAAGACACAAATATATTTAAGTAGACAAGGCTGACCTATGGTGTCTAGTGGTGCACAATTAACTGATAAAATCATAAAGAAACACAAGGGGTGAATGCTATAAAAATCAGGATACTGTATATAGGACAGAGATTAGAAGAGGAATGTGACACATGGAGGGGTTTCTGGGGTGGCTGGCAGAGTTCTATTTCTTGTTCTGGGTTGTGGCTAATGTGGCATTCACCTTATAAGAACCCATTAGATTATGGGTTTGTTTTGTGGGATTTCTTTATGTCTCTTTTATTTTATAGTAAGAAGACTTCTGTCCTGTCTCTAATTTCACAATGCCTCTTCTCTGTTAAAGTAAATCCAACCAGGCATTTTCCCTCATCACTGCACTGAAATTTCTCTCATCAAAATCACCAACTGCTTCCAATTACTAAAACTGTAGTCAAGTCTCAAGCCTCATGTTATTTGCCTAGTCCCTCCTGCTTAAACCACTTTGCTCACTAGACAAGTGCAATACCCTACTCATTGGCTTTCTTAGTCTCCATGTTGGATTTGCTTTCTTTTTTGTTACTGTGTGAAGTTGGACTACCCAATGCCTCAGTTCTAGGCCCCTTCTCTTCTCTATTGCCACCTACTTCCTTGGTGATTCCATCCAGCACAATGACTTTAAATAGCATCTGTCTACTGACAGTTCCCAACTTTATATATTTTCAGGTAGGAGTTCAGACTAAAATATCCAAGTGCCTACTGAACATCTTTACTTTGGTATCTCCTAGAATCTCATTTAACAGATCCCCAAATTAACTTCTTATTCTCCTCTTCAAATTAGCTGCAAACAATGTTTTCCCTGCCTCCATTAATGGATGACATCTCCCTACTCCCAACTGCTCAAGAAATACATTTTAGAGTCATCAATGACACTTCTTTCTCCTTTCTTTCATACTCCTCATCCAATATAAAAGCAAGCCCTATTGGAGACATATGGGTATCCATGATCCAACCATTTCTTCCCACTGCTACAGCTCCCACCTCCATTCAGACCAGTCTTCTCTCTCCTGCCCAAAGCAGTCACTTCCCTTTTCTTCTTATCTCCTCGTAGACTCCATGCAGGACACTCTCATTGACAGTAGCCAGAGTAAGCCTTTAAAAAGAATAAACAGAGCATTTTACTCTTTTGCTCCAGCATTCTCAATGTCTTCCCATCTTACTTAAAATCCAGAGTTCTTACAATGCCTTAAAGGGATCCCATGATCTGCCTCTTCCAGCTGCCTCTTGACTTCATGTCTGACCACAGCCCTCCCTCGCCCTTCCTCATCTGGGACATCATAGGCCTACTTGGTAGTTCTCGAACAGGCTGACACACTGCTACCTGAGGAATTTTGTCATGGGGAACTCTTCCTCCAAATAGCCACATGCCCCAATTTCTAGTTTTCATTCATGTCTGATTGAGTGCTATCACATCGGCGAGACTGTTCTTCATGACGGTGTTTGTACCTCCAGGTCCTCTCAAGGGCCTAGACTCCATTCTATTGCTTCCAGAGGACCATTCACCTTCCCATGAACTACCTCAGTTTCTTAATTTATCATGTCGAGGGTTTGATGTCTGTCTTTTCACAATAGAAAAACAAGTTCCCCAAGAGTAGGGATTGTTGCATGCTTTCTTCTCTGATATATCCTGAGCATGATGTTTGCTACATGACTCATAATAGGAATTCAATGCAGATTTGTCACATGAATGATTTTAAGGAAGCATCCTACTCATTACAAATTTCTGTCTTCTCTTCTCCTTCTGACTGGTGACTTCTTGGAGCAATAGAAAAAATAAACAAACAAAAGTAAACTCTTAGATTTTCAAAAACTGAAGGGAAAAATAGACTTTAGTCACTTATACAGATGTTTCATTCCAGCCCATGTTTTGGGTTCTCTAATGATTTGGTCTATGATCTCTCAACTTGCTCTTTCTGCAGGGCAAGCATACATTTAATGAGTACAATACCTATGTGCATCCCCCCATGAAAACGTGTCTAAAAAAGATAAATTAGAGAATATGATTGGATAGCTTTCTTTCAAGAAATAGTATCACACTATTAGTGAACAATATTATTTAATTGCTAGCAATATTTATTTTTATATGACTCATCTTTCCAATTTGAACATAAACTATTTATATTTTAATGTAGTATTTGACATCCTTTTACCAAGCCCATAAGACTTTCCGTACATAATGGACTCTGATCAATAAAAAGACATATTCATTGACTTGTGACAAGGATGCTGAATTCTATAGAGAGCAGGACAGATGAAACCATGTGCCTGGAAAATGAAAGGTATACACAGAAGGAATTGATTACATTGCCTGGCCTTGTTACAGCTACTCAACCCAATAATAATCATGTCTATATTTCAAGTCCTTCAGAGATGGTCTCGGCATCTCCTACTCATTGTTTATGTCTAAATCTAAACTTTAATCTACCTCTCTTTGTTCTATTTTCAGTGCAGATCAAGTAATTTGACCAGTAAGACTGCCTACAACACATACTTCCCTGCCCCAATATTGATGCAAGTCCCTGTCTACATTCTGTGGTTAATGGGGGGCAGTCTGAGAATTGGGAGTCAGCCCACTTTGGGATTTAATTTCAAATCTAAGGATTTAGTTTTCGTTATTGAGTTGTTAATATGGATATTTAAAAAGCTGATTGAAATTGGGGAAAGGCGAGTCACCTCCAACTTCTTGAGGGAAAAACTCAAATATTTACTGCTTGAAGAAGAGGAAACCACAAGATTTTTCTGTTCATGTTTCATCCTTAAGCTCCAACGAAAAGAAGGGGCTGAAGTTCTGAATTAGGCATCTGATGCATGGCTATTTAATGTATTCCTGATTCTGCATTTACTCTGCTCTGTCTGGAAAGAATGCAGAATTTGCCATAATGAATGACCTGAGCAATTTCAGCTAATGGCCAGAATTGAAACCTTTGATAATCCCAGGTGAATAATGTTGTCTCAACAGACTGAAGGAGTCTTTTACCTGTCTGACACAATGATAGATGTAATTAGTTAACAGGGATAGTCAGAGGTTTTAGTGGAAGCATTAGCAGAGATTGCTCAGGTCATTCTTAATTATGCAAATTCTTCGTCTTCTTCAGACGGAATACAAAAAAAAAAAAAAAAGGGTAAGTAAACACAGCTGGATGAAAAGATTTCAGGGAATCCAGAAGCTAGGAAACTCATCAGAGAAGTGATTATGCAGCCCTCAGCTGCAGAGGAGGTCTTAACTGTGGGCAGCTCCTACTTGTAGCCAAGCCAAAACAGCTGGGATGCCTGCTAAGAATGCTTGTCCTAAGACATATGTCACCTTGAACAGACGCAACTGAGAGAGGAGTAGTGCAGGCAGTGTGAAGCCATTCCTAAGCAGCAGGCTGGCTCCCTGGGGAAGATAGACAAATCAGAGGCTTCAAGTCTTCAAAAAAGGAGCCAGAGATGAGTTGAGTTCCAGAAGACTGAATAAGCAAAGGAAGACAAGACAATTCTCCCCCAGCTCGCGAAATTAGCAGTCACCTCTGAATCCACCATTCTTTGACTTTCTCTGCCATTCCACTGTGAGACCCTACATGCCTCCACTCTGTGTCCGAGCAAATAGTCACAGCCAGTGTCACATCTGAGAAGAGGTGTATAATGCAACATGGCATCTGAAACAAAGGACTCTTTGCATCAGAACGTGTTTATTTTTCTTGTAGGGCTTTGACACGTCAATGGCTGTCACCCGTGGTTGAGTGAAAACTTGTCAAGAAATCAATTTGATGTCCAGCGTCAAGCAGCTTTCTTTAATGTCTCTGGATAAGGCAAGAGGGACTTTGCATCCTGGAGGAGAGTCAAATGAATGACCTGGGGTCAATCACTCAGGCTTGACAAGAACCCAGCTGGTCCCCAAAAGCAGTCAAGGGGAAGTAAGCATTTAGGTAGTAACTTGCTGGTTTGCTTATACATGCTTCAGAGTACAACACTGGGAATCGCTGATGACTCCCTTTGCCTGGCACAGGGGCGGTTAATTATAGAACCCGACTTTTTAGCCTGTATCCACTATGCAGCTTCATAATCATGGGTATTTTTATTTTATGGAATATTGTGATTATTAATTTTAATGAACAACCAAATTCTGAAAATAACTTTAAAACCAGGACCTCCTGGTTTGTATCATACACATAACTCTACTCCTCATTTATTATTTATTTATTATGCCACTAAGTTTCCATAGTTATTCAAGTTTTTATGATGTAATGTCAGTGCATAATATTTCTATGTACTGTATATTTCTATATATTTTCTCAAGTCCTTTTCTGAAACAGGTTATAACCAACCAAAACCAAAAACAAACAAAAAGACAAACAAAAAAGCCCTAAACTCTGTTCTTGTGGAGTTCTAAGAAACAGAGCCAGAAGAGGCTTTATAACCATGTTTTGCCTTGATCCCTTTCATTTTTTAGCATTTGTATTTGGGCAATATGGAAAAGGACAAATTAATTGGGATTAAGTTACTAGAAACTCCTTTGCTAATATAATTCCATTTTTCCAACTGAAAAATAACACTTATACAAAATAAATTTTTGTGTTATGCTTGTCAGTGGAAATGTGGTTTAATAATCTAGGTAGTTGCCCAGATATCTGTGTTCTTTTGGTGTTAGGGACATGATAATAGTTTCTGATGGCAACCATTCAGCAAAAGTGATTAAGAAGGTTGCCTTGGAAATAATAGCATTTGAAAACTGTGAGGAATGCTTTTTTGTTTTGGCATTTTCTATAGAGAGTTAGCTCAGCTGTCCACAGCATCTGTGTCTGGTTAGCTCAGTTAATTACAGCATAGTGCCATAACACCAAGGTCATGGGCTTAATCCCCTCGTGACTCCTTGACTTTGCTTCTGTGCCTTGGCTGATGACTATGTTCAAACATGTGGACGGTATGCTCTGTGGGAGCCATTGGAGTGTCTCTGAAAGGAATAGAGCTTAATAGCATCTCTGGGCAAAGTCTTCCAGAAAATACCCTTTAAAGTGAACAGGATGCTAAGATTATCACTTATCCTCCATCTATGAGCTAGTTCATATTCTGTCTCTCTCTCTGTTACTATGTATATGTGTATGTACATGTATATGGGAGTGTGTATATGTATAGATATATAGTATACTCTTATGCAAACATATATACACATATATAATATATACACAGGCATATATATGTATATATATACACACATATACATATACACACACTCACACTCACATATATGTTCATGCATATATACAATATTTGATAAGCTCCATGTCCTGTTTATCCACCTCCAAAATGCACAAGATTGGCCTCAGGAAGAACTGGATGAAACTACAAATCACCCCATGCAGTTCACATGTAGTCCAGTTCCACTGCTGGAGAAGTACCTCAAAGCAGAGTCTGTCTTTGTGATGGGTCCGTTAAAACTACTTGCATTCGTTGCATGCAGAAAGGACCATGCTTTCATTAAAGTGAGGCACCCAGAATGTGGCTCATCCTGTAGTTGGATACATCCCCTCTGAGATCATCAATCAATTCTCATTTGATTCCACAAAGCCCCTTTACTAAAAAACATCCAGGCCTTTCGAACCAATATGACTCATGGGACACTTCTGATTAATACCAATCAGGTTAATAGCTTAGCTATAGTTAATGGTGCCTGCTCTGTATCTGCAACAACAAGAATTAATAACAAATCCCCCACTCGTTTTTTGCAAATCAGAGGGAAGATGCTAAGGGCCTGACAAGCTCTAATCTTTATGATTTAATGGAATCGTGTTAGAGCACAGAGACTGCAGAGATTGGGAAACTGAAAAATTCTCTGTCACATCCCTGGCTTTAAAGATCTCAGCTCTTTCTAATACTCTGTCAACAGCTCACTGTCACCGGGGCTTTACAGGACAGGACAGCCCCACTGACAAACCATCTAGAAGAAAGATACAAGAGCAAGTGGTTCATTAGTGCTGCTAACACACATGAGTTTAATCTCTGTGGAGGGGGACAGAAAATTTAACAGACATCGTAATGAGCTGGAAAGTATGTCTTAAAGGCAAGGGGATGATTCATTTTGTCTCTACTGGTGACCTTTACCAATTCAATGTCATACACTCTGTGTGCTGAAACATTCAACATTTGCCAGTCCTGGGATAAGAGATTGAGGCTTTTTGTAGCCGACTATAACATGTCACAAACCACCAAATGTCAGGCATTAGCACAACTTGAGGTGGGCTCCCCCAAACCCCTGAACTACTTAGCATTGGTGTTTGTAGGAGTCTAACAGCTCTGTGGCAGAGAGAAAATTAGGATTGGGGTAGTAAATGTTGGTGGAAGAAGGGGGAGGCAATTATGGAAGTGAGTGGAAGTTGGGGGAGGGCTACTAGTCAGGCTTTATTTTAGCTGCTACCTCAATCTACATTCTAGAGAGTCCATATCAGACTCATGGCTAGTAGACCACAGTGAGAGTAGACATAGGGAAAGAGAAGCCAAATGGAGAAAATTCTCAGGTATCATTTGGAAAAAAAAAAAGAAGCAATTCTATCTACAAGGATAGAAGGTGAACAAAACCCAGGTAGGATGTAAAACTTCTAGTCAAAACTTTTGGGATTCTTATAGGTAACTAGAGTTTATATAAAATAGTTGAATGCAACTGAGTCATTTGAAGAGTAGATACCAAGCATGCTGGCTCAGGGATCCACGGCAATAAGATTTATTATAGACTCAACCTGTGGGTGCAGGGTTCCCAAGGAGGCTTCTGCCCTCGCCAGGAGTGGTTGGTCGGAACCAGTGAGGACGGGGATCTGAGGATGAAAAATCTCAACATGGAATAAAAGCTGTCAATGCTGGATGACATTTGCAAAAGCTACCCTCCTTGCAGGCTGTGTTTATTTTGTTTTCCAGAAGGTAGAGTCTAGTTCTTTAATGTATACTGTAACATTAACTACCTTTCTTAAAAAGAATTTTTATAATGTTATTATTTTATTTGCTTATTTTTTAAATTTTTCTTTTTTAGTTGTAGATGGAGACAATACCTTTATTTTATTTATTCATTTTATGTGATGCTGAGTATCAAACCTAGTGCCTCATACATGCTAGGTAAGCACTCTACAACTGAGCCACAACCTCAACCTAACCTTAACTTTAGTGTATGCCATACAATCATATCACTTTGAGAATAAAGGATATATTCAATAAAATCTTTGTTATCTATATTTTAATTCTGAACCATTTATTTTTTCTTAGAAAATATTCTGGAAATTTTTTCTGGAGATGATAGGCTTGGAGTTAAATAGTTGTTTATGCATCTCAAAAGAACCTAAAAGAAGATGGTGAAGGTCTGGCTCTGAATGAGAATCTTTTCACCGGGGTACAGAAGATGAAGGATCAGTGACAGGATGTGGATTATTTTTACTGCCATGTCAGCATGAATTTTTTTTTTCTATTCTTCCTTCTCAAACAACAACTAGAAAACACAATTTGGACAGTCAGTCCCAAAACAGAGGCTGATTTCCCATGTCCAAATGATACCTGGACAGTATCCTTGATAGGCAATTGTAAATGAAGTTCCACTTGCTGTACTGTTTATTTAACCAATTTGGATGTATCAGATACCTCCCTACCCTTTTCATAATTGAGGTGCATAACAGAAGTTATGGTCACTTTGATGTTTCCAGAATAGAGATAGTGTGGCTAAAATCATCTGTTACCTGTCCAACACTCACAAATCCATATCTAATAACAGCAAAGTCTGTACTGCTCAATACTTCAGCCACTAGCTTAGATGTGCCTATTTAAATGAATTTAAATAGAATAACGTTATTCAGTTTTTCTAAAATGTGAGCCATAATTCAAAGGCTAAATAGACTGGTAGTTACCATATTGGACAATGCAGAATAGCACATTCCCATTATCATAGACCATGCCATTGGACAACATTGGATTAGACAGTTATTGTTTTTTGTCCTCTGGCACCTACCACTCAAGGAGAGTTTGGTGACTGTCTAATATAGGCCTGCTTATTTGAAACAAGGGTTCTGAGCTCAAATGTTTTCTGCTTTGCTCTCCCACCATCCTGAGGCTGGCTCTCGGTGGCCTAGGCTTCCTTCCTACATTTTTCACTCTTCCCAACTCCTTCTAGAAAAATTGAAGTTATGCTTCCAAGTGCAGATTTGTAAAGAACTGACTTACCTCCTTCCTTCCTTCCTTCCTTCCTTCCTTCCTTCCTTCCTTCCTTCCTTCCTTCTTCCTTCCTTCCTTCTTTCCTTCCTGGCTTGTTTGGCCTTGGACAGACTATCTTTGAACTGTCACTGAATTCTAAGAGAATGTGATTGTTCTACCTGCTGTTTAATGAGAAGAAATTCAGAAGGGCTATATGGTGGTGAAATAACTAGGGAACATTTGTTATGGATGTCTGATTCTGTCATCTAGAGTTAAAAGGGAGCAAGATGGAAAGATACCCGGATAGTTGTGCAAAGGCTTGATGCATTTAGCTCTCAGCAGAAAACAGGGAAGAGAATTGTGAAGGAAGTCAACATTTATTGAGTCCCCAACAATGCCTCAGGCAACTCATAGTAACTGTATAAGATAGATTTTACTTTCGCCATTTTGGAGAGTTCAGATTCAAAAAAGTTGGATAATTTGTTCAAGGCCAAATAGCTAGTAAGAAACCATTATTTTATAAATAGTCCTTCTTCCCTTCAAGCATATAAACTCTTTCTGTTACTTCAAGAAGTCTTGCAAAAACTGGGTGACCTGGAGATTTAAGCTGCATATAGAGGGAATGATCCTTAGCAGAGAGGCACCCTGAATTGAGCACTCCATTTCTAAGCCCTTGAAGAAAGAAACTATGAATAGAGCATTCACAGGCCCAAGCTTTGCAAGCTCAAAGAGTACTCTGCAGATGTCACTGGGGATAAATAGAGAAAGGAGATTACCTTTACCTGTTTGTGTCACTCTGCTGCCCGCTCACTGTAGGTGAATCCAGGACAAGGTCCTTAGGGGACTGCCTGGTACAGAATTCTTTCCAACACAGGATGTCTCTTTCTTATTTGTTGGTTTATAAATTAGGGCATGGACATTGACATTGCCTGTTCTCTTATGGAATTAGTTGTCTAGGTTTCTGGTTGTGATATCCCCGTGATATGGAAAAATAGTAAGGTTTCTTCATATCACAGACATTTCTGATGCTATACTTAATATTTGTGGGCAGTTTAGTAATTTTTAAAATCTTCCACTTGTATTTCATGGGATTCTCACTAATATCCCATGAGTGGATATCATCACTCTCTTGTTACTGGCAGGCTAAAGAGGATACAGGGTAGCTAAGGAACTATGTAAAATCACAAAGAAAATTGGAAGCCTTGGATTTCATTATTTTTTTTCCAAGAACAAATAGGAAATAAAGACAAAGATAAAACTTAAAATCCAGATCCATCTGTGTCCATCACCTTTGTCCCTTTGTCCTCATCTTGTTTCTTATTCTTTGTTTGGATATCTCTAGCTTTCAAGCTGTGGGAGTTATTGGTCCAGGATTGCAAGTCTTGTGATAAGAAACATACTTCAGAGTCCCCTATGTCAAAAAAAGAACAGAAAAAAAAAACAAAACACAGAAGACAGAGAACATGGAAAACTAATGTCCTGCCCCAAAGCATTAAAGATTTGGACAATCCTTCATGAAACTGTTAGATAAATGAAACAAGCCAATCAGTCAACTTGATCATTCATCTATAGAGAGGCAGACTAGAGGTTTAACTGAATTTTTTCCCCACCAAATTCGAAGGCTATTGTTGTACCAGGTTTAAACTGCTCGGGTTAAGAAAAGAGCAAAGATGAAACATTGTCTAGTAAACTATATTTAAAAATGGTTTACAAGATACCATACTGAGTAAACCAACATCTGTTTGAGGAGTGAAATTTTGACTTTTATTCCTATTCCTGAATTCACCAAGAGAACACATGAAAGTGCATTTGAAACTTAAGTGCAAACCAGAACTATTAAAGCTATTAACAATAATTAGTATTTTGAATAAAAGATTCATCCATCCAGCAAATATTTAATGAATTCCTATTATGTATGTAGTATCTTCTGCTGGTTGCCTTACTGACTGACTCACAAAAAAGAAAACCCAGCAGAATAACCTAGGACAAGAAGTGAACATGTCTTTCTTTTTCACTGTGGATTTTTCTGATAATTGCTTCAATACTTCACTCCATGGTACCTTGCTGATAAAGATTTATCTTACAGAGACACAGGTGTAGGGAAATGCAAACCAAAGCTATGCCCTCCCTAGATGTCCCCCAAGAGTAAAAGCCCTACAAACTAGGAAGGAAGAATCATCTTGCGTCATGAAATTTTATTTCAGAGGTTCAGGACTGGTGAGAGACCCTTTTATAACATTTTCCAGGATGACATTAGATCCATTAATTACCTAATCCTCATATGCTTTATTAGCCCTCTTAGAACCCTTTATATGCCTCTAATCCCCATATCCTAAGGGCCTCAGAATTGGGGCTAAAGTGCTTTGGTCCCAATTAGGTCCACGTGTGGCATATTGTGCTACAAATCTCTGCAGCATATTTACACTAATTATGAACATTAATTATAAGGGAGCCCTGGGAGCTTAATGCCCATTCCAAAGTCATGCATGGAACTAAGCAGAGTTTACAATCTAGGAAGCCCAGCAAGGCAGGTCCAGATTGAAGGGTATAAAGAAGGACAAAAAGCAGACATAAAAGCACTCAAAGGAGTGAGGATAACTAAGAACAAAGGAGTTTTGAGCGTAAGAAAGAAAGGCAGATGTCCACTTCAGTTTGCATAAATGGGGTACAAGTTCAGAGCTAAGCATTTGGCCAGTAGCCCCTGAAATCTTGTGTAAGAACCGAAAAGGTTTTAGAAACCCAGAATGAGGCTGAGGCTGCAAATAAGGGTTAAATAACCTTAGCCATAGGAATAACAAAGTTGTATTCTTGGAAAGAATTAACTTATAAAGATATTAAAAAATAATATTCATTTTTTGACAAATGCACACGTGTACAAGGTTCTGTACTGGATAAGAATAACTCACACTTATGATGCATTTGTAACATGTCACACACTATTCTAAACACTTTTCATGCATGCCTACTATGATTTTCATAATATAAATAGCATTATTATCACCATTTTATAGATGAGGAAATGGAGGCATAGAAAATACATAGCTCTCTCAAGAACATAGCTAGCAAGTGTCAAAGCAATTGTCTTTGGAACTTGGTTTCTAAGTCCAGATGATCTGCATCCAGAACCCCAAATAAACAATGTTATTCGTCCTCAACTAGATATTAAAAGGTAAATGGAGCCGGGTGTGGTGGGTGGCTCACACCTGTAATACCAGCAGCTCTGGAGACTGAGGCAGGAGGATGGCAAGTTCAAAACCAGCCTCAGTAATGGCAAGGCATTAAGCAAATCAATGAGACCTTGTCTCTAAATAAAATACAAAATAGGCTGGGGGATGTGGCTCAATGGTTGAGTGCCCCTAAGTTCAATCTCTAGTACCCCCCCCAAAAAAAAGGGAAAAGAAAAATAAGTAAATGAAGCATAATCTTACCCATAGAGTAGTTTTAGTTTAAAGGAAATGTTTATACAATTATAAATAGGATAACAGAAAGAGGCATGAAGGAAAATAAGGTTTCTGCACTTCACTTGAACTGGTAAAATGTCAACAGCAGTGCATTGTGGTGTTATTTATGTGTATTGTAATACCTGGGACAAACAATAAAAGAGGTATGCAAAGAGATACACTCAAAAATACCAAAGATGACACATAATTAATTTCTTTCTTAAAAAAAGGTTTAAGGAACACACAGAGATGTAGGAAATAAAAGGCACTTTTCTTAGAAAAAAAAATAAGTAAATTTTCTTTAGTTGCAGACAATATGTTCATCTACATCGAACATCTCAATGAATCTATTTTTTAAAATTCTAGAACAAATTTTGAGTTCAGAATGGATATAAAATTAATGTAAAAATACATAGGTATGGATCTTTAAAAATGTATAGGACTGAGATGCTAAAAATCACAAAATGCTCATGAAGGAAATCAAAGATCTAAATAAATGAAGGGACATACTATGCTCATGATCTGGAAGGACAACAGTAAATATGTCACATATCCTGCAAATGACATACAGGTTTTAACACAGTTCCTGTCAAAATTTCAACAGAATTCTTTCTACATATAGACAAGATTATTCTAAAATGTATATGGAAATAAATACATAACACACCCCAAAAATATGCTACTTGAATCTGTTTTGTAAGTGGAGAATACATTGGGAGAAATTGTTAGCCCTGATTCCTAGTTAAAGTAATCACGAATATGCGGCCAAGAGATAGACACATTGATCAATGAAACAGAATGGGAAACCCCAAAATAGACACACACGTAACTAACTGCTTTTCCACAAAGTGCGACAGCAATTCAATGGAAGAAGCGCAGCCCTTTTAACAAATGGTACTGAAAACATTGGGCATAGACAAAAAAAAAAAAAATGAACCTTGACCTAAACCTCACACCATAAAAATATTAGCTCAAAATATATCACAAAATTAAAGGTAAAACAGAAAAAGTATAGAACTTTTAGAAAAAAATAAAGGAAGAAATCTTTGATATTTATAGCTAGGCAAAAAGTTCTTAGATGTAACCCCAAAATATGATCCATAAAAGAAAAAAAAGATAAATTGAACTTTTTCAAAATTATAAACGTTTGCTCTTTCAAAGACTTTGGTTGAAAAGAATTGCTACAGATGGAGAAAATAACTCCCTAAGCACATGTTCATTCAAAAGGCTAGTATCTAGAATACAGAAATAACTCAAAATTCAACCCTAAAAATAGCCTAAGCAATCTATTTAGAAAATGTGCAAAAGACAAAATAGGCCATTTCACTGAAAAAAATATATGCGTGAAAAATAATCATATGCAAAGATGTTTATCATCATTAGACATCAGGGAAATGCAAATCAAAATCATGAGATATCATAATATATCTATCAAAATGGCAAAATTTAAAAATGGATCATTAAATGCTGGTGAAGGTGCGTGAAACTGAATCGCTCACATATTGCTTGTGTGAATGTAAAAATAATATGACAATTGTGGAAAAAAGTTCAGCAGTTTCTTTAAAAACTAAACATGGAATTTCTATATGGCCAGCAATTATACTACTGGGGTTTTATTTCAGAAAATGAAAATGTATTTATATAATAACCTGTATCTGATTTATAGTAGTTTTGTTCATAAGGTCCCAGACTAGAAACACCCAGATGTCTTATAACAGAGGAGTGGTTAAGTAAACTGGGATACATCCTTCTATACTCTGCTATATTACTTAGTAATAAAAAGGAACAAATTATTGATATATGCAATGGTTTGAATAAATCTGCATAAAATCATGCTCAGTGACAAAAATCCAATTTCAAAAGCTTATATAGGATATGGTTTCATACCTTGGAAGAAAAAATTATAGAAATAGAGAATGCATTAGAGGTTGCCAGAGGTGAAGTACAAGGAATTGTGGAGGAGCGAAGAAAGAACAGTAAGAATAAAGTGGGTGTGGATATAAAAGGAGAACACAAGGAATCCTCATGATTATGGAAATGATATGTCTTTTAATGGTATCCTTTCAATATCCAGATTGTGTTATTGTACAGCAGTTCCACAAGATATTACCACTGGGGGAAAAAGAATAATGTGTACCTGGTATTTCTCTTCATTTTTTTTTTTTCCCTCACAGCTTTAAATTGGCATTTTAGTCAGTTTTTTTCACCACTGTGACAGAAGAACTTGCGAGAACAATTTTAGAGGAAGAAAAGTTTATTTTCTCACAATTTCAGAGACCTCAGTACATAGATGGCTGACTGCATTGCTTGGGGCCCAAGTGGGTCAGATGGGTCAGTAGAGAAAAGCAGTTCAGGACTTGGCAATAAAGAAGCAGAAAGAGGATGGTTTATCAGGGACAAAATATAAAGTCCCAAAGCATACTGCCCATTACCCACCTCCTCCACCCACACCTTACTTGCCTACAGTTGCTATGAGTTAATCCATTCAAGTGGATAATGCACTGTTTAGGTTAAGGCAATCATTGCACCTCTGAACTTTCTTGTATTTTTCCACACATGAGCTTTTCAGGGACACCTCATATCTATACCATAATAGTTGGATCTTAAATTATCTAAAAAGTAAAACAAAATAAAACTAAATTAAATAAGATATTTGCCTTGCTAGAAAAAGGACACTGCAGGAAATTTGCATAATCTGAAAAAAAATCTGTTTAAAAAATAATGTGCCAATATTGGTTCTTAGTTTTGACAAATATACCATGATTTTGCAAGTTGCTAGCATTAGGGAAAATTGAATAAAAGGTGTCTGGTAACTCTGAGTATCATTGAAACTTTCCCATACAGCTAAAATTGTTCCAAAATTTTAAAAGGTTATTTTTTAAAGATAATTTGTTTTTAAAGCAAGAATACCAATAATGTATTGTGGAATTTGTGAAATATGTGGAAGTAAAATATATGTCCATATATTCCATAAAGGATGAAAAAAATAAATTAATGTATTGAGTTGTGGGTTCATACACTATATAAGTGATATAATATTTTTAAAAATACACTATGATATATAAAAAGTATGAATTGTAAACCCAAGTACAACCACTGAAACAAATACATAGAGCTAATGATTCAATAATGAAATAGAATTTAGAATGTGGTCAATTTAAAATAAGACAGCAAAACAAAAGAAAAATTTTGTAGGACTCAAATAGAAAACAAATAGGAAGCTGTATTTAAAAGTCAATAATTACATTAAATATAAATGATCTGAGACCAAATTAAAAAGCAGAGATTGTTAGATCAAATTTTAAAAGTCAAGACACAATTGTGTATTGTCTGAAAAGGATTTATTTTTATGATATAAAATATTAATATATAAGTAGGTTTAAACTAAAAAGATAAAGTTATGCCTTGAAGATATTTATCAAAAGAAGCTTAAATGACTATTAGTATTAGACAAAATCACCTTTAAAACAGAACAGTTGTCTTTTGGTATCTGTGGGGGATCTGTTTCTAGACCTCTCACAGATACCAAAAGCCACGTATGCTCAAGTGTCTTATAAAAATGATGTAATTTTTGTAAATAATGTACACATACCCTCTGGCAGACTTAAGATCATCTCTAGATTACTGGTAAGACCAAACACTCTGCAAACGCTATGTAAAATGTTGACTATTCTATATTATTTAGGAAAAAATGATTCAGAAAAATTCTATACATGTTTAGTACAGATGCAATTAAAAAAAAAAACTTCTTTGGTACTATAGAATGAACCTAGGGATGCTTTTTGAGTGAACTTCATTCTCAGCTCTTTATGTTCACTTATTTTTTTATTTTGAGATATGGCCTCACTAAATTGCTAAGACTCTGTCTTGAACTTGCAATCTCTCTGCTTCAACTTCCCAAGAACTGGAGTTATAAGTGTGTGCCACCATAATTGATAGATGCAACTATATTAAAATGTTTTCAATCATAGTTTGGTTGAATCTATGGATACAGAATTTGCAGGTACAGAAAGTCATTTGAACTACTAAAAACCAAAAAGGAACATTAAGTGATTATATGGCATTAATTCATCAAGACAATATGGCTATTTTTAAAGTATATGCATGAGTAAGAAAATCTCAAAATATATGAAGCAAGATTATATAATTAAAAGCAAACCCATATCATAGTTGGAGAATTGATAGGATTAGTAGATAGCAAATCAATGGAAATGCAGAAAATATAAACAATATTGCCCACCAATTTGGTTTAGATGATACTGCCAATATTAGATCAACTACACAAATTACTTAAAATAAAAATTACCAAGATTGATTCAAGAGGAAATAGTATATCAATGGCACATCAGATTAGTTATCTCTATAGATGCAAAGAGAGAGAGAGAGAAAGAGAGAGATCCCCTTTGGAATTTCAATTTAAATTTTTACAAAGAAAATCAGTATTCTAAATGGGTTTACTTGTGAATTGTAGCAAACATTTAATGAAGAAATGCTACCAATATTAAACTTAATTTTAGAAAGTAAAGAAAGGAAAATTTCTCAATTTATTTTATGAAACAAACATTGGATGCTAACAAATATCTTTTCTCCATCTGTTAAAATAGTCATACTATTTTCATTTTATTCTGTTTTTAATACTGGTTACATTTATTGTTTTTTTAATGTTAAAAATTCTAGAGAGCAGGCCCAGCGGCCTGCCGGCGTGGTAGGCACATTGCCCCAATTGGAGGTGGGGCAGAGCCGCTGCCCGCGCCTGCGAGGGAGACTTTGCAACTATACAAGACCAATATAAATATATAGGGGGAAAATTCAATAGCACAACAGTTTCACCAAGTAGAAAGGAACGCGAACAGTATGAAGAGACAAGGAAAGAAAGGACCACAAGCAATGCAGGCCCAGTGACCTGCCGGCGTGGTAGTCACGACACCCCAATTGGAATAAGGAGAGAGCAGAGACGCCGC